>NC_143080.1:11823571-12424642 GCF_052426305.1 Pelodiscus sinensis | reverse complement strand
GACGGCATGAGCCCCCAGGATGTGGTCCAGGGCCTCAAAGTGGAGGCAGGTCTCCGGGTCGGCCCCTGGCTGGGAGGCCCTGGAGTAGGACTGCTGCAGTTCTTTGACCTTGCAGCGGACCTGCTCCCGGGTTTGCATGTGGCCTCTGGTGGCCATGCTGTAGATGGCTGCGTTCCTGTGGCTAGTGTGGAGATCATGGACATTGGAGGCTTCCCCCCAAACCTCGATGAGGTCCATGATCTCTGCACTAGACCAGGCGGGTGCCCGCCTCTTG
Organism: Pelodiscus sinensis; assembly: GCF_052426305.1. Lineage (NCBI taxonomy): Eukaryota > Metazoa > Chordata > Testudines > Trionychidae > Pelodiscus > Pelodiscus sinensis. The sequence goes on along the minus strand of NC_143080.1, from coordinate 12,424,368 downwards.
CAGCCCAGGGCAGGCTCCTGGGAGCCGCCAGCCTGGTCCTGGGAAGAGGCGGGTGGCAGTGGGTGGCTGGCTCATGGCGTGCCAGGTGCAGGGTCTGCTGGCTGGGTGCTGGCAGGCTTGCAACTGGCACAAGCACTGTAGCCAGACCGTGGCCCTTTAAGGGCTCCGTGGCCGGGAGGGGGGCAGAAGAGTTTTCCTGGTTATGCCCAGAGTGGCCACCAGGGCAACCTGGGAAGGGCTAGCCTCCAACTACTTCGAATTAAGTGGCTACACAGCCCTTAATTCAAACTACTTAATTCGAACTAGGCGTTAGTCCTCGTGGAATGAGGTTTACCTAGTTCGAATTAAGCGCTCTGCTAGTTTGAATTAAGTTCGAACTAGCGGTTTGCATGTGTAGCGTCTATGAAAGTTAATTCGAACTAACGCCTGTTAGTTTGAATTAACTTTGTAGTGTAGACATACCCTCTTTTATCATTTCCATATCACACTGGGAGAGTGCACTGAAGGGTTACTCTAGCAAACTGGTGATAGATAGAAATCAAAAGGTGACCCTTGTATCAGGAGAGCCCGTTTCAGAGGATGCAGGCACCCTTTTCCTCTATTTCCTTAAGTTGCCTTTGTCCCCTGGGTTCATACACCAGGGCTGTGTCTATACTGGTGCGATCTTGCGCCAGAGCTATGCAAATGAGGCTCAGCGTGGAATATCGCTGAGCCTCATTTGCATAACTAATGAGCCGCCATTTTTGCAGAAGAGGCTCTTGCACAAGATGGAGCTTTCTACACTGCCCCTTCTTGCGCAAGAAAAACCCTCTTGCGCAAAGCTGTTATGCCTGTCGCAGCAATGATTTTGTTTTCTTCCAAGTACAGACAGTCCCCGGGGTTACATGGATCCGACTTACATCGGATCCCTACTTACAAACGGGGTGAGGCAACCCCGCACTAGCTGCTTCCCCCCACGCAGACCAGGGAGACGCGAAGCTAGCGCCCCCCCCCCCCAGCAGACCAGGGAGACGCGGAGCGGCTTTTCTCAGCAGACACCTCAGCTTGAGAATAAAGGACTGAGGGAAGTGAGGTGTGGGAGAATAAAACAGCTCTGGAGAAATGTTTGGCTAGAGTTTCCCCTACTTACATACAAATTCAACTTAAGAACAAACCTAGGGTATGTCTACACTACCCCCTCGTGGAACGTGGAACGCCTCGTGGAACCAGGTGTACAGATAGATCGGAATGGCTACATAGTTCGAACTATCTAGCCCGTGCCGCGTGTAGCCGCGCGGCACGGGGTTCGAACAAGCCGGCTTTTAAAAATGGCGGAGCTGGCTTTATGCTAATGAAGCCCGGGAAATTCAAATCCTGGGCTTCATTAGCAAGTTCGGTATGCATACATTACCCCCCTAGTTCGAACTACCCCTACAGTCCCTATCTTGTACGTAACCTGGGGACTGCCTGTAACTGATAAAAACGTTAAGCACAGGGACAAAAGCTAATCCCTGCTGGGTCCCACCGCCTCCTCCTCCCCCTTCAGTGGTGATTCCCTGTGTACAGTTACCGAGTGAGAGCCATCACTTAGCCAATTTTTAATCCATTTAATCCATTAAATTTTTTTAATTCATTTAATGGTCCCGGGCCAAAAAGTTTGAAAAACACTGACTTCAGATTAAATCAAGAATTGCCTCTCCTTTTGTGGAATTGCTACTCCTGATATGTGCCATGCTCATTTTAAATTGTTCTAATTTTTTAAATCAAAATAGTGTTGTTTAATCAGTGCCAAGCAGGAGTAAATTATAACCACATCAGAAAAAACCATATTTATTTTGACTGCCTGGTTCATTGCACTTTTGAAAATGACAACAAAGTGTAGGTTGAATCTGTTCCAGAATCTGTCCCAGGGTTTTTAATTATATTTGCCTGGAACACGTATAGTTTATTGTTTGGGAAATCCATGTTAATGCTGAGTTCATCAGCTCACAGTGAGATACACATCTGAGCCTGATTACGAGACAATTGTAGGCACTCAAGAAGAGACACAGAAATTTTGACTGAGTTTTTGCTTCATCCTTACTCCCTCTTTGAGTAAGTCTCCATTGCAACTGGGAAGTGTGATGGCTCCATATATAGTCAAACCTGAGCTAGTTTTGATCATAAACAATAAGGCTACGTCTACACTGGCATCCTTTTCCGGAAATGCTTAAAACAGAAAAGTTTTCCGTTATAAGTATTTCCAGAAAAGCGCGTCTACATTGGCAGGATGCTTTTCTGGAAAAGCACTTTTACTGGAAAAGCGTCCGTGGCCAATGTAGACGCGTTTTTCCGGAAAAAAGCCCTAATCGTCATTTTCGCGATCGGGGCTTTTTTTGCGGAAAAGACTACTGTGCAGTCTACACTGGCCCTTTTCTGGAACAGTTTTTCCGGGAAAGGACTTTTGCCCGAACGGGAGCAGCATAGTTTTTCCAGAAAAACACTGACAATTTTACAGTAGATCGTCATTGCTTTTCCGGAAAAGCAAGTGGCCAGTGTAGACAGCTGGCAAGTTATTCCGGAAAAGCAGCTGCTTTTCTGGAATAAGTGGGCCAGTGTAGACACAGCCTAAGGCTGTCTCTAGACTTGCCGCTTGAATTTCTGCAAGAACACTGACGATCTCATGTAAGAAATCAGTGCTTCTTGTGGATTACTATGCTGCTCCCGCTCAGGCAAAAGTCCTTTTGCTCAAAAGCTTTTGCACAAAAGGGCCAGTGTAGACAGCTCAGATTTGTTTTGAGCAAAAAATCCCCGATCGTGAAAATGGCGATCAGGGCTTTTTTGCGCAAAAGCGCGTCTAGATTGGCCACGCATACTTTTGCGCAAAAGTGCTTGTGCAGAAAAGCGCCCGTGCCAATCTAGACGCTCTTTTCCACAAATGCTTTTAACAGAACACTTTTCCGTTAAAAGCATTTGCGGAAAATCATGCCAGTCTAGACGTAGCCTAATAGTGAAGCGTGAGCAGTGGATCAGAACTCTGGGCACATATGGAATGGATGAGGTGGAAATGGACCTTTGACTTCAGTATGAGCTTCACCCAACTTTTACTTCTTGGGAAGTAAAGCTTGAGCAGGACATCAGGGCTTCCTATCATTTATCCAGGATTAAATTACTTTGTTGGGATAAAGGGTTGTGCCTTTGTGAGCAGTTGAACCAGCACAACCAGAAGAAGACATCAGTCTGTGCCGTCTACCTCCCATGCCTGTGCCCATTTTTTATCTTTGGAAGAACTTGTGCTGCTCTCAGCTCCGGTTTCATGGTCACATAACCAACACGAATTCCACTGCAAGTCCCTGAGTGCACAGCTGCATGGAAAGCAGATAGCAATCATAGTTTACAATGCAGCATAATATTGGGGTAGAGAGCAGCAGAGGGGTAGCCCCGTTAGTCTGTAACTTTAAAAACAAGTAGACCATGGACATCTGGTAGCATAGGTGAGGGAGGGTTTTGTCTTCCCAAACCATCAAGTATGGCCACACCCACACTCTTCCCCCCAGAATGCCTGCTGTAGGCGTTCTGGGGGGGCAGAGTGTTGCTATCCCCAGCACCTGCCCTTCCGGTGCCGTGGTAAGAAAGGCTGGGACCATGCAGTATCCTCCCTCTCCCAGCGCTCCAGGTAGGCAGGAGCCATGCAATCACAAGTGCCTCCTCTCCTCACTGGGGTGCACTCGGTATGCTGCCCTGCCTCTCTTCCCCTCCCCAGTGCTCCATGGAGGCTATGGCACACTTGGCATGCTGCCCTGCTTCCTTCCCTCCCCATTGGAGGCAGGGCCTCAGCAGGGACAGGGAGCAGTGCTGTAGGTGGGGCTGATACTTAGTATCATGAGCTTTCATGGGCAAAATCTACAGTGGTACTCATGATACTATATATATTTTTGTTAGTCTCTGGGGCACAGCTAGACTACATCCCTCTGTCGAAAGAGGGATATAAATGAGCCCGATTGAAAGTGCAAATGAAGCTCAGATTTAAATATCCCACCCTTTATTTGCATATTCACGTCCTGAAAAAATGAGGAGTACGGGTTCTTTCGAAAAAGGGGTTTTATTTCAACAGAACTGCATCTAGACTGCGGTTTCACTTTTGAAATACCTTTTTTCGAAACAGCGATCGGATGCGAATATGCAAATGAAGTGCATGATATTTAAATCCACACTTCATTTGCACTTTCGCTCAGGTTCATTTACATCCCTCTTTCGACAGAGGGATGTAGTCTAGACATAGCCTATAGTGCCACAGGACTACATGTTATTGGGGTAGAGATGAGGATTGGAACAGAAGCTGCAAAAGCCTGCAGTGCTTATGGCCAAGAAATCAGGGGCTATGTTTTACATTTAAATACTGCAATAAACTGTCTTAGATGGGAAAATCTACCTGTGTGTCCCATTCATTGGTCACTTCTGCAGAGCATCTTTCTAGAAATATTTCTTCAGGTTAGTTTGCAGCTTGTATTCATTTTTTGTAGCGAGAGGTATGGGCAAATGATTTTTGGTCTCTGTTTTCAAGACTTCCATTTTCATGACATTTGATTATGTATTAGAGATTTAAGATGCATTCATAATAAATATTAACCTTCCCAGAGAGTTTACTCCTAAAACAGACCCTATTTGCCTGTTTAAAATGCAACACTTGTTGTTACTGTATATCAAGCAGGCAGAATTAATGAATCAAAGATCTGAAATGTAAGAAAAAACCCACCTTCCTTAACAAATGACCTGCAGTGTAACATCAGATGTTCCCTCATTTGTCAAAGCAGCCAAGTACTGCGCAACTATATAAAGTTGTAATTTGCACATTTGAATCCAATTTGACACTTTGTCATCCTGTGACTTCCCCCTCCCCCGAGGGAGATGACAGATGACTCATTGCCATATGCCACAAACAGTCACTCCATCGCCTGCTCTATGTGATCTGCTCTGTCCTTCAGCCATTGTTTATACAAGACCAGCCTACTTTAAAGGAAAAATGGTAGGGGAATGTTTTAACTTCATCTATGGAGGCAGCATCTTGAATTATGATTTTGTTTTGTCAGAACTTGCTAAAAAAAACCTCAGACTCTGTGTTCAGGGTAACTTGGTGAGGGATATTGGTAATTCAGCAATCCTTAGCTTTTATGAAGGACTTTGCATAAGTAGATCTAGAAGTCCTGTACAAAGGAGTCAAGTACTATTATCATATTTTTCCAGTTCAGGGAACTGAGGCACAACACAAGAAGAAGTGACTTTCACATCATCCAAAAGTAAAACTGGTCCTAGAACTTAGGTACATTGATCCCCATGCCAGTATGCTGACCTGTAAGCCACCCTGTTGCAATCTTGCTGAGCTGACACTGACCTAACTCCCCACCATGCGTACTATGACTATTATTATTTGTACTAGGCAATTAGTCCATCATAAGACCGGATTTTCAGGTCTCTCCTCCAGGTCGGTGTTCTCTCTGGTCTCTCGCTCCATGTCTCACTCTCTCTCTTTCTCTCAGCTCTCCTCCTCCTCCTGCCTCTCTGTCTGTCTCTTTCTCTTCTCCTCCCCCTCCTGCCTCTCACTCGGGGGACCAGGGAGCCCAAACGGCCGCTTGCGCCACTTGCTACCACACGGCAGCCCAACTGAGCAGTGCAGAAGTCAGCTCCCACTGCGGGAGGCGAAGGAGGGCAGGGCAGTGACGTTCATGGCCAGGGGGTGGAGCCTGGAGTCGCAGCCACATTGCACATCACACTGCCCTGCCCCCCTTCACATCCCGCCGTGGTGCTCGGCTGACTTCTGCGTCGCTCAGCCGGGCCGCCGCGGGGGAGCAAGCGGAGCAAGGGCTATGTGTTCTCCTTTAACCTTTCTCATTTTTTCCTTTTTCTTTTATTTTTAATCAGTTGCTTGTTTAATAAATTGTATTCGCTTTGAACTGTATGTAATGATCAGTGGATCAAGAAAGCATGCAGTGTGAAGAGAGCATCCCAGAATGGGGACACCCTAGCCCCTGCCCTAAGTGACTGCAAAGTCTGGGACAACCTGGGCCCAGCCTTATTGGGATTTTGAGGACTCTGCTATTCAGGAAAATGTAAGGGGAGCCCTCAGGGTCAGGGAGGCCTTTGGGTAAAAGAAGTGGGAGCGGGGACTCAGATCCTTTCGCTGGTCCATTTCACCAGGGTGGTATAGAAGCCAGGAAAATTCCCCACAATAGTGGAACCATTCCCCCGCTTACATCTGCAGAAAGTTACTTCAACCAGGCTTTTCACAGGGGTTCACTCATTGTGCTTTCCTCATTTTTGGGAGGCCTGGGCTCTCTTTTGTGGATGTGCATTCACAGATGCAATTGAAGTCACTGAAGAGCTTTATAATTCTACCCACTCTGAAAAGTCAGGTACTAAGTGTACAAATTGAGCACCCAAAAACAGTGGATACTTTGGCGCTTAATCTCTGTGTCCCAGTTTCTTTTTTTAAATAAAGGGGGAATATCAACCCCTTATCTCACAGGAATAATGTAAAAATAAGGCCATTAATATTTGTGAAGCATTTTGATATTGTAGGGCTGAGAACCATAGAAAAGCATACAGGGAAATTCATAATTCATTATTTAGAGCAGAGTTTGAATAGTAAGCAGTAAATAAGGCCAGTGGCTGCATGTTAAACAAAAGGAAGAAAACAAAATATTGAATAGCTGCTCATTAAGGGTATGTCTACATTACATGGCTCCGTCAACCGAGCCATGTAGTGTAGACATACCCTAAGTGAACACAGTGGATTCTTTTCACTGAACGAGATCCTGGGGAAACTAGTACATGATCATGCAGTTGAAGACTGTATCAAAATGCATGTGCTCTAGGGGGGTCAAACTAAGGCTACGTTTAGACTGCAAGCTTCTTTTGGAATAAGTTTTTCTAGAAGAGATCTTCCAGAAAAGTTTATTTTGAAATAGCACGTCCACACAGCAAAAGCGCAATGAAAAAGTGATGTGCTTTCTTGAAAGATAGTGTCCACACTGATTGGATGCGATCTCACATTTAAGGTCACCCAGACCCAGTTCAGGCAGGGCATTAGGTCAGCAGTTGCTTCCGGGTGCTGTTGCCTAAGGCTCTCTCAGACATGTGTTGGACAGTCATTTCTCAGCTTCTGCTGCTTGCTTGCCTACCTTTCTGAGGGACAGCAAAGCTTTAGCAGTGCGTGCTCTGGTTGCCCAGCTTTTGGACACTTCAGCGTACTCCTTGACATGGCGCCAGAGCTGCCTCTGGACTTGCGATGGCCCCCACTAATGTACTGCAGTTTCAGCAGCACTTTGTGCAGTCTGCCTTCATGGTCCCGCAGGAGCTTGACACTGAGCTCATCAGCAAGACCCTCTGCCTGGCTCCGAATCTTCCCTTGCAACTGCACCCCATGATAGAGAGACGCTCTTGGAGGCTGGACACCAGTTCTGACTGGTGGGATTGGCTGGTCCCACCGGTCAGTGGCCACCATGGAGTGGTGGAACAACCAGCAATGGCTGAAAAACCTCAGCATGAGGAAGGCCACCTTTTGGAGCGGTGTGCCTGGCTCGCCCCTGTCCTCCAATGATGGGACACCCAGATGCAACCCACCATCCCCCTGGAGAAGCGGGTCATCATCGCCATCTGGAAACTCCCCATCCTGGACAGCTATCAGTCTGTGAGCAACCAGGTTGGCATGGGAAAGTCCACCATTATGGCCCTCCTCATGGAGGAAAGGCACTTTTGGGCTGCAATCCCTAGAGGGGGGAGTTCTGGGGTATGTCTACACTACCACCCTAGTTCGAACTAGGGTGGTTAATGTAGGCATTCGAAGTTGCAAATGAAGCCCGGGATTTAAATATCCCGGGCTTCATTTGCATCTTGCCGGGCACCACCATTTTTAAATCCCCGTTAGTGTGGACTCCGTGCCCATGGCTACACGCGGCATGGAGTAGGTAGTTCGAATTTGGCTTTCTAATTCAAACTACCGTTACTCCTCGTGGAACGAGGAGCAGGGACAGGCAATGGAGCGTGAGGGGTGGTGCACCCTTTTTCTGTCTACTCAGCGCAGGAGGCACAGAACAGCTCATTCACATGTTCTGTGTTCACATAGAGCACCAGTCTTGAATTCCAAGCTCCATGAAGCTCTCACATAAGAACCCTTTGATCCTTCTCACAAGGTTCCTGGAGAGGCCAGCCTTATTCCATCTTCTGCAGCTAAGGTGTTCTGCAACACCTTCCCATGCTAAGGTAAATAATCTGGTGTTGTGGAACCATACAGCAGTGCAGCGTAAGGCCCAGGATCATGCCCACATTCAGTAGCATTTGCTCCTGATCAAGCACAGTGATGTGGAGAAGTCTAATATCTCTCATGGGAATCCCAAGGGGGATTTAAAAATGGTGGTTTCTGGGAAGATGCAAATGAAGCCCGGGATATTTAAATCCCGGGCTTCATTTGCAACTCCGGTTGCCCTCATTTGCCTACCTAGCTTGAACTACCAAGCTAGTGTAGACGTACCCTAAGCCGTTAGTTCGAGTTAACTAGTACATCTCAGTTAAATCCCGGGCTTCATTTGTGACTTTGAATGCCTACATTAGCCTCCCTAGTTCGAACTTGGGGGCTAGTGTAGACATACCCTAAAAGCCATGTCATCTGATTCACTGCTTACAGAAATTAAGAGGACATTCCCATTGGCACCAATAAACTTTAAGTCAAGCCCTTACTCCATAAAAGTTGTGGAAGCTGAGTTGGGATACTGATTTTGGGAGGTCCAGGGCAGCTGCATCTGAATGTAGGATATCAGAAGAAGGCCCAACCCAATGTAGTGGATGAGAGACAGTCCCTCCTGGAAGAGTTTGCAAGAGAGACATCTATGGTAATTATCATTATGAAAAGGACCCCATTGTGTTTCCTTCTTTAAAGTTATTCCAACTATGGTGTAATGCTTTATTATGAAATTCTCAGGATCTAACCAGAGGTGGAAAGTAACTTACTGGACACTTACTGAACACTTACTGGACACTACAGTACAATTAAATAATGGACAAATTTCCACTACCCTATACCAGAAACCCACCAATCACTATACTTACCTTCATGCCTCCAGCTTCCATCCCAGACACATTTCTCAATCTGTTGACTACAGCCAAGCCCTAAGGGTATGTCTACACTACAGAGTTAGTTCGAACTAACGGACGTTAGTTTGAACTAACTTTCATAGGCGCTACACTAGCGCTCCGCTAGTTCGAACTTAATTCGAACTAGCGGAGCGCTTAGTTCGAACTAGGAAAACCTCATTTTATGAGGATTAAGCCTAGTTCGAACTAGCTAGCTCGAATTAAGGGGTGTGTAGCCCCTTAATTCGAACTAGTGGGAGGCTAGTCCTCCCCAGGTTTCCCTGGTGGCCACTCTGGCCAACACCAGGGAAACTCTATTGCCCCCCTCCTGGCCCCGGACCCCTTAAAGGGGCACGGGCTGGCTACGGTGCCCGTGCCAGGTGCAAGCCTGCCAGCACCCAGCCAGCAGACCCTGCACCTGGCATGGCTCGAACCAGCCACCCGATGCCCCCCAGCCCTCCCCCTCTTCCCGGGACCAGGCTGGCGGCTCCCGGGAGCTTGCCCGGGACCGCAAGGCTGTGTCTACACTGGCAAGTTATTCCGGAAAATCAGCTGCTTTTCCGGAAAAACTTGCCAGCTGTCTACACTGGCCGATGAATTTCTGCAAAAGCACTGACGATCTAATGTAAAATCATCAGTGCTTTTCCGGAAAAACTATGCTGCTCCCGTTCGGGCAAAAGTCTTTTTCTGGAAAACTGTTCCAGAAAAGGGCCAGTGTAGACAGCACAGTAGTGTTTTCCGCAAAAAAGCCCCGATCGCGAAAATGACAATCGGGGCTTTTTTGAGGAAAAGCGCATCTAGATTGGCCACGGACGCTTTTCTGGAAAAATTGCTTTTCCGGAAAAGCGTCCTGCCAATCTAGACGCGCTTTTCCGAAAATGCTTTTCACGGAAAACTTTTCCGTGAAAAGCATTTCCGGAAAATCATGCCAGTGTAGACGTAGCCATTATTTTTAATGAGACTTCAACTGTTTCTTTCTCTCTCCAGCTTGTTTGCACAAGATCAGAAGAAAAGATTCTCTTAAATGAAAGAGATTGGTGTTGCCTTGAAAATGTCTCAAGACCCTATTGAGAAGCTCTTTGAGAGCAATTCATGGACTTAAAATCTAGTTAGTTCTAAAGATTTGTTACATGCTGTTGCCTCTGAATTTCACTGAAAGGAAATATTAAAAACATTTGTGTTTTTTTAAACTTTGAATCTAATTCTCTTCTCAGACCACCTTCTGTTTTACACCAGCTGCTTTGACTTCATTTAAATCACTCCTGATTTATGGAACAGCACACGAGTGGAAACAGCCCTTTACGATTGGTTTATTTTAATCATGGGTGTCAGCTCACTACATTTACTCCTGATTGTGGTGAGTCTTAAAAGCAGTCTCCGTAGCTTTTCCATTTTTGTGCAGAATTTTCCTGCCAATGTGCCTGATTCTTCTCCCACTTGCTGCTTGCCAAGTTAGGAGCCACACCACTGAAGTTTCTTTGGTAACACTTGTTTATGGATTCAGTGCTCGTCAAAGGGTGGATCTGACAGAACTAACTACATTCAGACACGATGAAAGGAGGACGTGTGCACAGCTCTGCCAATGCCCCTCAATCCTGATGCACTGCTCCCCATGCTACTCCAGTCCAGGAGCTGCTGGCTGTGTCAAACAGTGAGGTGAAGCCCATTGTTCTGTTGTATCCTCAGCTCATAGGCTGTGTCTACACTGCTGGCTTTTTGCGCAAGAACGGTTTTGCACAAGAATTCTTGCACATCCACACTGGTCAAAGCACATCGCAAAAGTGAAGCGCTTTTGTGCAAGAGAGCGTCCACACTGGTAGGATGCTCTTGCACAAATACCTCCCCCCGGAACCACTTCAGATGGGGCAAAAGGGCACCAGTACCTTCCGGGGCTGGGGGCTGGAGCCCCTCTGAGACATGCTTAAAGGGATCTCCCTAGACAGCCGTTTCTCTGCTGCTGTGTGCTTTGGAACCTCTGGTAGGGACTGAAAGCTGTAGCAGTGCCTGTTGGGGTTGCCCTCATCCTCTTTGGACACCACAGATTTTGCCCTAGTGCTTTTGGGGACTTGTCACTTCTCCTTGCTGTGTCATGGAGCCAGGGACGGCCCTGTGCCTGCTCTGGCTCCACATGGCCACTTTGGAGTGCGTGCAGCTGCTGATGTACGCTGTCTTGCTACTCCTGCACGAACTTGATGCTGAGCTCAATCTGGACTCCCCCTTCATGGATGCGGTGGCTTTGCTGTGGCATCCCTGTCCCACTGTGGAGAGGCCATACTGGAGACTTGACACCAGTTCTGACCTGTGGGACCGGCTGGTCCTGGAGCAATGGGACGACCAGCAGCTGCTCCAGACCTTTTGGATGTGGATGCAGACATTCCTGGAGCTGGGTGGCTGGCTCGTCCTTGCGCCCCTCAGATGCAACACCCAGCTGTGGCCTGCCATCCCCATGAACAAGAGGGTTGCCATTGCCCTGTGGAAGCTGGCCACCTCAGACAACTACCGCTTGGTGGCACACCAGTTGAGGGTGGGCAGGTCCACAGTGGGTGGTGTCTTGATGCAGGTAAGGCCTCCTGGGGGGCTGCAGTCCCTGCCTGGGGGAAGGGAAGAGTCCAGGCTGGGGGGGGGGGGGGCAAAGAGAGGAAAGCTCTGTCACCCACGGACTGGTGCCGTCACTCCCTCACATGGCCATGCTGGTGGGGGAGGGGGTGGGGCAAGGTGGCCCTGGTGTGTTTGGGGGGAGAGGGCATCACAGGGGGGCGGGCACACCCCAAGGGCTCATGCACCTACCTGGTCTCATTCTGCGTCTCTTTCTATGTGCCCTTCTGCAGGTTGTCAGAGCCATCAATGACATCCTGCTCAAGAGGATCATCCACCTGCGGGATGAGGCCACAACCGTGGCTGTTTTCGCTGCCCTGGGGTGTGGGGGAGCCGTGGGGTGAGGTGTGCCTTTAAGGGGGGTGAGGGTCCGGCAAGCAGGAAGTAGGGAGCTGTGAGTGCAGGTACGGAGCGTCCAAGCGGTCAGCTGCGTTTTTCCATGGGAGGGCAGTTCTTACAAAAACTCCCTGCTGCTTGTCCACACTGCCTGCTTGCACAAGAAGGCTTCTTCCATACAGAGAGCCAGAGCTCTGTTCCGATGCCTGACTGTAAATTTACTTGTGCAAGAACGCGCGTGCAGTGTAGACTCGCTGCAAGTTTTTGCGCAAGAATGGCCATTCTTGTGCAAAAAGCCTGCCTTGTAGACGTAGCCCTATCGACTTCTTTAGGACATGGGGCCGCTCACAGTATTTGGAAAATGAGTTGGTCTAATGGTATTGCCCTGTGGTCTGACTGTTGGCCCCTGCCTTCCATCACTGCACAGGAACCTTAGCAGCTGCCCTGTAGGATTTTGAGGGTCACAGAATCGAAGCAGAGGGGCTAGGAAGGAGGATTCACACAGCTGAAACATCCACAACAGGACTCATGAGGCCTGTGTTTAATTTCTAGTCCTGTAGAACGCCTCTTTTTGCACATGGGTAAAAGCTCAAATGCCAGAGGACACCTGCCTCCTTGTTTTTGCCCAAAGCCCAGTGGCAGCCAGGGCTATATTATAAAGATGATTCTTTGTACTGCAGTGGCATCTGAAGGTCTCTATTGGGATCAAGGCCTAATTGCACCAGGTATAGGATAGAAACAGTCAGAAATGAGACTTGTCCCAGTGAGTTTACAAATTGATTCCTTGTTCCTTAGGCCCTGTCCTTCCATTCAGTAAGCACACATTTCAGGGTGCCAGAAATCACCTTGAGCTTTGCAAGGACAGAAATCAGTACTGTGCAGGAAACTAGGCCACTGCTAAACAATACACTTCCTAGTGTCTGCTGAAGGATCTCTCCTTTGCACTGTTCATGATGCCACAGCTTCTCCCACCACCGTGAGACCTGACGTGGCAAGTCCGTCTCTAAGCTGAGAGCATAATTCAAATACTTGTTCTCTGAGTGTTGTACAATACTTCTTTGTCATTAGTCTTTACTGTCTGGCATGATCCCGTTTCCGTGTAAAAAGCCCAAACATAATATACTCTCAGCCTATGTCTACACTGGCACCCTTTTCAGGAAATGCTTAAAACGGAACAGTTTTCCATTATAAGTATTTCCGGAAAAAGCGTGTCTACATTGGCAGGATGCTTTTCCGGAAAAGCACTTTTCCCAGAAAAGCGTCCGTGGCCAGTCAAGATGCGCTTTTCCGGAAAAAAAGCCCCAATCATCATTTTCGCGATCGGGGCTTTTTTGCGGAAAAGACTACTGTGCTGTCTACGCTGGCCCTTTTCCGGAATAGTTTTTCCGGAAAAGGACTTTTGCCCGAACGGGAGCAGCATAGTTTTTCCGGAAAAACATTGACAATTTTACAGTAGATCGTCATTGCTTTTCCAGAAAAGCAAGCGGCCAGTGTAGACAGCTGTCAAGTTATTCTGGAAAAGCGGCTGCTTTTCCGGAGTAAGTGGCCCAGTGTAGACACAGCCAAACAGAATAAATACTCCATCTTCCTAATACACTTGAACTTCCATACTCCACGGCTACGTCTAGACTGGCCAAAAATTCCGGAAAAGGGATGCAAATCAGGTAAGTCAGCATAGGGAAATCCGCGGGGGATTTAAATATCCCCTGCGGATTTAAATAAACATGTCCGCCGCTTTTTTTCCGGCTTGGGGAAAAGCCGGAAAAAAAGCGTCTAGACTGGCGCGATCCTCCGGAATAAAGCCCTTTTCCGGAGGATCTCTTATTCCTACTTTTGATACAGTCTTCCACAGTATTCTTGTCAGCAAGTTAAAGAAGTATGGATTGGATCAATGGACTGTGAGTTGTATAGAAAGGTGGTCAGATTATGGGGCTGAATGGGTAGTGATCAACGGCTCGATGTGTAACCCCCAAACCATGTCCCAAACCCAAACAACCAAAAACTAGGCCCTGAAACAAAAAAAACCTCAAGAAATTTGTCTAAGTATCTCCAACCCTGTTCCCTGCCCTAACCCTAACCAGTATCTCCTGTGCCGGTTTCTGACCTGTCAGAAACCCTGAAAACCAGGCCCAAAAATCCAGGTCCAGAAATTCAAAAACCAGGCCCAGAAACCAAAAAAAAACAACCAACTAACCAACCCAAGGAAAAATAAACCAAGAGGAAAAAAACAAGAAAACGTCCCCCCAGATTTATCTAAGTATCCCAGATCCTGTTCCCTAAACTGTGGCCTCTGTCCCTGTTGTCCACTGATAGAACGTGTTTTACTTTCTGTTTCTCAGTTCGGAACTGTGTGTTTTTTAGTGGGGAGTCCATGGTTAAGGTTAGGGCAGGGTTTGGGGTTTGGAGACAGAAGCAGAAATTCCACCCACAGCACAATCTGTGGTGTAACCAACTGGGAGTGGCAGTGGCAGACAACCATTCTGCTAGTCACCCTGTCTTCAGCAGGGCAACAGGCAGCGAGTCGCCTGCCGCTGCTAGAAAGGGGTTTTGTTCGGGAAGCCCATAGCTAAGGTTACAGCAAGAATTACAGTCTGGGGATAGCAATCGATTTTGTTCAGTTAGTCCCCAGTGACGGTTGGGTTTGTCCAGCTGGATTGTTCCCTTCCCACCTGCCACTGCCACCCCAAGTTGATTATGCCAGAGTCTGCTGTGCTGTGAATTTCCTAAGGTGACCCTCCTGAGCAGCAGCTTTACAGGCATTTTTTGAAGAAAATGGCAGCTGCTCTTGTAAATGAGCGGTTTATTTTTACCCTTTTTCAGTGTTTTTTCTCCTTTCCCCCTGGCAGGAAGGCACAGCCATTTTTCAAAGAAAATCATGCCTCCTCTGTATCTTAATTTTTCCTGGCATTTTCCCACCTTTCTGCTTTTGTTAAAAAAACAGCCTTTTTATGAGGAGAGGCTGAGGGATCTGAGGTTATTGGGTCTGCCGAAGAGAAGAGTGAGGGGTGGGATTTGATAGCAGCCTCCAACTACCTGAAAGGGACTCCAAAGAGAATGGAACCAGATTATTCTCAGTGGCGGCAGATGACAGACAAAGGAGCAATGGTCTCAAGTTGCAGTGGGGGAGAT
Organism: Pelodiscus sinensis; assembly: GCF_052426305.1. Lineage (NCBI taxonomy): Eukaryota > Metazoa > Chordata > Testudines > Trionychidae > Pelodiscus > Pelodiscus sinensis. The sequence goes on along the minus strand of NC_143080.1, from coordinate 12,409,224 downwards.
CTAGGTAAGATATTAGGAAAAACTATTTCACTAGGGCTGTGTCCAGACTCAGGGGTTTTTTCGAAAAAAGTAGCCTTTTTTCGAAAAAACTTCCCCTGCGTCCAGACTCAAGCCGCGTTCTTTCGAAATTAATTCGAAAGAACGCGGCTTTTCTTTCGATGGCGGTAAACCTCATTTCACGAGGAAGAACGCCTTCTTTCGAAAGTTCCTCTTTCGAAAGAAGGCGTTCTTCAATGTAAATAGGGCTTCTTCAAAAGAGAGCATCCAGACTCACTGGATGCTTTCTTTCGAAAAAGCAAGCCGCTTTTTCGAAATTTCTCCGTGCAGTCTAGACGCTTTCTTTCGAAAGAGGCTATTTCGAAAGATGCTTTCGGAAGAGCCTCTTTCGAAAGAAGCCTGCAGTCTAGACATAGCCTAGGAAGGTACATTAAGGTTGCAAAGTCAAGCATTCATATATAGGTTGGACCTTGCTGGTCCAGCACCCTTGGGACCTGAGTGGTCCTGAACGGAAGGATTTGCCGGACCAAGGATGGTCCCTCCCTTCATGGCTTGTGCTGCCACTGGGCTACAGCTACAGCTTGCCCCTGTTGCTGTCCACCCCTCGGGGCTCTCTAGACACCACTGGCCATGCAACTGCTGGGGCTGGAGTGCCACGGTTAGAGCTGTGCAACCTGGACAGAAGTCCGCAGCCACCTGGCTCTGCGGCTGGGGATGGGACGTAAGGATGGGGCTGGAGCTCCACATCCGGGGCCAGAGCTCCCTGGCTACCGCTGGGCTGGTACTCAGGTGTAGCCATTTAAGGTGCTTCTAACCTTGACAAAGGGCATGGACACAAGCACATTTCATGCTGTTACTTGAACACAGATTCAATCTTGTGCTTGTCACATGGAACACAGTTTGTACCTCTACAGTAGTGCCAGGTTCTGGGAGAACACGTCATTGGGGCGGGAGGGGGGAGGGGACACAGAATTCCCTGAGCAACTGAGCAAAATTTGGAATTTCCATTTGGTGGGGACATTCTGTCATTTGAACGTTTGCTTTTGTCCCAAAAATGGGATACGACATTGAAATTTTGGGAGTACTGGACATTTTTAAAAAATGATTTGGAAACCTCAAAATGTGATGACATTTTCAGTCAAGATTCTTAACATTTTCAAATTGAAATGTTCCATTTCAGTTTATTACAAAGACCCAGAACACTTCACTTCAAGTCAGTCCGGTTCAATATTAATTGCATTTCCCCATTGTGGTGCATTGCTTCTGTAGCTCCAGAACCTGATGCTGCCATTCTCCACTGTGGGCCAAGCTTCCTGCCCGGACTAGGTCTCTTATGATATACCACACAGCACTGAATGTCCATTAAATGTAGTTTAATATTTTACTGAACTGATGTTAAAACATTGTGGGTGTGTTCAACAAAACAAAACATTTCCATTCTAGTAGATCAGTGCTGCAATTTTTCAATTATTTTCAGCAGGCTGGCATCCACCTCTCACAAGTACCCTATGAGGGAGTGAAGAGAGGAGAGCCTGGCATCACAGGAGCCAAACAAAGCTTTCTGGCCCAGCTAGTCCTGCCCTGCTTTAACTGTAGCCAATGTCAGGCCTGGAGGGAGGATAAAAGGAAGGAGCCTGGCTCAGTTAGGGTATGTCTACACTACCACCCTAGTTCAAACTATGGTGGTTAATGTAGTCAATCGAAGTTGCAAATGAAGCCCGGGATTTAAATATCCCAGGCTTCATTTGCATCTTGCCGGGCGCCGCCATTTTTAAATCCCCGGTAGTTCAGACTCCGTGCCCGCAGCTACACGCGGCACGGACTAGGTAGTTCAAATTAGGCTTTCTAACAAGGAACGAGGTGTAACGGTAGTTCGAATGAGAAAGCCTAATTCGAGCTACCTACTCCGTGCCCCGTGTAGCCGCGGGCACGGAGTCTGAACTACCGTGGATTTAAAAATGGCGGCGCCCGGCAAGATGCAAATGAAGCCTGGGATATTCAAATCCCGGGCTTCATTTGCAACTTCGAATGACTACATTAACCACCCTAGTTCGAACTCGGGTGGTAGTGTAGACATACCCTTAGGGGCTGACCAGCCCAGAAATAGGAGTGTGGTTTTGCAATCTTCAGTCCTGAGTCAAAGCCTGTGCACTTGGCCAGCTACAGGAGCAAGTAAGCCTCCAGCCCTGCCACCTGGGACAAAAGTGGGGAACCTACTTGAAATCCTCACAGAAGAGAGAAAATTTGGACTCTTGGGGCCATGCCCCAAATTTATTTATTTATTTAAATATTTTTACCCCACTTTCTATTTAAAATAGTCAGGGCGGCTTACAAAAAAACAAAATACAAATATACATACAAATTTAAAATATGAGACCCAGAGGGACATAACTAGCTAAAAACATATAGGCTGTGTCTAGACTGCACCCCTTTTGCGGAAAAGGGATGCAGATTAGACACAGCGCAATTGCAAATGAAGTGGGAATTTAAAGCTTCCCTGCTTCATTTGCATGAACATGGCTGCTGCTTTTTTCCGGCTCGAGGCTTTGCCGGCAAAAAGCGCAAGTCTAGATGGGGATCTTTTGGAAAATAAAGCCTTTTCCGAAAGATCCCTTATTCCTCTTAAAATCAAGAATAAGGCTTTATTTTGCGAAAGATCCCCGTCTAGACTGGTGCTTTTTGCCAGCAAAACCACGAGCCGGAAAAAAGCGGCAGCCATATTTATGCAAATGAAGCGGGGAAGATTTAAATCCCCACTTCATTGGCAATTGTGCTGTGTCTAATCTGCATCCCTTTTCCGCAAAAGGGGTGCAGTCTAGACACAGCCATAGGGTATGTCTACACTAGCTCGTTAATTCGAGCTAGGTAGGCAAATCAGGCAACCGAAGTTGCAAATGAAGCCCAGGATTTAAATATCCCGGGCTTTATTTGCATGTTCCCATCCGGCTGCCATTTTTAAATCCCCCTTAGTTCGGATTAACTGTTATACCTCATTCTGTGGACTTAGTTCGGATTAACTTTAAACTGCCACGTGTAGCCGCGGGCAGTTCGTTCGAACTAAGGACTTAGTTCAGATTAACTTTAAACTGCCGCATGTAGCCGCGGGCAGTTCGTTCGAACTAAGGGGGATTTAAAAATGGCAGCCGGATGGGAACATGCAAATAAAGCCCGGGATATTTAAATCCTGGGCTTCATTTGCAGTTCGTTCAAACTAAGGGGGATTTAAAAAAGGCTGGACGGGAACGTGGACATAACCAGCTAAAAACATATAGAGAGGAGGACCACACACATACAAACTCAAACATTAATAAAAGCATGAATAAAAAGGGTGGCTTTAGCCTGATGCTGACACAATGCTAGCATTGGCGCCATGTGAATATCCCGAGGAAGAGAATTCAACAGCCTGGGAGCAAAAGTTGAGAATGCCCCGTTCCGCGTAGATGTTAATCTTATCTCCACAAGTGGGGGAACTTGAAGCAAAGCATCCCCAGCTGACCTCAATCCCTGGGCAGGTTCATATGGGAGAAGATGGTCCTTCAGATACCCCGGACCCAACTCATTTAAGGCTTTTTTAAAACCTTAAATTATGCCCGGAAACATACCAGAAGCCAGTGCAGCTGCTAAAGCCCTGGCATAATGTGCTCCATATAACTAGTGTTAGTTAAAACTCGAGCAGCCACATTCTGGACCAGTTGAAGTTTCCAAAGGCTCTTTAGAGGCAGCCTCACAAAGTGCATTACAGTAATCCAGTCGGGATGTAACAAGAACTTGGATCACTGTGCTGCTTGTTCAGTAAGGGTCGCAGCTGGCGGATCCAGCAAAGTTGCCCAAAGGCACTCCTGGCCACGGAAGAAATCTGATTTTCAAATGTTTAAAGAGGGTCCAGGAGGACTCCCAAGCTGTATACCTGTCTTTTCAGGGGGAGAGCAACTCCATCTAGAACAGGTGCCATGCCACATTCACGCACAGATGGCCTCCTGATCCACAGGACCTCAGTCTTATCTGGGTTCAACTTCAGATTATTTGACTTCATCCAAATGATCACTGCCCTCCAGACACCAATTTAGATCAGTCACCGACACACCTGGTTCTAATGACACCCAACTCTATTTCCATGTGACATCTGCATGTTCATGGCACCGTCCTCCGAAACTCCTTATGACCTTTCCCAGCTGCTTCATGTAGATATTAAACAGCATAAGGGACAAGACGGAACCTTGCGGGACCCCATAGCACAATCGCCATGGGGTCGAATAGCAGCCCCCTAGCTCCACCTTCTGAAAGTGTCCCGACAGGTAGGACCGGAACCATTGCAAAACAGTGCCTCCAATACCCAACTCCGCCAGGCGTCCCAGAAGGATATCATGGTCAATGGTATCAAAAGCCACTGAGAGGTCTAAGAGAATCAACAGGGATGCACTCCCCCTGTCTGTCTCCCGGCATAAATCGTCTACCAGGGCAACCAAGGCTGTTTCAGTTCCAAAACCAGGCCTAAAGCCAGACTGAAATGGATCTAAGTAGTCTGTTTCTTCCAAGAAAGCTTTGAGTTGCAATGCCACCGTCCACTTGAGTACCTTGCCCAAGAAGGGAATATTAGCAATTGGACAGTTATAACTGATAGTTATTAAAGTCATGTGGGTCCAGGGAAGTCTTTTTGAGTAATGGTTTTATCACTGCCTCTTTCAAGGCAGCAGGAACCATACCAGATCTAAAAGACGCATTAATAATCCCCTGGACCCAGCCAGTTATCCCTTCTGCCGTGGCTGATGGTGTACTGAGAACCTAGCCGGACACAATTGGGAACGGTCGACGTCTCCCTCCACTCTCAACCAGGTCAGCCCCTTCATTCAGAATTAAATCTTAGATGACAGCTGTCTGCTGGGATACTGACCTGGCATTCATCAACAGCACCCTCAGGGCTGATGGCCAGGTATAAAAGTTCCCAAAAATTTTAAGGCTGGGAACAGAACCGGAAAAAGGAATAGCACACAACTGTCTAAACATCATTCCCCTTGGCTGGCCAATCCAGATCTTACTTCCATATCTTCCCCTACCTGTCACAACTGCCACGATACCATCTGAGCTCTCCTCCTTAGGCACCCCATCTGTGCCAAACCATATAATGGCAGGGGGTGGGGAGCGGAACAAACACACACCTTGGCTGTGTCTACACTGGCACGATCTCGCGCAAAAGCAGCCGCTCTTGCGCAAAAACTTGCTGCCTGTCTACAATGGCTGCGCGTTCTTGCACAAGTAAACTGACGTTCTACTGTATAAAATCAGGGCTTCTTGCATGAGAACTCTGATGCTCCCACTCAGGAATAAGCCCTCTTGTGCAAGAGCTCTTCCAGAAGAGGCCAGTGTAGACAGGCAACATGAATTTCTTGCACAAGAAAGCCCTATGGTTGAAATGGGCATCAGAGCTTTCTTGTGCAAGAGAGCGTCTACGCTGGCATGGATGCTCTTGCGCAAAAGCACATCTCTTGCGCAAAGGCACATGCCAGTGTAGACGCTCTCTTGCGCAAATTCTTTAACGCAAGAACTCTTGCATTAAAGAGTATTTGTGCAAGATCATGCCAATGATCAGCCCTTCAGTTTGGGTAGGTAAAGGGAACTTCCTCTCACCAAGAACCCTCGCCTGCCCTCCCTGCTCTCACCAGAGACTGAATAGGCCACCACACAACCAGGTGTGCTGTTCTCACCACACACACAAACATACACCTGGGCTATGTCTACACTGGTGGGTTATTGTGCCAGAAATATGCAAAAGAGGCTAAGCGTGGAATATTGCCTGTGATTGGACGGACTGCCTCTGCGTCTCCGAGGCCGATCCGCCCTGCGCGGTCGCGCTCGCTCTCCTGGGGCAGACCGGGTGGCATAGGGTTTTTGCACCCCGTGTACAGCCGTGGCGGCTCAGCTGAGCAGCGGGGGCAGGTGGCTCCGCAAGGCCGGAGCGCACCTCATGGCATGCTCAGGGTGGAGAGGCACCCCAGCGTCAGTGTGGTCTGCGGGTGACATCACCCCGGAGGAAGGTGGACGGGGGGTTTAAAAAGGGCAGGAATGTGAGCAGAGGGTGGGGGGGACTGGCAGGGAGAGGTGGAGGGTTGCTTCGAGGAGGAGGAAGTGGTGGGGGTTGCAAGGCAGGGAGAGGACAGTGGGGTAGGAAGCAGCCCAGGGCGGGGCCTGGAGGTGAGGCCAGTGAGTTTTGGGCTAAAACCCCCACCGGCTGGAAAGGATCCAGAGAACCTGTCCTTAGGGCCCTGGGCTGGAGCCCATGAGAGAGGGTGGGCCCGGGCCCCCCTATCCCGCATCCACCCAGCTGGGGAGCTGTCAGCAGCCGAGCGACGGGGCTTCAGCAACCCTTATAAGGGGGAAGACACAAGGACTGAACCAGCCCCAGGGACCGCGAGTGGGGGTGCAGGACACGTGCTGAACCAGCCCCGGACAAGGCCCTACTCATACATCTCCGGGCCTCATTTGCATACCTAATGAGCTGCCATTTTTGCAGAAGAGGCTCTTGCACCAGAAGGAGCTGTCTACCCTGCCCCTTCTTGCGGAAGAAAAACCCTCTTGCACAATGCCGCTACGTTGATTATTTTCAGGAAGAACGGCGTTGCGCAAGAGGGTTTTTCTTGCGCAAGAAGGGGCCGTGTAGACGTTCCTTCTGGTGCAAGAGCCTCTTCTGCAAAAATGGCAGCTCATTAGGTATGCAAATGAGGCTCAGTGATATGCCACGCTTAGCTTCATTTGCATATTTCTGGCACAACATCCCACCACTGTAGACAAAGCCCTTCAGTTTGGGTAGGTAAAAGGAACCTCCCCTCACCAAGAACTCTCACCTGCCCTCCCTGCGCTCACCAGGGAACTGAATAGACAACACACACCCTTGGCCTTGGTTTGCCCCAAAAGGGCAGCCTCCCCCTTGGATCATCCCTTCAGGGCAGCCCGCCAGCAATAGCCCGCTGACAGGGGTGGCTTCAAGGCTGCCCCTGGTAATGGCTGCAGGCAATACCTGCAGCTGAAAGGTCTGAGTCCTAACAGGCAGACCTCTCACTCAGGAGCTAGGTGGTGACAGCTGGGCAGCAACAGCTCTGCCTTCTGAGGTCTGTATGTAGATAGTAGTGGGAATTCATAGGCCTGGGGCATCAGTGGCAGGGCTCTGTGCCCCTTTTCTGCTAGCTAAATCTGGGATCTAACCACTAGGCCACACCGTTGCTCAGGAGACCTGTCCACATACCTTTCTAGCTGATGGATCCCTTGGTGGGTATTCAGCAACTCAGTTCTTTGGCAGAACCATCTAATTTGCTCCTGTAGACCTCAGTCTGATTAATAGGGCTGATCTTTCCCCATTACTACATTTAAAGAGGAGCTGAAGAGTCCCACTATCTGAGGAAGTGAACTGGAAAAGTTTGGCTAAAATCAAACAACATTCCAGAAGCTTCTGGGTGTGGAGGGCTACATTTGCCTCGCAATAGTGACCCAGACACAACTCACTCCTACCTCCCCCCAGGGTCTCTTAAAGGCTGCATCTACACTGGCATGATTTTGCGCAAAATCTTGCCGCCTGTCTACACTGGCTGCAAGTATTTGCGCAAGAACACTGACTTTGTAATGTACAAAATCAGTGGTTCTTGCGCAAATACTCTGACGCTCCCGCTCAGGGATAAGCCCCCTTGCGCAAGTATTCTTGTGCAAGAGGGTCAGTGTAGACAGCAACATTAATTTATTGCGCAAGAAAACCCGATGGCTAAAACGGCCATCAGCGCTTTCTTGTGCAAGAGAGCGTCTACACCGGCACGGATTGCTTCCTCTTAGCTATCTGGGTTACATTGGCACCTGGCCTGCCAGCATCACAGATGAGTCACTCTCCCCCTATTATCTAGAAAGGAACCACAATTATATTGATTGTGTCTGGCTGGGTAAACAAAAAAGGTGTTGAAAGATGTCATTAATAATACTAATTTCAAATGCTCTCAACATACTTTACAATCATTAGTGAAGCAGCCAAACCACACAACCCCTGCTGCCAGCAACACATTACACCATTTCAGAAGCTGTGGAAGTAGAAAAAGGATGGCTCAGTGCTTGGGTTCAATTCTCTGTTCTGTTATTGATTCCCTTTATGGCCCTAGGGAAGACATTTTCAATGTGCTTGTGCTTCAATTCCTCATGTGTGAAATGGAGCTAGTAGCACTAGAGCTGGTTGGGGATTTTTTGATAATTAAAAAAAAGGTGGGGAAATGCTGAGTCATCAAAAATAAAGTTCTTGTGGGAAACGCTCAGTCTGATGAAACTTTTTTGGGTAGGTTCCTTAGGCTGGAATTGCTCAAATGGAATCTTTCCAATGAAACTGATTATCAAAAAATAAAGGGGAGAAGAAGCAGGCAACGCAGTCCAGCAAAGCCAGGTGGATCGAATGCTTTTCTAGAATATGTTATTACAGGTCTCTACCATAGATCAAGGGTTGCACGTGATTCTCCATTTCCCCAAAAAGTGCCCTGACTGCCAGCCTTTCTGGGCATGGGGATTAGAGAGAAGTTTCATTTTCACCCTGCTGTAGAATGGGAAAAAGTTCTGAAGTCCCCAACATTTTCCTGAGCTGTCAAGAGGATACTGTGGGGTGCTCAGATATATAGTAATGAGGCCTATTTAAGTATCTAAGAAATTTTACATATACCTAAGCAAGATGCCGCCAGTTTGTTACTTCTTCAGATCTCAGGGCCTGATCGCAATAGAAGCTAGGGATCCTGTTTTCCAGTCCTCTGAATACTAGACTGTGCTGTACACCTGCCTGCCCCCTTTACAAGGACAATACGTTATTTTTCTTTTGAAAACCTCAGGGAACTTTTTTCACCTGATTTACAATTAGGTTGATATTAGGGTGCTAGCTTAGGTATTTTCCCCTGCAGTGCGAACTTTGCTTCAGATACAACTTTTTCTTGTTATAGAATCATAGCACAGTAGAACTGGAAGGGACCTTGAGTCCCGTCCCCTGCCCTCATGGCAAAACCAAGCATCATCTTTCCTGATAGATGTCTATCCAACCTGCTCATAAATATCTCCAGTGATGGAGATTCCACAAATTTATTTCAATGTTAACCACCCTGACAGATGGAAGTTTTTCCTAATGTCCAACCTAAACCTCTCTTACTGCAGTTTAAGCCCATTGCTTCTTGTCCTATCAGAGGGCAAGAAGAAGATGTCTCTCCCTCTTCCTTGCTAATACCCTTTTAGATTCTTGAAAACTGCTCTCATATCCTCTCTCAGTCTTCTCCTTTCCAAACTAAACAAGCCCAATTCTTCCAGTTTTCCCTCATGGGCCAAGTTTTCTAGACGTTTAATCATTCTTGTTGCTCTTCTCTGGACCTTCTCCAATTTCTCCAAATCTTTCTTGAAATGTGGTGCCCAGAACTGGACACAATACTCCAATTGAGGCCTAATCAATACAGAGTAATCTGTGTCAAGTATCAGAGGGGTAGCCATGTTAGTCTGAATCTGCAAAAGTGGCGAGGAGTCCTGTGGCACCTTATAGACTAACTGAAGTGTAGGAGCATAAGCTTTCGTGGGCAAAGACCCACTTCGTCAGATGCATCTGACGAAGTGGGTCTTTGCCCACGAAAGCTTATGCTCCTACACTTCAGTTAGTCTATAAGGTGCCACAGGACTCCTCGCCACTTTTGCAGAGTAATCTGTGATTACTCCCAGAGGGTTGGACAGTGTCCAGTGCAAAATCAGTGTGTCCAGAAGTTCACCTGGGCTTTGGTTGCACAACAATCCAGGGTCAACAAGGCCTGTGTTGTTTTGGTAGTTTTTCCAAAGGTCTTGGCTCCTTTCCCCTGATGGTCTGAAACCTGTGTGGGGATAGTCATGCCCCCAGAATGTAGGTAGCAACCAATGTCTTTCCATGTGTAAGTGTCTTGGCATTTTGTCAGCATTATTCTGAGGCAGTGTTCCTCAGTTTCCCCTTCCAGACAGCAGTGCAGGTTAGTTGTGCCTCTGCTGCTATGCTCAGCTTTAAGCCTGTTCACAGTCATTAACTAAGGAGCCTAGCAGGCTCAAAAGGTTTTCCAAAATCTTAAGCATGTTGCACAGTTTCAAGAGGTTTATCGTCCATATCAGTCTTTTTGTGCTAATCCATAAGAGTTGCAGGACAAGACGTAAGATTGCCAGCAAACCACTGCTAGAGTAGTGTTTCCACCACGTATGTATACCTCAGACCTGACCATTTTGTTGCACAGTATCTTTTCCCCCCTCTAAAACATCTGTACACCAACGGATGTATCTAACAACAGGTTTCTCTCTCTCGTTAGTAAAGTATGCCCCAAGCATTCCCTGGATGCTCTGGGAAGGGATGTGTTCTCAATGGCAACATACTCCCATCCCCCTGCTGATGGAGGACACGTCTTGTCCTCCCTCCTCTGCCACCTGTTCAGCTCAGTCATGACAGACCCTTCCTTGGGAAGCCCTGCTGTTTGCCCTGTATGCCCTGCTTCCTCATGGGGTAAACCCTACGGCACCAGGCCTCTGAATTCCTCAGCTCCCACTGTAGTTTTTTGGTCCCCAGCCTCTGCATGAAGGCTCGGCTCCAAGGCACACGCCTCTGTGCCTCCTAGGGTTGGACCTTTACCTGCTGTGCCCATGCCCATCCCGGATATACCCCAGTTTGGACAGACTCATTGACACCGGGCAACAACTTCCTCTGCCCCTTCCCCTGCCTACAAATTGTCCATAAGAACATAAGAACGGCCGTACTGGGTCAGACCAAAGGTCCTTCTAGCCCAGTATCCTGTCTGCCGACAGTGGCCAGCACCAGGTGCCCCAGAGAGGGTGGACCAAAGACAATGATCAAGCGATTTGTCTCCTGCCATCTCTCTCCAGCCTCTGAAAAACAGAGGCCAAGGACACCATTTTATCCTCTGGCTAATAGCCTTTTATGGACCTAACCTCCATGAAATTATCTAGCTTCTCTTTAAACTCTATTATAGTCCTAGCCTTCGCAGCCTCCTCTGGCAAGGAGTTCCACAGGTTGTACAGAATCCGAGCAGCAAACAGGGAGGCAGAACACAAAAGACAAGTGGCGTTGAAGCAGCTCAGCTGCAGGAGAAAGAGAGACTCTCTTGTCCCCCCACAACCCTTGTGGCATTTCCCTCCTCCTCCTTTGGGATTTCAGCACAAGGCTCATTCTCCCTTCTGACAATCCCGGGGATGGACTCAGCCACATAAAAAAGCTGTTTCCAAAAATAAACAGTGCAAAGATCTCAGCCAGTATAGCCAGTTCATGCAGCCTCTCTTTCCCCCCTTTTCTCCCTTTGGGCTTGCAGTTCTAGCTCTTTTAATTCCAACGCTCATTGATGAGCAGACTGTTCTAACGCTAAGGTTCTCTTGTGAGTGGCTTGATCCCGGGCACCTTGGGCTTTTATGGTTTCTATCTCAAGCTGCTTTAACTCCACTTGTCTTTTGTGTTCTGCCTCCCTGTTTGCTGCTCGGATTCTGTACAGCTCCAGGTCTTTCTGAACCTCACTCTCACTCATTTTCCTGACTCTATTTCCCTTATCTGAAATAAGCAAACAGAAAATAACAAACCAGTAACCACTTTGCATCTCCTCTAAAACCCACACTCAGAACACACTTAAAATCACTACTAGCATCCAGAGCAACCAACTATGCACGTTCTCCTGGCCAGCAGTCCTACAGCACCCCCAAGGCAGGCTGGACTCCCTGCTTACTGCAGCCCCGTACCACTTGAAACTACAGACTGTTCCTTCCACGTGGCTCTCAGCTCTAGGAGGGGAAGACGCTTGTGTTGCCTCCATCCCCCAGGCCAATCTCTCTGCCAGTAGGAGCTGAAGATTGGGCTGGAGGCAAGGAGATCATAGAATCATAGGAGTGAAAGGGACCTCGAGAGGTCATCGAGTCCAGTCCCCTGCCCTCATGGCAGGACCCAGTACTGTCTAGACCATCCCTGATAGACATTTATCTAACCTACTCTTCAATATCTCCAGAGATGGAGATTCCACAACCACTCTCTAGGAAATTCATTCCAGTGTTTAACCACCCTGACAGTTAGGAACTTTTTCCTAATGTCCAACCTAAACCTCCCTTGCTGCAGTTTAAGCCCATTGCTTCTTATTCTATCCTCAGAGGCCAGGAAGAACAAGTTTTCTCCCTCCTCCTTGTGACACCCTTTTAGATACCTGAAAACCGCTGTCATGTCCCCTCTCAATCTTCTCTTTTCCAAACTAAACAAGCCCAATTCTTTCAGTCTTCCTTCATAGGTCATGTTCTCTAGACCTTTCATCATTTTTGTTGCTCTTCGCTGGACCTTCTCCAATTTCTCCACATCTTCCTTGAAATGTGGCACCCAGAACTGGACACAATTCTCCAACTGAGGCCTACTCAGCGCAGAGTAGAGTGGAAGAATGACTTCTCGTGTCTTGCTCACAACACACCTGTTAACGCATTCTAAATTAAATTAAATTAATTTAGATTTAGAATGAATTAACAGGAGTGTTGTGAGCAAGACACGAGAAGTCATTCTTCCGCTCTACTCTGTGCTGATTAGGCCTCATTTGGAGTATTGTGTCCAGTTCTGGGTGCCACATTTCAAGAAAGAAATCATGCTGGCTTTTTTTGCAAGTGTCACACTGTTGTCTCATATTTAGCTTGTGATCCACTATAACCCCTAGATCCCTTTCTTCCGTACTCCTTCCTAGACAGTCGCTTCCCATTCTGTATGTGTGAAACAGATTGTTCCTTCCTAAGTGGAGCACTTTGCATTTGTCCTTATTAAACTTCATCCTGTTTACCTCAGGCCATTTCTCCAATTTGTCCAGATCATTTTGAATTATGACCCTATCCTCCAAAGTAGTTGCAACCCCTCCAAGCTTGGTATCATCTACAAACTTACCGTATATGCCGGCGTACAAGACGACCTCTGAAGTTAAAAAACATCCCCCAAAAATCGGGGGTCGTCTTGTACGCCGGATGCCCCGCCGCCGGAGTCCCTCAGCGGCTTTGAAAGCCTCGGGGGAAGCCGGCGGCGGGGCATCCCAGGCGCGCATGGGCTGCCCCCCCGCCGGAGCCCCTCCGCGGCTTTCAAAGCCTCGGGGGAAGCCGGCGGCGGGGGCATCCCAGGCGCGCCTGGGCTGCCCCCCCGCCGGAGCCCCTCCTCGGCTTTCAAAGCCTCGGGGGAAGCCGGCGGCGGGGCATCCCAGGCGCGCATGGGCTGCCCCCCCGCCGGAGCCCCTCCGCGGCTTTCAAAGCCTCGGGGGAAGCCGGCGGCGGGGCATCCCAGGCGCGCATGGGCTGCCCCCCCGCCGGAGCCCCTCCGCGGCTTTCAAAGCCTCGGGGGAAGCCGGCGGGGGGGCATCCCAGGCGCGCATGGGCTGCCCCCCTGCCGGAGCCCCTCCGTGGCTTTGAAAGCCTCGGGGGAAGCCGGCGGCGGGGCATCCCAGGCGCGCATGGGCTGCCCCCCCGCCGGAGCCCCTCCGCGCCGCCGCGGAGGGGCTCCGGCGGGGGAGCAGCCCATGCGCGCCTGGGATGCCCCGCCGCCGGCTCCCCCGAGGCTTTCAAAGCCGCGGAGGGGCTCCGGAGGGGGGGCAGCCCATGCGCGCCTGGGATGCCCCCCCGCCGGCTTCCCCCGAGGCTTTGAAAGCCGCGGAGGGGCTCCGGCAGGGGGGCAGCCCATGCGCGCCTGGGATGTCCCCCCGCCGGCTTCCCCCGAGGCTTTGAAAGCCGCGGAGGGGCTCCGGCGGGGGGGCAGCCCATGCGCGCCTGGGATGCCCCGCCGCCGGCTTCCCCCGAGGCTTTGAAAGCCGCGGAGGGGCTCCGGCGGGGGGGCAGCCCAGGCGCGCCTGGGATGCCCCCGCCGCCGGCTTCCCCCGAGGCTTTGAAAGCCGCGGAGGGGCTCCGGCGGGGGGGCAGCCCATGCGCGCCTGGGATGCCCCGCCGCCGGCTTCCCCCGAGGCTTTCAAAGCCGCGGAGGGGCTCCGGAGGGGGGGCAGCCCATGCGCGCCTGGGATGCCCCCCCGCCGGCTTCCCCCGAGGCTTTGAAAGCCGCGGAGGGGCTCCGGCAGGGGGGCAGCCCATGCGCGCCTGGGATGTCCCCCCGCCGGCTTCCCCCGAGGCTTTGAAAGCCGCGGAGGGGCTCCGGCGGGGGAGCAGCCCATGCGCGCCTGGGATGCCCCGCCGCCGGCTTCCCCCGAGGCTTTCAAAGCCGCGGAGGAGCTCCGGCGGGGGGGGGGGGGGGGCAGCCCAGGCGCTCCTGGCGGCTTTGCTCCCGGTGCCTCTGGTCTGCTCGGGACCATCTCCAGCAGACCAGGGACACCGGGAGCAAAGGAGGCGGGGGGCGCTGGGGTATAAGATGAAACCCTATCTTTTAATTAAAAAGATAGGGGGTCGTCTTATACACCCAGTCGCCCTATACGCCGGAAAATACGGTAATAAGCGTACTCTGTATGCCAATATCTAAATACTTGATGAAGATATTGAACAGAACCGGTCCCAAAACAGAGCCCTGTGGAATCCCACTTGTTTCTCCTTTCCAGCAGGATTGTGAACCGTTAATAACTACTCTCTGGGAACGGTTATCCAGCCAGTTATGCACCCACCTGATAGTAGCCCCATCTAAGTTGTATTTGCCTAATTTATTGATAAGAATATCACGTGAGAACATATCAAATGCCTTACTAAAGTCTAGGTATACCACGTCTACCACTTCTCCCTTATCCACAAGACTTGTTATCCTATCAAAGAAAGCTATCAGATTGGTTTGACATGATTTGTTCTTTACAAATCCATGATGGCTGTTCTCTATCACCTTATTATCTTCCAAGTGTTTGCAGATGAATTCCTTAATTACTTGACCAATTATCTTTCCTGGCACAGAAGTTAAACTGATTGGTCTGTAGTTTCCTGGGTTGTTTTTACTTCCCATTTTATAGATGGGCACTATATTTCTCCTTTTCCAATTTTCTGGAATCTCTCCTGTCTTCTATGATTTTCTAAAGGCTTATCAGCTCCTTAAGTATTCATCAGGCCCTGGTGGCCTGCGACATCTAACTTTTCTAAGTGATTTTAAACTTGTTCTTTTTTTATTTTATCTTCTAAACCAGCGTTTCCCAAAGTATGGGCCATGGCCTGGTACTGGGCCGCAGGAAAAAAGTACTTGGCCTCAGCGTGGTTGTCGGGGTATTCCGGGCTCCCGGAGTGCCTGTGTTGAGCCAGGTCCCCCAAGCCCTTGGCTAGCCTGGGCAGAGTCTGCAGCTGGATCTTCAGGCTCCTGGCACATGCGTAGCGGGGGGGGGGGGGGGGGGGGGCGGCCGGGAGGAGGAGGGGAGAGCCGGCCATCAGAAGTAGCATTGGACGTGGAAATCAGGGTGGGCCAGGGATATTGGGGGAGGGGCAGCCGACAGAAGCAGAGCTGGCCAGGGGTCAGAAGCTGTCTGGGGGAGATAATGAGGAAGACTAGGGAAGAAGCAGCCACTGGAAGCATCTGGACTGTCCGGGAGAGATTTAAGGGCCGGTGGAAGCAGGGCTTCCGGAGAGCACGAGGTCGGGGGTAGGGAACTGGCCGGGGAAGATTGGGGGGGGTAGAGGAAGAGAAGCGGCCGCGGGAAGCAGGGCTGGCCAAGAGAGATTGGGAGGAGAAGCGAGGGAAAACTGGCTGCCCGGGAGAGGGTTGGGGGAAGTTGGGCTGGCTGGAGGCACAGTGGAGGGAGTGAATCGGCTGGCAGGGAGCGGGACTGACCCGGCCATATGCAGATCTCGGGGCACTGCCCCCCCCCCAAAGCATGAGTGAGTCCCGCCCGGGGATTCTATCGTGCTCCCCCCCCCCCCGCTCCCCTCCTCACACCCCCTCCGGTAGTTGCCAACTGTCTGGCTGGTAGACACACTCATGCAGCCTGAGCACATTTACCAGCCAGGCAGTTCGAAACTACAAACTGATACATCTAGTAATAATACAACTTACCTACTGAGAAAATACCAGACGTGTTATATGTCATGTTATATGGCTGGTATTTTCTCAGTTTGTTTTTTATATGTTTATATTTTTGGGATGCAAAAACCAGTACTGAAAAAAAAGGGTTCCAAGTAAAGTAAAAAGTCTGGGAAACCCTGGTCTAGCCAGCTTTCTGTCTGTCTTACAGTCCATTTATCCAATCCATATTCCGTAACTTGCAGGCAAGAATATTGTGGGTGACCATATCAAAAGCTTTGCTAAAGCTGGCACTGGGGCTTTGGGAGGACCAGAAACAACTTATTTGAATATTCATCATTTGATTAATGAATATGCATATATTCAAATGAATGTTACCGGTCCTCCAAAAGTTTGTGAATGGATTTACTGGTCCCCGAGTCAAAAAGTTTGGGAACCCCTGTTCTAAACCTACCCCCTTCCCACTAGCATTCACTATGTCAGGCGTTCTTTCATTCGACTTCTCAGTGAAGACCGAAACAAAGAAGTCATTAAACATCTCTGCCATTTCCAAGTTTCCTGTTACTGTTTCCCCCTCCCCACTGAGCAATGGGCCTACCCTGTCCTTAGTCTTTCTTTTGCTTCTAATATATTTATAGAATGTCTTCTTGTTTCTCTTTATGCCTGTAGCTAGTTTGAGCTCATTTTGTGCCTTTGCCGTTCTAATCTTGCCCCTGCATTCCTGTGTTGTTTGCCTATATTCATCCTTTGTAATTTGTCCTAGTTTCCATTTTTATATGACTCCTTTTTTATTTTTAGATCATGCAAGATCTCCTGGTTGATCCAAGGAGGTCTTTTGCCATATTTTCTATCTTTCCTACCCAGTGGAATAGCTTGCTTTTGAGCCCTTTAACAATGTCCCTTTGAAAAACTGCCAACTCTCTTCAGTTGTTTTTCCCCTCAGTCTGCTTCCCATGGGACCTTACCTATCAGCTCTCTGAGCTTACCAAAATCTGCCTTCCTGTAATCCATTGTCTCTAATTTGCCATTCTCCCTACTACCATACCTTAGAATCATGAACTCTGATTTCATAATCACTTTCACCCAAGCTGCCTTCCACTTTCAAATTCTCAACCAGTTCCTCCCTATTTGTTAAAATCAAATCTAGAACAGATTCCCCCCACTAGCTTTTTCAACCTTCAGAAATAAAACATCTTTAATGCAGTCCAAGAACATATTGGATAGTCTGTGCCCTGCTGTGTTAGTTTCCCATCATATATTTGGATACTTGAAGTCCCCCATCACCACCAAATCCTGTGCTTTGGATGATCACACAAAGCATCCTCCCACCCGAAGACCAGAAAGCTGCTTTAAATAGCATCAGCTGCATGCCTGAGGTCCTGGCAGCATGGTCCATGGGCCAGATCTGGTGACTTGGCAGGCTGGATCTAGCCCCCAAACCCTATTTTGCCCAGTCCCTTCCCTAATTTATTGATAAGAAGGTCATGGGAGATCATTTCAAATGCTTTACTAAAGTCTTGGTATACCATGTCCACTGCTTCCCCCTTATCTGCAAGACTTGTTATCCAGTTAAAGAAAACTATTAGGGTATGTCTACACTAGCCCCCTAGTTCGAACTAGGGAGAGTAATGTAGGCATTTGAAGTTGCAAATCAAGCCCGGGATTTAAATATCCCGTGCTTGATTTGCATCTTCCCAGCCGGTAGCCATTTTTAAAATTTACAAGTCCGGACTAACTGCCCGCGTCTACATGTAGCAGGGACCTCATGGTTCGAAATAAAGCCCTAGTTCGAACTACCTGTTATTCCTCCTGGAATGAGGTTTAACAGGTAGTTCGAACTAGGGCTTTATTTTGAACTGCTGGGTCCCTGCCACATGTAGACACGGGCAGTTAGTCCAGACTAGTAAATTAAAAAAAAAAAAAAAAAGGTGACCGTCTGGGAAGATGCAAATCAAGTGCGGGATATTTAAATCCCAGGCTTGATTTGCAACTTCAAATGCCTACATTAGCCTCCCTAGTTCGAACTAGGGAGCTAGTGTAGGCATACCCTCAGATTAGTTTGACATGATTTGTTCTTTACATATCCATGCTGGCTGTTACCTATCACCTTATTATCTTTCAGGTGTTTGCAGATTAATTCCTTAATTTGCTCCATTATCTTTCCTGGCACAGAAGTTAAACTGAAAGGTCTGTAGCTTCCTGGTGTGAGGGGGTCACTCACCACCGTAGTGGGGGTCCGTCGTCTGTCCCCGGAATCAGTCCATTCCGCCCGCACAGGCCTCCGCTCACGTGGTGTTTCCCCTCTGGAATCTTCTGGTCGCGTTGCTCTCTTCGCCACACTGCCCTCCGGCAGTGCCCAAGTCACTCGCTCTGAGCCCCCCTTCCGGGGGTTTGGTGTCTCTCCAGCAGGCCTGTCCGCAGGCCTAGCAGGCTGGCCGGTTGGCTGTCCAAGCGTCCTGGCCCAGCCTGACTCTCTAGCCCTGCCCTAGCTCCAGAGAGCATCCTGCTCCCTCGGCAGCCAGGCTCACACTCTTGCCGCAGGCCTAGCAGGCTGGCCGGTTGACTGTCCAAGCGTCCTGGCCCAGCCTGACTCTCTAGCCCTGCCCTAGCTCCAGAGAGCGTCCTGCTCCCTCGGCAGCCAGGCTCACACTCTTGCCGCAGGCTGGCTGGCTGGCTGGCTGGCTGGCTGTCCAAGCATCCTGGCCCAGCCTGACTCTCTAGCCCTGCCCTAGCTCCAGAGAGTGTCCTGCTCCCTCAGCAGCCAGGCTCACACTGCCTTGGCTGAAGCAGCCCTTCCCTTTTATAGCCCCCAGCTGGGTCTTAATTGGCCAATGCCGCCCAGCTGGGCTGAACTCCCCGGGCCTGCTCCAGGCTGGGGTTTGGCTCTTAAGGGGCCAGTACAGGGCAGCTGCCCTGTTACACCTGGGTTGTTGTTATTTTCTTTTTATAGCTGGGCACTGTACTTGCCCTTTTCCAGTCTTCTGGAATCTCTTTGTCATCTTGCCTGAAGACATTAGTTGATGCTAGAGAAGAAGATGGACAGCCCTAGGATACTTGTTTAATCCTGGCTTTTTGGTGACAGGCTTTGCTATTGTTATAGACTCTAGCAGCTGTATTATATGTGGATGATGTTTGACATGTTGTTGCTGTTTAATGCTTCCCACTCCTGCTGCATCCTCTGATTTCTAAGCACATCAGCTCTCCTTATCTCTGCCAACCTTCCTTCTTCAAGCCCCACATGAGAGTAACACATCCCCTTCTATGAACAATCAAGCTGTAGCAGCTTGTGTGTTTAGCTTCTGAGGTCCCCAGTTCAATAGCTGCTGTGTCAACCAAGCCATCACCTTGACCTCTTCTGGAAATCACTTGTGTCCCTTGTGAGAGTGGGTTTTGTGATGTATTGATCACTTTAAATCCTAGACTCCTAGGGCTGGAAGAGACCTCAGGAGGCACTGACTCCAGTCCCCTGTCCAAAGCTGGACCAATCCCAACTAAATCATCGCAGCCAGGGCGTTGTCCATTTGGGACTTAAAACACCTAGGGATGCAGATTCTGTCACCTCCTTAGGTAACCCATTCCAGTACTTCCCCATCTTCCTAGGAAAATAGTTTTTCCTAGTATCCAACCTAGACCTCCCCCACTGCAACTTGAGGCCATTGTTTCCCATTCTGCCATCTGTCACCACTGAGAACAGCCTCTCTCCATCCCCTTTGAAACCTCCATTCAGGTAGTTGGAGGCTGCTCTCAAATCCCCCCTCACTCTTCTCTTCTCTTCTCTTCTCTTCTCTTCTCTTCTCTTCTCTTCTCTTCTCTTCTCTTCTCTAGACTAAATAAGCCCAGATTCCCTCAGTCTCTCTTTGTATGTCATATACTCCAGCTCCCTGATCATTTTGGTTGCCCTCTGTTGGACTTTCTTCCATATATCCGCATCCTTTCTGTAATGCAGGGCTTAGAATAGGACACAGTACTCCAGATATGGCCTCACCAGTGCTCAATAAAGGGGAATAATCTTTTCCCTAGGTCTGCTGGTCTCCTGTTAATGCACTTCAATATGCCATTAGCGTTCTTGGCTATAAGGGCACGCTCTTTACTCATGTCCAGCTTCTCATCCACTGTAATCCCCAGGTCTATAGAGGGTGAAGAATGTGGCCACGTCTAATTGAGCAGAGTTACTTTTTGGCAGAGCTGTGAGCTGAAATGGTGGTCAGCTGCTGTCATGCCAGGCTGATCCCAGTGCAGGAACTTTCCACCTGGGAGGCCGTAGTGCTGACTTCATTAGCTGTGACACTTGTAGGTAATTCATTGGCTGAACATTTGTACCTGCTGGGAATGTACTCTGGCTGGACAGATAGGGAGCCACAATCACACCAGCACTAGTGAAAGCATCTGGCTATACACTGAGGCTGTGTCTACATTGGCAAGATTTTGTGCAAAAGCAGCTGCTTTGGCGCAAAAACTTGTCACCTGTCTACACTGGCTGTGAGTTCTTGCACAAGAACACTGACTTTCTAATATAAGAAATCAGTGCTTCTTGCAAAAGAACTACAGCACTCCTGCTCGGGAATAAGTGTTCTTGCGCAAGAGGCCAGTGTAGACAGGCAACATGAATTTCTTGCGCAAGAAAGCCTGATGGCTAAAATGGCCATCAGAGCTTTTTTGCGCAAGAGAGCGCCTACACTGGCACGGATGCTTTAGCGCAAAAGCACATCTCTTGGGCAAAAGCACATGCCAGTGTAGACGCTCTCTTGCGCAAATACTTTAACGCAAAAACTTTTGTGTTAAAAGTATTTGCGCAAAATGTTGCCAATGCAGATGTAGCCTTAGGGTATACGGTTGACGTCAGTGGCCTTTTAAGACCAGTGTAAGGGAAAACAGAATCAAGGGCCATCCTGCTCAGCAGATCTGATACGCTTCTGCTTGTTTCTTGGTTTTTTACAATTTCCAGCAGAGAGAAAGGAGATGCAGAGGGAAAAGGAACGGGGAAAGCAGTGAAGAGTTAAACAGAGAGTGAGTCTTATTGTGCCGTCCCTTACATAGTGCAAGTCTCTTGGTTTAATTGAAGTGACTCCAAATTCTCTCTGGAATTCACAAGATGAGGAACAAGCCTCTTGTTTCACTCCCCAGTAAATAGATTAACAATAGTCCTGGGTGAGTTTGCTGCAATGTTACGATGTTAGAGGCAATTGCTAGAATGCTGCACATAGTGCCCTAAATCCCAAGCCCCAGAGAAATTACTAGTACATGAAGCTGCATTACTTTAAGTGCTCCTCCTTGGGAGTGTTTACTGAGATTGCTTAGTAAACAAAGATTACAATTTCTGCTGCTGCTGGTTTTTTTCCCTTTAGTTTCTTCAGCCCATGCTATGTTGAGAGCAGGGCCAGTTAAAGTGTGGGGTTCACAGGGCAGCCCCGCTCAGAAAGCACAAATAGTGGAATGCAGGCAAACTGGTGTGTATGTATGAGGATGGCCACATGGCTGTGTGTGCATTCACACCCATGTATCTAGAGCAGGGGTCTCCAACCTTTTTACACCCAGGATGACTTTTTAAATGACAGACCAAGCCAAGATCTACCACCCCGCCCCTTTCTTGAAGCCCCGCCCTCTCTATTCTCCTCCTCTCCATCACTTGCTATCCCCAATCCTTATACTGCTACTTTAAAAAAATATTCCCACCATTCCTCACAGCTACTCACCTGTGCTGTTGCTCGGTGAGTAGCTGCTCCTCAAATGAGGAAATCTAATGTAAATGTACTGTGCAGGCACGCAGTTCAGAGAGGGCTCAAGAGCTACTCTTAGAGCCCCTGAAATCTACTGGTAGATCGCGATCTACTGGTTGGTGACCACGGATCTAGAGGGACCCAAGTCTGAGTATATTTGTTCAGGAGTCATAGTGGAGGCAAGATTCAATTCTAGAGCAAAATCCAGTATTTCGAGTTTCTCCTCGACCTAATGATTTATACCTCCTCATTGACACAAGCAGGCAAGAATCCCTGGATCTCATTAATAATTTTAAGCACATCAGAAGTAGATTTTAAAATCCTAAGCAAAACTTAAATGACCATAAAATGTGCCATCACTTCCCAAGAGACTGTTTCAGCTTGACAGCTTAATTAAAAGCCATGTAAATTGAACAAGAACATGTGGGGGGGGAGGAGGGGGAACACGTGGGGGGGGGAACACGTGGGGGGGGGAAGAGCATTTGTAATGTGGTGCTAGTAAATGAAGTAATGCCAGGACCTCATTCTTCAGGGTGACCTCTTTGAAAGTTGGGGTCAGCACGTCTCCAGTTTTAATAAGTGGCTGCAGTGAGCACAAAGACTGAGCCACATGGGACATTTTATGATGTTGGGCTGGCCTGAGCTAAGACTGCAAAGGAAAGCTGAGTGGGGGGTTGTTTAGTGACATGTAGGTCAGGCGGCATGCCTGACTGGGTGCACATATCTTGTTCTGCAGATGGCCACACATCTGGGTCTGCTCCTGGTTGTGGAGCCCGTATTAGAATGGCATGGGAGACGCTGAAGCCTGGAGGTTGCTATGGAAACCTCAAGTCAGGGCCTGCTGTGAAGAACAGAATAGCAATCAGTGATTAATATATGATTTGGATTGAGGAGAGGGGGTCGAGGAGAAGAAAAGTCTTGAGGGGGTGGCAAGCTGGATGACTCTTCACAAATATCCCCCCCTTTCCAATCATTTCACCAGAGAAGGTTCCTCATCCACCCCACTGCTGCCAGCTGAAGAGACCGGGTGTCCTACCCCAGTCCCAGGGCCTTTGATAGGAAGGCTCAGTGCATCTCTTGATCTATGGCAGTATAGCCAGGCCTTCATCAGGACCCACCCTAGACCATGGCTGCACCCTGGACCTCCTTAAAGGGGGGCGGCCACTGGGATGATAACACAGCCACAGGCTTTCCCACTCCTCGCCAGAGTCCCATCAGTTAAGCCCACAGAGTCAAGCTGGGAGTGAACCCCCATGTGAGGGACAGTACAATAAGACAGTACAATAAGGTGTCTTTGCTCAACACCTTTCTCCCTCTAACGCCTTACTCCTTATTCTCTTTCTCCCTGTATCTCCCTCTTTCCCCTTGCTGGGAACCATCACACTCATGGTTCAGGAGACAGTGCCAGATGGATGTTTGGAGGTGCACAGTTCCTTCTCTTGAAATATATCTATGATTGTTTTGTCATGTGAACTAGAAACAGACTCCCAATTTATGTGGCGATCCGGCTGGGCGTGAGTAATGGCAGCTTGCACTTCCAGTACTCTGGTACCTCTGAACAGATCAGGGGAGGATCAGTCTCTTTGGACCTTTCGCTCTCTAAGCACAGAGTGGCAGCAATGGAGAAAAGCGGGGCTCCCTATGGTGGTAGCTGAAGAAGGTGGGGCTTGGAATAAAGACCCTGCCTAGGACTCAGGACATCTGGGTTCAATTTCCAACTTTGCCACAATTTCCTGGGTGACCTGGGGTAGATAGTGCCTCAGTTCTGGTCTGTTGTTAGGATATTCTCTAAGCAGACTGTAAGATCTTTCACACAAGGTCCATCTCTTGCTAGATGCATTGACAACACCTCCCACAGCGAGATTATGACTTATTGCTCCAGTAGCACGTGGAGGCAACAATCTTAGCATCTGTAACACGGACTGTTTCCTCCTCAGACATGCCACCGGACAGCTCATAAGCAATGAGGGAAGCAGGTGGGCTAATAGTCAGGATTCCGGGTCACTTTGCCAAGGACTTGAAGGACCTGTGTTCATATTCGTATTCTAGCACAGATTCTATGTGGGACCTTGGACAGGCAGATGGGCTCAGATCTTCTGTGGGAATTAGGAGCCCAAATACTTCGGAGGGTCTGTTGCCCTTCTGTACTATGGGGACAACAGTCCTGCCCTGTTTCTCAGGGGTTGTGAGGTGAACTCATTAAGGAGTGTGTGGTGCTCAGTTACTATACAAGTAAGTGCCTAAACTAGAAAGGGGAGAACATTTGGTCATGACCATCCACGTTTGGGTATAATCTTCAGCACAGAAGGAAAAATTCAATGTGTTGTCATTACCCCTCTTCTCTATCAGCCATCCCCTTTTTATTTGATCTAAAAAAAGTCTTCCTAAGTCCACTCCCCATGTATTTAAATCTACTGTCCACTGCCTGCTTGGCCCGCATTACGTCACAGAAGCAGTCTTGCATTTGATCTTTGCAAAAGCCAATGGACTTAATATATTCTTCTGCTGTTCCCAGTTTGGAGGAGAGAAAGGAAGCCCAGCCCAAGGAAGAAAGAGAAGAAAACTGCCAGCTGCCTCAATTAAGCTTTGGGACATGATTCAGCCCTTTGCTTGAGTCCAGTGAATTCAAGAAACTGAGGAAGAAGCATCAGCAGTGCACAGCTAAGCAGAGTTGTGCCTCTGTCAAGCCTAAGCCATAAGGAGAATCCCTCTAGGATATTCACAGAGAGATCACTTCAGTTTATTGTAGAGTAGCTGCCTTTGATGCTCTCCTGCTTCAATGGATTGCTCAGATCTCCAGCCTTCAAAAAGAAAATAGAATATTCTTTCCATGTGTGTGCACTCCATTGTATAAAAGGAGCATAGGTGCCTCTAGCATAGGTACCTGGCATAAAACCATGCCCCAAACTGCTGGCAGTCCTTAAAGATCCCATTAGTCTTGTAAGAATTAGGGAGTTTTAACCTCAATTTCCACACCAAATTTCCTTGGTAGTGAAAAACTTGCACTTCAAAAGAATTTTCACTATAAATCACATGAAGATTAAAAATGAATCTTACTATTCTATACTAGATGCACTTTTTCATTAAGGTATTTGCAAATTCCAGTTATCAACCAGCTATAGTAAAATATATAATATATGTTTAAAATATTATACAACCAGCCTCTATTAAGACATTTGAAATATCTATGCATCTGTAGTACATTGCAAATTAGATGGAATGGTAATATATTTTCATTAAAGTTCTTACCAAACAATTTGATTAATTGAATTCAGTTTAATTTAACTGTCCAGTTTAGTATATTAATTTAAAATGTGCACAGCTGAAATGGAATTTAGTGTTCTATAATGTCTGTTTTTCTAAGTCTGCCACTTAATTTCCCCAAAATTCATCCAAGTTGTCTGAAATGTTACAGGCTTGATCTTAATATAGTATACATTTTTAATGGGATGTTTAAGGCACTCAGATGAGGACTCTGGGAGATACAAAGGTGCACAATTCAGAATTACTTGCTAGAATTTTTTTAATTTGTTTTTTGGCTTAGGAACTTCACTTGTATTTTAGTTTGGTGGCCATAGCATTCATTGGATCCTTTGTTGAAAGGCTTTTGGGTGGAACTATTTTAGTTATTAACAGGAAGTTCCATGTACACTATTGGCTCCAGAGAGATTCAAAATTTCTCTTCTGTCCTTACCTTGTGTGACGTAATGTGGGTCCCTTGCTGGTTGCTAGGCTTGGGCTGTGGGTGACCCCCAATGGCTGCTGTCTGTACCACGCCCAGCTGAGTAGCTGATGGGACAGGGAGGTAACTGGTAGAACAGGTCACCTCCCTGTCAGCTACTCGGCTGGGCCGTGGTAAGACAGCAGCCAGTGGGAGTCACCCATAGCCCAAGCCTAGCAACCAGCAAGGAAGCCGTACTGGGACAGGGAGAACTTGGTGTAAGCCCAGGGAGGAGCAGGGAGAGGATCCCCTGGTAGGCCTGTTCCCTGGGACCTGAGAGGACTCTTCACTGGAGTCAATTTCCCTCTCGGACCAGCTCACCCTGGCTCAGCAGGCCAAGATCCGAGAGGTGCTGCGCTCCTGCCAGCAGCTGTTCTCCGACAAGCCTGGTCCCACCAACCTGGCTGTCCACTGGGTGGAGACGAGCGCTCACCCTCCCGGTGCGCTGCTCCCCGTTCAGGGTCACGGGGAAAACAGCCCAAGACCTGGAGAGAGAGGTCCAGGACATGTTGGCCCTGGGAGTGATCCAGCCGTCCTCCAGCCCCTGGGCCTCTCCTGTGGTGCTGGTTCCCAAGAAGGACGGGTCGATCCGGTTCTGGGCGGACTACCAGAAGCTCAACGTCATCACGGTGTCCGACGCCTACCTGCTGCCAAGGCCTGACGAGCTCCTGGACAAGCTGGGGGGAGCTTGCTACCTCACCACCCTGGACCTCACCAAGGGCTACTGGCAGGTGCCGCTAGACCAGGAGGCCAGACTGAAATAGGCTTTCATCACCCTGCTGGGGCTCTATGAGTTCCTGGTCCTGCCCTTCAGCCTCAAAAGGGCGCTGGCCACCTTCCAGCATCTGGTGGACCAGCTGCTGTGGGGAATGGAGAACTGTGCCCTAGCGTACATCGATGATATCTGTATCTTCAGCCAGTCCTGGGAGGACTACGTGGCCCAGGTCAGCCAGGTACTGGATCGGCTGAGAGAGGCTGGGCTGACCGTAAAGGCTGGGAAGTGCAAGGTTGGAATGGCCGAAGTGTCCTACCTGGGCCATAAGGTGGGGAGTGGCTGCTTGAAGCCAGAGCCGGCCAAAGTGGGAGCCATCCGAGACTGGCCTGTGCCCCAGACCAAGAAGCAGGTCCAGGCTTTCATTGGGATGGCGGGGTACTACCGGAGGTTTGTGCCCAGCTTCAGCTCCATCGCTGCCCCGATCACAGAGCTGTGCAGGAAGGGGAGGCCAGACAGGGTGGTCTGAATGGAGCAGTGCCAGAGGGCTCTCTGTGCACTGAAGGAAGCCTTGGTCAAGGGCCCAGTATTGGTAAACCCGGACTTTGACAAGCCCTTTATCGTGTTTACTGATGCCTCGGACACCGGGCTGGGGGCAGTGCTGATGCAGGTGGACGAGAAGGGAGAACGCCACTCCATCGTGTACCTGAGCAGGAAGCAGCTGCCCCGGGAGCAGAGCTATGTGACCATAGAGAGGGAATGCCTAGTGATGGTGTGGGCCCTGCAAAAGCTGCAGCCGTATCTGATTGGCCAGTGTTTCACGGTGTACACTGAGCACTGCCCCCTGACCTGGCTGCACCAGATGAAGGGGACCAACGCCAAGCTGCTGAAGTGGAGCCTGCTCCTGCAGGACTATGACATGGAAGTGATCCATGCCAAGGGGAGCACCAACATCATCACTGACGCACTATCCCGTAGCGAGGGGACTAAACTTCCCTAGGTCACAAGTGGAGTGACCCTGCTCAGTTCGCTCTCGGAGGGGAGAGAACTGTGACGAAGTGGGGGTACCTTGCTGGTTGCTAGGCTTGGGCTATGGGTGACCCCCACTGGCTGCAGTCTGTACCACGGCCCAGCCGAGTAGCTGATGGGACAGGGAGGTAACCTGTTCTACCAGTTACCTCCCAGGGAGAGGAACAAAGGAAAGTGGAATGCCTCCCCTGGCTGGGGGGCAGGGCTGGAAGGGACGGTCTTTAGTTTCTGTCTGGGATCATGGAGGAAGCAGCCTAAGGAAGGGGCTAGAATTTAGGGGCCCAGTCTCCCCCATCTCAAGGGCGGCTGAGGCATCCTAGGCCTGCCCTGTAACCAGACTACATCTGTGCTGTGCTGTATCCTGGAGAAGCAATAAACTCTTGCTATTCTACTGGCTGGTGGAGTCTGTTCGTGCCACTACGGGGGTGCAGGAGACGGGGAAACCCCAACGCGCCGTCACACCTTACATGTTCTACTCAGTGTTCCCTGTGAACTATCAGGAAAGAACTATTACTTACTGTTTTCCTTAAAAAAAAAAAAAAGGAGAAAATTTACAGAAGAAAACTCAGTAAAGCTGGAAAAAGGCAGGGAGAGGGAAAAATCCCTTGAGAGATCATTATTGTTTTCTCCAAGCCCAAATATTAGCAAGCCTGGATTCTAAGGGTACGTCTAGACTACATGCCTCTGTCGCCAGAGGCATGTAGATTAGGCTACCAGACATAGTAAAATGAAGTGGCGATTTAAATAATCGCAGCTTCATTTAAATTTACGTGGCTGCCGCGCTGAGCCGACAAACAGCTGATCAGCTGTTTGTCGGCTCAGCGCGATAGTCTGGACGCGCGGGTGTCGACAGCAAAGATATTTGTCGACCACCCAGGTATGCCTCCTGGGATGAGGTTTACCTAGGTGGTCGACAAATACCTTTGATGTCGACACCCGCGCGTCCAGACTATCGCGCTGAGCCAACAAACAGCTGATCAGCTGTTTGTCGGCTCAGCACAGCAGCCATGTAAATTTAAATGAAGCGGCGATTGTTTAAATCACCGCTTCATTTTACTATGTCTGGTAGCCTAATCTACATGCCTCTGACCACAGAGGCATGTAGTCTAGATGTACCCTAAGTTAAGATGCAGCTTCAAAACAAAAAGCAAATTCCAGGAAAGCTTAATTGTGTCACAGTCAACAAGATAACTGAACAACACAGGGAAATCTCATCTCAGTGGCTTAGCCACATGGACATATTACCTTGCAGGACTACTTTACCAGGAGCGGCCCTAGATGAGCCGCCGGCAACTGGCACTCTAGGCGAAACGCGCGATTGGCGCGTGATCAGCGCCCCCGCCTCCAAAGCCCTCAATAGCCATTTATCTTGGTGCCCTAGGTGACCGCCTAGTTCGCCTGTATTGATGGGCCACCACATTTGATTGGGTCAAATGTGCTTCACTGTCATCTTCGAATCGCTCAGCACCTCTCCACATGCCATTTCAACAAGCCTTCATTAAGAGTGTATACAGGCAGTAAGTGAGGCAAATTGCCAAATCTCTTTGCCAAAATAGTGACAAAGGCAGTATGTCTTTCAAATGTCAGGGTGTTGTCACAGTGTAAGACTCTGCATGGACACACAGCTGCACCCATAAGACATAGGCCCATAGCTACGAAGTTGTGCCAAAGCTCAGGGTGGTTGATGTATAAGAAGAAAAGAAGGTCTGACTGTGGGTATGTCAATGCTGCAGATTTTTTTCAAAACTTCACTTATGTCCACACTGTAATTGCGTTCTTTCGAAAAAAAAAAAGCGAAAGAACAGAGGAGTTTTTCTGATGTTGGTAAACCTCCTTCTACGAGGAAGAAGCCTTTTTGTGAAAGAGCTCTTTTGGAAAAAGGCGTGTGTGGATGGGGAAGAGGGAGTTCTTTCGAAAGAAGAGGAAAGCAGAAAAAACACAGGTGCTCTGGTGGCCATTCCGTCCATAGTAATAACAGCTTAAATGCGAGATAGCGTCCATTCAGTGTGGATGCTATCTTTTGAAAAAGCAGATTGCTTTTTCAATGCGCTTTTGCAGTATGGACGCTCTCTTTCGGAAGAAGTTTTTTCGGAAGATCTCTTCTGGAAAAGCTTCTTCTGAAAGAAGCTTGCAGTCTAGACATAGCCTGTGAGAGCTCCTGATTGTCAGAGATGTGAGTTATCAACACTTTTAAAAATCAAGTCCATAGGGTACTGGAGAAAGCCTGATCTTGAACTGTTTTTTTTAATTAACATTATTTCTCAGAAAAAAAATGCAGGAAAAAATGAATCAAGAACCAAAATTTCCCGTTGATTAATTTCATTTTTGGTGACACTATGTTTCTCCACAGGAAAGGTTTCTGTCAGACAATTCTCAAACAGCTCTTTTGAGCTATCTTTCTTGGACAGCTTGGAGGAATTCATAGGCACGTGTACAATGTCTTAGATAATGAGAAAAACGGGATACATGTAGGTGCTAATTTGGTGCTAGATACAAAACCTGCATCTAGACAAAAACTCTCAGCCTTATTAGAGGTTCCATGACAATATCTTCCTGGTCTCTGTTTCTCTACCATCCTTTCCTCCTTTAAATGTGTGCTATTACCTCATAATACACTAAGCTGTAAATGCCATACAACGTGCTATGCGACACTATAAAATCTACTAAGTGAAAGTATAAAATCTAAAGGAAATCCATAAATCTCTGGAACTAGCTACTCTTTACAAAGCTAACACTATTAAACTTGAAAAATCACTGGCTGTAAGTATACACCTCTGCTAATCAGCTGGGCAGGTTGGAGAGAAATGCTTGGCGGGCCCCAGGCCTCATTTTACCTGCCTCTGGTTTAAGAAAACACATAGGCTGACAACTATTTGGAGAACGAGAATAATAAAATAAGAATAACCATAATAATTAATATGGGATTGGATCCCCATGTGCCAGCTGTTATGTACATACATTTATACATAAGATTTTAAGCCCAGATGACAACATAATAATATCGTATAGCAGAGGCCACACAGTTTCACCAAGGGTACGTCTAGACTACAGAGTTTTGTCGACAGAAGTTTTGTCGACAGATACTGTCGACAAAGCTTCTGTCGACAAAGAGCGTCTACACTACATTCAGTTCTGTCGACAAAGCAAGCTGCTTTGTCGACATGGCAGTGTAGACGCAAGGACAGTTTACATGCAATAACACCTTCTGTCGACAGAACTCTGTCGACAGAAGGCGTTATGCCTCGTAAAATGAGGTTTACCAGCGTTGACAAAACTGCTGAGTTCTGTCGACGTTATGTCGATAGAACTCAGCAGTAGTGTAGACGCAGGTATAGTTTTGTTGACAAAAGTCCACTTTTGTCGACAAAACTCTGTAGTCTAGACACACCCCAAGTTACTCCTGTACTGAACCCAGCATTGTGAGGAGATTAAAATGCAATTACATACAGCATTTTACAGTCTAGGAAGGAGCTATTTCACTAACAATTATGAATCACATAGTTTGCAATTGGGATTGGTTTGCAAACGACTCACTAGCCAAAAATATGGCTGTAGACAATGGACTCAGCTCTTAAATATGTCCTTTTATTGGGATGCGGCAGCATAGAAGAGTCTGAACATTATTACAATTAAAATATTAAAACTGCAGTAAAATGCATAGATCAAGACAAAACTTCTGTCGACAAAGCACGTCCAGACTACATTGAGCTCTGTCGACAAAGCAAG
Organism: Pelodiscus sinensis; assembly: GCF_052426305.1. Taxonomy (NCBI): domain Eukaryota; kingdom Metazoa; phylum Chordata; order Testudines; family Trionychidae; genus Pelodiscus; species Pelodiscus sinensis. Next base: position 12,378,385 of record NC_143080.1, on the reverse strand, counting down.
CTGCTTTTGTCGACATGGTAGTCTGGACACAAAGGACAGTTTCCATTCAATAACACCTTCTGTCGACAGAAACTCTGTCGACAGAAGGTGTTATTCCTCGTAAAATGAGGTTTACCAGCGTCAACAAAACTGCTGAGTTCTGTCGACGTTATGTCGACAGAACTCAGCGGTAGTGTGGACGCAGGTATAGTTTTGTCGACAAAAGTCCACTTTTGTCGACAAAACTCTGTAGTCTAGTCACACCCTTAAACTCTAACTTGCGCATTAGTATGGGTAAGATGGATATTTAGACTTTATCTCATTCTAGAAAACTGCTGCATGCATTCATCTCATTTATATTTGTAACCCCCTTTTTAGAACATAAGAACATAAGAACGGCTGTACTGGGTTAGACCAAAGGTCCTTCTAGCCCAGTAGCCTGTCTGCCGACAGTGGCCAGCACCAGGTGCCCCAGAGAGGGTGGACCGAAGACAATGATCAAGCGATTTGTCTCCTGCCATCCCTCTCCAGCCTCTGACACACAGAGGCCAAGGACACCATTTTATCCCCTGGCTAATATCCCCTGAATTACTCGGGAGCAGGTCACACTCCCAGGTGTGCCTAGGCACCTGATGGTTTTAACATAAAAGCAGATCCTGAGTACCTCAGTGGTGATGTTGTTTAGTTGGGGATTTCCTATCTACCCCCTTGCTGCAGTCCCTGGCTCATAAAGAATATTCAATGGCTATGCCTCCCCCTGACTGGCCCTGTATACACTTAATAGTGTGCCTTGGGAGCCTCCAGGAATAAAATTATTCCAGAAATAATCTGGATCTAACTACAGAACAACAATTACAAATTATAAATAATATACATCTAATTGATTACATTAGAATGAACAAACCTTTACTTAACTTAAAGAAACAGAGATTAACAGTGAATAACATTAACAAAGTTCACAGAAACAATAGGAACTATCTATCTGGCATTTGCACCGTCACCATTTATCCCACTCCAGAGTGTGCACTACTCTGAATTCAGAGTCCCAGACGCTTGCATGGGTGTGCTTGAAGATTTGCAGCTGGAGTGGAGGTTCTTTGTAGGTTGTGTGTGTTAGTCCAAGCTGTGCAGCCAGCTGCAAACGCCCTCTGCCACTGGAGCAGGCTCCACCGAATGCTAACAGCTCTGGTTCACTGGGCTGGACACTCTACCTCTCTTTGGACCCAGAGTTAGTCTCTATCTCTGAGGTTTGTCCCAGGCAGCACTTTCCCAAAGAGCCCAATTTACTTACAGCCTCCTTCAGTGTTCTGGTTTTTGTGTAGTCCTCCTCAGCCACAGGCACAGCCAGAGTCTCTCCCCGCTAGGGCAATCAGCAGCCTGCTAGATCCAAGCACCACAGACTTCCAGTCCCAAGCCGTAGCTGCAGCACAACAGCTCCTGGGCTGGATATAAGGCTCTTCCACAGCAGTCTGGCTCCCCTCTCCCAAAATGGAGAGCCCCAGACTCCTCTGAGACCCTCTCTCAACATGCCCTGACAAGCCCAGATCAGCTCTGTCTTCCTGGTTTCCACAAGGGCTCATGGGAGTTGTCATCTCTAGGACTAGATTGCAGCACACAGGATCCTCCCACAAAAAGTCAGAGGCACCTTTATTAAGGGAACTACATATTGTTATCACATGCTATACAATAATATTAAAGTTTTTGCTTCATAACAGTATGAAATTTTTGTCCTGAAACTGTCAATCTTTCAGAAATGCTTGTCTCCTGCTTGTTAAAAAGCTATCAAAAATAAATAAGCGCTTGTTGGACATTACAATATAAAGATTTTGTTAACTGTCCCCTTGCACTATGAAGAGGATATGTGCTCATCTCATCAGCTTGAATTCTGGAAAAAGAAAATATCGATAGTGGACAAACAAATGTTCATCTCTCTTTTATTGTTTAGAATGAACTATTGTTGTCCACTATCTATATTTCCTTCTTCCAGAATTCAAGCTGTTGAGATTTCTTTTATCTAGTTAATAAATCCTTAGGGTACGTCTACACTACAACGTTAATTCGAACTAACTTAGTTCGAATTAGTTAATTCGAACTAAGCTAATTCGAACTAACGCGTCTAGAACTAAAAACTAGTTTGAATTAGCGTTTTGCTAATTCGAACTAGCATGTCCACATTAAGTGGACCCTGAACCAGGCTTAAGGATGGCCGGAAGCAGTGCCGGCAGGGCATCAGATGAGGACTTAGAGCGTGGAGCTGCTGTCTCAGGCTAGCCGAGGGCTGTGCTTAAAGGGTCCCGACCCCCACCCCGGACAGACAGTTCTCAGGGTTCCCCGCTTGCAAAGCAGTCCTGGCTTGGATTGCCCGGACTACCCACACTGGGCACATCACACCACTCGGCCATCAGCCCGGCTGCACTTGCCGCAGGCTGCCATCTGGGGAGAGGGAGCAATTGGGGGGCTGCAGGAGAGCTTCCACCCCCAGAAGCCCGCAGATCCAGCCCAGTCCTCCCCATTGGGGGCGCGTACCCCATTCCTCCCTCACCTCCTTCCACTTGACCCTTCCCTAGCCCCTCTTCTTGATGTACAAAATAAAGGACAGTTGTGTTCAAAAATGGAATCTGTCTTTATTGAACAAAACTGGGGGAGACTGGGAAAAGGAGGTGGGAGAGGGGAAGAGAGAGGCTGGGAGAGGGGAGGGCAACTAAAATGATCAGGGGTTGGGAACAGGTCCCATATGAAGAGAGGCTAAAGAGACTGGGACTTTTCAGCTTAGAAAAGAGGAGACGGAGGGGGGACAGGATAGAGGTCTCTAAAAGCAGGAGTTGGGTGGAGAGGGTGCATACAGAAAAGTTCTTCATTAGTTCCCATAAAGAAGGACTAGAGGACACCAAAGGAAAGGAATGGGTAGCAGGCTTCAAACTAGTAACAGAAGTTGTTCTTCACAAAGCAAAGAGTCAACCTGTGGAACTCCTTGCTGCAGGAGGCTGTGAAGGCTAGAACTAGAACAGAGTTTAAAGGGACATGAGATCAAGTCATGGAGGTTGGGTCCATGGAGTGGTATTATTACATTGAACAGGAGTTTTATAAGATAATAACTTGTGTAATTTTTTTTTTGTCTCTGTCCCTAGTGTTCTTACATTCTGCAAATATCTCCTCTTATTTTCAGGAAATCTCAGACAGCTCCTTTTGGAGCCCTGCAATGACCAAAGACTTGTGTAAGCAGGGTCAGGGTAAACTCTATCCTGACATCTAGTGGCGAACTGTGGCAAGTGGTGCAAAGAGACTTCAGGGGCTGAGCCCAATTTGCATAGACACACCCACCCTGTCTAGTATGTGCCACAGCAGCCCAAATCGTCACTTTGGCCACTGTGGGAACCCCAGTCTCTCTGTTATTGAGGCAGAGGGGATAAAAGTGTTGTTACCCTGATTATGCGAATCAAGGACAATGGAATGGTGGAACTGTTTATGACAGAGGGATTCGCCATAAACTAAGTAGCACTCGCTAGACAAGGGGCATGGGTTCCAAACCCAGTTAAATTGAAAGAGGGTGGGGATAGGTCTTGGTACCTGGTGGTGGGGTCCTGTCTGAGAGCCTAAACAACACTGATTGCACTCTCTCCACTGTGGAATATCAGAGTTAATTTAGATTCCATTAGGAGTCTAGTTGTGAGCTGTGGAGCTAACTTTGCTGTGGGCCAGCGTTAAGGCTCTTCTGTTATGAGCTGTAATCACTGTGTGCTGTGGACGAGAGCTGAAATCACTGTTGCTGAGAGGAGTCTGGCAAGAGCTGAAATCACTGTTGCTGAGGGGAGCCTGGTGCTGTGGTGCTAGTAGAGCAGTTTGCAAGGGGCAACCAGCAAGCGCAGGCAGACAGTAGATGCAGCTGGCGGGGCGACCTGAGGGCAGACAGCGGAGCAGCTGACGGCGACTTGCGGCTGGTAGGAGCGGTTACCAGCCGGCGGAGCAGCGGCAGGAGCAACCAGCTGGCAGCCCGGAGCGTGGACTGAGACGGGTTGGCGGATTTGCGGAGCCGGGCAGTAGAGGCGGCTCACCTGACGACAAGTGGAGTGTGGCGGAGTGACTCGCGTTGACGGCAGCGGCACGGAGAGGCGGAGCCACCGCCGGGCCACGTAAGGTGCACTGACCCAGGGCTGAGACTCTTGGGGTGTTGGACTTTTGGGACTGTTGGGGAGATTTGTGGCTGGGGGGAGGGCCTTTGCTCATTGTTTGGTTGGTAAATCCGAGTTGTGGTGTTTCCCCAATTTAATGCAGATGTCGGTTACCTCATGTTATTAAAGGTTTGCTACTATACTGAGGCTCTGTGCTTTTGAGGCACCCAGAGGTGTATGTAAGATTTCCCAGGTCACTGGGTGGGGGCTCGAGCCGGTGTTGTATTACCTTGTTGGGAGGAGACCCCTAGATACTGAACCCGGCCCTTGCTGCTGCTATTTACTCGGCCTGGCAGAAGGGTTACACTTGGAAATCCAGAACTGTCTCTCCACACATGATTTTCTCTCAATTTCATTCTATTGCCACTCCCTTTTTCTATGCCCTCTCTTTCCTCCCTTTTTCATCTCATTTCCTTCCTTCAGTCTATCAGCTGTCCCTACTCTCAATTCTTTTAGGTCCCTTTTAAATATGTTTTCCTTTCTTCTCTCACATTATGATTAGTATTCATTTATTGCAGTAGTGACTAGGAGCTCCAGTCATGGGTCAATATCCCATTGTGTTCGATACTGTACAAACAGAAAGGAGAGTCCTTGCCAGGACCACATCTCAAGATTATATTCTAAGGGTGTGTCTAGACTACCGAGATTTGTCGACAAAAGTGGACTTTTGTCGACAAAACTATACCAGCGTCTACACTACCGCTGAGTTCTGTCGACATAACGTCGACAGAACTCAGCAGTTTTGTCGACTCTGGTAAACCTCATTTTACGAGGCATAACACCTTCTGTCGACAGAACTCTGTCGACAGAAGGTGTTATTGCCTGTAACACTGCGTCCAGACTACGGAGTTCTGTCGACAGAAGGTGTTATTGCCTGTAGGGTTGCGTCCAGACTACGGGGTTCTGTCGACAAAGCAGCTTGCTTTGTCGACAGAACTCAATGTGTCTGGACGCTCTTTGTCGACGGAAGTTTTGTCGACAGATACTGTCGACAAAACTTCCGTCGACAAAACGCGGTAGTCTAGACGTACCCTAAGGTTGGTTGCTGTATCAGGTTCTCCCATTTTTCCTAAGTTCCATATCTCCATTCAGTAACGGAACTGGCCTTCTATGCTTTCCTGGGCCCTAAGTACACTACTACCAGTCTGTGGTCACTTTGTTTCGTGAGTGTATTTGCCATGTGCACCCCTGTGACAGTGTGGGGCCAGAAAGGAAAGCAAAGTCATTCTGGGAGCTGCCAATGAACTTCAGGGACACCGTGTCAACACAGCTTCTAGCAATGTCTGTAGTAGTTATAGGGAGTTAAAAGTACAGTTAGCTGAAATACTTCATTTGATAGCAACATTGGTGGAACAGTCATGTTTTACACTGGATTTGATCACAACTACAAAATATTAACAAAGATAGTTTTCATTTTCATCAAAATTTTCTGCAGAAAATTTTAACTTTGTCAGAACCTGCTAAAAAAAAATTTTTAGTTTTTTGAAATCAACAGCCAAATATTTTTGGTCTCAGATTGGCAACCCACCTCCAAAATATTCAACTCCTCCTACCCCTAAATCTGTTGTTTTGTCAAAACCCTAATTTTTCTTTGAAAACAAGTTTTATAGAAAACTGACAACGAACTATACTATAAATAAAATATTTTTTTCATCTCACATTATTACCATCTTCAGAGGAATAGCTGAGTTAGTCTGTAAGGGTACGTCTAGGGATGCAACTAGGGATGCAACTAGTTCGAACTAGGGATGCAAATGTAGGCAATCAAAATTGCTAATGAAGTGGGGATTTAAATATCTTGCGCTTCATTATCATGACCTCACCTCCACTTTTTTTGGTAACGTTAGTTCATACCATGGAGGTTGGTTCAAACTAACGCGTCCCGGCACACACTTTCACTTTCGAAACAGCTGTTGAGCAGAATAATGTGCTGGCAAGATCATGCTAATGATGCACGGGATATTTAAATCCCCGCTTCATTAGCAATTTCGGTCATCTACATTTGCATCCCTCATTCGAACTTTGCTTCCTCACGAAACAAAGGAAGTACCCTAACTGAAAAAACTTAAAAAAAAAATGAAAATTCTTGTAGCACCTTAGGGTATATCTACACTAGCCACCCTAGTTTGGACTAGGATGGCTAATGTAGTCATTCGAACTTGCAAATGAAGCCCGGCATTTAAATATCCCAGGTTTCATTTGCATGTTCCCGGACGCCGCCATTTTTAAATGCCCGGTAGTTCGAACTACCTGCCCGCGGCTACATGTGGCACAGGCTAGGTAGTTCGAGCTAAAGCTCCTAATTCAAACTACCATTACTCCTCCTGCAATGAGGAGTAATGGTAGTTCGAATTAGGAGCTTTAGTTCAAACTACCTAGCCAGTGCCTCTTGTAGCCGCGGGCAGGTAGTTCGAACTACCGGGCATTTAAAAATGGCGGTGCTCGGGAAAATGCAAATGAAGTCCGGGATATTTAAATATCCCGAGGTATAACAGTTAACTTGAACTAAGCACTTAGTTCGAGTTAACGTTTTACTGCCACATGTAGCCGAGGGCAGTTAGTTCGGACTAGGGGGATTTAAAAATGGTGCTCGGATGGGAAGATGCAAATAAAGCCTGGGATATTTAAATCCCAGGCTTCAAATGTCTAGATTAGCCTCCCTAGTTCAAACTAGGGGGCTAGTGTAAGCATACCCTGAGAGAGATACTGAATGAAGGAAGGGGTGGTGACCTGAGGCAGGCGAATGGTGTGCAGGATCAGGGAGAAGGTATGGGTGCAGGAGAGGATTCTGGCCTAGAGGAGGGTCTAGGAGAAGGTGCAAGTTCTGGGAGGGAGTTGTAACCTAGGAGAAGGAAGGAAAGGGATACAGAGGGTTTTGGAGGTGGCCTGAGGTATGAAGTTGGAGGAGAGAGGAGATGGGGTGCCAGAGGCAGGCTCTGTCTTGGAGGCACTTACATAGGTGGCTCCCAACCAGCAGCCCTGCAGGAACCTGAGACAGGCTCTTGGCCTGTGTACTGCAGCCCCAGGCTTGTAGGCTGGCTGCACCACATGGCTCTGCTCTGGGCATGGGGGAGGACGGAGAGGGAGGGAGGCTTCACACACTGCCCTTGCCCCCAGCAAAATTTCTCAGTTCCTATTGGCCACGAATGCCAATGAGAGGTGAGAGATTTTGCTGGGGGGGGGGGGGGGGCGGAGGGGAGGGGCAGTGTGCGAAGCCTCTCCCCTGCCTCCCCAGCATCCGGAGCAGAGTGTGAGCTGTTTTCAGCTTAATGGTTTCAGGGAGGCAGCCGCAGGCTGGATCAGGTGGCTTGGTGGGTGGGATCTGGCCCACTGGCTGCCTCTTGTCCACCCCAGTAAAGGTGCTAAATGCCACCTTTGGAAGGACATAGGGGGCTCCCATTAACTTAAAGGGAATTGTGTGTTGCATATCCTAGTGCAGATTATGAGCTTTGGGTTGAATGACACTGCAGAATCCTATGCTGTGAAAGGCACTACTGGGCAAACAGACACCATTATTATGATCACACCAATAAGGCTCCGCTTGCTAACAGAGTAACCTAGAGGTGCTGTGTGCAACCTTCATTTGCTCAATTGCTCAGGAAATCCAGAGCAACTGCAAGCCTGGTACATCAGTACCTTCCTGAGGGTATGAGAAGTCAGATGTCAACTCTGATAACAGTCTTGGCAATATTTTTGTGTGTTTCCCAAAAGAAATATCACTTGCACTGTTGTAGTTTGAAATCTTAACACGCCCTTTGGAAGCTATGCAGCATGATAGCTGCTTGAGGTTACTGATGCTAGAAACCTCACCCAAGGACTAGACCAGGCTAGAATTGGGAAAGCGCCAGCTCTGGAAGCTATCAATGGTAAAACAGAAATTCCCCCGATACTCCAGTGATGCAGCTGCATCTTTAGTGTTAGGAACCAGACTGGACCAGTGAGATCCTGCTCAGGGTTGAGGGAGGAGTGAGGATGTATGAGTCCTCAGGTCACTGCTGCAGCAGCACCTGACAGCTCCACTACTGAAAGGAGACTTGCGAGCCTGTATGCCTAATGCTCCACAAAACCTAACTGGAGGAACTCCAGAGTTCCTGACTGGACCAGGTATACTCTTTAAGCCAGAAAGCCATAGGACATTGTATGTTCACTGGATGAATGTGTGGCTGGTTGCTACATTGGACTCTCCCATCTTGCCCGACCCTGAGCCCTGCCTTTCTGATTTGTTCATGACTCTTGCTTTCCTGATTGTCTCCTGGTCTTTGATTCCAGATCTGGGTCTGACCCTGATCCTTGACTCCAGCTGTGATCCTTGGCTTGACTCCGAGCTCTGGCTCTTGCTTTGATCACTAGGCGTTACTGCCCAAGCCCTGGCATTCCCAGGGGAGTATGAAGCGGCACTGCACTGGGGGTATGCTAGAGGTCTATAAAATCATGAGTGGTGTGGAGAGGGCGCATAAAGAAAAGTTAATTATTAGTTCCCATAATAGAAGAACTAGAGGACACCAAATGAAATTAATGGGTAGCAGGTTTAAAACTAATAAAAGAAAGTTCTTCTTCACACAGCGTGTAGTCAACCTGTGGAACTCCTTGCCAGAGGAGGCTGTGAAGGCTAGGACTAAAATAGAGTTTAAAGAGAAGCTAGATAATTTCATGGAGGTTAGGTCCATAAAAGGCTATTAGCCAGGGGATAAAATGGTGTCCTTGGCCTCTGTTTGTCAGAGGCTGGAGAGAGATGGCAGGAGACAAATCGCTTGATCATTGTCTTCGGTCCACCCTCTCTGGGGCACCTGGTGCTGGCCACTGTTGGTAGACAGGATACTGGGCTAGAAGGACCTTTGGTCTGACCCAGTACGGCCATTCTTATGTTCTTATGCACTAGTGATGTGCTCTCAGCATTTTGCTTTCCAGGACACATGATCTGGTAGAGGATGCACACAGGTAGGAGTCAGGAGTTACTGAGTTCTAGTCCCATCTCCCCCATGGCCTGGCCGTAATATCACTTGGCATTTTACAAGCATTGTTTAGTGCTAAATGGTGAAACTGTCCCCATTTGACACAGAAGTTAAGTGACTAGCCCATAGCTCACACAGCAAACCAGTATCAGTAGAGATAGAATGGACATCTTCTGACACCCATACCGATACCTCCTTCCTCATGCGCTAGGCCACAGTGCCCTCCAGTGCAAGACTAGGGAACAACATAGCTCTGCCAGAACACCTCCATTCTGAACGATAGCAGCGCCACCTTCTATTCCAGCCCTGGGTACTTCATAGTCACTTGTGCCCATGAACTGTAATTTTGAAACACAAGACCTCCTGATCTTGCAGAACTGGGGTTCTCCTGAACCATGAATTACCAATCAAGCCAATATTTGTACTGATGCAACTGTACTGTAAAAATGAATATCCTCCAAGAATGTGAAGTTTGCGTTTCCAAGTCTGAACCTAGCTCTCCAAAATCTGAAAGGCTGGTGTAATACATCAAACTGCCAGGATAAGACAGTAATTAGTGAATAATTGCTCAAGGCCAAAAGAAAATGAATGAGATTAGCTGTCATTGGATTGGTTTTGAAACCCTTTCTTTACTAGATAAAGCACATTAAGGAAGAATTCATGTTCATTCTGATTGATGGTTTGCACAGGCTAAAAGAGAAGTGAGTGGTAATCATAAAGCATGCAATGGTCATCAGTTAGCTTTGTAATTAACTGTAGCAGTAATTGACTCAAACTGTGGCTGCAAATAATGATCAATCTACTTTTGTTTTCAGTAGCTATTGGGTCACTTTCTCTATCCTCCAGGGTCTCACTTCACAGCAACCTTCCATGGCTGAGGAAGGGTTAGCTAAGACTCCCTTCAAATTGCTGTTTTTGGTTTGCCAATAGAGGGTGTTGCTCGATGGCTAAGATAATTTGCCAGTTTCTCTGAAAGAAGGACTGAACGTCTCAGTAGCATCCATGTTCTCCAACAGCAGCACTGAGTACTAACTGTAGAACCCATGTTTTATCCCGGAACATTCCCGCCAGGCCAGCTGGTTTCCCCCTTCCTCACAGCCACCCCAAACACCCTAGCAGTCTCATTTGCTCTCCAACTTATCTTAGCCCACTGGAACACTCACTGCCTGGCTGGCTTCTGTCCAGGTCTGCGCAACGGTGGAGACCACTTGTGGCTCCTGGAATGAGAGCCCAGATCATTAGAGCTGCATAATTCCCGGATCTGGGCCTTTGATCAAGACAGGCCAAAACGTTTCAGATGTTCTCACTGAACAAAATTGGTTTTCTTTTGCCAGAAATTGACATTTTTTGTTTGTTTTTTAACAAAGAGTCAAAGCAGCATCCTGGCTCACCATTTTTCAGGCCATTGTATACATTTAACAGCGGTTTAGCACTCATCTGTTCTTGACAGCTGCAAGCTAAATGGTTATAAGCCAGTTTTAAATGAGTGTAAGTGCGTCTACCCGCAAAGCTGCCCTGGTTGAGCTAAATCAGTTTTTAATGTCACTCTTGCAGTTGAATCTGTGCTGCTGGATGTAGATTAACCCAGAGAGAAACAGATCTTGTGGTTTGCTCGAGGTCTGCTGTGCTGTCTGTCTGAAGAGCTGGCAGTGACATGGGAACTATTTTTGGAACGGAGGGTGGGCTGAGCTGTACTCCCCTTTTACCTCTGTCCACACCCCTCACAGCCTCTTAGGCTGTGTCTAGACTACATGCCTCTGTTGGCAGATGCATGTAGATTAGACAGATCAGCAAAGGCAAATGAAGCCGCGATTTAAATGATCGCGGCTTCATTTACATTTACATGGCTGCCGCGCTGAGCCGACAAACAGCTGATCAGCTGTTTGTCGGCTCGCCGCTAGTCTGGACGTTCCCCCTGTCGACATCAAAGGCCTTGGTCGGCAGCCCCGTTATTCCTCGTGGAATGAGGTTTACCGGGGCTGCCAACAAAGGGCGTTGATGTCGGCAGGGGAGCGTCCAGACTAGCGCGCGAGCCGACAAACAGCTGATCAGCTGTTTGTCGGCTCAGCGCGGCAGCCATGTAAATGTAAATGAAGCCGCGATCATTTAAATCGCGGCTTCATTTGCCTTTGCTGAACAAACAAATCTACATGCCTCTGCCGACAGAGGCATGTAGTTTAGACGTACCCTTAGTGCTTCCTTTTGTGTGTGTGTGTGTGTGTGTGTGTGTGTGTGTGTGTGTAGAAAATATTGTTTCCACAAACTCCATTTTTTTCCACTGGAAAATCCAACCGCAACATTTCCCATTAGTCAGTTCAGTCAGGACCTTGCACGTTGGGTCAGGGGCCAAGATTCCAGGCCCAGCATCTGGGCAGGAACCTGCATGTGGGGCCCGGCAGCAGGATCAGCAGCCAAGTGGGACCCATGGCAAGCAGCCAAGCCTCTGTGCATGGGGATGGCAGCCATGCTGGACCCAGGGTTGATGGCTAAGACCCTGTGCATAGGGCTGGCAGCTCAGCAGGACCCACAGCTGGAAGTGGAGCTCCCCCAGCTGGAAACAGAGCCCCTGAAGAACAGTGGGCCTCGTGGCAGTAGAGGCATGTGGCTGGGATGACCAACACCAGGGATGCTGCAACCCCTCCAACCACCCCTACTTCCCATGCCTATGTAAGCTGGGGCAGCACACAGCCGAACCTCTAATCACAATGTTATGTAAGGTTACTCTGGGGATTACGTGCTAAAGAATGATAAAATGCTTTAGCTATTTATAATAGGAACTCACACAAGGTACTGCAGCAGTTTAGTGTTGAACTGACTAAAGGGAACTGTTGTGGTTGGATTTTCCAGTGGAAAAAAATGGAGTTTGTGGAAACAATATTTTCTACACACACACACACACACGGAATTTTGATGGGAAATTCCTGACTCATGCTTAGTAATCCTTGTCCCTCATAATTCAATCTGCATAAAGATGCCATCAGTGATTTTTATTCCCTTCACCCTGCATTCAAGCTGATGGGATGAGTCACTTGTACCTCTTCCACGCTGTGGGAGGAGCATCATAAACTCTTTTGTTGTCCAGTGCTCCATAAGGGCTCATTTGGTTTCACCAGGCTCCCTGTAGGCAGGCCCCAAAACATTCTGTGATAAATTTGTGTCACACTTAATGATGCTTTTCTCCTGAGCTTTGTCTAGACTGCAGGCTTCTTTCAGAAGAAGTTTTTTCAGAAGAGATCTTCCAAAAAAACTTCTTCTGAAAGAGAGCGTCCACACTGCACCGAAAAAAACCATCTGCTTTTTTGAAAGAGAGCGTCCAGACTGAATAGACAATATCTCGCATGTAAGGTCTGATTGCTACGGACAGAATGGCCACCGGGCATCTGTGCATTTTCCTCTTCTTCCTCCCTTTCCTCTTCCCTTTCCACACATTTCCTCATAGAATTAGTTTACCAATGTCAGAAAAAAAGCTCTGTTTTTTCAATTTTCTTTTGAAAGAACACAATTGCAGGACGGACATATTTGAAGTTCTTTTGGAAAAATGACCGTTTTCCCGAAAAAAACTCTATAGTGTACACATACTCACAGTCAGTGCCATCAGAGTAATTTTATTTTTTGAAACTGGCTTTTTGTTTTGAAGCTGAAGCTGAAACTTACCAGTCTCACCAATGTTTAGGGTTGGAGAAAATGACAATGATCTCTTACAATTTCCCACTCCTTCCAGCTCCCCCTTATAATAATTTCTAAATATACAATTAATGATGTATTTGGCTGTGTCTAGACTACATGCCTCTGTCGTCAGAGGCATGTAGATTAGACACATAGGCAAAGGCAAATGAAACCGCGATTTAAATGATCGTGGCTTCATTTAAATTTACAATGGCTGCCGCGCTGAGCCGACAAACAGCTGATCAGCTGTTTGTCCGCTCAGCGCGCTAGTCTGGACGCTCCCCTGCCGAAATCAAAGCCCTTTGTCGGCAGCCCCGGTAAACCTCATTCCACGAGGAATAACGGGGCTGCTGACAAAGGGCTTTGATGTCAACAGGGGGAACGTCCAGACAAGCTGCGAGCCGACAAACAGCTGATCAGCTGTTTGTCGGCTCAGCGCGGCAGCCATGTAAATGTAAATGAAGCCACGATCATTTAAATCGCGGCTTCATTTGCCTTTGCCAAAACAACAAATCTACATGGCTCCGTCGATGGAGCCATGTAGTTTAGACTTACCCTTTGTGTAAGAAAGCATAGAATCAAATGAAGTAAAAATCATAAATGAACCAAATTGTTCCATAGAATCTTTATGAATAGTAATTCCAAGCTCTAATAATATGAATATAGCAGTAGGGAATATATTACTGACCATCTGACCAGGAAAGTGATAATGAGTGCGAAATGCTAAGGGAGATTAGAGAGGCTATAAAAAATAAAAAACTCAATACTAATGGGGGATTTCCATTAGCCCCATATTGCCTGGGTACATATCACCTCAGGACAGGATGCAGAGTGTAGCCAGACAGGAACTCCGCTCCCTGCAACATCCATTTTGCTTGCCCCTTTTAGGTGTCTCAGAGCGCACAGGGCATAGAGAGCAATAAAATCAGCATAGTCTTTGAAGCCTTGACAGAAGGCTCGGATATGCTGGCTGCTGTGACCCTGGATGGCTGTAAATGGAGATACACCAATTGTTGACCTGCAAGAAAGATTGGCCAGCACTCCTGATTTAGTTATTTTTCTTACAAGTGTAAATTATGTTCACAACTTCCTTGTAAGAACTGGCATCACAAAGACGAACCAGCACAATTTGGCATCTTAGATAAGAAAGAGGATACGTGACCCCCCGGGTATAGAGATGCGTCCAGCAGCACACTCACTCTGAGTGTCAATCTACCATCTACCTGCTGGTCGGGTTAGGTAATTGCCTCCCGAGGTCCACATAGGGAGGCCCAGCCTCGTATTCGTCTTTCCTGGGGATTGAGTGACCGGTCCTGGCCTGACACGCTGGAATTGAGAGACGCAGAAGGGGGTAAAAATTGTACTTGTATGTGTCCTTTGTCTTAGTGCATGCATAGACTGAGAACTCTTTAAAGATTAAGCTGTCATTTGGTACCATTATTTTTGTTTTGTTTTCTTTGTTTTTTTATTTTTATTTTTCCTCCCCCCCCCCCTTTTCCTTTGTAACCATTTTAAGATCTGTATTTGCTAGCAGTTAAGAAGTAGAACAATAGCCATTGTAACCACATGCTTTATAAGCCTTTTTAATAAACCTGTAAGGCTACGTCTAGACTGGCATGATTTTCCGGAAATGCTTTTAACGGAAAAGTTTTCCGTTAAAAGCATTTTCGGAACAGAGCGTCTAGATTGGCACAGACGCTTTTCCGCAAAAGCACTTTTTGCAGAAAAGCGTCCGTGCCAATCTAGATGCGCTTTTCCGCAAAAAAGCCCCGATCGCCATTTTCGCGATCGGGGCTTTTTTGCGGAAAACAAATCCGAGCTGTCTACACTGGCCCTTTTGCGCAAAAGTTTGCGCAAAAGGATTTTTGCCCAAACGGGAGCAGCATAGTATTTCCGCAAAAAGCACTGATTTCTTACAGTAGGAAGACAGTGCTCATGCGGAAATTCAAGCGGCCAGTGTAGACAGCTGGCAAGTTTTTCCAGAAAAGCGGCTGATTTTCCGGAAAAACTGGCCAGTCTAGACACAGCCTAACTGTTTAAGCTTTAAACTGACTTCTCCTGTTGCTGTAACAGAACCAGACACAATCAAAAGAACTCTAGCTGGTCAAAGGGGTAGACGCAGGCAGAACTGGGTGTTTGGATCGTGTCACCTCCAGGGGACAGATCTGTGGGGCATCTGTCAGCCTTTCCTAGGCTGCCTGCTGCGAAGGGACCCTGTGTCCTAGCAGTTGAAGTCTTGGGTGTATAATAGAACTCAGACACACACACACACATACACACACCCACTCACTACCCTGACCGTCGGCTGACACAGAGATAAAGTTTCTGGACCCCTTTAATGGCAGCTTCTCGGAGCAGCTGGTTCTGGAAGGAGAGGCCTTAAGAACATAAGAACATCCAGCCTGGGTCAGACCAAAGGTCCATTTAGCTCAGTACCCTGTCTGCTGACAGTGGCCAATGCCAAATGCTGCAGAAGGGGTGATCAGAACAGGGAATCATCAAGTGATCCTTCTCCTGTCATCCATTTCCGGCCTCTGATAAATAGAGGCTAGACACCATTCCTATCCATCTTGGTAATAAGTATTGATGGACCCAACCTCCATGAATCTATCTACTATATATCATAAACTATTTTTTTTTGGTAAAAAAATCACTCTGTTAAGAGTGGGAGTTGGCTTATGATTAAGTCATTGTGCTTCACATTTTTTTTCCACTGTGGGGAGGGGTCAGCAAAGTTCAATTCCCAGCCCAGCAGGGCAAACTGCTAGCATGCCGGGATATTTTATATTTGAGGAGCAGCTGCAGGCTCAGAGCCTGTCAGATCCCAGCCACTGCTGTGCACTGTTCTGGATCAACAGGAACAGTGGGAAGTGGTGGCCAGCACCTCTGTTGGCCTGCGGTGCTTCCTCAGCTCCCATTGGCTGGGAACAGTGAACAGTAAACTTTATTTTTTCACCATTCTTTTACTTGCTTCTCATGGATGGAGAATTCATGAGCAGCAGCACAATTAGACTACGTCTACATTGGCCCCTTTTCCGGAAGGGGCATGGTAATTTTTGAAATCGCAATAGGGAAATATCCCCTGCGGCATTTAAATAAAAATGTCCGCCGCTTTTTTCCGGCTTTTAGAAAAGCTCCTCCAAACTGCCCAGGGAGTCAGTGGACGCCACCCACAGGAACTCTGCCCAGATTTGTGACACTAGAGAAACGGAAGTAGGCCCCACAGTCACAGAACACCCTTTCCCCCAGCCTCCTCCTACTGGTACTGTGTATAGCGGATTTCATCAGGTCCAGGAGGAGGTTGACGAGGAGGTCTTGTGACTTTGTGGGGCCATGGATGGGACGTGCAAAAAGGAAAAGGTGTGGGGAAAAGTGCAGCCAGAACCTCAGCAAGAGGTTATGGAGAAGCCAGAAAAAGGGCTGAAACCTGGCGCATTCAAGGTAGGCATGGACTGGGTTTTCCCTCACTCCACAGAAGGGGCAGGCATTGGTGAACAGGGGTGAATTGCACCAAGTAACATGCCTATGCTCATGGGTGGAGCCACCAACTGATGTCCCTGATGGACCATGGGATCAGGGTGGAATACACACTGGCCCACTGGAGTTCCTCACCCTTGACAGGTGTTAAATAGTCCCTCCATTTGATATTGGGGTATCATAGAACCATAGAGCTGGAAAAGACCTCAGAAGGTCATCAAGTCTAGCCCCCTGCTCTAGGCAGGACCAATCCCAACTACATAGGTGATATGTAGGTGAGGAAATGCAACGTGTGGAACACGCACGTGTACAGATTGTCTTTGGGCACTGTTCAGAAACAGACTGACTGCAGATCCTGCAGCTCACTGGTGGTCCCGGTATGGGGAGGCTGGGTGGGCCTGTGGAACAGGGACCTAAGAAAGAGGGCCAGAAGACTTTCAGGGTGTGTCTAGACTACAGAGTTTTGTCGACAAAAGTGGACTTTTGTCGACAAAATTATACCTGCGTCTACACTACCGCTGAGTTCTGTCGACATAACATCGACAGAACTCAGCAGTTTTGTCGACGCTGGTAAACCTCATTTTACGAGGCATAACACCTTTTGTCAACAGAGTTCTGTCGACAGAAGGTGTTATTGCATCTAGGGTTGTGTCTAGACTACAGGGTTTTGTCAACAAAGCAGATTGCTTTGTCGACAGAACTGAATGTAGTCTAGACGCTCTTTATCGACAGAAGCCTGTAGTCTAGACATACCCTCAGTGATGAGGCATATGCTTTCACAGGACTCGCTGCAGGAAATCGAGAGTGGGCTGTGACACAGCAGCCTTCATCCACTAGAGTACATGCAGTTGGGTTCGGAGGGTGGAGAGCCCAATGCACTGAGCAAGTGCCTGGGGATCCACTTAGTCCCCTAGTCGTAGTCCAGGAGGTTTCCAACCCTGTTAGTTTCTGCCAGGACCAATCTCCAGTGCACTGAGGGAGACTCTGTCACCTGCATGCACAAGGCTGGATTGTGGAGCAGGGGGCTCTGTGAGGAGGTCTGCTCCCTCAGTGGCCACAATGGACCTGGTCGCTGAGAACAGCTTCCAGGCCTGGAGGAGTTCCTGGTAGAATTCAGGCAGCTCTGAGAGGTCGCACGGAAAACTTCTTGGGTGGAGAAAAAAGAGCTGCCGGTCCTATTGGAGCCCTTGGAGGTGGCTGAGGAAGGCGCATGACAACGTACTCCATGCCAGACTACCTGCACTATAGAGGAGTCTCTGCAGGGCCTGAAGGCAGAAGGTCTGGACCTGGCTGCGGATGCAGACCAGGTCCCGTCCCCTGTCCTCAAGGGGGAGACAAAGGAGCTCTACAGAGACCCAATGCAGACCTGGCCAAAACAAGAACTATCTTCTGGAGTCTGGCCAAAAGCTCTGGGACTGGGCTCGGGGTTTTGGGCTGGTGCCAGAGCAGGGACAGGACTAGTTTGTTCAGCACCAGAGCCTCTCCCTGCAGGGAGAAACACTGGATCAGGCCTAGCCATCTCCACAACCGCTCACACCCACTAGCCTCCAAACCCTGCCAGTTCTCCAGTAGGGAGGAATGCGAGGCGGAAAGGAAAACACAGAGATAGCACAGCGGGCCTGCATTCCACCTAATGGCCTGAAGTACAGATGAGAGGGAGCCTGCCTGCCACCCGTCCCCAACCTCCAGGCCATAGCCCTTGACCCAGCTGACCCAGTGGTGGAAGCTCCGGGTCCTGGATCACCAGGTTGTCCAGGTCCTGAATCACGAGGAACACATCATCAGCATACGCCAACAGGACCAGATGCAGCTCTGGCTCTTGGCGCACCAATCCCATCAACCTCTGGTGGAGGAGACAGAGGAAGGGCTCGATCGCCAGAGTGTACAGCTGGCCTGACAGCGGACACCCCTGACATACTCCCTGCCCGAAGCTGACTGGCTCACTTACGGACCAGCTGAGCATGACCAAACACTCTGCGGAGGTGTACAGCACCTGGAGAAAATCCTCAAAATGGGGCCTGAAGCTGAAGGCCTGCAGAGTGCCCAGGAGATACGCGTGGTCCACCTCGTCCAATGACTTCTCCTGGTCCAGGTACAGGAGGGCGAATGACAGACCATCCCTACTCCCGAGCTCCAAGAGATCCTGGACCAGATACAAATGAGATGGTTCAGCCTGGGACAGTGTCAGTCTGGTTGGGGTGGACCAGGACTGTGAGTACGGAACACAGTTGCAGCAAGATGGCTTTGGCTACGACTTTGTAGTCTGTGCTGAGGAGCGAGATGGGACACCAGTTCTGAAAGTGGCGGAGGGCCCCCCTCTTCAGTAGCAAGGTGAATACAGGTCTCCTGCACGACAGAGGGAGGACCCCCCGCCCACTCTTCAAGGACTCGGCCCAAACGATGACAAGGTCCATGCCCGGGATTTTTTTTTTATTGGGAAGGGGACAGAGGGCTTCCAAAAGCTCGGCAAGAGTGAGAGCCAGCACCAGCCAGTCGCAATCTTCCATGCTGACTGGCAGGAGTGTGTGGACCTAGGGACGCAGTTAAAGTCTCCTCAGTGCTGAAGGGCGAGCTGCACCTTATCCTTAGCCCCGTGTGTGTCCGTGAGGAACTGGCACAGTTTGTCCTTCAGTGCTGAAGGGGTTGGGGCAACAGGGTTTTCCTCCATCTGGGCCCCTAGATGGACCTTGTGGGCCAATGAGACAGGCCAACAGGAATAGTGCCAAAAGTGATGGCGCTGTGCTACCCATCTCCATCCCCAATGAGGGAGGGGGGCAGCGGAGGGAACAGGGAAGCCCCTATTGGATTGGGAGACACAAAAACCAATCCTTGAGAGACACTCACAGGGGTAATGAGACATCCCCCATGGGGGTGGCAAGAGCAGTGGGCTGAGGGTCGGTGGAGGAGGAGTGGGTATTGTGTTGGGGATGGGAGGAGGAGTAAAGTCAGGACCTGGAGCGGATGTCAGGCCGGGAGCGGGAATAGGGATGAGAATGGGAGTGGGAGTAGGGATGGGGGCGGGACTGGGACCGGGGCCTTGAGTAGGGGCAGAATCAGGATTGGCGGTAGGGGTGGGAACAGGGGAGGGATCAGGACAGGGAGAAGGGACAGACGAGGGGACAGGCCCAGGTTTCAGCATCTCCTGAATGGGGTCTGGGACTGAGGGGATGGAGGTGGGGAGGGGGCCTGCACGGATGCAGGCTCAGATGGCTGGGTGGACTGTATGTCCAAAGCCATGGCATTGGTTGGGATTGTGACAGCTGGTGGGTCCCCAACGGGGAGGGAGTGTGATCGCTCCACTTCAGAGGTGGAGGGTGTGCTCATTGTCCTAGGACCAGGCCTCTTGGTGCTGGCAGTCACCCCTAAGGCTTGGCGGCCCCAGGTGAAATGTCTTTGGTGGCTGAGCCTACGGGCAATATCAGGGGTGTCACAAAGTTGAGAGTGGGGGCAGCTGCAGCTGAGTTGTCACCCAGACAGAGGCCCGGTGGTAATGGGTGGTCCTCCCCCTGGGCTATTGGGATCAGACCCAGGTCCTTGATCTCCTCAAAGATGAAGCTAAAACCCATCCCCATGGCCCCAGAGTCCTCCCCTCTGACCACTGAGACAATAATTGCCTCAGTGTTGATGAGGGGGAGGGGGTGAGCTCCATCTGAGGCATCCGTTGGGATGGGCTCTGTGACGGGGATGGTACCATCCCTCTCTGATGTCAAGGGCAGCCTCGGCCAGTGCTGGCTCCTCATGCTCGTCAGGGGTATTGTCAGCCTCAGTGGCTCCCTTCAGTATTTTATGGGGAGCCTTCACACCCTCCTCATCAGAGCGGGGAGGTTGGGCCCATGGACTATGAGCCCTGTGCTTTCCTTGAACGAGCAGCCAGCCCTCTGAGGTGGAGGCAGAGGGCTGGTCAGCAGGGGCAGGGCCAGGGAGCAGGTGGTACTGAGGGGTCTGGGGGGAACAGTGGAGGGCAGGGAAATCTCCCCCTGGGGTGAGCCCTCTCCCTCACCCGGTGACAACTGCATCACCCTCTCCTCCTTGGGATCTGCTGAATCAAGTTGGGCAAAGGTAGGACCTGCCTGCTTACCGGCAGGTGCCTCTGGTGCCTGAGTGGAGCTGTTGACAGAAGGAGGAGGGGCAACCATGGAGGCCGGACTACTGGGGGACCAGCGGTGTTGGTGCTGGTGCCCTCCCAGGCCCTGGGGGTCCCAAACTCCTCCTTGGACCAGGCTAGGGAGCAGTCCTCCGATGTTCCCCGTTGCTTGGCAGAGGAGTAACTGGACCTCCCCCGAGGAGTAACGTACCCGCTAAAGGGCTCTCTGGTAGGGCACCAGGAAGGATTTCTCAAGAGCCACCTCACCACGTGCCACTGGCAGCATTTGGCGAAGAGCGGAATCCTTGCAGTCCAATGGAAGAGGACTGATGGTGGAAACAGGCTTCCCCAAGGAGGAGAGGACAGGTAACAGGGCAGCATTGGGCAGGAAGGAGGGAATGGAGATAAGAATCATCCATATGCCCTGGTCCTCCAGTGGCTTGAGGGGCATGTGCATGCCCCCCATTGCCAGGCCCTTCTCTACGGCCTCCTGGGCTGCGACCTCTGAGGCAAGGAAGAACACTATTTTCCCAGACCTTTCGGAGGCCGCCACCATGGCCGAGGACCTCACCACGCTTGCCAACACTCGCATATAAGTTTCAAGATGGGGTGAGGTGGGAACCAGGAGTCAGTGGACACTGTGCTTCTTGGTCAATGTGGGGAAGCAAGAGAACACTGCGGAGCACAGGGGGATGGTGGCCACCTGGGCGTACACTCTGGGGCTGTGGATGGAACACCCCCAGAGCTGGAGGTGGGAACAGCTGGGCTATGTCTACACTGGCAAGATTTTGCGCAAGTACTTTTAATGGAAGAGTTTTTCCGTTAAAAATATTTGCTCAAGAGAGCGTCTACACTGGCATGTACTTTTGCGCAGGAGATGTGCTTTTGTACAAAAGCATCTGTGCCACTGTAGACGCTCTCTTGCGTAAGAAAGCTCTGATGGCCATTTTAGTCATCGGGCTTTCTTGTGCAAGAAATTAAGGTTACCTGTCTACACTGTCCTCTTGCGCAAGAATACTTGAGCAAGAGGGCTTATCCCTGAGTGGGAGCATCAGAGTATTTGCGCAAGAAGCACTGATTTTGTACATTACAACGTCAGTGTTCTTGTGCAAATACTCACGGCCAGTGTAGACAGGCGGCAAGATTTTGCACAAAAGCAACCGCTTTTGCGCAAAATCTTGCCAATGTAGACACAGCCCTGGGGAAGAAGGGGTTGCGTCAAGTGTCGGGGCTGCAGTGAGCAGGGCAGCTTTGACCATGGGAGGTTTAGTTTTCCGGACGTGGCCTTTGCCCTTCTTCCTCCACTGGCCAGAATCGGGGGGAGCGTTGGCCATGGCTGGTGGCAACAGGGGAACCTTGGCATCAATGGGGACAGGGGAAGGTTCAGGGACCTCCTCCATCATGGGGGGAGGGGTCAGTAGATGCACAGATGGTGGGAAAGTGGGGAAGTGGGGAAGAGGTCAGCCACTCCTCCTTGCAAAGCAGCAGGCAGGAGAGGAGGGTGTCAATTGGAGGGAAGGGTACAAGGATGGGTGGCATATGTGCATTTGGTATGGGCTTTGGAGGCCAGGGTGGCTGAATTGGAGGAACTAAAGAGGCCGAGAGGTACATAAATGAGGCTTTCTGGGACATTGTAGAACTGTTCCACTTCCAGTCAGACAGCCCCTGCGCTGTTAAGAAGGATGAAAGGCTCAGGGAAGGAAAATATTCAACTCGAGCAGAGGGAAATAATCCCTAAGGGTATGTCTACACTACCCTCCTAATTCGAACTAGGAGGGTAATGTAGGCATACCGCACTTGCAAGTGAAGCCCGGGATTTGAATTTCCCCGGGCTTCATTTGCATAAGCCGGGCGCCGCCATTTTTAAATCCCGGCTAGTTTGAACGCCGTGCCGCGTGTAGCCTTGTGGAATGAGGAGTACAGCTAGTTTGGATTAGGAAGCCTAATCCGAACTAGCTACTCCATGCCGCGTGTAGCCGCGCGGCACGGGGTTCGAACTAGCCAGGATTTAAAAATGGCGGCGCCTGTCTTATGCAAATGAAGCCTGGGAAATTCAAATCCCGGGCTTCATTTGCAAGTGCGGTATGCCTACATTACCCCGCTAGTTCGAACTAGCGGGGTAGTGTAGACATACCCATAGTTAGGACCTTCCTTCCAGAGGATGTTATGGTCTCCTCTCTCACTGAGGATATATCTCCGGGGGAGGGAACTCCAGTCATTAGGAAAAGGCAGGTGTTAGTAATGGGGGATTCGATCATTAGCAACATAGATAGCTGGGTTCGTGATGACTGGGAGAACCATATGGTGACTTGCCTGCCTGGTGCAAAGGTTGTGGATCTCTCAAGACATCTAGATAGACTTATGTATAATGCTGGGGAGAAGCCGGAGGTCGTGGTACATGTAGGTACCATGACATAGTGAAGGGTAGGAGAGATGATCTAGAGGCCAAAATTACACTGCTAGAAAAGAGATTGAAATTCAGGACCTCTACGGTAGCGTTCTCTGAAAAGCTTCCAGTTCCACGTGTAGGCAGGCAGAGCTTCAGTGTCTCAATGCGTGGATAAGATGATGGTGTAAGAGGAAGGGTTTAGATTTATTAGGAACTGGGGAAACTTTGGGGATAGGATGGGCTCCATCTAACCCAAAATGGAACCAGACTTCTGGCACTTAACATTAAAAAGTTTGTAGAGCACTTTTTAAACAAAGGACTGGAGGAAAGCTGACAAGTGTGGAGGAGCACAGGAATTGGACAGAGACATCTATTAGGGGAAGTTCTTTTAATAGAGATGCTCTATGTTCTAGTCAGGAGAAGATGATGGAAGTATGGGTCAGCTCAGATGAGACACAGTCAAATGAAAAAAAATCTAACACATCAGGAAATGGCAGACAGATAAACAGTGACAAATTATCAAAGTGCTTATACACAAATGCTGGAAGTCTAAATAGTAAAATGGGTGAACTATAGTGCCTAGTCGTAAAGGAAGATATTGATATAATAGGCATCACAGAAACTTGGTGGAATGAGGGCAATCAATGGAACACAGTCATACCAGGGTACAAAATATATCGGAAGGACAGAACAGGTCATGCTGGTAGGGGAATGGCACAGTACGTGAAAGAATCTCTGTGGATAGTAATTTCATCTCCAATAATAAGACTATAGCTGTGGGGATATATTATTGTCCACTTGATCAGGACAGTGATAGTGACTATGAAATGCTAAGGGAGATTAGACAGGCTATCAAATTAAAAAACTCGATAATAGTGGGGGATTTCAACTATCCCCATATTGACTGGGTCTATATCACCTCAGGATGGGATGGAGGGATCAAATTGATTGATACGTTACATGACTGCTTCTTGGAGCAGTTAGTTCTGGAACCCACAAGGGAGGGCCTATTCTTGATTTAGTCCTAAGTAGAGCACAGGATCTGGTTCAAGAGGTAAATAAAACTGGACTGCTTGGAGATAGTGACCATAAT
The DNA here is from genome assembly GCF_052426305.1 of Pelodiscus sinensis. Taxonomy (NCBI): domain Eukaryota; kingdom Metazoa; phylum Chordata; order Testudines; family Trionychidae; genus Pelodiscus; species Pelodiscus sinensis. The sequence continues at coordinate 12,354,576 of NC_143080.1, read as the reverse complement.
GTAATAAAATGCTTGAAAGCAAATCAGAAGCAGGAAGCTGGCTAATTAACTAATGGAGCCCTTGGACGATCGAGATGCTAAAGGAGCCCTCAAAGATGATAAAGTCATAGCAGAGAAGCTAAATGAATTCTTTGCTTCAGCCTTCAGAGCTGAGGATATTGGGGAGATTCCCAAACCTGAGCCATTCTTTTTAGGTGACAAATTTGAGGAATTGTCCCAGATTGAGGTGTCATTAGAGGAGGTTTTGGAACAAATTGATAAACTTAACCCAAAAGTTCTGAAATAACTCAATTGAGAAATTATGCAACTATTAACTGTGGTTGTAACCTATAATTTAAATCAACTTCTGTACCTAATGACTGGAAGCTAGCTACAATGACGCTAATATTTAAAAAGGGCTCTAGAGGTGATCCTGGCAATTACGGATGGTAAGTCTAACATCAGTACTGGGCAAATTAGTTGAAACTATAGTAAAGAATAAAATTGTCAGACACATGGATGAATATAATTTGTTGGGGGAAAGCCAACATAGTTTCTGTAAAGGGAAATTCTGCCTTACTAATTTGCTAGAGTTCCTTGAAGGGGGGGGGGGGGTCAACAAACATGTGGACAAAGGGGATCCAGTGGATATAGTATACCTAGATTTCCAGAAAGGCTTTGATAAGGTCTCTCCTCAAAGGCTCTTAAGTAAACTAAGTTGTCATGGGAGAAGAGGTTAAAAGTCAGGAAACAAAGGGTAGGAATAAATGGTAAGTTTTCAGAGTTGAGAGAGGTAACTAATGGGGTCCCCCAAGGACCCATCCTATTCAACTTATTTATAAATGATCTGGAGAAAGGGGTAAACAGTGAGGTGGTAACATTTACTGATGATACCAAACTGCTCAAGGTAATTAAGACCAAAGCAGACTGTGAAGAGCTTGAAAAAGATCTCACCAAACTAAGGGTAAGTCTACACTTGCACCCTAGTTCAATCTAGGGATGCAAATGTAGGCGACTGAAATCATGAATGAAGCAGGGATTTAAATATCCCACACTTCATTAGCATGATCTTGTTGGCACGTTACTCCACTCAAAAGCTGTTTCAAAAGTGAAAGTGTGCACTGGGATGCGTTAGTTCGAACCAAACCCCTTGGTTCGAACTAACATTACTCCTCATTTTTTGGTTCAAACCAATGTGTCCCAGCACACACTTTCACTTTCGAAACAGCTGTTGAGCAGAGTAACGCACCGGCCCTAGATCATGCTAGATCATGCTAATGAAGCATGGGATATTTAAATCCCTGCTTCATTAGAAATTTCGGTCCCCTACATTTGCATCCCTAGTTCGAACTAGGGTGCAAGTGTAGACGTACCCTAAGTGATTTGGCAACAAAATGGCAAATGAAATTTAATGTTGATAAATGTAAAGTAATACACATTGGAAAAAATAATTCCAACTATACATACAATACGATGGGGACTAATTTGGCTGCAACTACTCAAGAGAGAGATCTTGGAGTCATTGTGGATAGTTCTCTGAAAACATCCACTCAGCGTGCAGTGGCAGTGAAAAAAGGAAATAGAATATTAGGAGTAATTAAAAAAGGGGTAGAGAATAAGACAGAAAATATCTTATTGCCTGTACATAAAACCATGAGATGCCTGCATCTTGAATACTGTGTACAGATGTGGTCACCTCATCTCAAAAAAGATATATTGGAATTGGAAAAGGTTCAGAAAAGGGCAACAAAGATGATTAGCAGTTTGGAACGGGTGCCATATGAAGAGAGATTTAAAAGACTTGGACTTTTCAGCTTAAAAAAAAGACAAAGTAGGGATATAATAGAGGTCTACAAAATCATGACAGGTATGGAGAAGGAAATAAGGAAGTTATTAATTTGTTCCCATAACAGAAGAACTATGGATCACCAAATGAAATTAATAGGTAGCAGGTTTAAAACAAACAAAAGGAAGCTTTCTTCATGCAGTTCACAGTCAACCTGTGGAACTCCTTGCCAGAGGATGTTGTGAAGAACAGAAAGGACTTTAACAGGGTTCAAAAAAGAACAATTGTATTTATTCAGACATAAGCCTGTTCATTTATAAGTTGACCCCCTCACCCAAAACTTACAGAAAAAAATGTTATTTCAAAATAAGGGCCCTCCAGGAAATCCCACAGGTGCCCTGTTGGCCACTCTGTCCACATGCTTCAAGACTCTATGGGTACGTCTAGACTACAGGCTTTTGTCGACAGAAGTTTTGTCGACAGATACTGTCGACAAAGCTTCTGTCGACAAAGAGCGTCTAGACTACATTCAGTTCTGTTGACAAAGCAAGCTGCTTTGTCGACATAACAGTGTGGAGGCAAAGGACAGTTTAGATGCAATAATGCCTTCTGTCGACAGAACTCTGTCAACAAAAGGCGTTATTCCTCATAAAATGAGGTTTACCAGCGTCAACAAAACTGCTGAGTTCTGTCGACGTTATGTCGACAGAACTCAGCGGTAGTGTAGACGCAGGTTTAGTTTTGTCGACAAAAGTCCACTTTTGTCAACAAAACCCTGTAGTCTAGACACACCCTAAAATTCCTCTTCCCCTGGAGCCCTTAAAGCTGTAGCCACAGGGGAAAGAGCTTATGGGAGGAAGTTGGCCCTGACAGACTCCAGCCACACCACAGTTGCCACAGTGACTCAGTGGGCCACTATGGCAGACTCTTGAGCCCACTAAGAGCCCTCCCCCACTCCCAAGGAGCACTCCGATGGCTCCCAGGAGTCTGCCAGGTGCCGCAAGAGGCATATGCCATCCTGGTCTGGGGCTGAGATCTGGGCCCTCACTGAGGTGAAGGTTTTCCCTCCAGGATCTCCGTTCCAGATGGTGCAACACCAACATCTAAGGCAGCATGACGGATAGCCTGGTCACCAAGGGCCATATCCGGAGCCAAAAGCAGGTCTGGATGAAAGTTAAAGAGCTCCAACAGGGCTATACCAGGGCAAGGGAGGCTGGAGATGCCCATCCTTGCCCACCCAGAGGTTAGAGCTGGCGAGGAGGAGGAGGACTCTGACGCAGCCAGCACCGTCACCTCAGTGACACTGGAACCAGTACCCCATGCCCTGGGTGTGTCCCAGGTATCTGCCAAGGCTGGGGAAGGAACTTCAGGTAAGTGACCTTATTTTTCTCACACAAAAATAAGGTGGAGGTGGCAAGGTGGCAAGGGGCTGGGGATGGGGGAGCACTCCTCGCTCAGCCTTCTTGGCTGGGGGAATCACCCTGCAGTCCGGGCACTTGGATGCACAGCCCCAGGAGGCTGCATTTGAACACCACTGGGCTCCTGCTCACAGGGTCTGGGGAGGCCAGCCACACTTCAGACACCCAGGTGGGACACCCTCCCATCACATCCGCTAGAAGGAGGCTGGGTCCAAGGACACACACGTACACACAGACTCTGGAGTTCCACACATGGCACATGCCTACATGCTTGAGTCAGCACCCGCTTCTACAGACAGCGCTGCCAGGTGTAGGTGTGTCTGCTGCTCACTGCCCCCCCCCCCCCCCACATCCCATCACTTCTTCTCCCACAGTGGCCAGGTTCTTTCCCCTTGAGATGGCCCCACCGCAGTAGCATTGCCCCTGTCCACTGGATCCCAGTCTGGCCGGCAACTTTCCATGCCTGCTTGTCCCCACTATGTGGTAGTGGGGTGGGGGAGAAGCATGCACCCCATGGTATGTCTGGGCCTCTGTAAGAAACGGCCTGCTGCCCTTGCCACACATGGCCTTGCTCAGAGGACATCACCTTCATCTGACCCGAGAACTGGCAGGCTCAGCTCACAGGTGAGGGCAAGGCTTCAGGGATGACTGACCATCTCTCTTTATTCTCCCCAGCCAAACCAGCTGCAAGAGGAGGGTGGGCAACACCACCCAAGGCAGCTACTCAACAGCAGGGGAGCCGCAGGCTCCAGAGCACGCAGAAGGAACTGATGCGGGATCACATCTCCATACTCCAGGGTCCTGCATGAGACACGGGTCCAGCAGGTCCAGGTTGGCATGCAGTGGCAGAGAGAGAAGTGGACGGAGTTGCTGCAGCAGGGACACAACGTGCATGACCATGCAGGCTCCTGCCCCAGTCACAGCTCCTGGGCCTACCCCTCCTCCCATGCCAGTCCCTGCCCCATCTCCCATGCCTGACCCTATTCCAACCTCTCTTTTGCTTTTCCACCCCCTCCCCATGGTCCCTGAGGTCCCTGCACATGAGGCAGAGGAACCACCAGAGCCAGGCACCACTCCCAACCCCAGCCCTGAGCCTCTCCTCCCCCCCGTCCAAGGTTCTCATCCCTCTCTCTCCTCCTCCCCATTTCCAGATTCGTTCCCCAGTCCCTCCCAAGTTACTTCTACCCCAAATAAATAACCAAAGAGTTCTTTTTTCAAAACCAGTTTTTTTTATTGTCGCTGCAGTGGAGAGGGGTGGAGAGGAAAGGGAGGGGTGAGGGAGGAAAGGCAGAGAAGGGCAAGGCACAGGCCCCTAGTGGGGAGGCCTTTGGGAGAGTGTCACTGGGATCCTTGAGAGGCCTCTTGAGATCCCTCAAGGCCTCCCAGATACACACCCCCACCTGATGGGCCTGCCAGATGGCAGCTGTGCGCGGCTGCTCAAAGGCCCTTCCCTCCCAGCCGGCCTCTGCTCCCACCCTTCCTCTCACAGAGGTTATGGAGCATGCAACACGTGGACACCACCTGGGGGATGTTCTCCTCCCCCACATCCAGGTGGGTCAGGAGGCATCTGAACCTCACCTTGAGAAGCCCAAAGGAGCACTCTGCTTGCATGCAGGCCCGGCCCAGGAGGGCATTAAAGTAGTATGACCCTGTGAAGCAGGACAATGTTGATGGCCCTCGCCACCTGCAGAAGGAGACAAAAACCAAACAAAACAGAGAATCACTGGGGTGCCAGAGCTCTTAGGAGGTCACCGAGCTCCCTCTTTCCCCCCAGTCACACCAGTAGCCACCCCCTATGTCGCCCTCTCTAGCAGAGCTGTTTGAGAGTGGGATAAGAGAACTGCCCCGAGAAGGGGGCTTCCCCCTCCCATGTCCTCCCACCCTCACTCCCCCTCTCTCTAGGGTTTCCCTTTCCAGCACTTCACCCCGCCCTCCTGGGACTGCAACCCAAGAACACCATACCTGCATAACGAGGGCTCTCACGGTTGATTTCCCCAGTACCTGTCCAGTGTGGCAAGCTTCCAAATAGCGATAGTGATTGGCTTCTCCGGGGGGGATGGCAGGTCACATCTGGGTGTCCAGTCGTGAGAGGGCAGGAGCAAGCCAGGCACACAGGTCAAGAAAGGTCTCCTTCCTCAGGCAAAAATTCTGGAGCCACCGCTGGTTGTCCCACTGCTCCATCACGAGCTGGTCCCACCGGTCGGAACTGGTGTCCAGCTGCCAGAAGTGATGGTGCACAGTGTGGTGCAGCTGGAAGAGCTGTGCTCCCAGACAGTGGTTGAGGCTTGAGTTCCTGCAGGGCCTGGAGGGCAGCCTTCAGAAGCTGCCGCAGAAACTTCAGCATGACTGTCAAGGGCTGTCACGTGCTCAGAGGCAGCTTCAGCTCCATAGCAGGATGTCCAAATACAGGGCAAGCAAACCACACAGTGAAAATGTTTTGCTTTCTCTCAGAGAGTACGTCTCTCAGAGCCATTTAAATGGCTGCCCCGCTCTGCCGATCAGCTGTTTGTCGGCAGATCGGGGCAGTCTGGACGCGCCGCGTCGACAAAGAAGCCTTTCTTGGTTTCACGAGGCATACCTGTGCCGATCAAGAAAGGCTTCTTTGTCGGCGCGTTGCGTCCAGACTGCCCCGATCTGCCGACAAACAGCTGATCGGCAGAGCGGGGCAGCCATTTAAATTTAAATGAAGCCGCGATTATTTTAATCGCGGCTTCATTTCCCTCTGTCGATCTGGCTAATCTACATGCCTCCGTCGACGGAGGCATGTAGTCTAGACACACCCAGAGAGATAGGCAAGCAGGAGAAGAACCTGAGAAATGGCTGTCCAGAAGGTCCCTTTCAGCTCACGTCTCAGATAGCCCCAGGCAGCATCTCCAGGAAGTCACCGCTGTCCTGATCCCCTGCGTGAAATGGTTCCAGGTGGCCTTAAATGCAGGTTAGCATCCAATCAATGTGGACATTCTATTTCGAAATAGCTAAGTGCTATTTTGATGCATATTGTGTGTGTTGATGCTCTATTCTGAAATAAGCTATTCCAGAAAATAAATTCCAGACTAGCTTATTCCAAAGTAAGCATGCAGTGTAGACGTATCCTAAGAGACTGAGGTGAGTCTGCCAAGCCACAACCATGCCCTAAAGCAAGGTACTCCAGACAAGTAGGAAATGAGCTGGGGAAACATAATTGGGGATGGCTAAGTAACTGGGCTGGATGCTTTGATAAACCTTTAGGGCTGTGAATCTCCGAGTGGGTGGGTCCAGGTCCTTCTACATTTGCCCTCCCCACTTCTTTGTCATGACCACACTCAACAGAAAGCAACTGGACCACAAGGCAGCTGGGGTCCCCTCAGGGATGACTTGAGTGACAGAAACTGGAAGCCCACGAACTCACCACTAGGCCAGGTGGTCATCAGACGTTCCTTCTAGTGGAGCAAAGGCTGTGTCCAGACTCAGGGGGTTTTTCGAAAAAAGTAGCCTTTTTTTCGAAAAAACTTCACCTGCATCTAGACTGCAGCCACGTTCTTTCGAAATTAAAACAAAAGAACGCGGCTTTTCTTTCGACGGCGGTAAACCTCATTTCACGAGGAAGAACGCCTTTTTTCAAAAGTGCTCTTTCGAAAAAAGGCGTTCTTGAATGCCAACAGGGCTTTTTAGAAAGAGAGCATCCAGACTCACTCGCTGCTTTCTTTCGAAAAAGCGGCTTGCTTTTTTGAAAGTACTGCTTGCAGTCTAGACGCTCTTTTTCGAAAGAGGCTTTTTCGAAAGATACTTTCGAAAAAGCCTCTTTCGAAAGAGGCTTGCAGTCTAGACATAGCCAAAGAGCTAAGTATTTAAAGTGCAACAATTTGTTTTGGTTCTTCATTCCTGGAGAGGCTGGCTGCGGAGATGGGGTGGCTGTGTCAGTCCAGCTTTCGCCTTCACAATAAACTGTCTAATGTCTCTGTATTGTCAACAACAGTCTGCGTCTGCCCATCAATTACCAATAAAAGTCATCTGAAGCAGTGATGAAATCTCATCTTTATCATTACTCTCATAACAGATCTGTGGTTTTAATAACTTGAAGTCTGTTTCATCCCTTCTAACTACAGGATATGCGCTTTGTTCAGAGCCGGAGGGATATTTTAGAAATAATCTTCATTGCTATGAGTCTGCAAGAAGAACAAACTGCCAATAACTGCTTAGGAAACACCAGCTCTACAGTGTTTTGTGTAGTTGCAAGACAAAGAGTTGTTTTTTAACACTACTGGGAAAAAGACATTTATCTCAGTGTTTATTTAGAAGCACTCTGAGTCCCAACTTAGAGGCAGATGTGTCATATCACTGGGATCTGACAGAAATGTTTAATTTTCCCCGTCTTACTGCAAAGAGAAAGGGGTAGAAATTGGAAGATGACCTCAGAGGACCAAAAATAGTGTCGACAAATTCTGAGCAGCTGAGCCGGGTGCATAAGATGTGAAAGGACTTGTCATGTGTGAGAGCAATAAATCCTTGAGATACAATATTAAAAAAACCCAACCAACCAAAACCTGAACCTTCCCTGCAGTTTAAGTCCTACCAATAATGGAAAAATGAACTAGGAGACTGAGCCAGGCTTTCAAAGCCAATTGCCCATCCTGTTATAACAAGTTATCTTCAAGCAGCCCTATGGCCAAATGGTACAATCGGGAGATATCCTGCAGCAAATGCAAAACAATGATTAGTTGATCCCACTTGCCTCTATTTTCATCTCCATCAGCATCCTCCTGAAAAAGGGTTTTGTTGTTATTTGATGAAAGCAAAATTAATCAAAAGCAAAAAAAAAAAAAAAATACAAATGCAGCCCAACCAATGGAGAGAGGGAAGGAATGGGTTCAAACTTGAAAGAAGCCTTTGCAAGAGCAATGAAGGCGTGGTGCTGATCATGCACCTCTGTGCTGGACAGAGGCCAGGATGTCAAATCAAAAAAATAAGAAGAAAGCATAGGAATGAGGAAAAAAAGAACACATTCTGCTTTCATGACAGACAAAACATGTTCCCAGATTTCCTTACAGATCGCTCTGTAAGCCAGGCTTTACAAACTCAAATCATTCTTGCAAGCCTTTTTGGAAACCTTTCCAATTTTTCAACATCCTTTTTGAAGGATGGGCACCAGCACTGAACAAAGTATCCAGGAATGGTCTCACTAATGCTATATACACAAGTACCGTATTTTAGCGAATATACCCCACACCCGAATATATCACACACCCGAATATACCCCATGGTTTTTGCTATTTGAGTAAAAAAAGTCTTGTATACCCCATACACGTAACCCACGGGGCATGCAAGACTTTTCTTTCGAACCGTGCTGGGGGTATATTTGCTAATTTACGGGGTGGGGGGGTGGGCGGGAATAAGCCAGCCTCACTGCCCCGGTTCCTGCGGGCACTCACCCTGATTCCTGCGGGCACTCACTCCCCGGACCAGCCTCCGGGCGGGGGAGTGCTCACTCCCCGGTTCCTGCGCAGGTGAGTAAAAAGAAACCTGTATACCCTGCACACGAGTATAGCCTGCGGGGTGGGGTTTGTAAAAAAGACTACAACCCGTGGGTTATATTCGCTAAAATACAGTAATAATGTTGCTCTACTGCTACTTAGTCTGACCTGCCAAACAGTATTAATACCCCCCAAACAGTATTAACCCTATAAGTGTCAGCATCAAGCTAGGAGCTCAGGTGCAGCTGGCTAGCCATCATAACTCTACAGTCTTTTTCTGAGTCACTGCTTTCCAAGTTACAGTCCACCAACCAGTAAGCCTGACACGCATGCTTTGCTCCTAGGTTTCCTGGTATTGGCTTGTTGTCTGCATGAACTCATCTCACCAAAGCAATTCAGATCACCCTGCTTATCATCATTTATCACTCCACCAGTGTGTGTGTCATCTACAAACTGCCTCAGCAATAACTTTGCATTTTCTTCCAGATCATCAGCAAAGAACCCTCCAAACTGGAGAAGTGATTCCCCAAATCAGGAGACATTCTTGTGCTAGCTCTCATCAAGCAAATATGTGCAAGTGTGATGTAGCAGAAGCAGGGTGATCAGTGGGAGGTAAGCAAGACACAAGGCATACACTTGGGCAGGTAAGCAAGCCTCTCCTGCTGCTTCTTCTACCATAGCTAAGTTCTAAATTGAGCTGGCATGAGCATATCCCCTCAAGCCTGAAAGCACATGCCTAGCTCAACAGATAGCAAGATCCAGAGATAGTGAATTTAATCAGGACCAAGGATAGGTCCCATCCTGAGGAACACAGTGGATGTTGATTCCCTTTTAACTAGCACTTTTTGAGATCTATCAGTTAGACAGCTTTAAATCAATTTAATATGGGACATATTTATTTTATGTAGTGCTAATTTCATAATCAGGATGTGGTACAAATACCTTGTAAGAGGGCCTGTTATGTCAGCATAATGACCACTAGTCAGATATGAACCTGGAACCTCTAGAGCTTAATATAGGCACCTTTACAGCTCAAGCTATAAAGCCAGCTGGCTCTCAATTTAGAGCTCCCTTGTTCTTATCTCTCACTGTAAGTGGTCGAAGTGCCACTACATGGGGCAGTGAACCACACTAGGGCTGAGTCTAGACTGGCCAGTTTTTCCGGAAAATCAGCCGCTTTTCCGGAAAAACTTGCCAGCTGTCTACACTGGCTGCTTGAATTTCTGCAAAAGCACTGACTTCCTACTGTAAGAAATCAGTGCTTTTTGCAGAAATACTATGCTGCTCCCATTCAGGCAAAAGTCCCTTTTGCGAAAATGGCGATCGGGGCTTTTTTGAGGAAAAGCGTCCATGCCAATCTAGACACTCTGTTCCGAAAATGCTTTTAACGGAAAACTTTTCCATTAAAAGCATTTCCGGAAAATCATGCCAGTCTAGACGTAGCCTAGGGTAACATCTACACTAAAAGGTTTTTGTGCAAAAACACCCATTTTTGCACAAAAGCAGGTGGAGTGTCCACACCGGAAGCGCACGTTTGCAAAAGTAAATCAACAGAAGAGAGGGCTTTTTGTGGTACAACTATCCTCTTCCCATGAGGAATAACTTCTTTTTGCGCTATAGCTCTTGTGCAAAAAGGCAAGTATGGATGCTCCAGAGGGGTTTTCACACAAAAACTGGCCACCAGGAAAAAACACAGGTGGCCTCTTGGACACTCCGTAGCAGGTAATCACAACTTTTTTGTTCCTGTCTGCTGGCCCTCTTAAAGGTCCTATGCAGCTCTCTGTCAGTTCAGATGGCAGATGAAGCAGGTGCCTGAGACCTCCCTGGGACTGACAGGGAGCATCCACAGGGCTCCTAGGACCCTCTCCCCCAGAGGCAGCAAGTGCAGCGCACCAGCCTGGTTAAGTGCAGCGAGGAGGAGTCACTCCGGTAACCCTGGGCAAAGAGGCGCAATGCCACCATCTATTCCTGCAGGGCCACATCCCTGATGAAGCGAGGTCTCTCTGCCCACACCATGGAACAGGTCCAGGCAAAGGTGAAGGAGCTCCGTCAGGGTTATGTAAGGGTGATGGAGCGGAGGGGGCGCTCAGGAGCAGGACCTCACACCAGCCCCTACTACAAGGAGCCCCACCGCATCCTTAGAGGGGGCGAACCCTCTTCCCCCTCCATCATGGTGGACTGCGGGCTGGAGCTGCTGGTAGTCCAGCACCCAGGCTCTGTCCCCTACCCAGAGGAGATGGAGAGCCAGGTCCAGCCCCCAACGGAGGAGGAGGAGGACTGGGAGAGCGGGGCTGTCACCCTGTTCCTGGAGCCAGTCCCTGCCAGCCTGAATGTACATTGGCACACACACAGGGCGGGCTAGGCCAGTACATGCTGCTGCAGTCTGGGCACGTGCAACCACATGCAGTGGGAGGGTGCAGCACGTGGCCACAGCAACCAGCCCCTCAACATGCCCTGGAGCCTGCTGCCAGCCTCATGTCTGGCCACATGAGTCCTGCCCCCAGGGCACACAGGGAGCACTGCCAGCTGCAAGCAGGCTAGTCGCGAGGGCTCAGGCACCACCCCACACATTCCCTGGAGCGTTGCACACAGGGCACAGGCATGCCGCAGCTGTGTGTGCACCCGAGGGAGGTGCTCATCAGGGGATCCCACTCTGGCCACACACTTCCCTTGCCTGCCTGGCCACAGTGTGAGTGTGCAGAAGGGAGGTGGGCAGCACGCTCCTCTGGCAGCCTTGGGATCCCTGTGACACAGGGCGTGCTGTGAGGGCCACACATGGCCTTGCACCCACGACATCTCCCTCCTGTGGCTGCAGACTGGTGCAGTCACTGCTCACACAGGAGGGCACAGCCACAGGGATGTGTGTGCAGGGAGGACTGACCGCCCCTCCCTCTTGTGTCTTCTCCACAGCTGGACCACCCGGGACAGAGGGCCGTGCTATGCCACCACAGCCACCGGCCAGAGTCCGGGGGAGCTGCGGACGAGCCAGGCATGGCAAGGAGCTCATGCGCCAGCACTTTGGGGTGATGTGGGACATCCATGCCACCCTGTTGTACAGGCTGAATGCCAACCTGGCGTGGTGGCAGCAGGCCTGGAGTGACCTCCTGGCTCACTGCGACACTCATGGGGGAACAGCTGCCTGCTGCCACTGCGCCTCCCTTCCACCGTCCTGCCCCCCCTCCTATACCCATGGCCCACCTTCTGACCACCCTGCCATGCCTCTCCCCGCCCCATAGCTATGCCTCTGCTCCCTCCCTTCCCCATAGCCATGCCTCCTCCCCCAATCTTGCCTATGGCCCCCGCCTCCTGCCCCCCCCGCCGACCCTGGCCCCACTCCAGCTGCCCCTCCTGCCCACCCCATTGTGGGTCCCCAGACTCACCCAACCCTGATGATGTCCCTGCACCCAAGGGGGCTCAGCAAGCTGCCCCAACACTCCTCCCAGTCATGATCCCCCTCTCCCAGTTCAGACAGCCCCCCTCCCACTGCCCAACCTCATTTCTGTTTAATAAAGACTTGTTTTGTTGGAAAACCAAGCAGGTGTGTTTATTCGTAGTTCGGGGTAGGGACCAAGAGAGGGGGTGAGAGCGGAAGGGAGAGAGGGAAGGACGAAGCTCCTGTTGTGGAGGCCCTGGGGAGATTTACAGTGGTTCCTGTGAGAACCTCTCCCTCAGGGCCCCCCGGATATGCACCCCAGCCTGATGGGCCTGACGGGTTGCAGCAGTCCAGGGCTGCTCCAAGCCTCAGGCCTTGTGGGCAGCCTCTGCCACCCACCCCAGGAGGAAAGCCTCCCCCTTGCGCTTCACCAGGTTGTGGAGCACACAGCAAGCCGCCACCACCTCAGGGATATTCTTCTCCCCAACGTCCAAGTGGGTGAGGATGCAGCAGAACCATCCCTTCAGACACATGAAGGTGCACTCCAGCTGGAGGCGGGCTCTGTTGAGGCAGGCTGGTGTAGGGACTCATTAGCCAGGGCATGAGTGGGTATGCCGCATCCCCCACTACGTACACTGGCATACTCAGGTCACCCACTGGAAACTCCCATTGGGGGAAAAGCCTGTGTGCCACCAGCTGGGTACATAGGTTTGAGTTCCTAAATATCAGGCATCATGAGCCCTGCCCGGCCAGCCCACATAAATGTTTGTAAAATGGCCCCAGTGGTCTGCCAGGGTCGACAGGACTACGGAGAAGTAGCCCTTGCGGTTGACAAACTGGGCTGCTCAATGTTCCAGGGCCTGGAGGGGGTATGCGTGCCGTCGATTGCTCCCACGCAGTTGGGGAAGTCCAGGACAGCAAGGTCCTGGAGCTGGATGACTCTACGGAGCAGCAGGGAGTTGATGGCCCGGATGACCTGCAGAAAGAGAGATGGAAACACACAAAACAGCGATCGAGAGAGGGGTAGTGTGCTCCTAGTGGGACATGGCCACACCCCTTCTGGCTCCTCCACTCTGCAGGAGCTTCCCGTAAGCCCGTTCCTGCCCTCCTTCACCCCCCGACCAGGACAGTGTGAGGGTGAGAAGGCATGAGACCCCAAGGCCAGGGCTTTCCCTCCTACCCCAGTCTACGGCATACAGTCCCCAGCCCGCCTGACCTGAGGCTCCCCTTATGCAACAACTCTTCACCCCGAGTGCAAAGGCTGCATCCCGTGATCTCCTTACCTGCATCAGGATGGCCCTGACGGTGTATCTCCCCACCCCAAGGTGGTGTGCCACCGAGCGGTAGCTGTCTGGGGTAGCCAGCTTCCACAGCGCGATGATGACCTGCTTCTGGAGCGGGATGGTGGGCCGCCGGTGGGTGCCGCGTCATTGCAGGGCAGGGGCGAGCCAGACACACAGCTCCTGGAAGATGGCTTTCTGCATGCGGAAGTTCTGCACCCATTGCTGGTTGTCCCATTGCTCCATGACCAGCCGGTTCCACCAGTCTGAGCTGGTCTCCAGCCTCCAGAATCTTTTGGGTATGGTGGGCTGGGGCAGCTGGAGTGGAGCACTCACAGCCAGACAGAGGCTGATCAGGGAGTGCAGCATGCTCTGGGGGTCTGGCACATGCCCAGGAGCGTCTCTGGCTCCATAGCACAGGGCAGAGTAGTGAAAAGCTGTGTCTTCCCAATAGTGTGGACGCGCTCTTGCACAAAAGCAATGTGCTTTGAGGTGTGGATGCATTTTTGCCCCAAGACGGTTTTGCAAAAACCCTGCAGTGTAGACAAAGCCTAGGGCTATGTCTACACTCGTGGCTTCGTGCACGAGTAATATGCAAATGAGGCTAAGCGTGGAATATCGCCGAGCTTCATTTGCATACCTAATGAGCCACCATTTTTTTCAGAAGAGGCTCTTGCGCAAGAAGGAGCATCTACACTTCCCCTTCTTGCTCAAGAAAAACCCTCTTGCGCAAGGCCATTCTTCCTGAAAAGTAATATGTGTAACGGCCTTGCGCAAGAGGGTTTTTCTTGCGCAAGAAGGGGCAGTGTAGATGCTCCTTCTTGCGCAAGAACCTCTTCCAAAAAAAAATGGTGGCTCATTAGGTATGTAAATGAGGCTCCGCGATATTCCACGCTTAGCCTCATTTGTATATTACTTGCGCAATAAGCCGTGAGTGTAGGCATAGCCTAGGTGTGTAGTTTACATCAGCACAATTATCTTTATTAACCAAACTTGACACATTAAAATGGCGAGTTTGCTTGCCATAAAACCATGGGGTATGTCTACACTACCACCCTAGTGGAACGAGGCGTACAGATAGTTCGGAATAGGAACTATCTAGTCCGTGCTGCGTGTAGCCGCGGGCACGGAGTCCGCACTAGCGGACATTTAAAAATGGCGGCGCCTGGCAACATGCAAATGAAGCCCGGGAAATTAAAATCCCGGGCTTCATTTGCAAGTTCGTATGACTACATTAACCACCCTAGTTCGAACTAGGGGGGTAGTGTAGACATACCCATGATGACTGGCATTAATTATGTTACAAACCTTTATTTCTTTGCTGATTTAATGCTGTATCAGCCATCCCCTGATCCTACACATCATTTACGTCAGCCTAATCAGCCTATAGTTATTTGAGCCATCCCTTTTATCCTTTTTAATATTGGCATGATATTTATTTTTCCCCTGGAATTTCCCTATTATTCCAAGAATTATGCAAATGACTGATTTTCCATTTAGGAAAACTGGTTTGGATCAAACCAACATTTTCTGGATTTTGAAAAGTTGTAAAATATTGTTTCAGATATTGTTAAGGAAGGAAAGAGAAATGAAAGCCTCGATTTCCACTATGTTTATTATTATTATTATTATTATTATTATTATTATTATTAAGAAGAAGAAGAAGAAGAAGAAGAAGAAGACGAAGAAGCCTAGTATTTAAGACATTCCTTGGGATATAGGAAAGCCAGGATTAAATCCCTGTGCTGCACAGTTGATTTTGGTCACAATGTTTTGCCAAAATGTACATGGATTCACAAAAAATGTTGTGGTCAGCTTGAATCTTCATTTTTGGTGAAAAAAATGTTTTGTCTGAAAAATGTCTCCCAGCTTTACTTTTCATTAACTTGGATATCTTTAATACACCTGGGATAAATCGCTGAACCCCCTTTTGAAGATCTTGCTACCATCTGAATTCTACAAGAAATGGACAGCTTTAGGGGGTTTAAAAATGAGTCTGGACACAGAAAGAAGTGTGTTAGTTGTGTTTGGCTTCATTTGATTGGCTTTACTATTATGGCTGGATCTTGGAGCTTCAAAGCTCTTATGTATCAGCCAGTGCAACAAAATATTACCAGTGTCCAATTCCAAAAGTGCTAAGCAAGTGGAATTACAGTGGTATTCAATAATATGAGGCGATGCAGGCACAAAGGAGGCATATAAGGTCTTCAGAACACTTAACTGCTGTCTAATATGCACTGATCTTGCATGCCACACACTGCCTGCTGCCAGAAAGCAGCTAATGACCCAAGATGTGAGAGTTTTGCTTCTTGTCCCCAAAGCTGACTGTGACTTTAAATGGCAATCAGCATGCTCAGAAAGCATGATCATTCAACCATGCCCAGCTGTCAAGGAAAGCTCCTTTACATGTTCTTCTGTTTGCACACAGGGTGTTTTGCCATTGTCTTCTGTGGAACCAGGACTTTGGTCCTGCTAGTCTGGAAACTGGGAAAGATGAGTGAATAAAACACTGTAAATACCATGGATAGAAATTAAACCGCAGCCCAAAGATCCTAGGAATAAAGAAATTGGATTAAACCGAGGTCCACCTAAGCCAGGAGACATTGGCTACTATTACTGGCCTGTTTGCAGGAGTGTGTGCACACATGGGCATGTGTGCGTGTGCATGCACGCTTTTTTTTGTAAATGTGGACCACAATTTTTATAAATATAAAGGAGTTCAAAATAGTCCTGCAATGAGTGTGCATAAGAGAAGTTAATGAAAAATGTGACTGGAAAAAGTAATTGGTAAAATGATTTTGTTATAACATACTAAAAATGTATACAGCGAGAAAGGTTTTATAGAAATTACCTTCTGAGATCTTGCTGTAATATAGTAAGTGAAAAACAATATTCCAAAATAGTCCGGACTTCATCTCCAGTTTTTCAGTTAACCTATATTATACAGGCTAGGAGCAGTGAAATAGATTTAGATTGCTGTGGGGGATAGCCCAATTATATCCTAATCTGGGATGCCAAAGACGGTCATGGCTGACTGGTCAATCTCAGGTGGCCAACTGGTGGATCACAAAGCAGACGGGCAGCCTGCTTACCCAGCTGCCTGTTAGGGCTGGGGCAGAATCAGCCCCTGTCTGGCCTCAATAGCCTGGCCTAAGCCATGGGAGGGGCTGGTGGTTGACCTGCCCTTGCTATAGTGGCCCAGCAAAGCTCCCAGCCTCACTCCTGGGGGTTTGGAATTCACTGCCCCAGACTTCCCCAGCTGGGCCACAATTGGTCCCATGGGGATCCATGGAGGGGTGTTCACACCCACCCACATAGGGACCTGTATTGGCTAGTTCAAAGGAAGACACAAGAAACTGCACAGTAGCTGATGCGGCATAATCCTCCCCCAATGAACTCTAACAGTGCATCTTTACTACAGCAGCTTGCAGCTGTGTCATTGTAGTGCAGACACTTCCTACATTGATGGAAAGGGTTAGTCGGTTGTTGTAGGCAATCTACGTCTCCAGTGGAGTTAGGCTGATAGAACTGAGTTGCACAAGATGGGAAAGTTTTCACAGCTCTGTATGATGTAGCAGGGTCAGTTTGAATGGTTAAGTGTGCACCCTGATTGGTTTAAGCCCTGAAAAATGAAGTTTAAAAGCCCTTCCAAGATAGCTGTGTCTACACTGGGCCACTTATTCCGAAAAGGCAGTCACTTTTCCGGAATAAGCTGCGAGCTGTCTACACTGGCCGCTTGCTTTTCCGGAAAAGCACTGACGATCTACTATAAAATTGTCAGTGTTTTTCCGGAAAAACTATGCTGCTCCCGTTCGGGCAAAAGTCCTTTTTCGGAAAAACTGTTCCGGAAAAGGGCCAGTGTAGACAGCACAGTAGTCTTTTCTGCAAAAAAGCCCCGATCGCGAAAATGACGATCAGGGCTTTTTTCCGGAAAAGCGCGTCTACATTAGCCACGGACGCTTTTCTGGAAAAAGTGCTTTTCCGGAAAAGCATCCTGCCAATGTAGACGCGCTTTTTCCGGAAATACTTATAACGGAAAACTGTTCCGTTTTAAGCATTTCCGGAAAAGGGTGCCAGTGTAGACGTAGCCAATGTGTATAATTAATTAAGCCTCTAAAGTATTTATTCCTATTAGCTGTGACTGTGTATTACAGACTAGTGCAGATTCTGGTTACTGAGCATCTGTGTTTTTATTTGAAAAACAGCTATTTTCATGGGAATTGTTGAGTTAATAGATCTGCACAGAAATGGAATTGACATGCTCTTGGCCATCACCAGGGAAAATGCATGTGAAATGTGATGGCAGAGGGCTTTGTGCCATCATTTATGCCTGTGGAAAGTGGGCATAACAAAGGTGGGCATAACTATTGTTATTTTGAAATAACTTAGGGTACGTCTAGACTACATGCCTCTGGCAACAGAGGCATGTAGATTAGGCTACCCGACATAGTAAAATGAAGTGGCGATTTAAATAATCGCCGCTTCATTTAAATTTACATGGCTGCCGCGCTGAGCTGACAAACAGCTGATCAGCTGTTTGTCGGCTCAGCGCGATAGTCTGGACGCGCGGTTGTCGACATCAAAGGTATTTGTCGACCACCCAGGTAAAGCACTTTTTCCGGAAAAGCGTCCGTGGCCAATCTAGATGCACTTTTCTGCAAAAAAGCCCGGATAGCCATTTTCGCGATCGGGGCTTTTTTGCGGAAAACAGAACTCTGCTGTCTGCACTGGCCCTTTTGGGCAAAAGTCTTTCAGAAAAAGACTTTTGCCCAAACGGGAGCAGCATAGTTTTTCCGGAAAAGCACTGATGATTTTACATGAGATCGTCAGTGCTTTTCCAGAAATTCAAGCGGCCAGTGTAGGCAGCTGGCAAGTTTTTCTGGAAAATCATCTGATTTTCCGGAAGAACTTGCCAGTGTAGACACAGCCCCCGAGTCACAGAGATAGGACATCAAAATAGAAACATTTAGGTGTTTAGCCAAAGTATTTTGGTTTTCAACAAAAATCTGTCTTTTCTGTGGAAAGCAGCCACTTGTCATGGAAAATTATACGTAGCAGAACACCCAGTTTTTCCTAAAAAAAGCAGCTTCCATGACAATGTTTCAACCAGTCCAACTAGGCCTGTTGGTTGTAGTCAATTTGTAGTCTGGGACACCATATCTGGTCTGTACATAGCTCCATGATTCTGAAAATAACTCCAGGAAACATTTTCATGTAGCTTCAGTTTTGATAAAAATGGAAAAGATTGCATTTAGGGCTAAGTTTGGGCTGCTGCTGCTGCTGCTTGAACCCTTGCCTGTTCTCTCTAGCACCAGGGGAAGTCCTGTGTAGATTTCAGTGACTGCATATGTGAGCACCAAGGGTGCAGTCCTATTTCAGGATACTGGAGTATCCCAAAATAGCTATCCTGTGGTCTTCACAGCAAGCCCGTTATTTCGGGCTTGCTATTTCGATGTCCCTGTAAACCGCATTCTACGAGGAGTAAGGGATGTTTCGGAATAGCACTTTATTCCAAAATTTGGCACCGTGTAGATAGTGTCAAATGACGAAATCATAGAATCATAGAGCTGGAAGAGACCTTGGAAGGCCATCAAGTTCATCCCCCTGCCCAAGGCAGGACCAATCCCAATTAAATCTACCCAACCAGGGCTTTGTCAAGCCGGGATTTAAACACCTCTTGGGATGGAGACTCCACTACTTCCCTAGGTAACCCATTCCAGTGCTTCACCACCCTCCTAGTGAAATAGTTTTTCCTAATATCCAACCTGGACCTCTCCCACCACAACTTGAGACCATTGCTCCTTGTTCTGCCATCCATCACTACTGTGAACAGTCTTTCTCAAGCCTCTTTGGAACCTCTCTTCAGGAAGTTCAAGACTGCTATTAAATCCCCCCTCATTCTTTTCTTCTGTAGACTAAATAGACCCAAGTCCCTCAGCCTCTCCCTGTAGGTCATATGCTCCAGCCCCCTAATCATTTTGGTCGCCCTCCACTGGACTCTTTCAAATGCATCCACATCCTTCCTGTAATTGGGGGCCCAGAACTGGATACAATACTCCAGATGTGGAATCACCAGAGCCGAGTAAAGAGGAATAATCACATCTCTGGATCTACTGGCAATGCTCTTCTTAATGCAACCTAGTATGCCATTAGCCTTCTTGGCTACAAGGACACACTGTCGACTCATGTCCAGCTTCTCGTGGAATGAGGAGTAATGGTAGTTCGAACTAGGAAGCCTAGTTCAATCTACCTAGTTCGTGCCCCGTGTAGCCGTGCTGCACGGGGTTCGAACCAGCGGGGTTTTAAAAATGGTGGCTCCCCGCTTATGCAAATGAAGCCCGGGAAATTCAAATCCCGGGCTTCATTTGCAAGTGCGGTATGCCTACATTACCCTCCTAGTTCGAACTAGGAGGGTAGTATAGACATACCCTTTGTTAGGTGGATCCCATCTCTTCCTAAAAATCCTTGTGTCTGGAACAGAGTCCCATGGTCGAAGAAACCAAAGCCCTCTCTGTGACACCACCTGCGCAACCACGCATTTACTTCCTCAATTCGATGATCACTGCCCAATCCTTTCCCTTCAACAGGGAGGATGGACAGGAACACCACTTGTACTCCAAAATCTTTGATCCTTCTTCCCAACTCTACATAATCCGCAGTAACATGCTCAAGGTTGTTCTTGTCCATATCGTTAGTTCCCACATAGAGAAGCAGGAAGGGGTCGCGATCTAAAATAGCATAGAAATAAGATATGCAATTTGCATTGTTCAAATTGTGTATCTTATTTCAAGTTACGGTGCTGTGTAGATGCACCCAAAAGGTGGATCTATACAGCAGGGCTTAACTCAAAATAAGTTACTCAAATTGTGCTATGTCAATTGACCTGATGGCTATGCTCCTCCTAATGCACCCTAATATGCCATTAGCCTTCTTGGCTACAAGGGCACACTCTTGACTCAGATCCAGCTTCTCATCCACTGTAATCCCCAGGTCTTTTTTTTTGCTGAACTGCTGCCTAGCCATATAGTCCTCAGTCTGTAAAAGGGATTACTCCATCCCAAGTGCAGGATTCTGCACTAGACCTTGTTGAATCTCATCAGATTTCTTTTGGCCCAACTCTCCAATTTCTCTAGGTCACTCTGGACCCTCCAACTTAGCTATCTCTCCCTCTAGCTTAGAACTTGCTGAGGGTGTGACTACTATAAGGTGGGTGCATAACTGGCTGGAAAAACTGTTCTCAGAGAATAGTTATTAATGGCTTACAGTCATGCTGGAAGGGAAAGTGGGGTTCCACAGAGATCAGATTTGGGACTGGTTTTGTTCAATATCTTCATCAACAATTTAAATAATGGTGTAGAGAGTACTCTTATAAAGTTTGCAGATGACAGTAAGCAGGGAGGAGTTGCAAGTGCTTTGGAGGATAGGGTCATAATTCAAAATGATCTGGACAAACTGGAGAAATGGTTTGAGGTAAACAGGGTGAAATTCAATAAAGACAAATGCAAAGTACTCCACTTAGGAAGGAACAATCAGTCATTCACATACAAAATGGGAAGTGAGGGTATGTCTACACTACCCCGCTAGTTCGAACTAGGAGGGTAATGTAGGCAAACCGCACTTGCAAATGAAGCCCGGGATTTGAATTTGCAAGTGCGGTATGCCTACATTACCCCGCTAGTTCGAACTAGCGGGGTAGTGTAGACATACCCTGACTGCCTTGGAAGGAGTATTGCAGAAAGCTTTCTAAGGGTCTGTAAGTTAAAGTGGACACGTTTGCAAAAAAGCAAACATGATTCTGGGATCCATTAACAGAAGTGTTGTAAGCAAGACTCGAGAAGTAATTCTTCTACTCTGTGCTGTGTTGATTAGGCCTCCACTGGAGTACTGTGTCCAGTTCTGGGCACCACATTTCAAGAAAGATGTAGAGAAATTGGAGAGGATCCAGAGAAGAGCAACAAAAAGATCTAGAAAACATGACCTACAAGGAAGACTGAAAGAACTTTGTTTCGTCTGGAAAAGTGAAGACTGAACAGGGACATAGTAACAGCTTTCTGGTATCTAAAAGGGTTTTACAAGGAGGAGGGAGAAAAATATTCTCCTTAATCTCTGATGATAGCACAAGAAGCTTAAATAACATAAGAACTAGGAGTCACAGAATGAAATTAATAGGTACCCGTTTTACAACAACAAAAGGAAGTTTTTCTTCATACAACACACAGTTGGCCTGTGGAACTCTGGCCAGATGAGGTTGTGAAGACTAGGACTTTAACAGGGTTCAAGAAAGAACTAGATAAATTCATGGAGGTTAGGTCCATCAATGGCTATTAGCCAGGATAGGTAGGAATGGTGTCCCTCACCTCTGTCAGAGGCTGGGAATAGGTGACAGGAGATTTCCTATTCTGTTCCCTCTGGAGCATCTGGCTTTCACCACTGTGGGCAGATAGGGGTATTGGGCTAGATGGACCTTTGGTCTGACCTAGTATGGCTGTTTTTATGTTCTTATGCACTGGATGAAAGCACGGGTCAGCCCAACACAGAGCCTAGCGGGTAGAGGAATAGAAAGGAAAATGGTTTCTGTCCCCAATTATATAGTGCAGGGGTAGGGAGCTTAAGGCCTGGGGCTGGATATGCCTGATTTTTCTGTGGGTCAGTAGCCCTCGATCCGGAAAGGTTCCCCACCACTGACATAGTGTGGTAAATAAACTGCACCTAGGCTGCACTGCTCTCATCTAAATGCCGGGGGAAGTTGAAGCGGACCAGTTCCAACAAAGAGCCATCAAGCTGGTTTGTCATTATAGTTAAGTGGGACAGCCCAGGCCAGGAGACCTGCCTTCTATTCCAGGCTCCCTGTCATAATCTGACCTTGGACAAAAGTCTCTCTCTGTGCCTCAGCTTCCCCATCTGTAAATAGGGATAACAATGCTGATTTCCTTTGCAAACTGCTTTGAGATGCTTGGATTTAAAGGACTATGTAACAAGTAAGCTTTATTATGAAAACACCCTCTTACCTGCAGCTGGCTAACAGAAGCCATTGCTGCTTTAGCGACCTATTGATCATTATATCTGTTAATTGCTAGTTGGGTTTGGATTTTAGCTCCCCTCTATCTCCATGTGACCAAAGCTGGCTCCAAAATTAGCAACAAAAAGGCATTGGCTACGTCTTCACTGGCACCCTTTTCCGGAAATTTTTAAAACGGAACAGTTTTCCGTTATAAGTATTTCCGGAAAAAGTGCGTCTACATTGGCAGGATGCTTTTCAGGAAAAGCACTTTTTCCGGAAAAGCGTCCGTGCCAATCTAGACGCGCTTTTCCGCAAAAAAGCCCCGATCGTCATTTTCGCAATCGGGGCTTTTTTGTGGAAAACACTACTGTGCGGTCTACACTGGCCCTTTTCTGGAACAGTTTTCCGGAAAAGAACTTTTGCCCGAATGGGAGCAGCATAGTTTTTCCGGAAAAGCACTGATGATTTTACAGTAGATCGTCAGTGCTTTTCCGGAAATTCAAGGGGCCAGTGTAAACAGCTGGCAAGTTATTCCAGAAAAGCGGCTGCTTTTCCGGAATAAGTGGCCAGTGTAGACACAGCCATTATGTTTAATAATGTCAAGTTTGCTGTCTGGAGGACCAGCACAAGTCTGTGCACAAATACAATTTTCTTTCAGCCTTCAAAATACAGCTTACGTGGCTCTTGTGTGATGCACAGGCCTTGTACTGGAATATAGCACTGGGAGAGAATACTTCATTTCTAACTTGTAGGCTGTAGTTTATCCACAGTTGCTTGATGCCTTTTTCAGGCCGAGGTTGCTGAGCAAGGGCAGTCAGTTACCAGAGGGGAAACTTACAGAACTAGAGGTTTGGAGTCTGAGCCTGCTGTGGATGACTCACCCAGCAGCATGGAGTTATCCCTTCTTAGGTATTTCTAGGGTTAGTAATAGCCAGGCCTTAACAGATGAGGTACCAGGAGCAGAGTGACTGAGTCCTCATGGTGCCCCGTGGGACAAAGGTGATATTTCCAGAGGAATGACAAAGTGCTCTCAAGAGTGTGATGTCCTTGCTCTGGGTAGCAGGAAGGCTGGGTGGGGTGGGGGGAAGGGTCGAGGAGAGGGTACCAGATTGCATGCCTGGCCCCTTGGGCAAGCATTCACCCCTAAATAATGCATTGGCTTGAAAAGGTTCTGAAGTCAGAATATTGAATCAAAATGATCATCACTGATCTTTTTTGCATAGACATGGACAGTGCTTGGCAAACCATTCAGGACATATCACTTTGAAATTCATTGCTGAGCAAAAAAAGTGACAGAAACAGCTGTCAAGTCTCCTGGTCGTGTTATCAGAATCGCCATAAATAAGTAACAGCACTGGCTGTTGTTTCTGACAAGTCATAAAGTCCTCGGTGTTGCAGATTTTCACTGGGAAATAACTTTCCCTGGCTGTGTCTACACTGGCCACTTATTCCGGAAAATCAGCCGCTTTTCCAGAATAACTTGCCAGCTGTCTACACTGGCCCCTTGAATTTCCGGAAAAGCACTGACAATCTACTGTAAGAAATCGGCCGCTTTTCCAGAAATACTATGCTGCTCCCGTTCGGGCAAAAGTCCTTTTTCCGGAAAACTTTTCCGGAAAAGGGTCAGCGTAGACAGCACAGTAGTGTTTTCCGCCAAAAAGCCCCGATCGCGAAAATGACGATCGGGACATTTTTGCGGAAAAGCGCGTCTAGATTGGCCCTGGACGCTTTTCCGCAAAATGTGCTTTTCTGGAAAAGCATCCTGCCAATGTAGACGCGCTTTTTCCGGAAATACTTATAATGGAAAACTGTTCTGTTTTAAGCATTTCCGGAAAAGGGTGCCAGTGTAGACGTAGCCCCTATGTATATAGATTTTGTATTAAAGTTAAATTTGTGTATCAAACTGCACCTGTTTCACATTAAGATTCTACTTGGGGTCTGATTCACCTTGACAGTTGCTAGGAAAGGGCTCTCTTTTTAAAGGGGCGCTGTTCTTAAAGGGGAACTAATATTTTTTACAAAATATTGATTGAAGTAAAGTCCTGGCTCACCTGAAATCAAAGGCAAAATGGAGGTCAGGAGGTCACGCTTTTACCTGATTAGTCTGATCTACAGTGTTTTTATTGACTGGCTTTTGCTCCATTTAATGAATTGTATATGAGAAAGAAAAACCAGATAAACTGGATAAAGAGAGGGAACTATCAGCTGCTACCTTAGGTAAGCTCCAACTCCTCTGGATGTGACATTACAGCTCCCAGAGGGGTGGTCCAGACCAAGACTGGGATTCCAATAGGGAAGAATTGCAAGAGAGCTCTTAAAAACATTCTATTTCCAGGCAAGCATGTTGAGTTGTAGGGGAAAAAAGAGAATATGGCAAATGCCATTGGGGCACCTTGGGACCATCTATTCTCTGCCCATGGCACACAACAGATTAGTCTCCGAAAGGCTGTGACACTTTGGTCTAATGCTGGCTATGGGGCTGGCTGGGCAGTCTTTCATGGTGAGACTCAGGGCCGGATTAAGACTTTTAGAAGCCCTAAGCACTGAAAAGATTATGGTGCCCCCCAAATGTAATTCAAAATAAAAACAATACTATACCATAAAATAAAATTGTATTTTTCGAAATGACACAAAACTGACATGTCTTCTGAAATTAAAATAGCTTGTTTCTAGATTTTCTGATTGCAAAATTCTGGATACGTTCATCGAAGCTGACTTGACGAAGCACATCCGCTTCCATACACAATAGGGAAAGGGAATCGAGTCTGTCCTGACACATTGTAGTTCTCTGAGGGTATGTCTACACTACCCCGCTAGTTCGAACTAGCGGGGTAATGTATGCATACCGAACTTGCTAATGAAGCCCGGGATTTGAATTTCCCGGGCTTCATTAGCATAAAGCCGGTGCCGCCATTTTTAAAAGCCGGCTTGTTCGAACCCCGTGCCGCGCGGCTACACGCGGCACGGGCTAGATAGTTCGAACTAGCTAGCCATTCCGCACTATCTGTGCACCTCAGAATGGCTAGCTAGTTCGAACTATCTAGCCCGTGCCGCATGTAGCCGCACGGCACGGGGTTCGAACAAGCCGGCTTTTAAAAATGGCGGCGCCGGCTTTATGCTAATGAAGCCCGGGAAATTCAAATCCCGGGCTTCATTAGCAAGTGCGGTATGCATACATTACCCCACTAGTTCGAACTAGCGGGGTAGTGTAGACATACCCTGAGGGTTTTATATTCTTTTCAACTGAGAAAAAGAGTGTTCTGCGGAGTTCTGACTTTTCCCACAATGATACTTTCAATGCTTTTTTTGAAATATCAATTTTTTTCAAAAAAAATCTCTTTTTTTTGGTGCCCTGCTTTGCTGGTGCCCTAAGCACGTGCTTAGTCTGCTTATTGGATAATCCAGCCCTGGTGAGACTAGTCCCTTTGGGCCTTGAATGCTGTGTATGTTTCCCCCGTAATACAGCCTCCAGCACTGAGTCTCAGAGAGCAATGAATTGGCTCAAGTTTGTCGGGATTGCACTGTGGTGCTAAAAATGTCAGTGTGGATGTTTTGGCTGGATCAGGCACATCTGATTCATGCAATGGTGCCACACAGCAGGGAGCTAGAGGTCAAATGAAGATGATGGTCTGGAATCTGGGCTCTTCACAGGTGTAAAAACACTCTTGTGTGTAAGTGTTTGCAGGGTTAGGCTTATGATTCATAATAGCAAGGCCAAGTTCCATGGTGGTGGAAGGAGGTAGATGCATCTTGTAAATGAAGTGTTGCAACACTATCTCTTAGCAGGATCGTATTGCCTGGTGTTATTATATAACCCATACATTTTACTACAGGTCCTTTTTTGGGGTACTGAATTTCTGGAATGCATGAGAGAGATTCCCAGCTTGCACCA
This sequence comes from Pelodiscus sinensis, assembly GCF_052426305.1. Lineage (NCBI taxonomy): Eukaryota > Metazoa > Chordata > Testudines > Trionychidae > Pelodiscus > Pelodiscus sinensis. The sequence goes on along the minus strand of NC_143080.1, from coordinate 12,328,397 downwards.
CTAGCCCCTGATGCAGACCCTGGTGATACACACCGAGTTTCAAGACAATGCAAAATCAATATGTGGATTTTACAGCTCCTTGAAGAATGACTTTTTAAACACTAAGCACATCTCCACTGAAAGCATGATGGTGCTAGAAAGCCTCTGTAGGAAACTGGGGCTGGAATTGTACATCCTTGGGCATGTTGCTTAACCTCTCCATGTGTCTGTTCCCCCTCAGTGAGCTTTCTCTCTGAAGAGCGTAAGCTCTTCAAGCAGGGCCTGTCTCTTACTAGGGGTATGTCTACACTACAGAGTTTTGTCAGAAAACGGCTGTTTTTCCGACAAAACTAGGGGAACATCCAAACTGCAATTGCATTCTTCCGCAAGAAAATTAAAGAAGACAGGGGTTTTCCCAACATTGGTAATTCCCATTCTATAAGGAAGAAACCGTTTTGTGAAAGAGCTCTTTCACAAAAAGACATGCATGGATGGGGAAGAGGGAATTCTTTCGGAAGAAGAGGAAAAAGGAAAAAGCACAGGTGCCAGGTGGCCATTCCGTCCATAGCAATCACAGCTTAAATGCGAGAGAGCATCCATTCAGCCTGGACACTCTCTTTAAAAAAAGCAGATCACTGTTTTAGTGCACTTTTGGAGTATGGACGCTCTCTTCTGAAAAAAGCTTCTTCTGAAAGAAGCTTGCAGTCTAGATGTAGCCTATGTGTGTACAGCATCATAGACTCATAGACTTTAAGGTCAGAAGGGACCATTATGATCATCTAGTCTGACCCCCTGCACAGTGCAGGCCACAGAATCTCACCCACCCCTCCTAGAATAATCCTCTCACCTATATCTCAGATATTGAAGCCTTCAAATACTTTGAAGACCCCAAGATGCAGAGAATCCTCCAGCTGTGACCTGTACCCCATGCTACAGAGGAAGGCGAAAAACTTTCATTCGCCATGGGACTTGGAACTGAATAACAATGACAGTGTGTGACCTATGGGACACCCATTACCCACAGGCGTCTTTGCTGGTGAAGGGGTAGCATGGTAGACTTGTTGATTAGTAGGGTGTGATGCTTTTTGATAATATAAAATACATGTTTCAAAAGGCTCTTGTCACATTTTGGTGGAATGAAAACAGGGCTGAACTTGATTCTGCTGTGGTATCCCAGCTGACATCTGGCTGAGCAGACCTCCCCACAGCTCTTGTCCTTGTTTAGCTACCTATCTAACCATATGCCTGCCTTTGACCTCATGTGGCTAGTATAAAATCTGCTGACAGGGCTCTTTCCACTTGGGTTAGGGATGCATCTTTGTAAAACCATCTGGGTATAGTTACCGACCCTGGACATCCTGGTTTGAGATCTCCGCATGGCTCTAGCCATTGGACAGAGGCCATGACTGGGCCTCTGCATCACTGAGAAGAGAGAATATTTTTGCTTCAGTGACTCCTGCAGCTGGAGGGCATTCCTGCACCAGCTGCCTCCATGCCACAATCCATCCCCTAGCTCGGTGCTGGGTGATGCCAGAGCATGCATCAGTTGCATCTGACCCAGAAGTGTCCTTCACAGCTGGCCACTGGATCAGCTCAAGGGAGCACATGCCGTTCCCAGTATTTGCATTTATTTATTTTGCTGCCATAGTCAAAGCCTAAATGTTTCTGTGAAGATTGAAGTTGGTCCCCAGGAGCCTGATGTATCTTCAGGAGTATTGTCCCCCAAGCTGGGATCAATGCAGCCAATGGTCTTCTTGCTTGAACATGAAGCAAGAGCCACTCTAGCCTTGCCCTGCTGATGTTTATGGACAAAGACAGCCTTAACAGCTGGGGATTATACAAATGCCTGGGCTGTGTCTAGACTGGCAAGTATTTCCGCAAAATCATCTGCTTTTGCGGAAAAACTTGCCAGCTGTCTACACTGGCCGCTTGAATTTCCGCAAAAGCACTGACGATCTTATGGAAGATTGTCAGTGCTTTTCCGGAAATACTATGCTGCTCCCGTTCGGGCAAAAGTCTTTTTCCGAAAGACTTTTACGCAAAAGGGCCAATGTAAACAGCACAGTAGTGTTTTCCGTAAAAAAGCCCCGATCGCGAAAATGGCGATCGGGGCTTTTTTGTGGAAAACCGCGTCTAGATTGGCCACGGACACTTTTCCGCAAAAAGTGCTTTTGCGGAAAAGCATCCTGCCAATCTAGACGTGCTTTTCCGAAAATGCTTTTAACGAAAAACTTTTCCGTTAAAAGCATTTTCGGAAAATCATGCCAGTGTAGACGTAGCCCTAAGGTTTAATCTGTACAGCATAACAGAGATGGGAAAGCAGCATCTCCTCTGAGGGGTTATTCAAAAATGAATAACAGGCTCCTGGGTGCAAATGGAAGAAGATTGGATCCAAATGCTATAGCTATAAAAGCTAGGGCAGACCTTCCAGGCACCTTGTCCAGTGCCCTCTGCAGAACAATAGCTCATGTGTTTGTTAAGAATGTCTCCAGCCGTGAACCTCTGCTGCTCATTTTCTAAGGGTACATCTACACTGCCAAGTTTCGTCACCAACACCTGCCTTTGGAGAGAGAACAGCAAGAGCATCCACACTGCATTGAAACTCTCATGGTGAAAAATGCCTAGTTTCAGCAACAAAAATCTTCTACCCTCCAAGAAGGACTTTTTTCTTTTCTTTATTGTCAACAAACATGCAGTGTAGACACCACAAGGATTTTTCCTGCTTTTATTACTGTCCAGGAAGTTTCCCAGAATACCCATGCAGCTGCTTTGGCTAGTGCTTTGAACTCCACAATGCCACAGCCAGGTAAACAGCAATCCCTCCCCCTTGCAGGCCCCAAGAACTTTACATGCCATTTCCTGTCTCAGCAAGGACTTGTCCCCTGGCATCTTTCCAGGTGACCATGGCTGCCTAGTGCACCGAACGCTCACGAGCTTGAACCACTGCAGAGCTGCTGGATCTGGTCAGTTTAGGGGGAGAGGAGTCTGTTCAATCGTAGCTAGGCGTGACCTGTAGGAATTAGATACACGTGAGCACCAGGGCCGGATTAAGACTAAATAATACTATACCATAAAATAAAAACAATACTATACCATAAAATAAAATTGTATTTTTCGAAATGACACAAAACTGACATGTTTTCTGAAATTAAAATAGCTTGTTTCTAGATTTTATGATTGCAAAATTCTGGATACGTTCATCGAAGCTGACTTGACGCAGCACATCCGCTTCCATACACAATAGGGAAAGGGAATCGAGTCTGTCCTGACACATTGTTGTTCTCTGAGGGTTTTATATTCTTTTCAGCTGAGAAAAAGAGTGTTCTGCGGAGTTCTGACTTTTCCCACGATGACAGTTTCAATGCTTTTTTTGAAATATCAAATTTTTTCAAAAAAAATCTCTTTTTTTTGGTGCCCCTGCTTTGCTGGTGCCCTAAGCACGTGCTTAGTCTGCTTATTGGATAATCCAGCCCTGGTGAGCTCATTTCTCAATGTTTGTGCAAAAAGGGCCATGAGTGGGTGTGAGGAAGTGAGAAGTTTGGGGGAGTTGAAAGGGGGACTGCATGCAGAGGTGGGCGCTCAGGGTATGTCTAGACTACATGCCTCTGCAGACAGAGACATGTAAATTAGACTACCCGACATAGTCAGTGAAGTGGGGATTTAAATATCCCCAGCTTCATTAAAATAAAAATGGCCTCCACGCTGTGCCGGCTCAGCTGATTGTCGGCACAGTGAGGCAATCAAGACGTGGATTGGTCAACAGGGAACGCCTTTGTTGATTGCTCTTGTAAACCTCGTTTCACGAGGCATAAGGGAGCAGTTGAAAAAGGCGTTCCCTGTCAACTGATCCGTGTCTTGGCTGCCGCACTCTGCCGACAATCAGCTGAGCCGGCACAGCATGGCAGCCATTTTTATTTTAATGAAGCAGGGAATATTTAAATCCCTGCTTCATTGACTATGTCGGGTAGTCTAATTTACATGCCTCTGTCTGCAGAGGCATGCAGTCTAGACATACCCTCCGTGCCTGAGGTTTAATGTGACAAGAGGGAGGGAGTTTGTTGTTTCAGAGAACAGCCTACAACTGTAGTCCCATGACTGGTACCCTTGTGACCCTGGCCCTGCTCAGAGGACACGGCCGGTTCCAGACAGACTACAGACAATGGGCAGCAAAGAGGAGATCCGGGCGACTGACCCAGCTGGTTCCAGTGAGGGAAGAACACTGGATGGAGGAGAGAAGAGGCGGAGAAGAGAGGGGCCCAGGCAACCCTCTTACCTGGAGAGAAGACAATGGGCTGGCGAGGGGCTGTTGCTGGGAGACTGGGGGCTGTTCGGGACAGAGAGCAGAGCAGGCAGGACTCACCTAGCTGCATGGGGCTGAGGGGCCAAGCCTACTGGCCTGAGGGAGCCTTTTCTGCATCCAAAACTCAATAAATCCTCCTGTTTGGTGCTGGTTGAAAGTCGCTCTGGTCTGGAGAACGGGGGGCACTGTTCTCTCTGGGAGCGAAGGCCCTGGGGGTCCAGAGGGAGTGAATCCCCAAGGGGGCTTATGGCAGAGGCAGGCATGCTGAAGGCCCTGAGAGGCATCGTCCTAGAGGCAGAGGAGTGAACTTCCCAGGTGAGTGAGCGCCCCCAGAGAGGGTCGCTGCATTGGAGTGGACTTCCTGAGGAAGGACTGGAGTGGAGTGGGCTCCCCAAGAAGGGACTGCCGCACTGGAGAGGGGGGTCCTGCCCGAAGATGGACGCGCCGAGCGTGGGCATGACCTGAGAGCCGTGACAATGCAGTAGCAGAGGATGGTCGGAGGTGCACCCTGTAGATCATTGGCTGCGCAGGTGCAGTGCGGAGTGATTGCCAGAGACGAACGAGGGTTTTGAAGGACCTGGCAGGGAAATGGTCTATGCCCAGTTCCTAAGAGCAACCTGGCACGTCTGCGTAACAGCAGGGAGCTGAGCGCTGGGAGGCTCACTAAGGAGCAGCTAATAGCTCAGCTTGTAAAGAATGACTGGTCAGAGCTACAGACTCAGGGTCCCAGAGGGGCTCCAGGAGTGCCTGGAGAGCCAGCGAGTAGCTGGAGGGGCACTCAGTATAGCAGCCTGAAGTCTGTCTGGGTATGTCTACACTAGAAAGTTAGTTCGAACTAACGGACGTTAGTTCGAACTAACTTTCCTATGCGCTACACTAGCGCTCCGTTAGTTCGAACTTAATTCGAACTAACGGAGCGCTTAGTTCGAACTAGGTAAACCTCATTTTACGAGGACTAACGCCTAGTTCGAACTAGCTAGTTCGAACTAAGGGCTGTGTAGCCCTTTAGTTCGAACTAGTGGGAGGCTAAGGCTTCCCAGGTTTCCCTGGTGGCCACTCTGGCCAACACCAGGGAAACTCTATTGCCCCCCTCCCGGCCCCGGAGCCCTTAAAGGGCCACGGGCTGGCTACTCACTTTGTGCCAGTTGCAAGGCTGCAAGCACCCGTGCCTGCACAGCCTGCACCTGCCACACTATGAGCCAGCCATCCGAGGGCTCCCAGCCCTCCACTGCTCCCCACGACCAGCCTGGCGGCTCCCGGGAGCCTGCCCGGGGGCGCAAAAGGCGGGCGCCCGCCTGGTCAAGTGCGGAGATCGTGGACCTCATCGAGGTTTGGGGGGAAGCCTCAAATGTCCACGATCTCCGCACTAGCCACCGGAACGCGGCCGTCTATGGACGCATGGCTGCCAGCCTGGCCGCCAGGGGCCACCAGCGCAGCCGGGAGCAGGTGCGCTGCAAGATTAAAGACTTGCGGCAGTCCTACTCCCGGGCCTGCCTGCCAGGGGCTGACCCGGAGGCCTGCCCCCACTTCCATGCCCTGGACCGCATCCTGGGGCCTCATGCCGTCCCTGCCCCCCGGGACGTGATTGACCCCGGGGCAGAGGGACCGCTCCTGGACACCGAGGAGGAGGAAGAGGGCTCTGAGAGCCAGGAGCCTGCCGCCAGCCTTCCCAGGACCCGGGACCCCCGAGGCACCCCACAGAGCCGCTCGCCTGCATCATCAGAGGCCGGGGAGGCGTCCACCTGTGAGTACCCTCGTGTTCCCCTTATGTGTACGGGGGGCTGGGGCGAGAGGGAGCCCCGGGACCGTGCGCCTGGGCCTTGCCCACTACGGAGCAGCAGCTGGGGATCCTGCAGGGGCCCTGGCCTTGCAGAGGGGAGCTGGGTTTCACACACCTGGGCCCCTGGGGTAATTGACCGCTGGTCTTCTTGCACCACAGCTGCAGCACCGGGGACTGCAGGGCGCACCACCCCGCCTGCAGCAGCCGCCCGCGCCCGGGCAAGCAGGACAGCCAGGAACCAGGAGGACTACCAGAGGCGGCATCTCCGGTTCCTGGACAGACAGCTCCGTCTCCAGGACCACTGGGTCCAGGAGGACCTCAGGCTGCGCCAGAGGAGTCTGGAGGCCCTGGAGGAGCAGGGCCGTGCCCTGCGAGGCCACCTCCAGAGCCTGCTAGACCGCTTCCCATTTCCTCCTCCCCCTGCTCCCCCTCTTGCTCCCCCTCTTGCTCCCCCTGCTCCCCCTCTTGCTCCCCCTCTTGCTCCCCCTGCTCCCCCTCTTGCTCCCCCTCTTGCTCCCCCTCTTGCTCCCCCTCTTGCTCCCCCTGCTCCTCCTGCTTCCGCTCCTGCTTCCTCCACACCCCCTGTCCTCTCTGCCCCCCCCTCCACAACCATTCCCCACCGACGCCCCCGGACCCGCAGTGTGGCGAGACGGGAGAGGCACCCAGACTCCCACCCCTGAGCTTTCCTTTCCCTTCCTCCCTTCCCTCCCCTCCCCTTCCAGCTCCCTCGTCCCAGGTTTCCCCCTCCCTTCTCCCACCTTCATTCCTCCCTCCCCCACCCCAGTTCTGTGAAATAAACAGACGTTTTTGTTGGAAAAACAGGTGTCTTTATTGTACAGTAGATAGGAAGGGGGAAGGGGGGGGTAGGGTGGAAGAAGGCCCCGGTGGGGCATGCAGGGAGAGGTCAGTCCTCCTCCTCCTCCACCTGGAAGCTCTCCCGCAGGGCTTCCCGGATCCGGATGGCCCCCCGCTGGGCTTCCCGGACGGCGGCGGTGCGGGGCTGACCGTAGTGTCCAGCCATGCGGTCAGCCTCAGCCATCCAGGCTGGCAAGAAAGCCTCCCCCTTCCGCTCACACAAATTGTGGAGCACACAACATGCCGCCACCACGGGAGGGATGTTGTGCTCGGCCAGGTCCAGACGGGTGAGGAGGCATCGAAAGCGGGCTTTCAGTCGCCCGAAGGCCCCCTCCACCACGATGCGGGCCCTGCTCAGCCTGTTATTGAAGGCCTGGCGGGAGGGATTGAGGTGTCCCGTGTAGGGCTTCATGAGCCAGGGCTGCAGTGGGTAGGCGGCATCCCCCACCAGGCAGACGGGCATGTCCACGTCCCCGACCCTGATGTGGCGGTCGGGGAAGAAGGTCCCGTCCTGCAGCCGCTGGCACACGGAGGAGTTCCGGTACACCCGTGCGTCGTGTGCTTTGCCGGACCAGCCCACATTTATGTCCGTCAACTGTCCCCGGTGGTCACATACGGCCTGCAGGATGACGGAGAAGTACCCCTTGCGGTTCACGTACCGGGACGCCTGGTGTTCCGGGGCACGGATGGGGATGTGCGTCCCGTCGATGGCCCCCCCGCAGTTGGGGAAGCCGAGGGCGCCGAATCCCCGGATGACGGCATCCGGGTTGGCGAGGCGGACCACCCTGCGGAGCAGCACCCGGTTGATGGCCTTGACCACCTGCGGAGAGAGACACAGCAAAGCGTCAATCAGTGGGGCGCCCGGGTGGCTGGGAGCGTGCGTGCCCTGGCAGTGCCCCGCGCCCCACTCCCGGAAGCAACCCCCCTGGCGGCGTGTAGTACGGCCGGGACAGCCCGACCCCTCCGGTGCGGGGCGCTTTCGCCTCCTCCCGCCCCCCCCTTTGTCCCTGGGGCGGCCCATCCCCTCCTCGCAGCCCCCCTCCCCCCCGGCTCGGTGGCCGACGAGCGCCGTACCTGCATGAGCACTGCTCCGACAGTGGATCTCCCCACGCCGAACTGGTTCCCGACGGATCGGTAGCTGTCCGGCGTGGAGAGCTTCCAGAGGGCGATGGCCACCCGCTTCTGGAGGGGGATGGCGGGCCTCATGCGAGTGTCCCTTCTTTGCAGGGCAGGGGCGAGCCACTCGCAGAGCTCCAGGAAGGTGTCCCTCCTCATCCTAAAGTTCTGGGTCCACTGTCGGTCGTCCCAGTGCTCCAGGACGATGCGGTCCCACCAGTCGCTGCTGGTGTCCAGACGCCAGATGCGGCGGGGCACGCCGGTGCCGGGGCGCCGCCGCGGCTCCTCCACGGCCCCCAGGGCGGCCAGGCGGAGAGGCAGGGGGCTGACGTTCCCCAGGTGGTGCCAGGCAGCCTCGAGCCATTGCTGGCAGGCTTGCAGCAGCAAGTCCAGAACGTGCACCAGAAGGTGCAGGGCGAGCCGTGGCTCCATGTTGCCACCTGCGGCGGCCCCCCCGAAGGGAAGCACCGACACAGACGGGCACAGAGACCGACGCTTTGCTGTCCCTCGGCGAGGTTGGCAAGCAAGCAGGAAAAGCTGAGAACCGGCTGTCCAGGGGGGGTCCCTTTAAGCACGAGCCTCAGATAGCCTCAGACAGCAGCCACACAAAGCAACTGCTGACCTGATGCCCTGCCAGAACCGGTTTCAGCTGCCCTTAAATGCCCCCCTGCGTCCAATCAGTGTGGACGCGCTAGTTCGAACTAGCAAAACGCTAGTTCGAACTAGTTTTTAGTTCTAGATGCGCTAGTTCGAACTAGCTTAGTTCGAATTAACTAATTCGAACTAAGTTAGTTCGAACTAGCGCTGTAGTGTAGACGTACCCTCAGAGCCGACTCCCCAGTCAGCACAGGAGGGCCCCAATCTGGGTTCTCCCCAGGAAAGCTGCAGAGGCTGGAGCTGGACCTGAAAGTGAAACAGCTGGAGCTGGAAGAGCAGAGGTTGGTGGACAGGCAGAGAGAGCCAGAGGACCGTATCCAACAGCGGCAGGACATGCTGGAGCTGGAGGAGAGATGGGCCAAGAGGGCCTGCTTGGGGGTAAGTGGGGAAGGGTCCTGAGATGGCAGCTCTGGGGGGAAACTGGACTCTAAGCTGCTACCCCCGTTTTGGGAGGGGAATGACATGGATGCCAAACTCACAGCCTTTGAGAGGGCTTGTGATCTGCACCGGATTGACCCTGCTGACAGGCTCTGCAGCCTGACCTCCCTGATGGGGCCCAAGGCCATAGCGACATTCGGCCAGGTGGATAAGATTGAGATGGGGACTATGAGCTGTTCAAACAGGCCTCGATGCTAAGGTTTGAGCTGACCCCCGAGGCCAACCGGACATGGTTCCGGGGCGTGCTCAAATCCCCTGGTGTCACCTACAAGGAGGTGGCCAACTTGCTAAGGGAATATGTTTACAAGTGGGAGAAGAGGCCCGGGGCCACCACCACCAAGGATGCGTACAACTTGGTGGGGCTGGTGACATTTGCCCCGCAGACCTCAAGGTGCAGGGACACTGGCAGACGAGTTTGTAACCAGCAGATCAGGGACAGGTGGGAGACCCACACCAGGGTCTCAGAAGGGGAGTCACTGGGAGACCCCTTGAAGGTGGGACTCCAGGAAGCCCAGCTGGGGTGGGAGCAGAGAGCCAAGGCAGGACAACCCCTACCATGGGACTTTAGGGACCTGAAATGCAACTTCTGTGGCCAAAAAAGGAACAAGGTGGCACAATGCATGAGGACGAAGGAGATGGCAGCCAGCAGGGCTCCAGGAGCATCAGCTGTCTGGGAGTGCACCCGGAGGATGGCCCACTGGCCCAGGGGTATTCAGTTAACTGGGTTGTGCCGGGAGGAGGAGACCAGCAAGGCAGGCCATGTGGGGAGGGCGAAGAGCCAGCCCTGGAGTGGCCATACTCACCGAGTGTGGGAAAAGTCCCAGGGAACAATTGTCATGTCATCCCCTTTAAAGTGGGGGGTAGGAATGTCCAGGGGTTCTGGGGCATGGGGGCAGAGGTGATACTGGTGCAGCCCACGGTGGTGGGCCCAGACCAGCTGGTGCCTGATGCCTACCTAACCCCGAGGGGAATGTTTGGACCACAGGGAGAGAGATTCCTGTGAGAAAAGGGATTCCTGTACCGGGAATGGACCGGCCCAGGACAAACTGAATCCTGCTGTACCTGACCCACGATATCCCCTTTTCGGGCACCAAGGAGTCTGGTGCACCAGGCAGAGGCTGCTGCAGAACTTTTACTTGCCTGGGGTCTTTGACACTGTTCACCAGTATTGCAGGACATGTGACTCCTGCCAGAGAGTGGGAAAAGCCCAGGATAAGTGTAAAGCAGCTTTGAGACCCCTGCCCTTTCCAGAAGGTGGTGATGGATATAGTGGGGTCCCTCAGCAGGGCCCCCAGGACGCCCAGTTTTCTGGTCTAGAGAACAGGGTTGCACTATTCCCTCAGGCAGCTGAAGGCCCTGAGAGGCACTGTCCCAGAGGCGGAGGGGCTGACCCCCACAGGTGAGAGTGGGCATCCCAAGAGAGGGGTGGACTGGAGTGGATTCCCTGAGGAAGGGCTGTCTCACTACAGCTGGAGTGGAGTGGGCTCCCCAAGAAGGGGCTGCCGCACCGGAGAGGGGAGTCCTGCCTGGACAGGCCGAGCATGGGCATGACCTGTGAGCCGTGACAGTGGGACACACTGCGGTGCACAGTGAAGCGAAGGAGCTGAGGCAGGCGTATCATACGGCGAAGGAGGCAAACCATCACTGCAAGGCTGCCAATTTTATAAGGAGCTGGCGGTGATCCCCACAGTGACCCCCACTCCACCACTAAGAGCCCTGTGATGGGCACAGAGTCTGCAGGAAAAGGACCTAACTCAGAGGATGAATAATAGATGAAGAGGTAGTGCTAGACGGGATCCAGTGGGGCAGGCAGGAGCTATTCTTCAGTCCTGAGGTGCGTAGCCAGTCTCAGCAGCTGCTCCACGGGGAGCAGGAAGCAGGAGCTGAGACGAAAGGTAAGTGGCTCTGTCCTGAGGAGAGCAGCGGTGGGTGGCGGGCACAGAAAAGTGTGTGTATGGTGGGGGGATGGCTGTGTTTGTGAGCTGCTCATAGCCCTCTGTAGCTAATCATTATGACCAAGCAGGGCGGTGATGCACACTGTGATGTCAATAGAATCCTGCAAAATGATACTCTGGGAACTTTGCTTTAACCTTCTGCTGCAGGTTCCATGGCTGTGCAGCCGTGTTCCCTCCCACATTGTAGGACATGCGCTGGTATCATTCCGCAGTCACTCGTGCAGGGACCAACATGGCTGCATATGCAGCAGGGTGAAAGCTGCAAGCATCTAGTAGCTGAGCCTTGGTTTCCCTCCTTCTCCTCAGCAGTGAGATGTCTGCTAGGCCGTGTCCAGACTCAGGGTTTTTTTCGGGAAAAGTAGCCTTTTCCCGAAAAAACTTCCCCTGCGTCCAGACTCAAGCCGCGTTCTTTCGAAATTATTTCGAAAGAATGCGGCTTTTCTTTCGATGGCAGTAAACCTCAATTTACGAGGAAGAACGCCTTCTTTCGAAAGTTCCTCTTTCGAAAGAAGGTGTTCTTCAATGTAAAGAGGCCGTCTTCGAAAGAGAGCATCCAGACTCGCTGGGTGCTCTCTTTCGAAAAAGCGGATTTCTCTTTCGAAAGATCCGCCTGCAGTCTAGACATAGCCCTAGAGTGATACTCACCCGTGGAGAAGTGTAGGATAATTGGAATGATTTCCCTGCAAAGCTGATCCACAAACCATGACTGTATATTCTTTTGTACCCATCATCCCCACCATCCCCCACACTCACCAAGCTTACAGTGCTTGCACAGATGTGCATGCCTTGCACGGATCAGTGAGAAAGAGAGCAGCTCTCCTTCAGGTGTCCTTGTGCTACAGTTTGGAGGCCAGCTCTGCATCCTAAAGTTCTGCAGCCAGTGCTCTTCATCCCACACCTGCAGAGTGACGTGATCCCATCAATCAGTGCTAGTTTCTCTAACCAAAAAGTGATGGTGTATACTGTATAGCTGCTGTGGGAGTGCCAAATACAGTAAAGGCTGCTGCTGTCCCTCCCACACAGAATACCAGGTGACTGCCAGTCTCCTTCCTCTGTCAGGAACGTCAAGAGTATCTGCATTGCCATGTTTGACATCCTCCCACACTGAACAGTGCATAGGAGAAAACCAACCTGATCTCCTTTTTTGAGACAGTAACAGATTTTTTAGATAAAGGAAATGCAGTGGATCTAATCTACCTTGATTTCAGTGAGGCATTTGATACAGTACCACATGGGGAATTATTGGTTACATTGGAAAAGATGGGGATCAATATGAAAATTGAGAGGTGGATAAGCAACTGGTTAAAGGGGAGACTACAGCGGGTCATACTGAAAGGTGAACTGTCAGGTTGGAGGAAGGTTACTAGCGGAGTTTCTCAGGGATCAGTTTTGGGGCCAATTTTATTTAATCTTTTTATTACTGAACTTGTCACCAAAAGTGGGAGTATCCTGATAAAATTTGCGGATGACACAAAGTTGGAAGGCATTGCCAATTCAGTAAAGGACCAGGATATCATACAGGAAGATCTGGATGACCTTGTAAATTGGAGTAATAATAATAGGATGAAATTTAATAGTGAGAAGTGTAAGGTTATGCATTTAGGGATTAAGAACAAGAATTTTAGTTATAAGCTGGGGACACATCAGTTGAAAGTAACAGAGAAGGAGAAGGAACTCAGAGTCCTGGTTGATCACAGGATGACTATGAGCCGCCAATGTGGCATGGCCGTGAAAAAGGCTAATATGGTCTTGGAATGCATTAGGCGAGGTATTTCCAGTAGGGATAAGGAGGTGTTAGTGCCGTTATATAAGGCATTGGTGAGACCCCATTTGGAATACTGTGTGCAGTTCTGGTCTCCCATGTTTAAGAAGGATGAATTCAAACTGGAACAGGTACAAAGAAGGGCCACTAGGATGATCCAAGGAATGGAAAACCTGTCTTATGAAAGGAGACTCAAGGAACTTGGCTTGTTTTACGTTAACCAAAATAAGGCTGAGGGGAGACATGATTCTTTCTTTAAATATACTAGAGGGATAAATACCAGGGAGGGAGAGGAATTATTTAAGCTTAATACCAATGTGGACACAAGAACAAATAAACTGGCTAGTAGGAATTTTAGACTCGAAATTAGACGAAGGTTTCTAACCATTAGAGGAGTGAAGAACTGGAACAGCCTTCCAAGAAAAGTAGTGGGGGCAAAAGACCTATCTGGCTTCAAGATTAAGCTAGATGGGTTTATGAAGGGGATGGTTTGATGTGATAACATGATCTTGGTAACTAATTGACCATTCATTATCAGTGGTAAATAGGCCAATGGAGGGATGATAGGAGTTACTATAGAGAACTTTTCCTGGGTGTCTGGTTGGTGAGTCTTGCCCACATGCTCAGGATTCAGCTGATCACCATATTTGGGGTCGGGAAGGAATTTTCCTCCAGGATAGATTGGCAGAGGCCCTGGAGGTTTTTCGCCTTCCTCTGTAGCATGGGGCACAGATCACAGCTGGAGGATTCTCTGCATCTTGGGGTCTTTAAACTATCTGAAGGCTTCAATATCTGAGATATAAGTGAGAAGATTATTCCAGGAATGGGGGAGGGGGGAGATTCTATGGCCTGCACTGTGCAGGGGGTCAGACTAGATGATCATAATGATCCCTTCTGACCTTAAAGTCTATGGCTACGTCTATACTGGCAAGATTTTGCTCAAATACTTTTAATGCAAGAATTTTTGCATTAAAATATTTGAGCAAGAGAACGTCTACACTGGCATGTGCTTTTGCACAAAAGCATCCGTGCCAGTGTAGACTCTCTCTTGCGCAAGAAAGCTCTGATGGCCATTTTAACCATCAGGCTTTCTTGCACAAGAAATTCATGTTGTCTGTCTACACTGGCTTCCTGTGCAAGAACAGCTGTGCAAGAGGGCTTTTTTCCTGAACAGGAGCATCATAGTTCTTGCGCCAGAAGCACTGATTTCACACAGTAGAACGTCAATGGTCTTGCGCAAGAACTCCCCGCCAGTGTAGACAGGCAGCATGTTTTTGCGCAAAAGCAATTGCTTTTGCGCAAAATCATGCCAATGTAGACACAGCCTTGAGTCTATGAGTCTATGAGAAGTGTGGGACCCAGCCTTTCTCACTGCAGATACTGGAGTGTACAACAAAGAATGGCAGTTGGAAAAATGACAGGAAAGGAATCTGGAAACCCCTTGGGGGCTGGGAAACAAACTGATGGGATGTTTTGCATGGTCCCAAGATGTGCTGAGCTCCATTCCATGCTCCCAAGTCACCTAACAACAGATGGTGTCACCAGGCACCACTATGTATTGCTCATGCTAAAAGTGAGCTAACAAGAGAGCTAAAAGTGCAAACATGGTCTGTTAACAGAGGAAACAAGTGTGGACACATTTGTCAGCTTTTCTTTGGGCGATTTCTATGTTTGGCATTAACTTCACAGTGTAGACATAAAAAGGTGAATCACGGAGGGTATGTCTACACTACAAAGTTAGTTCGAACTAACGGACGTTAGTTCGAACTAACTTTAATAGGTGCTACACTAGCGCTCCGCTAGTTCGAATTTGAATCAAACTAGCAGAGCGCTTAGTTCGAACTAGGTAAACCTCATTTTACGAGGACTAACGCCTAGTTCGAACTAGCTAGTTCGAACTAAGGGCTATGTAGCCCTTTAGTTCGAACTAGTGGGAGGCTAGCCCTCCCCAGGTTTCCCTGGTGGCCACTCTGGCCAACACCAGGGAAACTCTATGCCCCCCTCCCGGCCCCGGACCCCTTAAAGGGGCACGGGCTGGCTACGGTGCCCGTGCCAGGTGCAAGCCTGCCAGCACCCAGCTAGCAGACCCTGCACCTGGCACGGCACAGAGCCACCCACCCGATGCCCCCCAGTCCACCCCCTCTTGCCGGGACCAGGCTGGCGGCTCCCGGGAGTTTGCCCTGGACCGCAAGAGGCGGGCACCTTCCTGGGCTAGTGCGGACATCGTGGACCTCGTCCACGATCTCCGCACTAGGCACAGGAAAGTGGCCGTCTAGGGCAGGAGAGCTGCCAGCCTGGCCACCCAGGAGCAGGTGTGCATGAAAATCAAGGGGGTCCACTGAGACCCCCGACCCTGAGCCCTGAGCTTAGAATGGCCGTACTGGGTCAGACCAAAGGTCCATCTAGCCCAGTAGCCTGTCTGCCAACAGCGGCCAACCCTAGGGACCCTGGAGGGGATGGACCGAAGACAATGACCAAGCCATTTGTCTCGTGCCATCCCTCTCCAGCCTTCCACAAACTTTGGGCAGGGACACCACTCCTACCCTCTGGCTAATAGGACTCCATGGACCCAACCTCCATCACTTTATCTCACTTCCCTTTAAACTCTGTTCTAGTTGTAGCCTTCACAGCCTCCTGCAGCAAGGAGTTCCACAGGTTAACTATTTGCTTTGGGAAGAAGAACAACTTTCTCTTACTAGTTTGAAGCCTGCTACCCATTCCTTTCCTTTGGTGTCCTCTAGTCCTTCTTTATGGGAACTCAGGAAGAACTTTTCTGAATGCACCCTCTCCACCCAACCCCTGCTTTTAGAGACCTCTATCCTGTCCCCCCTCCGTCTCCTCTTTTCTAAGCTGAACAGTCCCAGTCTCTGTAGCCTTTCTTCATCTGGGACCTGTTCCCAACCCCTGATCATGTTAGTTGCCCTCCCTTCTCCCAGCCTTTCTCTTCCCCTCTCCCACCTCCTTTTCCCAGTCTCCCCCAGTTTTTTTCAATAAAGACAGAGTCAATGTTGGAAGATACGTTATCTTTATTTTGTACATCAATAAGAAGGGGGGCTAGGGAAGGGTAAGTGGAAGGAGGTGAGGGAGGAATGGGGCACGAGCCCCCGATGGGGAGGACTGGGCTGGCTCTGCGGGCTTCTGGGGGTGGAAGCTCTCCTGCAGCCCCCCAATTACTCCCTCTCCCCAGATGGCAGCCTGCGGCAAGTGCAGCCGGGCTGATGGCCGAGTGGTGTGATGTGCCCAGTGTGGGCACTCAGGGCACTCCAAGCCAGAACTTCTTTGCAAGCGGGGCACCCCTTAGAACTGTGTGTCCGGGGTGGGGGTCGGGACCCTTTAAGCGCAGCCCTCGGCTAGCCTGAGACAGTATCTCCATGCTCTAAGTCCTCCTTTTATGCCCTGCCGGCACTGCTTCCGGCCATCCTTAAGCCCTGTTCAGAGTCCACTCAATGTGGACTTACTAGTTCGAACTAGCAAAACGCTAGTTCGAACTAGTTTTTAGTTCTAGATGCGTTAGTTCGAACTAGCTTAGTTCGAATTAACTAATTCGAACTAAGTTAGTTCGAACTAGCGCTGTAGTGTAGACATACCCGGAGAGTGCTGTGACAGACGGCTGGCTAAGCCAGAGCTCTGCTGCCACTACAGCCTGGCTGAAAAGGGAAGGTAAGCCAGCTGAGTAAGCCCAGGCTTGAGGGGCTAATAGAATGCAGCGGTGGGTCTCATTAGCCAGAGGGGAAGTGGAAGTGGGAGGAGCCAGAGAGTGGCTGTGTGCGCTCCCAGCCAGAGAGGGTAGCTGAGTTAGCTGCTGGAAAAACCAAGCTCTGTCAATAGAAAGTGGTGTGAAGTTGGCTCAGGTGATTGCACAAGAGAGGGGTTCTGGGTGATTTGTGGCCGAAGAAGATGTCCCAGGGCAAGGGGCTTGAGTGAAGCCCTTGCCACAGTGGGAAATACGTGTGTGTATCAGAGAGATGTTGGGACTGGAAGAGAGAGGATGTATTGCTTAATAATTGCTGTTCTGTTCATGCCCTTTGAAGCACCCGGCACTGACCATTGTCGGAAGACAAGATACTGGGCTAGATACTCAGGATACTGGGCTAGTCAGACCATTCTGATGTTCCTCTACTGACATAGCTTCCACTGCTTATGGTGGTGGGTTTATCATAGAACTCTCGTCCATTGGCAGCGTGCCTTTACCATTCATGCTGCCTTGGTAAAGCGCTGTGCATCAGCTCTGTATGCATAGAAATGGCCTTTGCTAGCCAAGCTGATTCCACAGAATGGTAAACCTCCCATTGGTCTAATTAGAGTGTGACCCACAGTGATTGTTGCCTTTGTATGGAGAATAAGGGGTTGGGCAATGGGGGATCTGAGTTGGTTGCTGACTGACAGCTCCCTGCTGAGGATGTCTGCTGTGGATGATGTCATAAACAGAAGGGCTGACCAGCACCTGGGGAGTAAGGGGTTAACTATGTCTCCTGTCCCTGGCCAGGTATCTGGTCAGCCAATAACAATGCAGGTAGGGATTTCAAACGGGGACAAAGGAATTTTTATCTTTTCCCTCTTTTGTCTAGGTCAAAGCAATTTTTTCCAAGTAACAGGAAGATAGGAGGCCCGTCTCTCTCCAAGAACAGATTTCTGACAAAGTGCAAGTAGGGAAAAGTTTAGCTAGTCCATCAGGTTTTATTGTTTTCCTGGTTTGGGAATTTGGAACTAAGGTCTGTGCTGTTAAAAATGTTTTTTCTTTCTTTAAAAGTGTTTTTCTCTCTTTTGTAACTAAGTTTAACCAAATCTTTCTTTCCCTGAGTAGCTAAATCAATTGGTGGCTATTTTCTATCTAGCCACTTCAACTATGCTTGCAACTGTAGTTTTGTTTTGATAATAAAAGTTTGTTTTCTTTTTTTCATTAACCGGTATTGGTTAATTTCTGTGTCCTGGAAGGTCTGTCTGTCTGACTGAGGGGTCAGCTATCACAGACTGTAGCTTGTTTTTCTCTTATCTCTTTTTCAAGCTTTTTTTGGGGGAAAAGAGCTTGGGGTACCTCTGGGGGTGGTTTCAAGTGTCCACCCATTTGTGGTTTCAAAAGCACTTGATGGTGGCAGCAGATTCCCCAAAGTCTGGGTATTAGGATTTTGGGGGAAAGTTTTTGTACCAAAGCCTTTAGAGACAAGGTTTTGTGGTATTCTTGCAAGGTTTTGGGGTACTCAACATCATTTGAGATGTTGATTTTCAGTGAAGTCTTTTTGTTAAGGAGGAAAGAGGACACAACAGGGGATCGCTGTTTGTTCTTACTCATTCAAAAGCTGAAAGGGCAGGGGAGTGGACTAGATGATCTCTAGTGGTCCCTACCAGTCCTATGATTCAAATCGTGGAAGAGCTAATGAAAAAATGCATTTAGGCTGCTGGCTACAGACAGCAGTTTGTACAGTGGCAGATTTAGAGTTAAATGGGCCCTATGCTTGGCTTTCTTTTTCGGATCTCCCCCCTCAGGAATCTAGCCAAGAAAAAGAAAATTGACTCTTCTTGCCCCTCCCATTTTTCATTCATTTTTCTACATCCTCCTTTCATGTTATAAGTAATACGAAGTACATTAAAATAAAGTGAGGTACCTTGATAGTTTTTGTAGTCTAACTTTTTCCTCCCAGACTACTAGAAAATTGCTGAAGGTCTCAGGTGGACCACTTAATGATCTTTCCAAATATTGTTTGTACCAGTAGCTAACTATTGCAAAGAGCTTTGGATAAGAGTGCTTTGAAAAAAACCCAAACCCCCAAACCAACCATGACCTCCATGGCCACAGAGGACAGCTTCAGGTGCCCCAGTGGCCCTGCGCTGGCTGACCTGGAGAAGTGGGCAGGGACCCACATGTGCTCCACTTAAAGGGGAGAGGGAAGCACAGTTCCATCGGTCACGTGAGCCCTCCCCATCCCCCGGCTGCTCTCCCCTCATCCATTCACTAGGTGGCACCTAGCAGCACGAACAGGGGCTGAAAGGCTTCAGAGGCACAGTGGGTGGCCTGGGAGAAAGGGTGCTTTCCCATTTCAAAGTGCCACTTCTCTCTGGCTGGCTGTGCGGCTGCCCTGTGCTCTTCTGAAGCACTCCAGCCCCTGTTCGTGCTGCTTGTCACCTCCTCATGGCTCTCCTGAGGGTGCAGCCTGCAGGTGAGCCTCCCTGCTTTCCTGCCCGCCCGCACAGCCCTCTCTGCAGGGGAACTCCCTCCCTCCCACCCCCCGCAAAGCTGGACTGCCTCCCTAGGGGGACCATGTGTCGTCAGGGTGGCCTTGTGCCAGGGCATGGTATGTTTCATTGTAATTACACCTCTGACACTGTAGTAGATCCCTCCGACTCTCTAGCTCCCACATTAACCAAAAGCCACCTAGTGGTAGCCAGAGTCCCCACAGGCCCGGGATCTTATCAAAGGTCTGTGTCAGAAGTACCCAGATGATCTCCCAGTTAGATTTTACTAAAGAATTTTTTCCACTGGTTGGCCTCCTATCACTCTCAGAGAGAGAAAAGATGACGAAAGCTTATCTGGATGTACTGAGTTATCACTGAATCCAGTGTGACAGAATGTGTCCCAAATGTGGAATCTGCATTCCAGCTGTATCCATCACTAATAATCACTAACTGTGGTGGAGAACGTTCGTTTTCTCTTCTAACAAGGGTCAAACACGTCCTGTGATCCACCACGACCCAAGAGCATCTCAGAGCTTTGCCCCTCTTGAGCACCGAGAGTGAAATTGTCAGGTCTTTGAAGTATGACATCATTCATGACTTTGCCAAAGTTAAAGTGGGGAAAAAAATTGTTTGATTGGAGTGAGAGTAGAATGAATGTGTTAATTTTATGCAAATATGTATTTTGATGATTTTTGCAATATGTAATTCATACTTATACCCTTTCCGTCCACTAACCTTAGACCCCTCATAACCTTAATCTGGCCCTGATGTTAATATTCTGGGACTGTAACAGGGAAGAGGGGCTTTGCAGTCTGACCTTGAACCCAAAACACAGCATTAGAGAAGCAACCCCTGGCCGGGTAATTTATTTCCTGGAAATCACCCCTTAGTAATGGGCTGGTGAATTTGAATTTGCGCCGGATTGCTGAGCCTCTGAAATCAGCAAATACTTGCTGACAGGAAAGCCAAGGTGATTCCATCAGAGCCCAGCTTGGCAAGTCACTGGCTCCTGGTTGTCCTTCAAAGAGGGCTATTATTTGTCTTTGTTATGGAGCAGAGAGGGGGGCATAATTTTGCATGTGCAAAAATGTGCACGGTTGTGTGCAGTCACACCCCGGAATGGTCCTTTGTCCCAGGACTGTGCATGCAATCACAGCAGCTACGCATGCTAATGGAGCATAACATTGCATGGTTTTGTTCAGGGGGCAGATGGGCAAGCTGTGCTACAAAGTAACTTTAAAATACACAGAGGTGAAAGTAAGCAGGTGCGTCCTGGTGTCTGGCCAGAGCTGGCTGAGCTGCAGCAAAAGCCAGCAGGAAACTACTGAAAGAGCTGATAGGGACCTGGGTTGCCATAGAACAGTATCTGTAAGAAATTGCAAGTTACTTTCACTGCTGAAAAGACTCCATTCAGAGCAGGAGTCCTGTGCCCAGGAGACTGTTTTGAAAGTTAAAGGAAGAAGCTCTATTTCAGACACAGAATCCAAAGCAGCAAAAAGTAAGTGGTCTCCAGTGGCCACCACGGAGAGCTCCAGACAAAAGCAAATGCCAATTTGTTTGTTACTTCTGAGCCTGATGCAGTCTGAGGAGCTGACCTCAGCCTGCCCTCTCCACAGAAGACGCGAAGTATTAAATACTTTTGGAGTTGATCTGGCAAACCAGATTAGCTTCATCAGAACTGAGCTTGGTGCAGAGAGTCTAGATACTGCAGAAAGTAGAATCTTTGCTCTGTAGGAAGGTGCACTTGTTCCATAACCTGGAAGCCTAGTGCCTATAAATACAAGAATACACTCTGATTGAATGGCGTGAAATGCAGGCTGGGACCTCAGGACATGCAATGAGTTAGAGATCTAGGGAGGAACGTTGAGGTGCAGCCTGCTGGGTAGGTAAACTCAGCTTTGCATTTGTTACAACCTTCAGCCTCATTTGGACAGCCCAAAACATCTCATGGATGTGACCCTACAGCCAGAAGATAAGGCAACAGGGCAGGTGTGCTGCTGGTAGGACTCTCCTATGGGATGTGGGGGACCTGGGTTCAAATTCCCACTCTGAAAGAGACTTGAAACGGGCTTCACCACAAAGTCCTCAAGTGTTCAGATTCAATTGGCTGCATGCTGATGTGTCTCCCCGGACCGTCTGTTCTACCAAAAATATCTTTTATTGGCCCATCGGCTGTTGACGAGAGACACAAGTTTGTCTCTCTTGCCAACAGACATTAGGCCAATAAAAGAGGTATCACCTCACCCACCACATCTCTCCAAGATCCTGGGGCTGACTGGGCTATAACTACCCTGCATATATCCAATTGGAAAATCAGGTGTTTGCCCAGCCCTGGTTCTAACACAGCTATGGGAAAACAGGGGCTGGGGCTGTGCAAAGAGCCAGTACAAGTGGTGTGGGGTCAATTTTTGTAGCAAAACAATGCTTTAATCCCAGACCGTGTCTGAAGCACCACTAAAACCCTAACTGTGTGGAGGTACTGAAAACTAGGCTGTCAAAAGAGGATTCTCAGGCTCCCCTGCCAGCAGCAGTAGCACAGGATACGTCTAGACTGCAAGCCTCTTTCGAAAGAGGCTTTTTTGAAAGATACTTTTGAAAAAGCCTCTTTCGAAAAAGAGCGTCTAGACTGCAAGCAGTACTTTCGAAAAAGCAAGCCGCTTTTTCAAAAGAGAGCACCCAGGCAGTCTGGATGCTCTCTTTCTAAAAAGCCCTGTTTGCATTCAAGAACGCCTTTTTTCGAAAGAGCACTTTCGAAAAAATGCGTTCTTCCTCGTGAAATGAGGTTTTCCGCCGTTGAAAGAAATTAATTTCGAATGAACGCGGCTGTAGTCTAGACGCAGGTGAAGTTTTTTTGAAAAAAGGCTACTTTTTTCGAAAAAACCCTCGATTCTGGACACAGCCAGTGTTTGGAGATGCTTCTGATCAAAGACGCCTCCCCAGCCTCTTTCTTCTATTTCAGAAAGCTCAGCCTTTTAAAAAATCTAGCAATACGCAGATGTTAAAACTGTGATGCAAAAATCAGTGAGGAATATATTTGATTAATCTTTACACTCCCAACCTAAAGGTACAGCATGCTGTTCCAATCTCCCTGGATAGCCCTTGTTTGTGACGCCTCTGAAAACCATGGATATATTTGTATTTCTTCCAATTCCTTTTAAGAAAAAGAACAGTGAAAACTGCTAACATCTCTGCTTTTCCATGCTATCGAAATCCCAGCTTGATTACTTCAAAATCCTCTGCTATTAGCAGCACCTCCTGCAGTTTGCTGTACTCTGAGGGTATGTCTACTCTACAGCGCTATTTCAAATTAACTTATTTTGATTTAGTTATTTCGAAATAAGCTAAATTAAATAATGCATCTAGACACAAAAACTAATTAAAAATAGCGTTTTGCGATTCTGAAATAGCACGTCCACACTGATTGGATGCTGGGTCGCATTTAAGGGCAGCTGAAACTGGTTCCAGCAGGGCATCAGGTCAGTAGTTGCGTTGTGTGGCTGCTGTCTGAGGCTATCTGAGGCTCGTGCTTAAAGGGACCCCCCTGGACAGCCGGTTCTCAGCTTTCCCACTTGCTTGCCTACCTCGCCGAGGGACAGCAAAGCGTTTTCTTCTCCGCCTGCTTTGGTTACTCTCTTTTGGGACCCCGCAGCAGTCGGCATCATAGTGCCAGAGCCGCCCCTGGGCACGTCTTGCTGCAAGCCTGGCAGCAATTGCTGGAGGCTGCCTGGCACCTTCTGCTGCAGGCCAGCCCCCTGGCCCTCCCCCTGCCCCCCCGGGGGCCCTGGAGGAGCAGCGCCTGGACGCCAGCGTGCCCCGCCACATCTGGCATCTGGACACCAGCAGCGACTGGTGGGACTGCATCGTCCTGGAGCGCCGGGGAGACAGACAGTGGACCCAGAACTTCAGGATGAAGAAGGACACCTTCCTTGAGCTCGGCGAGTGGCTCGCCCCTGCTCTGTGGTGATGGGACACACACGAGGCCCACCGTTCCCCTCCACAAGTGGGTGGCCATCGCTCTCTGGAAGCTCTCCACACTAGATAGCTACCAATCCGTTGGTGTGGGGAGATCCACCGTCGGAGGGGTGCTCATGCAGGTACGGCACTCACCGGCCACTGGGCCAGGAGGGGGGGCTGCAAGGAGGACATGGGCTGCCCCAGGGAAAATGGGGGGGGAGGTGGGGAAAGTGCCCTCCCTGGGAGGGTTCAGTCTGTCCTGGCCGCACTACAGGCCACCTGCGGTGGCCAAGACTGCAGCGGGAGTTGCTCCTTGGAGTGGGGCACGGGGCAGTGGCGGGGGACGAACACTCGCAGCCACCCGGGCACCCCAGTGACCCTCGGTTTTGTGTCTCTCTCTGCAGGTGGTGAAGGCCATCAACAGGGTGCTGCTCCGCAGAGTCGTCCGCCTCAACGACCTGGACGCCGTCATCCAGGGGTTCGGTGCCCTAGGCTTCCCCAACTGCGGGGGGGGGGGGGCAATCAACGGGACGCACATCCCCATCCGTGCCCCAGACCACCAGGCCTCCCTCTACATAAACAGGAAGGGGTACTTCTCCGTGATCCTGCAGGCCGTATCTGACCACTGGGACCAGTTCACTGACATCAATGTGGGCTGGTCCGGCAAGGCACACGACACCCGGGTGTACTGCAGCTCCTCCCCAGCAGACTAGGGAGACGTGGAGCAGCTTTTCTCGCCCCAGAGGACGCGGGCGGCGGGACCGCGGTGCGTCTGGGAGGTCCTGCCGCCCGCATCCTCTGCGGCTTTGCTCCGCGTCTCCCTGGTCTGATGGGGGCCCTCCCAGCAGACCAGGGAGACGTGGAGCAGCTTTTCTCGCCCCAGAGGACGCGGGCAGCGGGACCGTGGTGCGTCTGGGCGGTCCCGCCGCCCGCGTCCTCCGGGGCAAGAAAAGCCCCATTCGTAAGTACGGATCCGACATAAGTCGGATCCGCGTAACTCGAGGACTGCCTGTACTACAAGATTTACTTGTTGTTTCTTAGGTTCTTAACTCAAATGAGTTTTATTTTTCTTGATTTAATTCATGGTTCTAGGGATAAGGGGTTCTATATGCAGGCTGCCCCAGGGAGAGAAGTCAACTCCAGCCCTCTCCTATTGCAGCAGGTTGAGGCCAGGTGCAAAGCACCTCTCCATGACTACTGCAGCTCCAGTGGACACAGCCAGGGAAGGGGAGCATGTTCCCACATCTAGGACAGATAGAACATAGACAAACAGACACAAAACCAGACAAACTCTCTGAAATACATTGTAGAGAGCTGTCTCTTTCTCCACCTATGCCCCCTGCAGGCCCTTTAGGGTTATAGCTGTCCTGCCCCCATCTCTGTCCCCTTCCTGCCCCCTGTGGTTGTTCTCTGTAGTATAACTGGGCTACGTCTACACTGGCACCCTTTTCCGGAAATGTTTAAAACGGAACAGTTTTCCGTTATAAGTATTTCCGGAAAAAGCGCGTCTACATTGGCAGGATGCTTTTCCGGAAAAGCACTTTTTCCGGAAAAGCGTCCGTGGCCAATGTAGATGTGCTTTTCCGCAAAAAAGCCCCGATCGCCATTTTCGCGATCGGGGCTTTTTTGCGGAAAAGACTACTGTGCTGTCTACGCTGGCCCTTTTCTGGAACAGTTTTTCCTTTGCCCGAATGGGAGCAGCATAGTTTTTCCGGAAAAACACTGACAATTTTACAGTAGATCGTCATTGCTTTTCCGGAAAAGCAAGCGGCCAGTGTAGACAGCTGGCAAGTTATTCCGGAAAAGCAACTGCTTTTCCAGAATAAGTGGCCCAGTGTAGACACAGCCCTGTAGTATAACTCTCTCCTGCCAGACACCCCTCTTTCCATCCTATAGGAAACAATCAAATTCCCTTACCTTGCTATAAGCTATGCTAAGAGGAAGCTAGCCCCACCAATTGCACAGAACAAAATACTGATATTTTGATGTGTTTCTTTGTTAATAGCTATTTTCCCTCTGTGCTGAACTTTGATGGTGGCATGTCAAAGTGGGACAGTCCCTGAAGATCTGAAAAATGGAAAATAAAACCTATCTTGAAATAGCAGGCGCATTCAAAAGAGGTGGGGTAGCTCTTTTGGGATACTTCTGGTATCCCAAAATAGCCCCGCTGTGTAGACATACCCTTGAAGTGTTTGTTGTAGAAGACTGCCTAGAGCAGTGTTTCTTAAACTGTGTTCCGGGGTGTGCTGTGGAGAACAACAGAGTTCAAAACAGCTGCCCTTAAAGCGGCGGGCAACCTTTTTTTTTTTTTTTTTGCTCAATAACTTTCCCCTTGGTCCCCCTTTTTTTTCTTAACAAAAAATCCTTGGTGGTCCTCCTAAAAAAAATTATGTTCCTCCGTCTAAAAATGTTTAAGAAACACTGGCCTAGAGGCTTCGTACAGATCCCCAGAAGTGCTGTACAGACTCAAAGTAACCCACAGACCTTTCCCTGAACAGCTTAGATGTCCATAGATGAGAGGGACACAGGAAGAATAAGTAATCCCATTTTACAGAAAGCAAGCCAAGGCCCATAGACAACCTGTGATTTATAGGGGGAGACTGTTACAGAGCTGGGAACTGAACTCAGATCTCAATCTAGCACTTTAACTACAAGATTAACTTTTCTCTTTCAGTTGGGTTATTTGCTATTGGTAAGTTTACACTGAATAATATTCAATACTCACTTAATATTTCTCCCCCACTGTGATCCCACTGCATGGACCTGTGGAGCTATTTGTGGGGAAGTACAAACATTTTGCAATAAAATAGTCACAAAGAATGATTTTCATTCTCAACACCATCCCTTCTCTGCTCATATATGTTCCAGATCCCTATGATAGTTAAGGAAACAAAAAAAGCTTTTTCCAGTTTTCCTCTAACTACAAAAACACCCACAATTTCATCCACATGTGGGATTTATATTGATCTGGAAGGTATTTACTTCAAGCACTGAACAAATGTCTCGGTAAACATCAATATTGGGATTAGACTCATAAATGTCAGCTATATTTCATATGTGAGCAGCTCTTACCTTTGGGGACATTTGCCCTGTCATTCATTGCATCTCTTTATCACTATTATTATTATTTCCTTACAAAATTTGCCCTTTTGCAAAAGAGGTTACAGGCCATCTGAATATCCCCATCCTTCTTAGCCTGCCGCCAATGCTGACAATGAATATGGATTTAAGTGGAAAGGAATGGAGAGTTGGCTGAACTCGTAGCTGTTGCAGGAAATTGAAAATTGGTTTCAAAGGTTGTGTCATTATGCTTGGCTTATAACATCTATTCCATGGAAGAAAAGCAATGAATTTTGTATAGTAATGTCACTGAGCTCTTCAGCAACACTTGACTTTGGAACAAAAAACAGAGACCTCAAAAGCGTAGTTCAAATGAGAGTCAGTACTGCTAACCTCATTTTGCAAAGGGAAAACCGAGGCACACAATTCAACATTTTGAAACTTGGACTTCAGAAGTTAGGCAACTATATCCATAACTAACTTAAGTTAATGGTGTGATTTTCAGAGACATGCTGCTAACCCTTTTCCAACCCCATTCTTTGCTGGACTTCTTCATAACCCTATTTCCACTCTGGCAATCTGTATCCTTCCTCTACCTGAATTATTTCTTTGGACCGTGTCTTCTCTTTCTTTGCTTTGTCTTCAAGGCTACATCTACACCCTACTAGGTGGAAAAGAGAGGCCATAAGGGGTAACATTTAGAAAAGTGCCTATGTGACTTAGGGCACCTAAGTCTCATTTTCAGTAGGGACTTAGGCACTTAGAATCTTCCGGGCTTATTTATGGGAGAAAGTGGCAGAGTTAGAGTAGAACGGGGTGACTCTCAATTTCCCCTGTAAACAAGCTCTGACTCACACAGACTTTCATGGAGACTCATGTTTGAACTTCACAAATGGGACTTAGGCCTCTTTGAACATTTTTTCTTGGGCCTATGGGCACGTCTTGCTCTCATTCACATTCATGGGAGTTTTGCAGTTGACTACAATATTACCAGACTTGGAGGCCTGACAGATGACAGAATGAGGAGCAATGGGCTCAAGTTGCAGTGAGGGAGGTCTATGTTGGATATTAGGCAAAACTATTTCCCTAGATGTAAGGGGTCTGTTACCCCTTACTAAAACTCTGTGGGAGTTTTTTGGTTTATCAGCTTCAGAAGGGGAAGGGTTCATGAGACTGACAGACCCCAGAGACAATGGAAAGCAGTCAACACTCCAGCTCAGCCTGACTGACAGGTTGTAAGTGGGGATTGTTCTGGCTCTCTCTCTGAGCAAACAAGCTGTGTGCAGAAGAGGTCCTGCAAAGACAGAGAGCTGAAAGAGGAGTACAAGAAGAAGTCCTGCAGCGACAGAACCAGACACAGACAGGCCAAGCAGTGCAGACCCTGTGTTGAGCAGCAGACTGGCAGTGCTCAGAAAGCCAAAAGGAACAGAGGAACAACACAAGGAGCTGGAACTGGTCAAGCAGCACAGCCTGCAGCTGGATGTGGTGAGCTACTGGGACCTGCAAAGTGTGGGGAAAGGCTCTGGACTGGGAGAGGGGTCTGGCCACTTAGAGACTGAGGCTGTGTGGTCACTGCCAGTGCAAGCGTGTCCAGCCTGCAGCCCCTTGCAGCACATCCAGGGCTTCTAAGGAAGAGACTGTGAACTGTCCTTACACTCTGCAGGCTGCTGTGTTGATGTCCCTGTGCTACAGAGCAGGGCTGTGTGTTCTCATTTAACCATTCTCATTGTTTCTTATTCTATTCTCTTTAATCAGTTGATGTTTAATAAATTGTATTTGCTTTGAACCTTATGAAGTGATCACTGGGCCAAGAAGGCCTGCAGTGTAAAGAGAGCACCTCGGAGTGGGGACACCCTAACTCCTGCCCCTAGTGACTACAAGGTCAGGGATTAAGCCCCAGGAAACCTGGGCCCAGCCTTGTTGGGGTTTCAAGGGCTCTGCTACTCAGGAGAGTGGAGGGGGAGCCCTCAGGATCAGGGAGCCGTGGGGTAAAGGAAGTGGGAGCGGGGACTCAGATCCTTTCGCTGGTTCATTTCACCGGGGTGTATAGAAGCCAGGAAAGTTCCCCACAAGAGCGGGACCATTCCCCCGCTTACATAATTGGCGTCACGAACAGGATCCTATTCAAAGGGTCCACCCCATTGGTTTATTTGTTGAGTTCTGGTAGCACCAGCCAGGCCTGGTCGAGAGCACTACCATGGCTGGAATTGAAGAACTACAGACTCTGGTTGCTGAACTTCAGCGCAGATTATCAGACCAAAGTGAGGCATTACAGCAAGCTAGAGCTGAGCATAGAGAAGCCTTATCACTGGTCAAGGCAGTTATAGACCAACAGGCAGCAGAAGCTAAGAAACCCCCTACTATTTATGTCCCACGGGAGCGGAAGGTTGCAGAGTTTGGTGGCTTCCCAACTAGGCCAGGAGACATTACGGTAGAGGAGTGGGTGAAGTCTGTGAAGGCAGCTCTGCATGTGCTAAGAATACCTGAAGAAGATCATGTGGATTTCATAGAAGAGCACCTCAAGGGCCAGGCCAAGGCCACAGTAAAGTTTATGGCAATGGCAGACAAGAAAGATGTGAAAAAGGTATTTGAACTCCTCCTAGAAGTGTATGGAGACAAGGTACCTATTGGAACCCGGCTAAAGGAGTTCTTTGAGCGAAAGCAGGAGCCTGGTGAAACTATCCGGGCATATGCCTATGAACTCCAGGAGAGAATGAGCAAAGTGGAGCGGCGAGACCCTCAACGAGTTTCAGACGCAGATATGGCACTGAAAGAACAGATGGTGTTTGGGCTCCGGGATGACTCCCTCCGCCGTGAAATGAAGAGAAGGTTGAAGGAAGAGCCTGGGAAGAAGTTCCCTGAACTCATGCAGGCTGCTATTATGTGGTCAGAAGAAGAGGAGGCTCCTTTGGAAGGGACCGCCAAGCCTAACTCCCGAACACGGAGTGGGGGCCTAGTCAGTGCAACTACTGGGGAAAAGGCCCTGCCCCAGACACAGTTAACATTGGAAAGTTTAAGTGAAGCTATCCAAAAACTGGCAGTCCAGCAGGGGGAGATGCTGAAAGTAATGACCGAGGTGGTGAAAGAAAAATCCACCTCCTCCACTACTAGGCCAAAATACTTCAGGACCCCAGGGTCCCGAAGACCCCCACTAAAGGATGAGCTGGGAAGGTACATTTGTTACACTTGTGAAAGGCCAGGGCATACTAGTCGAGATTGTCCACTGAAGAGGGGACTGGAATCTCGAGCGTCTGGAATCCAAGAGACACCAAGATCGAGTAGCACAGCAGGGGAAGGCCAAGCGGGGACAGAAGGGTTCCTACGGCTGTCCCTCGGAAAAGGGCAGCATGCCAGCAGTAAGGAAAAGGACCCTGATGATGCTAGTGCATTTGATGACTTCTGTGGTCGAGCTTTTGGGGACTGCTTGACAGTGGAAATAACCATAGCAGGGGTGAGGACCCGCTGTTTGATAGACACTGGCTCAGAAGTCACCACTATTTCTGAATCATATTTCCAAAACTACTTAAAAGAGAGAGATCTGACCATGCATAATACCCGGTTTGTACAGCTAACAGCAGCTAATGGATTAGCTATCCCTGTTGTGGGGTGCCTTGAAGCTGATGTAGGGTATATGGGTCGGATAATCCCGGGAAAATGCATCTTTATCCTAAAGGATCCAGCTTCGGAAAAGACTTTGATGGGGAACAGAGTACCAGGAATTCTCGGGATGAATATAATAAGAGAGCTGAAAGAATTACTATTAGTGGGGGAAGGAACCCAAGAAATGAACCGGCATGGGGAGCCTAGGATGAAGGCTGCATTGAAGCGGGTACTGGCCCAAGTGGAGAGACAAGGATGTTTTCCTGGTCCCACAGGACAGATTGGCTACGTAAAGGTGGCAGGGAGACAGAAGGTAGTTATACCTCCCTGGAGTGAGAAGATTGTTGATGGACGCTGCCAGGTACTAAGCGGATTCAATGGATACCGGGTGCTTGTTGAGCCAACACGAGGGGCCAGTCTACCTCAGGGACTACTGGTTGCGAACGTACTTGCTAATGCCAGCAAGGGAAAAGTGCCAGTCAGGCTGCTAAACTCAAGTAAGAAGGCCATAAAGTTGTACCCCCGCACTAGAGTGGCAGAGGTACACAGACCCGAAGAAGTAGTACCCCCAGGAGGAGTAGTCCTGGAAGAAAAGGGAGATGAGCTGCGAGTGACAAGGTTGGAGAAGGGAGCACAGGTTACTACACCTCCAGAGGCACCTGATGGAGAGTTACTCATTCCAGTCCAAGTGGATCTCCAACAGCTAACCCCTATGCAGGCTGGCCGTTTACGGGCACTACTGGAGAAACATCAAGAGGTCTTTTCTAGGGATGACCGAGACTTTGGTTACACCACCACAGTGACACACCGAATACCCACTGGAGATGCTGTCCCAATAAAACAGAGACACTGGCGGATTTCACCACAAGTGTTCCAGGAGGTAAAAAGGCACATCCTGGACCTAGTGGCTCAAGGTGTCCTTAAAGAAAGCCACAGCCCCTGGGCATCGCCTGCAGTGATTGTAATAAAAAAGGATGGTGGAGTGCGATTCTGCTGTGATTACAGGAAATTGAATGAAGTAACACACAAGGATGCTTACCCGCTACCCCGGGTGGAAGAGTCCCTGGATGCATTAGGAAGTGCCAGAGTGTTTTCAACTCTTGATTTGACTTCTGGCTATTTCCAGGTTGCAATGGAAGAACAGGACCAGGAAAAGACAGCAGTGACAACTCCATTTGGGCTGTTTGAATGGACGCGTATGCCATTCGGCTTGTGCAATGCACCTGCTACATTCCAGAGACTAATGGAAGGGGTGTTGGGAGATTACATCCTAGACACTTTGCTAATATACCTGGATGATGTTATTGTGTTTTCCAAAGATTTCGAGAGTCATATAGAAAAACTGGATGTAGTCT
The DNA here is from genome assembly GCF_052426305.1 of Pelodiscus sinensis. Lineage (NCBI taxonomy): Eukaryota > Metazoa > Chordata > Testudines > Trionychidae > Pelodiscus > Pelodiscus sinensis. The sequence goes on along the minus strand of NC_143080.1, from coordinate 12,297,415 downwards.
TCACACGACTGAAGGAACATGGGTTGAAGTTGAAGCCAAGCAAGTGCTGCCTCTTACGTGAGAGAGTCAAATTTTTGGGCCATGTGATTTCGAAGGATGGAATCCAGGTAGACGAGGAGAAGACCAGGGCTCTGGAAAACTGGCCAGTCCCGAAGAATGCCAAACAAGTGCGACAAGCTCTGGGTTTCATGAGCTATTATAGACGATTTGTTCCAAAGTTTGCACACATTGCTGCGCCACTATATGGATTGGTGGGCCAACCAACTGAAAGGAAGAAAAGGGATCAATGCTTTGTATGGGATGATGCCTGTCAGGCAGCTTTTGATGAACTAAGACACCGGCTGATGACACCACCTGTGCTTGCATATCCTGACTTTAGCCTGCCATTTATGGTGACAACAGATGGAAGCCTACATGGCCTGGGTGCAGTGCTCAGCCAGAAACAGGAGGGGGTTGAGCGTGTGATCGCATATGCAAGCCGAGGGCTGAGGAGGTCAGAAAGAAATGACAAAAACTACAGTGCTTTTAAGCTAGAATTGCTGGCCTTGAAGTGGGCTATTACTGAAAAATTTAAGGATTATCTAATGTACTCTAAATTCACTGTGATCTCAGACCACAATCCTCTCCGATACCTGTCCACTGCTAACTTAGGTGCGATTGAACACCGGTGGGTGGCCCAACTTGCTGAGTTCACTTTTGAAGTACAGTATAAACCTGGAAGACAGAATATTAGTGCTGACACCCTGTCTAGATTGACTTTGGAAGAGGAATTAGAAGAGGGTGAAGACCTTGAAAAGGACTTTCTGGTCATTCCTGCAGACGTTGTGCGGGCCTGTTTGTGGTTAGAGGTTCCGAAGCCAGAGGGTGAAGTGATGGTAAAAGAGGTATCACAAAACCTGGTAGAAGGTGAGGATGCAATAATCTCAGGGTATTCATGGGAAGAAATTCGCACCCTGCAAAAAGAAGGGGACCTTGGGCCAGTCTTAGAGGCAGTCATGAACCGGATGAGGCCAGACCGGAGATTTGGGGCCAAATACCCTCAGTCTAAGAAGCTGACCAGACAGTGGGAGCGACTTAGGTTGCACCGTGGAGTGCTGTTCCGTGTAATCTGTCATCCTCGTGATGGCGAAGAAGTGTGGCAGTTAGTGGTGCCAGTGTCACTTCGCCAACAAGTTTATGAAGCCAGGCATGACCATGGAGGGCATTTTGGAGACAGAAGCACTCTTGAGGCGATGAGGAAGAACTATTACTGGCCTACAATGGCTAGTGATGTAACAGCATGGATCCGTCAGTGCAAGCGGTGTGCCCTAGCCAAGGATGTGTTTCCACCCACTCGGGCCCCTTTGACCTGCACTAACGTGACTGCCCCAATGGAGGTCTTAGCAATGGACTACACTCGGCTAGAGAAATCTTCCGAGGGGTTTGAGAATGTACTGGTTCTCACAGATATGTTTACCCGATTCACTGTTGCAGTTCCAACTAGAAACCAGACAGTGCAGACAACGGCTGAAGCCCTCCTAAAACACTGGTTTATGTATTATGGTTGTCCAGCACGGTTACACTCAGACCAGGGGAGGAATTTCGAGTCAGGGGTGATATCAGCATTGTGTAAACTGTATGGCATAGCCAAAAGCCGAACAACACCCTATCACCCACAAGGAAATGCTCAGTGCGAGAGGTTTAACCGGACAATGCATGACATGCTCAGAACACTCCCGCCTGAAAAGAAACGAGCCTGGCAGGAGCATCTCCCTGAGCTGGTGATGGCCTATAATAGTCACATCCATTCATCGACAGGTTATTCTCCTTTTTACCTCATGTTTGCTAGAGATCCCAGGTTGCCATTGGATATTCTAGACAGAGAGGGCCCTGAGGAAGATGATGTGACCAATCTGGATGATTGGGTCAAAAGTCACCATGACAGGCTGAAGAGAGCCTGTGAAGTTGCTCTCAGTACGTCTAAACAGGCAGCCCTAAGCAGGAAGAGGACTTATGATCGCAAGTCCAGGGGGGCTCTCATCAGGCCTGGTGATCGTGTACTAGTTCGTAATCATAGACACCGGGGGGCGTAATAAAATACAGGACAAATGGGAGTCGAGTCCTCACATTGTAGTTGCTCACAACAATCCTGACCTGCCAGTTTACACCATTCAACCTGAACGGGGAGGGCATGAGAGAACAGTTCATAGAGATCAGCTAAAACATTGCACCTTTAGTTCAGTCAGGAATCCTAGGAGGTGTAGATCAGGACGGCCTGAAGAGACTGAAAGGAGTTGGGGAATGGTTTTAGTCCCACAAACTGAATACCAAAGGGAGCAGAGGGTAGCAACCCCTGACCACAACGAGGATGACCAGATCCCTCAGGCTGACCCAGTATTACCTGAAGACAGGGAAATAGAAAATATGGGTAATGAACCACCTGTTGTAAGAAGGTCCCAGAGAACTAATAAGGGTGTATTGCCTGTTAAACTTAGAGATGATTATGTTATTGGTCCTATGTAATGGCTTAATGAGTGTCCGCATGTCCAGTAGAAATAAGATGTTAAATATGTGAAATGTTTTTGTTAATTGTTAATGTTTTTTATATGGTGTGAATTTTGTGGCTGTGGTAGAATTCTAGCAAGGGGGAATGTAAGGGGACTGTTACCCCTTACTAAAACTCTGTGGGAGTTTTTTGGTTTATCAGCTTCAGAAGGGGAAGGGTTCATGAGACTGACAGACCCCAGAGACAATGGAAAGCAGTCAACACTCCAGCTCAGCCTGACTGACAGGTTGTAAGTGGGGATTGTTCTGGCTCTGTCTCTGAACAAACAAGCTGTGTGCAGAAGAGGTCCTGCAAAGACAGAGAGCTGAAAGAGGAGTACAAGAAGAAGTCCTGCAGCGACAGAACCAGACACAGACAGGCCAAGCAGTGCAGACCCTGTGTTGAGCAGCAGACTGGCAGTGCTCAGAAAGCCAAAAGGAACAGAGGAACAACACAAGGAGCTGGAACTGGTCAAGCAGCACAGCCTGCAGCTGGATGTGGTGAGCTACTGGGACCTGCAAAGTGTGGGGAAAGGCTCTGGACTGGGAGAGGGGTCTGGCCACTTAGAGACTGAGGCTGTGTGGTCACTGCCAGTGCAAGCGTGTCCAGCCTGCAGCCCCTTGCAGCACATCCAGGGCTTCTAAGGAAGAGACTGTGAACTGTCCTTACACTCTGCAGGCTGCTGTGTTGATGTCCCTGTGCTACAGAGCAGGGCTGTGTGTTCTCATTTAACCATTCTCATTGTTTCTTATTCTATTCTCTTTAATCAGTTGATGTTTAATAAATTGTATTTGCTTTGAACCTTATGAAGTGATCACTGGGCCAAGAAGGCCTGCAGTGTAAAGAGAGCACCTCGGAGTGGGGACACCCTAACTCCTGCCCCTAGTGACTACAAGGTCAGGGATTAAGCCCCAGGAAACCTGGGCCCAGCCTTGTTGGGGTTTCAAGGGCTCTGCTACTCAGGAGAGTGGAGGGGGAGCCCTCAGGATCAGGGAGCCGTGGGGTAAAGGAAGTGGGAGCGGGGACTCAGATCCTTTCGCTGGTTCATTTCACCGGGGTGTATAGAAGCCAGGAAAGTTCCCCACAAGAGCGGGACCATTCCCCCGCTTACATAGAGGTATGTCTATACTACAGAGTTTTGTTGGAAAAATGGCCATTTTCCCGTCAAAACCTGAGTTACGTCCACACTGCAAGTGCGTTCTTCCAACAGTAAATTGAAAGAACAGGTTTTTTTTTTGCAGTATTGGTATTCCTCATTCTACGAGGAAGAAGCCTTTTTGTGAATGGCTACATCTACACTGCAGTGTTACTTCAGCATACTGGAGGTATGCTGAAATTGCTATTCTGCATCTTTTGATGGTGTTGTAATTTCGAAATATAACAGGCTTGCTATTCTGATATCCCTGTAACCTCATTCCACAAAACCTCATTTTTTGAGGTTTACAGGATCTTTCAAAACAGGGCATTTCTGTCAAAAGATCCCTGTCTTGACCTCAGTTTTTTTTCAAAAAGTGGCTTTTCAAAAAAAACCCGCGGCCGCCATTATGCAAATGAAGCACAGGAAATTCAAATCCCAGCTTCATTTAGAACTTCGATATGTCTAATTTACATCCCTTTATCAAAAAAGGGATGTAGTTTAAACATAACCAAGGAGTAAGGAATGTTTTGGAATAGCGATTTATTATGAAATAAGTGCTGTGTAGACAGTGCCAGGTTTAGAAAAAAGCTATGCAGTTTTGCTATGTAAATTGTGTAGTTTATTTTGAGGTAATTTTGAAATAGCTTACCAAATTTCAAAATAAAGAGCTATTCCAATAAGTCTTTTATCTATCGTGGAACAAGGAGTACAGGGACGCTAGAATAGCGCACCAGTTATTTTGAAATCTATTTTGAAATAATGGGCTCATTTAAAGACATGGAATTGCTATTTTGGGATACTTCTAGTATCTCAAAATAGTGCCGCAGTGTAGACATAGCTCTAGTGAATGCCGGGGATAGCAAGTACTTCCCAGGGCTCTTGAAAGCTGATGTCTGGATAGTTGCCACTGGATTCTGAGGGAAATCACAGACACAGCTCTCCTTGGGCAGATTAAGGCACAGATTTTTGGACCATGGTAGCTGTGGGTTTAAAAGAAAGCAGGAGGGGACTATCATGACTGCACTGTTAACAGACCAAAGCTCATGATGTTTGTTCTGTTCAGGCGCATAGACTGCTGTCAGCACCATAGAACTGAATCCCTGATATAGTGGGATGGCAAACACAGACCCATAAACAAGGCAGCAAAGTCAAGAGGAAGTGCTTAGATGGGTTTTATATGGGTATGTCTAGACTGCATCCTTCTGTTGGCAGAGGGATGCAGATTAGGCAGGTCGACATTGCAAATGAGGCAGGGATTTAAATATCCCACGCCTAATTTGCATAAAAATGGCCAATGTCTTTTGCCGACTCAGCACTTTGTCAGCAAAAAGTGGCAGTTTAGAGGGGGATCTGTCGAGAAAGAAAGCCTTTTCCGACAGATCCCTTATGCCTCCTGCAAGGAGATTTACAGGATTGTACCTCTAGCTCCGCCATTGACCCCACTGCCCAGCCTTCAGCATGTCGTTTTTGTCACTCATTTCCTCAGTTTCCCTATCTGTAAAATTAGCATGACAGTACTTAGCTTGGGAAAGAACTTTCAGATCTGAACATGAAAAGTGCCACCTGCATCATCAGTAACTGTTTGGGTTAAAGGACAATCCTAAGGGCTATAGGGGATTTTCCATCTGCAGGAGTAGATGTTTTTCTAAAAGATCTGTTTTAAAAATTATTTTGAGGATATTCTCTCATAGACTCATAGACTTTAAGGTCAGAAGGGACCATTATGATCATCTAGTCTGACCCCCTGCACAGTGCAGGCCACAGAATCTCAACCACCCCTCTTAGAATAATCCTCTCACCTATATCAAAGATATTGAAGCATTCAAATACTTTGAAGGACCCAACATGCAGAGAGTCCTTCAGCTGTGATCTGTGCCCAATGCTACAGAGGAAGGCGAAAAACCTCCAGGGCCTCTGCCAATCTACCCTGGAGGAAAATTCCTTCCCAACCCCAAATATGGCGATCAGCTAAACCCTGAGCATGTGGGCAAGACTCACCAGCCAGACACCCAGAAAGTTCCCTATAGCAACTCCTATCATCCCTCCATTGACCTATTTCCCACTGATAATGAATGGTCAATTAGTTATCAAGATCATGTTATTTCATCCAACCATCCCCTTATCATAGAATCATAGAACTGGAAGAGACCCCAGAAGGTCATCAAGTCCAGCCCCCCGCTCTAGGCAGGACCAATCCCATCTGGTCTATGTAGCGCAAGAAATTGGACTAGATAATCACAATGGTCCCTTCTGGCTTCAGAATTGATTAATCCATTGTATTTAAAAATAATCAAATGTGTCAAAATAATATTTTTCACTTTCATTATAGAACTGATTGAAATATTTCATTTGAAACTATTTATATTGGTGGGGTTTTTTTTTTTTTGGAAACTCAACATTTTTATTACAACTTTTCTTCCCCAACCGAGTGAAAATGTTCCCATTGCTCACCAAAACAAAACATTCTAAAAGTTTAATTTTTGAAATGTTTGGTTTTGTTTTTCCTTCCTTTTTGTCATTGCATGCAATAGAATATTATCCAGTTAAAAAAATCTTTACATGTAATTACTTTTCCTCACTATGCTTTCATTTTTTGATAGCCTCTTAAAAACATAAACAATTCCCCACCCCAAACTCTCTCCAGTTTTGAAAAGTTACAAGTATATGTCCGGGGAGGGTGCAAGGAAAAAATAAAGCAAGGCCAATGAACAAGTGAAAGGTGGGATGAAACCCTTGACTCAAGAATAAGAAAGAGACAGGAGAACACACACAATGAAAAAAATGGAGTGTATGGGGGGAACCCTAATTTAATGTTTCCAGTCTTCTATTTGCCAGAAGCTGGTGTAGTCCCCTTACTAAAGGGGCCTCTGTTTTATTCTGAAAAGACCCTGTGTGCTACAATCCAGACTACAATTCCCATGAGCCTTTGGGAAAAAAACAGGAAGGAAGGACTCTGGTGGGAGAGAGGGCTGCTCTCTCCATGTGCTTGAAGAAAGAGGCCTGCCAAGGACACTGACCCAGTGCAGGGGCTGTTGGATGCAGCTACTAGATGCCTGTTGGAACTGGGAGTTAGCAGGCTGCTTCCTATAGGCACAGCGTGAGGCAGTAAGTTTGGGCCTTGTTGGAAAAGTGCTGCCTGGGACAGAGCTGCTGTCTAGCCTGGACCAAATCCTCACTACAGCTGCAACATCAGCGCGCCAATGCAAGCAAGTCTGGGACTGAGTCTAGGGGTGTGCATACTCTGGGGTGGGGTGGGGTCACTATTGTCTAGTTATATAAGCTTCAATTATTGTTATGTTTTGTAAATGCTATTCACTTCTAATTCTGCTAATCCCTGTTTATTTAAGTTAAGTAAAGATTGTTTATTTTAAAGTATTCTATTAGATGTCTATGAGTTGTAGTTGTTCTGGAATTAGATCCAGATTTATGTTGGGATGAGTATATTCCTGGAGGCTCTCAAGGCAGCAGTGTGTGTTCAAGGCCAGCCAGGTGGAGGTACCACCATTTTACATTCATTGCCAGCAAGGAACTGCAGCAAGGGGGTGGATAGGGCTTTCCCCAACTAAACACCATCCCCACTGGGGTGCTCAGGATCTCTTTTGGGTTAAAACACCAGGCGCCCAGGCACACCTGTGAGTGTGACCTGCTCCGCAGTAACCCGGGGAGGAAAAAGGGGGTTACACTGGGAATAGGCAACAGGGGAGAGATTGCTTGATGATTGCCCTTTCTTTATTCCCTCTGGGGCACATGGCATTGACCATTGCTGGAAAACAGGATACTGAGCTAAATGGACCTGTGGTCTGATCCAATAGGGCCGTTTTTATCTGAAATATCAATATTTTTAAGGAAAACACCCTTTCCATTACAAACCCCGATTGAAGGACAACTGGGGTACTCCTGGAGTCAGCTAGAAGTTTTGTCTCAAGACACAGTGAAGTGAGGAGATTTGTAGCTGACCTATGTTCCACTTGGAGTACAAGGGTTTAAGAAGATTACAAACCCTGTGATATCTCCAAAGTTTTTATGAAGTTACTTTTTCTATTTTTCTGCTGTCTCTGGTCTGTTTTGCCTCTGTGCTGAGTATTCCATACTGCTTTGCAACTAATCATGTCCGGGAGGAATAAACCCAGGCCTAAAGTGACTAAAGATTTCCAACCAAATCTTATTTTCAGGGGGGAAAAAAAGCAGATTCAGTGGTACCAAAACATTTCACTGATTTGTGTCAGTGCTGCTATATTATTCTGGTGAAAAAAAAAAAACCCTGTAAAAACAGAAATGTTTCATTTTGACATTTTCAAAACAAAACATTTGGAATTGAAATGACCTCAGTTTGGAAGTTTCCTTTCTTTTTCTTTTTAGAGTTTAAAATATGCTAAGCAATGCTCAAAATTGAAATAGAACATTTCAGCTTGAGTTGAATGACGGCAGATTTTGCTCAACCTACAAGGAATTTGTTTTCGTCTTTTTGATTCACCAACATTTTGGAATATTTTCTGTTTTATTTCAAAACAAAATAAATTGTTTTACTCCCAGTTTTGCATATTCATATTCATAAGCATAGTTTCATAAAGCACAGGAAAGGCCCCATCACACCTATCACTAAGAAAGGGACTCTGGTAACTGTGGTTAATCAACTGAACATGCATGGCCAGTGTGGTGCTGTGGATGAGAGGTTTAATGTGATCGTTGGAGGTATAAACAAGGCAAGAGGAATGTACTGGAGAATAGAATACAAGCTGTGAGACTTTCTCATTTCTGGTCAATTCTCAAAAATATCATCAGTCTGAATAAAATATTTTGTTGAACCTATAACAAAACGTTTCACTTTGACTTTGAGAAGTTTCAAAATACTTTGGATTGGTTTTGAAAAAAATACAATTAAAGGAAATTTTGAGAGAAAAAGTCATTTTGACCCCCAAATTCAAAACAATTTCTTTTAGAATAGTTGAAATGCAACATTTAGACTATTTTTGGCAATTTTAAGGGGGAGCAGTTGAGTGAAACAATTTAGCAAACCCAACCTGAATTTGCGAAATGTTTCCATGTCACTGCATCTGCATTTTCAATGAAATCAAATTTCAGCTGTAATTCCTCCTAGCTCCATTGGCAAGTCCATGGCTGCAAAGCAGAGCCCAGTTCTGGCGTCTACACTTGAGGAAGATGGTTGTGAAATGTGAGTGGGTTCTGAGTGAGTGCTGGAGAAACAGTTACTCAGGAGTAGGGTTGCCAGGTATCCGGTTTTGAACAGGAAAGTCCAGTATTTGAGCTTTCAGTGCAGGAAACAAATTGAGAAAATATAAATGTCCGGTATTTTTGTTGAAACCATCTGGCAACTCTACTCATGAGAGCAGACTCATTGACTTTGATGGGCTTACACTCACAAGTAAAATGCTCAGCAGCACAAAAGGGCTCCTCTCCTCTAGGTTGCCCCATAACTACCTGTCTTTTACTGCTTCAGAGGGGTAGTCCAGTCAGTCTGTAACAGGAAAAACTTAAAAAACAATAAATAGTCTAGTGATAGAAATGTAGTCGTGTTAGTCTGGGGTAGCTGAAGCAAAATGCAGGACAATGTAGCACTTTAAAGACTAACAAGATGGTTTATTAGATGATGAGCTTTCGTGGGCCAGACCCACTTCCTCAGATCAAATAGTGGAAGAAAGTAGTCACAATCATATATACCAAAGGATACAATTAAAAAAAATGAACAAATATGAAAAGGACAAATCACATTTCAGAACAGGAGGGGGATGCGGGGGGGGGGGGGGGAAGGAAGGAAGGTAAGTGTCTGTGAATTGATGATATTAGAGGTGGGGATGTTTGTGAGTTAATGGTATTAGAGGTGATAATTGGGGAAACTATCTTGGTAATGGGTGAGATAGTTCAAATGTTTGTTAAGTCCTTTTTTTTTAAGACACTTTCCAAAAAGGACTTAACAAACATTTGAACTATCTCACCCATTACCAAGATAGTTTCCCCAATTATCACCTCTAATACCATTAACTCACAAACATCCCATTCTCCCTACCTCTAATATCATCAATTCACAGACACTTACCTTCCTTCCTTCCCCCCCCCCCCCCCCCGCATCCCCCTCCTGTTCTGCAATGTGATTTGTCCTTTTCATATTTGTTCATTTTTTTAAATTGTATCCTTTGGTATATATGGTTGTGACTACTTTCTTCCACTATTTGATCTGAGGAAGTGGGTCTGGCCCACAAAAGCTCATCATCTAATAAACCATCTTGTTAGTCTTTAAAGTGCTACATTGTCCTGCATTTTGTAAATAGTCTAGTAGCACCTTAAAGACTAACAAAACATGTAGATGGTATCATGAGATTTTGTGGGCTCAACCCACTTTTACGGAACAGAGTGCAGCTCTGTTGAAGCATTCCTCCCCTGCTCCCTATCTGTGTACCCAGCTTAGCTAGGCTTGCCTCCTTCCCATTCGCAAAACTGTGTATCAGCCCATCACAATGCATTGCTCAAATGCTGCTCTGGTGTATATCCTCTATGCATCCTGTTCCTCAAGAAGGAAATATGGGATGGCTGTTTGACTACACTGGGTTGTAGGAAAACTGGCCAGCAGAGGAAGGCAATACGGATAGGACCCATTCTCTTCACCAAGGCAGCCAATCGTCAGTAATACTGCGCTTACTGAGTACTGCTCAGTGCTTCTCACCTTGCTTGCAAAAGGCACAGGGTGCGTCTAGACTGGCATGATTTTGCACAAAAGCGGCCGCTTTTGCGCAAAATCTTGCCGCCTGTCTACACTGGCTGCGAGTATTTGCGCAAGAACACTGACTTTGTAATGTACAAAATCAGTGGTTCTTGCGTAAATACTCCGACGCTCCTGCTCAGGGATAAGCCCTCTTGCACAAGTATACTTGGGCAAGAGGGCCAGTGTAGACAGCCATGTTAATTTCTTGCGCAAGAAAGCCCGATGGCTAAAATCGCCATCGGAGCTTTATTGTGCAAGAGAGCATCTACACTGGCATGAATGCTTTTGCGCAAAAGCAAATCTTTTGTGCAAAGGCACATGCCAGTATAGACGCTCTCTTGCGCAAATACTTTTAATGGAAAAACTTTTCCGCTAAAAGTATTTGCACAAAATCACACCAGTCTAGACGCAGCCACAGTGTATCACAGAAGGTGAAAGAATGCTGGCAAGGTCTTGCCTCAGAGCATGAGACAATGCACCAGTCAGCTGTGCAGCCCATTGGAGCATTTGGAGGACTGGAAGTCACAGTTTGTGGGTTCTTTTACAGTTGCAGCTGTTGGTTCACCAGGCAATGCCAAGCCAGCCACTTTCTCTCTCTCTCTGTGCCTCAGTTTATCCATCTGTGAACGAACGCTGTCTGAATTCAGCAACGGGCTGTGATCCATATGTAAAAATGCTTTGAAAGCCTCAACGAAAGGAGTTCTGCAAGTGCAAAGTAGCACTTTGATGGGTTCTCTAACTGGCATTGAATATGCAAATTGGATGAGCTGAGCACCATACACAAAGCACACTTGCACACAAGTCTTATCTGGAGATTGTTTCTTGTCTTATGAAAGTAGATGTCCAAGCATTCCTGTGCAATGCCCTAGGCCAGTGGTCTCCAACTTTTTTACATCCAAGATCACTTTTTAAATGACAGACCAAGCCAAGATCTACCGCCCCGCCCCTTCCTTGAAGCCCCGCCCTCTATTCTCCTCTTCTCCATCACTTGCTATCCCCAATCTTTATACTGCTACTTTAAAAAAAAATTCCTACCATTCTTCGCAGCTACTCACCTGTGCTGTTGCTCGGTGAGTAGTTGCTCCTCAAATGAGGAAATCTAATGTAAATGTACTGCGCTGGTGCGCAGTTCAGAGAGGGCTCAAGAGCTACTCTTAGAGCCTCCGAGATCTACCGGTAGATCGCGATCTACTGGTTGGTGACCACGGCCCTAGGCACTGTTGCAGATAGGGAAGGGGCTCCCATGTACGATTAGCAACATGCTAAATAACCCTAAAAGAGACAGTGTTGCCTAGCAGATAGATCAAAGGACTGCCACTCAGGAGATCTGTGAGCAAGTCACAACCTCTCTCCATGCCTCAGTTTCTCAATCAGCAAACAGAGACAGTGATACTGACCTCCTCTGTAAAACACTCTGATATCTCCTGAGTGGACACTTTAGAATGCTGGCTCATTTGAAAACACACACCTTACTGCAAAGCCAGGCAGAAAGACTAACATAAGATACATGCTCTTGGATCTTTCAATTACTTCTTGTCTTGAAAAAGGTATGCCTTAAAAAATAAAGTCAGGATCCTAAGAAACTCACCCTGCAGGTAAGGAGATATACTGAAGATCTCCATGACTCTTAAAAATTTAGGACCATATTTGCCTTTGAGCATTCATGCAATCACAGTGTTGGCAACTCCCATGTCTCATGCAGTATACGGGGTGTTTCTTTAAGTCCCAGCTAGAGACTTAATTTCTAAGTCTCATTTCTTAAACCCTCATTTCTTTTTCTTATCTTACCACTGTCACAGGAACAGGCACAGGCACAGGCACAGATTTATAGAATCCAAGGCCAGAAGGGACCACCGTCATCAAATAGTTAACCATCTGTAGAACACAGGCCAGGGGACTGTTCCAAAAGACATCCTGGGGCTGATCTTTCACGAAAGCAGACAATCTTGATGTAAAGAGAGTCAGTGATAGAGAATCTGCCATCACCCTGGGTAAATATTTCCAGTGGTTAATTACCCTCACTCTTAAAAAAATGGACACTTTATTTCTAATCTGAGTTTGTCTATCTTCAACTTCCAGCTGTTGCATCGTGTTAGACTGTTCTCTGCTGGATTGAAGAGTCTATTATTAAATGCTTGTTCCCTGTGATCTATATATAGATCTGTCACCTCTTAACCTTCCTTCTCATTAAAATAAATCCTAGTCTCTCTGTAGCCTAAAAACCACAAGCCTTAGCCACCTGACTCAAAAAGATGACCACATCTTTCAGAGGATAAAGGGACAAGCCAAATACCTCTGTCTCAGGACTGCACCAGGCTTTCTTCCTGAATAGATGGGAGACATTTCCAGCATTTAGCTTATACAATGAAATAAGCATCCGAGCTTTGCAAGTCATTAGGCTGCAATTCATAATCCAAACACAGATCAAACAATTTGCCTGTTAACTGGAGCTTGCAGAACGAGAACCTGGACGGCACCTCTAATCTTGTGACTGCAGATGAGAGAGGATTGTGCTCCAAAGGGCTAAAGCAATTTTTCTTTGTAATTTACCAAGCAATAGAGAGACTACAGCAATGTATAAACTGGGTATAAAAGGGCAGGCCTGTTACATCTCTGCTCCCTTCACACCAGATTAACCCATGCACTTCTGGGGCTTCCACCTTGCAACCACGTATCTGGAGTGCCTACGTGCTGCCAGGTGGTTTGTTTGAAGGTCAGAGACATCTCAGAGTGAGAGGCTAGTGGGTATTGTGCCCTGAATGCCACTGTTGCACCCTTTGTTTGCTAGCTTACGAATTGCAAGTTTTTTTCCAGGTTATATGTTTCCAGCAAATATGGATAATGCTTGTAAGGGAAAGAGATCATGGTGTAAACCTAGTATAATTTTATTGGAGTCACCGCACATTTATACAGGGACTAGTGAGAGCAGAACCAGATGCCATGATCCCGGAAAGAAGTCCCTTGCACTTCTTTGGGGTAGGCTTAAAAGTTTAATTGAAAAACAAGTTAAAAAGTACTTAGAAAAGTTAGACATCTTCAAGTCACCAGGGCCTGATGAAATAAATCCAAGAATACTCAAGGAGCTGAGAGAGCTATCATCTTTGAAAAATCATAGATGTCAGGAGAGATTCTAGAAGACTGGAAAAGAGCAAATGCAGTGCCCATCTCTAAAAAGAGAAATAAGAAAAACCCAAGAAACTACAGACCAGTCAGCTTAACTTCCGTGCCAGGGAAGGCAAGTAGTTAAGGAATTCATCGGCAAACATCTGGAAGATACAGTAAAACTCCAATAGTCCAGCACCCAATAGTACAGCACTCCCGATAGTCTGGCATCAAAATGGTCAGTGAGTGAGTCAAATGGTGATGAAGGTGCTAGTGGTAGTAGTAAGAAAAGTGTAAAAAGGAAGCATGTAACACTGATATTGAATAAAAAATGAGAGATTATAAATGTAACCCTTCTGCCAGGCCGAGTTAATAGCAGCAAGGGCCGGGTTCAGTATCTAGGGGTCTCCTCCCAACAAGGTAATACAACACCGGCTCGAGCCCCCACCCAGTGACCTGGGAAATCTTACATACACCCCTGGGTGCCTTAAAGAGACAATTCTTATCCTCTCACAAGCACAGAGCCTCGGTATAGCAGCAAATCTTTAATAATATGAGGTAACCGACTTCAGCATTAAACTGGGAAAACACCATAACTCAGATTCATAGACTAAACATGAGCAAAAACCCACCCCCCCAGCCGCGAATCACCCAAAGTCCCCAAAAGTCCAACACCCCAAGGCTACGTTTACATTGTCAAGATTTTGCGCAAATACTCTTTAACGCAAGAGGTTTTGCATTAGTCTACGTCTACATTGTGGCCACTTTTGTGCAAAATCTTGCCAATGTAGACACAACCTCATAGTTCTTGCACAAGAAGCACTGATTTCATACATCAGAATGTCAGGCTGTGTGTACATTGGCAAGATTTTGCGCAAAATCTTGCCGCCTGTCTACATTGTCCGTGAGTATTTGCTCAAGAACACTGACTTCGTAATGTACAAAATCAGTGGTTCTTGCGCAAATACTCTGACGCTCCCGCTCAGGGATAAGCCCTCTTGCACAAGCATTCTTGCGCAAGAGGGCCAGTGTAGACAGCCACGTTAATTTCTTGCGCAAGAAAGCACGATGGCTAAAATGGCCATCGGCGCTTTCTTGCACAAGAGAGCGTCTACACTGGCATGGATGCTTTTGCGCAAAAGCAAATCTTTTGTGCAAAGGCACATGCCGGTATAGACACTCTCTTGCGCAAATACTTTAATGCAAAAACTCTTGCGTTAAAAGTATTTGCGCAAGATCATGCCAATGTAGACGTAGCCTTAAAGTTCTGTATTACACCTTGATCCATAGGTTGGATCAAAGACATCACATTTGCTGGTAAATATGTAGTAAAAATATTTCCACTAACAAGCTCTGAAGCGGGTGGATGCGCTCGACAATGATTGAGCAAAAGAACAGTTTTACTATCCTCTGGTAGACATCCCTTTCTAAAATTCTCCTTAACTGCCAGCACAAAATAATTAAAAAAACAGTCTTTAAAGATTTCTGCTATCATCCAAGCATTCCCCTGTGCCTGATAAATCACTTGCAAACTCGTACGTGTTTTAAATGCCCTAGGCTTTTTGTACTTCCCTACAACAAAAAGCTTAAGCTTATGCGTGCTGCAAGCATTTGCGCATACCAGAACTGTAATGCGGTCTGTGTTTATTTTGAAGCCATGAGCAGCCTTTTCACTACTACCAATCAGAGCAGAGTTTGGCAAACAACGCTATAAGAGCTCAGTTTCATCGGCATTGTATATTTGAGAAGGCAACAAACTGTATATTTGAGAAGGTTCCTCCACTCAAAAATAGTGCTATACTCCTCAGTGGCTACGTGATCGGCAGACTTTTGCTCACCACTGATAGCTAACTTATGGATCCCATGCCGATACTTAAAATTACACAACCAACCTTCTGAAAACACACATGATTCACTAATGTTCACTGTGAAACTGTTTTTCTTTTTCTATGAGCACTGGCCCAGTAACGGGCTTTCCTTCAGGACACATTGCACTAAACCACTTAAACAAAGCCACATCCAACTATGCCATCCTATGGCATTTCAGAGTTTGCCGTACCTCGGTACATTTAGAAGGAGCTTCACTTTCAGCAACAAATACTCTCAACTGATCTTTCTGTTTCTTTATGTCATAGATTGTCAAAGATCCAATGTTAAATTCACTCATGATAGTGTTCTGATTTATGCCTCATTCTAGCATCTTTGGCTACATTGGCATGATCTTGCACAAATACTCTTTAATGCAAGAGTTCTTGCGCTAAAGTATCTGCGCAAGAGAGCGTCTACAATGGCATGTGACTTTGTGCAAGAGATGTGCTTTTGTGCAAGAGCATCCGTGCCAGTGTAGACGCTCTCTTGCGCAAGAAAGCTCCGATGGCCATTTTATCCATCAGGCTTTCTTGCACAAGAAATTCATGTTGCCTGTCTACACTGGCCTCTTGCGCAAGAACAGTTGTGCAAGAGGGCTTATTCTTGAGCGGGAGCATGATAGTTCTTGCGCAAGAAGCACTGATTTCATACCTTAGAACGTCAGTGTTCTTGTGCAAGAACTCCCCGCCGGTGTAGACAGGCAGCATGTTTTGGCACAAAAGCAGCTGCTTTTGAGCAAAATCTTGCCAATGTAGACATAGCCAAGAAGTCATTCTTCCATTCTGCTCTGAGCTGATTAGGCCTCAGTTGGAGTATTGTGTCCAGTTCTGGATACCACATTTCAAGAAAGATGTGGCAAAATTGGAGAAGGTAAGAGCAGAGCAACAACAATGATTAAAGGTCTAGAAAACATGACCTACGAATATTGTGACCATATTTTTGGAATCAAAATTAGGGACACATCAGTCAAGCCCTCTGACTGTCATTAGCCACTCCCTGGACCCCTGTTAGCCACGCCCCCTGCCACAAGAAGTCCCACCCCTGGAGGTAGTACTCCTGGGGTAAAGATGGACACATAACTAGAAGTAAAGAATTTTGTGTGACCCCTCTAAGAATTCTTCCCACAATCCTCGTATCAATAGGTATGAGTTTGGCTCCTACAGAATCCCCCATGCAGCTATCCTCCAATTGCATTAACTCAATTTGCATAGGGTTTCCTTGCCGACCAATCCCTGTCTTGACTGCCACTTCATGCCAACAAACAGCTGAGCTGGCACAACGTGGCGGCCATTTTTATTCTAATGAAGCGGGGGATATTTAAATCCCCGCTTCATTGACTGTTGGTATGTCTAATTTACATGCCTCAGTTGGCAGAGGCATGTAGTCTAGACATACCCTAGCTTCTTTTATTGGTCTAACTGGGTTTTCCAGAGAATTAATTCCCCGATGCAGCACTCTTGTATGGCCCTTGCAAGCTTTGCTCTGGGCTCTCGAGCATGTTTCAGATGAACTGTAAAACTGTCGGGGAAGGGCATGGTGAGAGGAGTAACAGAGAATGATTTAAGCAAATGATTTAAGGAAAAAGAGTGAGTGAGGAAATAACACAGGTGCCCCAATGGCCACTCCATCCAAACAAATCACAACTCTATAGTTCTTGTCTCCTGGAAGCTCTTAAAGCAGCAGACACCTGGGACAAGCCTTGTGGCAGGAAGCTGGCTCAGAGAGCTGCATCTGACTGCACAGTATCTGAGGGTATGTCTACACTACAGAGTTTTTTTGGAAAAACAATCGTTTTTCCTAAAAAATTTCAATTATGTCTACACTGCAATCACATTCTTTCGAAAGTAAATCAGAAGATCAGAGGGGTTTTTCTGACATTGGTAAACCTCTTTCCACAAAAAAGAAGCCTTTTCCTGAAAGAATTCTTTCGGAAAAAGGCGTATGTGGATGAAGAAGAGGGAGTTATTTCGAAAAAAGAGGAAAAGAGTAAAAAGCACAGGTACCCTGGTGGCCACTCCGACCATAGTAATCACAGCTTAAATGCGAGATAGCATCCATTCAGTATGGATGCTATCTGTCGAAAAAGCAGATCGATTTTTCATTGCACTCTTGCTGTGTAGACGCTCTCTTTCAGAAGAAGTTTTTTTGGAAGATCTCTTCCGGAAAAGTGGCGAGGAGTCCTGTGGCACCTTATAGACTTAACTGAAGTGTTGGAGCATAAGCTTTTGTGGGCAAAGACCCACTTCGTCAGATGCATCTTCCGGAAAAGCTTCTTCCAAAAAAAGCCTGCAGTCTAGACATAGTCCGACTGCCACAGGCCTTTCCAAACATGGCCCAGCCACGAGTACCCCAAAATTCCTCTGGCCCTCAGGGAGCACCACCAGGGCTCCCAGGACCCAGCCAGGGGCCAGAAGAGGCGGGCACCATCATGGTCTGGGGCAGAGATCCTGGCCCTCCTGAGGTGTGGGGGGAGTAGGAGACCCTGCAGGATCTCCGCTCCCGGAGACGCAATGCAGATATCTACAGCCGTACGGCCTAGGCTCTGGCCGCAAGGGGCCACCGCCTCCAGGACTCTGGAGAAGTGATGAGCAAAGTCAAAGAGCTCAGCCAGGGCTACGCCAGGGCCACGGAGTGTAGCTCTCACTTCGGGGCAAGACCCCACTCCTGCCCCTACCACCAGGAGCTCCACCAAATCCTGGGGGATGGTGCAACCCCTTCCCCACCCATGGTGGTGGACTCAGGGCTCGAGACACCCATTGTCCCCCACCCAGGGCTCCCTGGTGAGGAGGAGGAGGATGAGCTGCAGGAGGAGGAGGAGACGCCCAGCACGGTCACCCTCACCCTGGACCTCAGGATGTCTCGCAGGCATCCTCTGCGGGCAGGGAGGGATCATCAGGTGAGTGCTCTCAATGTGTCACTCTCACAGGTCAGGGGAGGTGGACGCAGAGGGAATGGGGTGCAATTGTCACTCAGCCTGCACATCGTGCTGCACTCTGTGCCCGTAGAAGCAGGTAAAGCACCAGTTTGTGCCACGAGGCCTGAGCAGGCATCCCCAGAGTACCCCCGGGCTCCTGCTCAGTCTCCCTCCACCAGCCTCCCCTGGAAGCAGGCTGAGGACAAGGTCACACACACGACCCCACACAGACTGAGAAGTGCTGCACATAGCACACGGACATGCCTGCGTGTGCAAGGCCACTCGCTCCTCCAGACAGTGCTGCCGGTTGCAGGTGTGTGTCCAGCTCCGATGGAAGGCCAGGCTGCTCCAGGTCCCTCTCCCACCCATGGCACCCCAGTGTGGATGGACACTTCCCTTGCCTGCTTGTCTGTGGGATGGGGGGAGGGGGAGAGTCTGGTCCCTTGGGCACCTTGGGGCCCCTGTGACGCAGGGCCCACTGTGCAGGCCACACATGGCTTTGCTCCCGGGACATCCCTCTTCTGGCCCAAGGACTGTTGGTTGCTGCTCACAGAGGAGGGCACCGCCTCAGGGACAGTGTCTGCATGAATGACTGACCACCTCTCCCTTTTCATTCTCCACAGCCAAAGTAGCCGTCGTTGAAGGGCGACCGCCACCATCCGAGGGAGCCGAGGGGAGCCACAAGCACAGGAAGGGTCCACCAAGAGGGAGCATGTGGCTGTCCTCCACTACATGCAGCAAACCCTGGCCCAGAAGGTCCGGGATGATGCCCAGTGGCGGACCTGCATGTGGGATCAGCTTGTGCGGCAGGGTGAAAACATATGAGCCACCATCCGCAAAATGTTGATACACCCTGCTCCTGCCCCCTTGTTATGCCTATACCCTCTCCCCCTGCTCCCTGCCATACCTGACCCCACTCCAGCCCCCTCCTGCCCATTCCCTCTTGTCCCAGGCCCCACCCACCCCCAAGGTCCTGAGGCGGCACTTCCAGCCCTTCGCCCCCCTCCTCCCTACACTTATCCAGATTCTCAACCCCACCTCCTCCCTGCCCCTATCCAGATTCTCAACCCCACCTCCTCCCTGCCCCTATCCAGATTCTCAGTCCCCGCCCCCTCCTCAGTTACTTTTATTATGAAAAAAAAAGTTTTTGTGTTTCAACTCAAAACTGGTGTCTTTATTAACTGTACAGGGAAGGGCGGGGTTGTGGGAAAGGCATAGGGGGCAAGGGACAGGCCCCTAGTGGGGAGGTCCTGGGGAGAATTACCCAGGTCCTTGAGAGAAACTCTCCCTCAGGACCTCCCAGATGAGCACCACCACCTGATGGGCCTGGTGGATGGCAGATGTGTGTGGCTGTTCGAAGGCCCTACTCTTCTCCAGCCTCTGCCCCCCACCATAGTAGGAAGGCCTCCCCTTTCCTCTCCATAATGTTATGGAGAACACAACAGACAGAGATCACCTCCGGAATGTTGTGCTCCCCCACATCCAGGCGGGTCAGGAGGCACCTGAATCGTGCCTTCAGGTGCCCAACGGCACATTCCACCTGTATTCAGGCCCGGCTGAAGTGGACATTGAATTGGTCTTTGCTGGGGTCCAGATGGCCGGTGCATGGCTTCATGAGCCACGGCATGAAGGGGTAGGCCACGTCCCCCATGATGCACAGTGGCATCTGCACGTCCCCAACCCGAAAGTCATGCTGCGGGAAGAGTGTACCAGCCTTCAGCTTTTGGTAGAGGCTGGATTTTCAGAAAATGAGGACATTGTGCACCCTGCCCGACCATCTGATGAAAATGTCCAGGAACTGTCCATGGTGGTCGACGAGGGCCCACAGCACCTTGGGGAAATAGCTCTTGCAGTTCATGTGTTGGGCAGCTTGATGATATCGTGCGCGGATTGGAATGTGGGGTCCATCATTGGCTTCCCTGCAGATGGGGAAGCTGAGGGTGGCAAATCTGGCGATGATAGGGTCCAGGTCTCCCAGGTGGATGACTCTGTGCAGTAGGACAGAGTTGATGGCCCTCACCACCTGCAGAAGGATACAAAGGAATATACAAAACAGAATGAGAGGGGGTGCCTGAGACTTTCGGAGGTGCCTGCCCTGCTCCCCTTCCCTTCTCCCCTCAAACACCACAGGAGCCACCCCATATGAGGCCACCCCTTCAGCAGGGCTGTGTGAGGGAGGGATGGCAGAACCCCATGGGGACAAAGCTTCCTCCTGACCCCCAGCCCATTCCCCTTTTCCTAGGACTTCCCCCTCCCACCCCACTGGGGCTGCAGCCTGAGAGTGCCTTACCTCCATGAGGAGAGCCCCGACAGTGGACTTTCCCATGCCGAACTGGTTGCCCAGAGACTGGTAGCTGTCTGGGGTGGCGAGCTTTCAGATGGTGATGGCCACCTGCTTCTCCAGGGGGATGGTGGGTTGCATCTGGGTGTCCCGTCGTTGGAGGGCAGGGGCAAGCCAGGCACACAGCTCCATAAAGGTGGCCTTCCGCATGCAGAAGTTTTGGAGCCACTGCTGGTCATTCCATCACTGCATGACCAGTCGGTCCCACCAGTCGGAACTGGTGTCCAGCCTTTCCCATTTTCCATTGTATATCCCAGATAGGTCACCTCCCGCTGTCCCAGGTGGCAATTTGCCGGATTTGCTGTCAGGCCAGCCTCCCCCAGGGGTCATAATACCTGGTCAAGGTGGTGAAAATGGTCTGTCCAGTTTGCGCTGTAGGGGTACGTCTAGACTACATGCCTCCGTCGACGGAGGCATGTAGATTAGATAGATCGGCAGAGGGAAATGAAGCTGCGATTAAAATAATCGCGACTTCATTTAAATTTAAATGGCTGCCCCGCTCTGCCGATCAGCTGTTTGTCGGCAGATCGGGGCAGTCTGGACGCGTTGTGTCGACAAAGAAGCCTTTCTTGATTGGCACAGGTAAACCTGGTTTCACGAGGCATACCTGTGCCGATCAAGAAAGGCTTCTTTGTCGACGCGGCGCGTCCAGACTGCCCCAATCTGCCGACAAACAGCTGATCGGCAGAGCGGGGCAGCCATTTAAATTTAAATGAAGCCGCGATTATTTTAATCGCGGCTTCATTTCCCTCTGCCGATCTGGCTAATCTACATGCCTCCGTCGACGGAGGCATGTAGACTAGACATACCCTAGATGATGATATCATCAATGTATGCCACTGCATACTCATTATGTGGGCTCAGCACCTGGTTCATGAGCTGCTGGAATGTGGCTGCAGCCCCATGCAAGCCGAATGGCATCATGGTGAATTGAAATAACCCAAAGGGAGTATGGAACATCATCTTCTCCTTCATTGAGGGGGTTAGCGGGATTTATCAATACCCCTTTGTGTGGTATAGTGTTGAGATAAACTTAGCCCGTATCCAATCACTCTAATAGCTCATCTACCCACGGCATGGGGTAAGCATCTAACCTCGAGATGGCATTCTCCTTGTGGAAGTCCATGCAAAATCTAACTGTCCCATCCGATTTAGGAACTAACACAATCAGGCTCTGCCATTCGCCCCTCAATTCCTCAACCACCTCAGTGTCCCTCATCTCCCTGGGGAGTGGGTGATGATCGTCTCTCACCTTTTGGCCTGGGACAGTGGTGAAATGATGACTGGTTAGCCGTGTCTTCCCTGGTTTGGCCAATAGGACATCTGGAAATTGGGCGATTAGCTCCTGTAGCTGTTCCCGTTGTTCGGGCCCAAGGTCTTGTCCAATGCCTCCTGGGCAGTGATCCTGTGAGTGTCTCGGTTGTGGCCCCTCCTAGCAGGGGAGGGATTGCTCTATTGCCCACATTCTCCACCAGTTGTCATGGGGTAGGAAGCCCGGCCCCTGAGAGGCTGGGTGGGGTGCCTCTTAGGCCCCAGCTTCATTGCCTCACCTTGTAACGTGACCCCTTTGTATCACCTCTATCAGTGGGATGGTACAGCTCAGTTGTCTAGTTTATAATGACCCTAGTCTGTGGGGCAGTAAGGCCCAGCGGCCAAGTCTACACTCCCCTTTGGGAGGGTAATTGGGGGTGGGGTAGGGGGATCCGGGTCCTCCCTCTGCACCGGGCCCCAGCCCAGGCCATGTCCCACTACTAGCTTAGTGGGGAATCAGCCCAAAACATGTTGAGCTTCCTGAGAGCCCTCTAGCTTCCCACCTTGGGCTACTTCCTACCCTGTCTGATGGCTGACTTCTTCACCACCTGCGTCCTCCAGGCTAGTCACTCTCCATGAGGTCTATTTGCTATGGTAGCGGCTGCTGTGGCTGCTACCGTTGTGGTCACAGCGGCTGTAGCCGGGGTAGCGGTGGTGCCTGATGCTGTGGCGGCTGTGGCTGCCGTTACTGCTGCTTCCTGTCCTGTGGTCAGCCCTGACTAAGCTGCTCTCCTGGCTTTTATACGAGGCCTGCAGTCAGAGCATGGCCAGCAAGGCTGTGCGGGGTGGGGGTGAGGGGACCCTTCTCAGTCAAGCAGGCCTGGTTAACCCCTCCCAGATCAGTGTGGAGTTGGTACACCCTGTCCCACTGCTCCACAGTCTTAGGTAAGACCACATGGGTTTTGGCTCATGTTGCCGAAGTTCCAGACACCCCACATTCAATCCCATCCACTAGCATTTGGGGCTTTTTGGCATTTCAAGTGGGGGCTGGTTTGGGATTTCAATGGAGATGTCTCTGAGGGTATGTCTACACTACCACCCTAGTTCGAACTAGGGTGGTTAATGTAGTCAATCGAAGTTGCAAATGAAGCCTGGAATTTAAATATCCCGGGCTTCATTTGCATCTTGCCGGGCACCGCCATTTTTAAATCCCCGGTAGTTCGGACTCCGTGCCCGCGGCTACACGCGGCACGGAGTAGGTAGTTCCAATTAGGCTTTCTAATTCGAACTACCGGTACACCTCGTGGAACGCCTAATTAGAAAGCCTAATTCGAACTACCTACTCCGTGCCTCGTGTAGCCACGAGCACAGAGTCCGAACTACCGGGGATTTAAAAATGGCGGCACCCGGCAAGATGCAAATGAAGCCCGGGATATTTAAATCCCGGGCTTCATTTGCAACTTCGCTTGACTACGTTAACCACCGTAGTTTAAACTAGGGTAGTAGTGTAGACATACCCTGAAGCTAAGGACTAGCATCCTCAGCTAGGAAAAGTGTGCAACCCCTGCACCTCCAGGGTGTGGCGTTCTGTCCCGGCAGTTGGCACTGGCAGAACGGTGAATGAGTTTGCTCTACAGATATAGCTAAGAGCCATGTGGCTTTGAGCTCATGTGGGAGAGGCTCATTCATTGGGCTGCAGAAGTCCTGGCGCTATCCCGCTGCTCGTGAGGGTCTGTCAGCATTCCACTGGCATGTCTGGTGCCAGCGCTTGCTCGATGGAGAGCTGCCGGCTTTTCTGTAGCCTCCCTTGTGGTGTCTCTGCCACAGCCTGGGCACCATGCCAGGTGCATTTATTCTCTTTAGTGTTCGATGAGCCATCGCGTCATTGGCTTTTTGCTATAATCTCTGTCGCTAACAGGCCTACCAGCCCAGCAAGAGCAGCAATAGAAATTAGTGGAATAGAATAATAGCCAGTAAATCATTCCCCTCTGCCTACAGCCTCCATCCCTCAGCCCCTGCCTCTCCTCCCTCTCTTCTGTGCACTCCTGTGCAATGCTCAGTCAGGAAGGGGGACTTAAGGCAGAAGCAGCAGACTTTGCACCAGTTAATCGCCATGGTGGAAGTGTCGC
The DNA here is from genome assembly GCF_052426305.1 of Pelodiscus sinensis. NCBI lineage: Eukaryota > Metazoa > Chordata > Testudines > Trionychidae > Pelodiscus > Pelodiscus sinensis. The sequence goes on along the minus strand of NC_143080.1, from coordinate 12,273,429 downwards.
TCAGACTTGGTGGAGTTCATGCTTGACATGGGATGAAATGACCTGTGGAGCGTGTGCTGTCATTTCTGTTCTGCTGTTTCCCATTTGATAAGAAAAGGCTTCTAGTTAAGTAAGATGACAAAGGAGGTTGGGAAGGAAAGTTGCGCTGGGAGTTACTGAGCCAGGCAGCAAGGGAAGCAGCTGTCAGCAAGCAATTAGACTCCACACATGCCCATTCTGCACTCACAGCTGGTGGTTTCCTTGGGATTTTCTGTGTCACAGATTTGGGGTGTTAAAAGCAAGTTTTTCATTTGCTCACTCCAGAGACTCTGCAACAGCAAATATGGGACCCACAATATCTCCTCTCTTCAGCTCCACTCATGGTAGAAAGTGTAGACAGACTTAGACATCTAACCTGGCTGGATGTCTCTGATTTAGCACTTTTCTCAAAATCTGCTGCTGTTGCAGGTTAGGCAAAAAGAGTGCAAAATGAACATTTTTAGATTGCCAGTGAGAAGAAAATCTTTGGTCAAAAACTGCTTAAAATATACAAACAAAATCAGTTTTCACACAAGAAAAATCAAATTTTCAAAGAATGTAGACATTTGCCAGGAGAATTTTTGTTTAGCTGAACACCCACTCTTCTGCCAAAACAGGATGAGATGAGAAAACTTTTGGCCAGCCATACACCAGACTTCTTGATCCTCCAAATTGTTTTCAGTTCTGTTCTTTGGGAGGCAAACTTTCAGAGTGCTTATTTGTCTCTGTCAGGTCCACCCATTGCTGCTAATCTCTATAGGGTACGTCTACACTGCATCCCTAGTTCGAACTAGGGATGCAAATGGAGACAATCGAAGTAGTTAATGAAGCGGGGATTTAAATATCCCGCGCTCCATTAACATGATCTCGCCGGCGCGCTAGTTCGAATCACAGCTGATTCGAACCAGGAAGTGCGCGCCGGGACGCGTTAGTTCGGACTAAGGGCTTTAGTCCGAACTAACGCGTCCCGGCGCGCACTTCCTGGTTCGAATCAGCTGTGATTCGAACTAGCGCGCCGGCGAGATCATGTTAATGGAGCGCGGGATATTTAAATCCCCGCTTCATTAACTACTTCGATTGTCTCCATTTGCATCCCTAGTTCGAACTAGGGATGCAGTGTAGACATACCCTATTTGAATCATTGATGGGGTGTACAGACCCCATGCTGAGCCAGAAGCTGTGAATGAGAGCTTGTGGACTCAGACAGCCTGACCCTGCCACACTGGTAGCATGTGCCAAGCTTAGGCAAAGGAGCTAAAAAGCTGAATCTAGCTGCGGTGGGGCTGACTCAGGAGGAAAGCACAAAGGAAAACAAATTAAAAACACACTGGGCACGTCTAGACTGGCAAGATTTTGCGCAAAAGCGGCCAGCTGTCTACACTGGCCACTTGAATTTGCGCAAGAGCACTGATGTTCTAATGTAAGAATTCAGTGCTTCTTGCGCAAATACTTTGATGCTCCCGCTCAGGGATAAGCCCTTTTGTGCAAGAATACTTGCGCAAGAGGGCCAGTGTAGACAGGAACCTTAATTTTTTGCACAAGAAAGCCCGATGGCTAAAATGGCCATCAGAGATTTCTTGCACAAAAGCGTGTCTATACTGGGCATATATGCTTTTGTGCAAAAGCACTTTTTGCGCAAAAGCATCTGTGCCAATCTAGACACTCTTTTGCGGAAATACTTTTAATGGAAAAACTTTTCTATTAAAAATATTTCCACAAAATCATGCCAGTCTAGACGCAGCCACTGAGAAAATTCTCTGGGCACAGTGCCAGGTAGTAAATGGAGAGGAGAGGCATAAATTCACAGCAGTTCAAACCAAACTACAAAATAAAGAAAATTTCCCTGAACATGACTGGATTCACTTTTCCCTACTTCTAATTTTCTCTTTGTTCAGTCCTCTCCCATGCCCCGAATTCCTTGGAGACATGGCAGTCCTGCCTGGGTTTAAATCATTCTGTGTCTCTCAACTCCTCTTTTCTGTCTCCCACAAAAAGAAAGCAGGCAAGGAACCTATATCCAATTCAAATGTCATCCCTCTATCTCGATTGGTTCTCCTGGCCCCTGGCTACCACCTTTGCTAGCTACCCAAGCGTAACCCCTTAGTCACCGGGTGCTGGTCAGCACTCCTCTTGTCCATTACACACTCCTCAAATCACAGACGGTGCTGGACTGGCTGGCCCACACCAACTGTGATTTTTTTCCTGGAGATCTAGGATAAAGCATAGGTAATAAAGTACACGCACACTCTACATTTACTACCAAATACATGAAAATCAAACAAACCCCTTCCACATCTGTAGAGTACAATGGCTGATATACAGGGAGAGTTCTAAGTAGCTGAGTCTGAAGAAGCCTCTCTGGAGAGGGCGACAGCCACTTTGTTAGAAGCTCCTGAAATGTGTTGTACATCGAAGTCAAAGTCTTGGAGAGCCAAACTGCATCAAAGAAGTTTCTTGTAAGTCGTTTTGACTGAATGAAGTCACTAAACAGCAGAATGTTCAGTCTGCAGATGAAAGCGTCATCCCCACATATATGATTGTAGCTTCTCTAGAGCATACACATCAGCATAGCACTCCTCTGAAATGGACCAGTGGCTTTCTCTCTCAGGGTGTGTCTAGACTACAGAGTTTTGTCGACAAAAATGGACTTTTGTCGACAAAACTATACCTGCGTCTACACTACCGCTGAGTTCTGTCGACATAACGTTGACAGAACGCAGCAGTTTTGTCGATGCTGGTAAACCTCATTTTATGAGGCATAACACCTTCTGTCGACAGAGTTCTGTCGACAGAAGGTGTTATTGCATCTAGGGTTGTGTCTAGACTACAGGGTTTTGTCGACAAAGCAGCTTGCTTTATCGACAGAACTGGATGTAGTCTAGATGCTCTTTGTCGACAGAAGCTTTGTCGACAGAATCTGTCGACAAAACTTCTGTCGACAAAAGCCTGTAGTCTAGACGTACCCTCAGACAGATTTTGCTGATAAACACGACAGGGTGAAGTTGTTGATCTGGCCCTGTTTGCATCAAAACTGCCCCCATGCCATGCTCAGACGCATCTGAGGTAACAATGGAAGGCTTGTCATAGTCTGGGGCTCTTAGTACAGGGTCAGACATCAGGGCAGCTTTAAGCTGGTTAAAAGCTTATTGGACTGCGTTTGGTTGCTTCTTTCTGGTGAGGTGAGTTAGAGGAGTGGCGATCTGACTGTTGTGTGGTACAAATCGCTTGTAATACCCAGCCAAGCCTAAGAAGGGTTGGACCTGCTTCTTTGACTTAGGAACAGGCTAGTTTAGGGTAGCCTCTGCCTTAGCCTGTAGGGCAGGGGTTCCCAACCTTTTTGGTCCCCGTACCTCCTTGGCTTTTAGTAAACCTTCCCGTACCCCCTATTCAATATGAAAGGAAATAAATTCTAGACTCTAGAATCCACAGCTTTTTTCACTAACATTATTACTTTTGGAATATTTCAATTAGGATAATCTAGTTATTTACCAAATATTCCCCTCACCCCCTTGACAAGTGTCTCGTACCCCCTGGGGGTACGCATATCCCAGGTTGGGAACCCCTGGTGTAGGGGGTTGATAGTTCCTTGGACCCACCTGGTGTCCAATTTGACATTTTTTGGCCTTAACGGTTAGCCCGGCTTCCCTTATGCATTGGAAGACAAGTTGGAGGTATTCTAGATGTTCTGCCCATGAATCAGAGAATACGGCCACATTGTCCAGATAGGCCACTGCAAATTCCCCAAATCTGGCTAGTAGATTATCCACAAGTCTTTGGAAGGTTGCAAGTGCATTGCTTAGCCTGAAAGGGAGAACATTGAACTCATACTGCCCTACATGTGTAATGAAGGCTGACTTGGCTGCTTCCTGCCAGTACCCCTTGGCTAAGTCTAGGGTGGAGATGAACTGGCTCTAGTTTCTTCGATAGCTCATCTGTGAGTGGCATTGGATAGTTGTCTGGGTGAGTTACAGCATTCAGTTTACGGTAATCCATGCAAAAGTGGATTTTTCCATCTGGTTTGGGAAATAGGACCACTGGAGAAACCCATGCACTCTCCAAAGGGCAAATTACACCTATTTCTAGCATGTCCTTGATTTCCTTCTCTATAGCCACTTTGGCTGAAGGAGCCATTTGGTAGGGTAGAGCACCACATGTGTCAATGGAGTGAAACACCCGTTCGGGGTGACTGTGAACACTGGGGTGAACCTGTTGCACAGCTGCATGATCTGCCATTGCTGCTCATGGCTGAGGCTCAGGGAGAGGCTTAGCTCTTCTACTCCACCCCGGCCTTTCCCATTGTAGTGGGCTCCCTTGGGCCACTCTGCATTCTCCTTCTCCTGGGCAATAAACTGAAGAACCTTGAATTCTCGGGAATAAAAGGGCTTTAGAGAGTTAATGTGATACACCTTAGGCTTAAGGTCAGGATCAGGAAATGCTATGAGGTAATTAACCACTCCTAGGCACTCTTGGACTGTGAATGGTCCATCCCAGGATGTTTCCATCTTATTGGCCTGGAGCGCCTTCACGACCTTGACTTGATCACCTACCTTGAAGGATCACTCTCTGGCATGCTTATCATACCAGGCCTTTTGCTTTTGCGGAGAATCCTGCAAGTTTTTTTGCATGAGAGTGAGAGAGTCTCTAGTGGTATTTTGTAGGTTGTGTTCAAAATCCAAAACGTTGGTTCCTGCAAGAGACCCTTAACTTTGTGGCCATACATCAGTTCAAAGGGTGAGAATCCCAAACTGGGATGTGGGACTTCTCTATTGGCAAACAGTAACTGTTGCAAAGCCCAGTCCCAATCATTGGAGCATTCGTTCACAAATGTGCATATCATAACTTGCGAAGTCCCATTACATTTTTCTCCCAGCCATTTGTTTGATGGTGATAGGGGGTAGTAACTGGGTGCAGAGTAGTTTCATGGCCCCTGCCAGGAAATTAGTCCCTGAATCTATGAGGTTCTCTGAGGGACGCGCCTCAGGGCAAAGATATTTATTATGCCTGGCACACGTTCCTGGCTGTAGTGCTCCCTAGAGCCACTGCTTCAGGCCATCGGGTGCAAAATCCACAAGAGTCAGTAGACACTGTTTCTGGAGGTCTTTTTAGGGAAAGGACCCATAATATCCACAGCTACATGCTGGAATGGGACCTCTATAAAGGGGAGGGACTGGAGAGGAGACTTGACCTGGTGTTGCGGCTTCCCCACCTGCTGGCACACCTCACAAGTGCGGACATAGCCAGCCACTTCCTTGCCCATTCCCTCCCAATAGAATGACCTTATCAACCAGTCTTTGGTTCTGTTCACCCCAGCATGACCACTAGGGTGATCGTGGGCCAAGCTCAAGAGCTTTTCTCAGTACTTAGTTGGAACTACCAACTGTCTCTGAGGACGCCAGTCCTCCTTGTGCCCCCCAGAAAGAGACTCTTGGTATAAAAGTCTCTTTCGACTACAAACCTGGACCTGTTAGAAGAGCTGAGCGATGGTGGGTCACTTCTGGCTGCTGCCCAAACTCCCTCGAGGCTCTCATCTACTTCCTGCTCTCCTGATGCTGGAGACGTTGGTTTCTTGCTGGATTGTGGACCTAGGCTTGGTCCCCCTGGAAGCGATGCAGGTGAGGTAGGTATCTCGGCAGGATGGGAACCACTTTCTGCCGGGGTTCTGGGTTGCATTGCAGTCTCAGGTGGGGCCTCTTGTACAGACTCAGCTGCTGCTGCAGCTTCCATGGTGCCCACCATCCCCCTCCAGAAGCATGATGCCATTGCCCTCTGGAAGCGTGCCAGGCCAGATAGCTACCGATCTGTCGGGAAGCAGTGCGGTGTGCAGGGATTGACCATCGGGGCTGTGCTCATGCAGGTATGGCCTTCTCGGGCTATTGTCCCAAAGGGGGCAGTAGACTGCTGGAATGGGTTTCCCTAGGGAAAGGAGGTGTGCAAGCCCCCTCCAGAGGAGGTTTTTTCAGTCCTGCCCTCACAAAGGGGTGAGTGGGGGTTGCTCCTGGTGTGTGTGGAGGAAAGGAATGGGGACTGGGGTGGGCTGGGGGATCTCCCAATGGCCCTGGCACCCCTGTGAATCTCTGTCTCCTTCTGCAGGTGGTGAGGGCCGTCAACACCATCCTGCTGCGCAGGGTCATCCACCTTGGCGAAGTGGACACCATCATCACCGGCTTTGCCAACATGGGCGTCCCCATCTGCGGCGGGGGGAGGGAGCTATTGACAGCACCCACGTTCCCATCTGGGCCTCTGACCACTGGGCATCTCTCTTTATCAACTGGAAAGGATACTTTTTGATGGCCCTGCAGGCTGTCAAGGGCCCTCTGTGGCTGGTTCTGATCCTGGCAGTGGCTGCTCCACCCATTTTGGCTCTTGGGCTGGTTCTACCTGGAGTTCAGGAACTGGAACCACTGCTGCTGTTGTAGTCGCTGGTCTGGGGTCTGACTCCATCACCTCTGTCTGGGTCTCCAGGGTCAGGGTGTCTGGGTACACAGACTGGTCCCTGATAGGAGGCTCAGGAATGGTTTTAGGTATGGAGGCCTGCTTAGCCTTGCTGTGAGTGACCACTCCAACCCCCTGGGCTTGTTTTATGTGGTTGGCTAGGTCTTCTCCCACCAGCATAGGAATGGGGTAGTCATCATAGACTGCAGAAGTCCAATTTCCTAACCAGTACTTAACTGGTAAGTAGGCAGTACGCAGGTCAAAAGGGTCTGCCTTGAAGGGTTGAATGGTGAACAGGATCTCTAGGTCAATGAGTTTGGGGTCTACTAGGGATTGGTGGATCACTGACACCTGTGCTCCGGTGTCCCTCCATGCCACAACCTCCCTTCCGCCCATACTTACAGTCTCCCTTTGTTCTGGGGGTGTCTGTGAGGCATCTGGGCCTGAGGTTTCCTGTGGTGTGATGAACTACAGTCTGTTGGTGCTCTTGGGACAGTTGGCCTTTACATGCCCGGGTTCATTACATTTAAAATATTGTATGACTGTTGTATCACTGGAGCGAGGTGGGTTGCCGGAGGACAGGGTGAAGGGACGGGGAGATGTCTGTGGTCTCTCTTGAGGTAGATAGGACCGTTTCCTGTGAGGTGGATTCTTGGATGGCCCTCTGTTATGGGATGCCATCTCTGGGAACCCCTTCTGATGCTCCCTTAATTGGCTGTTAGTTTTATTCCCCTCTGACATCTCCGTCCACCTGGATCCTATATCTGCCACCTCTGCTATATCCTTAGGGTTCCTATCTCAGATTTATCTCTGGAGCAATATGGGAAGACCCTCTAGGAGTTGTTCCACTTGCATCAGGAGAGTTAGCTCATCCATAGTCTTCACGTTTGCTCCTGATACCCATGCATCCCAGTTCCTTTTAATCTCATAGGCGATTTGGGGCACAGTCATACCCGGCCTCCACCTTAAGGCTCTAAAGTGGAGACTGGCATGTTCAGCGGTGAGCATTATCCTAAGTCTGGCCCTTTGTTTAAAAAGTCGATAGACACTTCAATTCCCCTGGGCATTTCAACTGCCACTTGTGTTAGGGCCCACTGAGTTGTGATTTCAGCTCCACCATGTACAGGTCTTCGGGGATGCTGCACCCAAGGCACGCTCTTTCAGAACGTTCTAAGAAGGCCTCTTAGAAAGTTCTCCTACCCAGTACGTTGGGTATGTCCTGGGCTGGGGAGCATATTTGGAGCATGGAGTACCTGGAGTGTCCTGCCTTTTAGCTCTCTCCATTTCAACTTCTAACCACTTCATTTCCAAATCTAAGCATTTCCTTTCCAATTCTGCTTGCTTCATCTGTAGGTGGAACTCCATCTCTTTCTCAGTTAGGGTATGTCTACACTAGCCCCCTAGATCGATCTAGGGAGGCTAATGCGGGCGACCGGAATTGCAAATCAAGCCCGGGATTTAAATATCCCGCACTTGATTTGCATGTTCCCAGCTGGTCGCCATTTTAGAAATTGACTAGCCGGAAGTAACTTCCCACATCTATACACAGCAGTGAAACGGGATTCCAATTTAAAGCCCCTAATTCGAATTAGCTGGTAAACCTCATTGCAGGAGGAATACCAGCTAATTTGAGTTAGGGCTTTAATTCGGAATCCCATTTCACTGCCGCAAGTAGATGCAGGTAGTTACTTCAGGCTAGTCAATTTCTAAAGTGGTGACCGGCCAGGAACATACAACTCAAGCGCGGAATATTTAAATCCCGGGCTTGATTTGCAATTCCGGTCGCCCTCATTAGCCTCCCTAGATTGATATAGTGGGCTAGTGTAGACGTACCCTTAGAGATTTGCCTGCCTCAAGGGCACTCTCCCAGCCTGAAGACTGTGATGGAGGAGGGAAATCCGCTGTTCCTGCCCCGTCGAGGTTACTGCCTTCTAGCCTCTCAAGAACAGTCTCCTGGCTCCCCTCCTTGGTGTATGAGTCTTCCCTGGATTTGGATGTCTTGCCCTGCTCTGAGGCAGTTTTCACTTCGGGGTGTCGCTTAGGGAGGGTTGGTTGCTCTAGGGTTACTCTGCCCAACCTCAAAAGTATGCACTGGGCTGTTCACTGGCCCTATTCTAGCCTAGTTATCCAGTTGCCCTGAAAGCTAGAAAAAGAAAACAAAACACTGTTTGGTTTGGACTCTCTGGCTGTGCAGATTTAACCTTCTGTGGGCCTTTTCCCAAGGCAGCAGCAGAAAAGAAGAAAGAAAAAACCCTCCCAAAACTTCCAAACAGCAAAAAAAAAAAAGTGTCCTTTTAAGATCCTGAGATCCGTGTTCCTAGTTCGACATGATCCCGCTGCTCTGCCACCATGTCAGGGCTGTTTCCCACTCTGGCACTCTGAGCGCAGAAGGTGGGGGTCTGCCAGAGACCTCAAAATACCTTGCCTCTATAGCAGAGCTGCTGTGTCCCCTTTGCATCAGCCAAGGAATAGGCATGGCACAGAAATTCCTCAGCCCTGGCATTTGATACCCTACACAGGTATCCTACTCGCTGCTTTGCAAAGAACCTTTCGTTTCCCTGATTACAGAAAACTAGCCTTCTCCAGAGAAGCAAACTCCATTCCGCACTCTGTACTTTTATGGGGCTGGCTCTGGACATGCAAGAAAGACATCTTGCCCCAGGGATTTTCCCAGCAGGAGGGGCATAGGGCTGTTTTACCGCCTCCTTGTGTCCCTTCCCGCTGTGGAGGGTATCAAATGATTCAGGGGCTAAGCTTGATGGCTTGCTGCTGTGCTGCCTGCTATTGGAGTAACCTGAAAACGGCTCCTGTGATGTATCCAGCTAAGAAACTGCAAGAAACACTCTCCGTGTTCTGCATCTTTCAACCTCCATGAGCTCCAGCCATGTGTCCAGACAGCTGCCACACCGTCTTCAAAGCAGCTGCATCCTGTCAGAGGGAGGCATATCCACTCTACTTGCACTCTCCCTCTCTATAATTTAGGTAATTTTAGACTGAAAGTACATTGTTGATCTTTGTTTATGGAAACATGCAACAGCTGCTGCTTTTACCTGTGCATTGATTGCTCTGCCAGGGTTTAGCTCGCTGCTTTGCAAAGAACCTTTCATTTTCCTGATTACAGAAAACTATCCTTCTCCAGAGAAGCAAACTCCATTCCACACTCTGTACTTTTATCCTACTTTCTTTATTTCCATTTTTTTTTTATGAACTAATTTCTCTTGACAGCTCGAGTCAGGTTATCCTAGGTTCTGTAGTGGGGTGGAGTGGCTTCCCCCTGACCGAGAGACGAAGGAGGAGCCCTCCTAGCGCCTTCATGGGCAGTGCCCGTCCCCAGCACATCACCTGTTTGGAAGCCAAGAGGCTTGAGCAGCCAGTGAGGCCCCAGCCACCAAAAAAGCCAGGATTCCCTGTAATCCCAAGCGGGGAGTTGGAGCTGGGGAAAACTGAGAACTGGCCTGGACCACCAGGCCCACAGGTCGAGTGGCCTAAAGAAACTGCTCACCTTGCCAGAGGTTCCAACCCCCATAGCACAGCAGCCAGGTCTGTGCTGAGGGGGAGAATGGAACAAGCCCAGGGATACTCCCTGCTCTCTCTCTTTGCTCCCAAATCTCAGAATGAGGAAGGGCACCTTTCTGGAGCTGTGTGAGTGGCTTGCCAGGGGACATTGTGTCTGGAGCCTTTCTCCCTCACTTGTGAGCTGAGAGCTCAGTCAAAGGCAACATGCTTGGAGCAAGACCATGTGTGCTCTGGTCAGTGGGCCATTCTTACAGGGTCCAGATGTGCCCCAAGAAGGTGGGCATGCCCGTGGGCAGGACTGCTGAGCGTGTGTGTATGAACCCAGCCTCCTTCTAGAGGTGGCTTGTGGAGGGAGGGTGTCATGAGTATGGCAGGCCTCTCCAGGCACCCACAAGGCCAATAGCACAAGGATCCTGTGTGGTCAGGAGTGGCATGGCATGGGCTCTCAGGTGCACAGGCTAATGCACAATCCCCAGGCCTCTTGCTGCCCATCACCTCCACCCCCTGTGTGAAGGGAACAGGATGACACTCACATGATGTTCGTTCGCCGGCTCGGGGTCTGGAGGGTGATGGTGCTGGCCTCGTAAGGCTCTTCCTGCTCCTTGTCTCTGTCCCCTGCAAGAATGACGACAGACATCTCAAGTACTGAATCCACAGCCAGTGGGGGTGAAGGGACTGCCCCACTCCCCAGGATGTGGTCCAGGTCTTCATAGTAGGGGCAGGTGTGGGGTTCTGCCCCGGAGTGGGAGCTGCCCTCTCTGGCCCTGGCATATGCCTGGCAGAGCTCTTTCACCTTTGTCTGCACCTGCTCCTGGGTGTGGACATGTCCTTCGTTGGACAGGCTCTTGGCCATGCAACCATAGATGTCTGCATTCCTGTGTCTGGTGTGGCTATCCTGGAGGTTTGCCTCCTCTCCCCAGACTCAACGAGATCCAGGATCGCTGCACCAGATGCAGGAATGCAGACGTTTATGGCCGGATGGCTGACAGCCTGTCCAACGAGGGGCACATTTGCACCCAAGTGCAGATGAAGGTGAACAAGCTTCGTCAGGGTCAGGGAGGGCAACTCCTGCTCTGGGGCAGAACCCCACACCTGTCCTTATTTCAAGGACTTGGACCTCATCCTGGGGGGCGAGGCAGTCCCTCCCCCCCAGTTGCAGACTCTGGGCTTGAGATGCCTGTCGTCGTCCTCACGGGGCGGAGATGAGGAGGAGGTGGAGGAGGACCAGGAGCTGGATGAGGCCAGCATCAATACCCAGATGACCCAGGAGCCAGAACTCTTCCCTGTGGCCAAGTCCCAGGCATCATCTGAGTGCCATCACTTTCCCTTCACAGGGAAGGGTTCGGGGTGCTCCTCACTTGGCCCTTGCTGCCCGGGGATCGCACAGCAGCATGTGCCCAGGAGGCTGCCACAGAGGATCCTTGTGCTATTGCCTATGACTGTGCCAAGAACTGTTGCTCTAGGCTCACAGATCAGGGCTAGGCTTCAGGCACAGTGTCCCCTGGGATGATGGACCATCTCTCTTTATTCTCCACAACTGGACTAGCTGCAAGAGGGGGGTGGATATAGGGCAGAGTGAGCGGGGCGGCTGCCCCGGGCCCCACGCTTCAATTAGCAAGCGCCAATTCCTGTCGGCTGCGGCCATGGTGCATGCATGAAATTGTGCTGTCCTGGGCCCCGCAGCGCTGCCCTGGGCCCCGTGGCACTCATCCACCCTGGCGATCAATGCCACTCAGGACAGCCTCTCCGACCCGAGGCATCTGCAGCTGCCCCTGACCCATGGACGAGTTCCAGAGGGAGCACCTGACAGCACTCTGATCCCTGGAGCAGACCAGCAAGTGCAGGCTCCAAGATATGGTGGGAGCTGCTGGTGCAGGGCTGCTTCGTGTGCATGGATGTGCACTTCCTTGTAGTGAGCATGATGCCTGTGCCTGCTCCAGCTTCTGCTCCGGTTCCTGCTGTAGCTCCTCCCCCCACTCCCTCTCCCCATCCTACTTCTCCCTCAACACTCTCCCCATCCCCCTGGGGATGCTGAGGCCCCCACACCCATGGTGGTGTGATCAGCAGAGCAAGGTGCCATTCCCAGTCCCAGCTGTGAGCCTCTCCTCACCTCTCCTCCCCTTCCAGCTCCCTCCTCCAAGGTTCTCATCCTCCCTTCTCGCCCCTCTCCTAGGTTCTCTCCCCAGTTTCTTTGCCCCCATTCAAGAAAATACAGAGTTTTTATGTAGACCCCTCATAACCTTAATCTGGCCCTGCTGTTAATATTCTGGGACTGTAACAGGGAAGAGGGGCTTTGCAGTCTGACCTTGAACCCAAACCACAGCATTAGAGAAGCAACCCCTGGCTGGGTAATTTATTTCCTGGAAATCACCCCTTAGTAATAGGCTGGTGAATTTGAATTTGCGCCGGATTGCTGAGCCTCTGAAATCGCAAATACTTGCTGACAGGAAAGCAAAGGTGATTCCATCAGAGCCCAGCTTGGCAAGTCACTGGCTCCTGGTTGTCCTTCAAAGAGGGCTATTATTTGTCTTTGTTATGGAGCAGAGAGGGGGGCATAATTTTGCATGTGCAAAAATGTGCATACTGTTGTGTGCAGTCACACCTCAAAATGGTCCTTTGTCCCAGGACTGTGCATGCAATCACAGCAGCGACGCATGCTAATGGAGCATAACATTGCATGGTTTTGTTCAGGGGGCAGATGGACAAGCTGTGCTACAAAGTAACTTTAAAATACACAGAGGTGAAAGTAAGCGGGTGCATCCTGGTGTCCGGCCAGAGCTGGCTGAGCTGCAGCAAAAGCCAGCAGGAAACTACTGAAAGAGCTGATAGGGACCTGGGTTGCCATAGAACAGTATCTGTAAGAAATTGCAAGTTACTTTCACTGCTGAAAAGACTCCATTCAGAGCAGGAGTCCTGTGCCCAGGAGGCTGTTTTGGAAGTTAAAGGAAGAAGCTCTATTTTAGACACAGAATCCAAAGCAGCAAAAAGTAAGTGGCCTCCAGTGGCCACCACGGAGAGCTCCAGACAAAAGCAAATGCCAATTTCTTTGTTACTTCTGAGCCTGATGCAGTCTGAGGAGCTGACCTCAGCCTGCCCTCTCCACAGAAGACGCGAAGTATTAAATACTTTTGGAGTTGATCTGGCAAACCAGATTAGCTTCATCAGAACTGAGCTTGGTGCAAAGAGTCTAGATACTGCAGAAAGTAGAATCTTTGCTCTCTAGGAAGGTGCACTTGTTCCATAACCTGGAAGCCTAGGCTATGTCTAGACTGCAAGCCTCTTTCGAAAGAGGTTCTTTTGAAAGATACTTTCGAAAGAGCCTCTTTCGAAAGAGAGCGTCTAGACTGCACGTTGAACTTTCGAAAAAGCGGCTTGCTTTTTCGAAAGAAAGCATCCAGTGAGTCTGGATGCTCTCTTTTGAAGAAGCCCTATTTACATTGAAGAACGCCTTTTTTCGAAAGAGGAACTTTTGAAAGAAGGCGTTCTTCCTCGTGAAATGAGGTTTACCGCCATCGAAAGAAAAGCCGCGTTCTTTCGATTTAATTTCGAAAGAACGCGGCTTGAGTCTGGACGCAGGGGAAGTTTTTTCGAAAAACGGCTACTTTTTTCGAAAAAACCCCTGAGTCTGGACACAGCCCTAGTGCCTATAAATACAAGAATACACTCTGATTGAATGGCGTGAAATGCAGGCTGGGACCTCAGGACATGCAATGAGTTAGAGATCCAGGGAGGAATATTGAGGTGCAGCCTGCTGGGTAGGTAAACTCAGCTTTGCATTTGTTACAACCTTCAGCCGCATTTGGACAGCCCAAAACATCTCATGGATGTGCCCCTACAGCCAGAAGATAAGGCAACCGGGCAGGTGTGCTGCTGGTAGGACTCTCCTATGGGATGTGGGGGACCTGGGTTCAAATTCCCACTCTGAAAGAGACTTGAAACGGGCTTCACCACAAAGTCCTCCTGTGTTCAGATTCAGTTGGCTGCATGCTGATGTGTCTCCCCGGACCGTCCGTTCTACCAAAAGTATCTTTTATTGGCCCATCGGCTGTTGACGAGAGACACAAGTTTGTCTCTCTTGCCAACAGACATTAGGCCAATAAAAGAGGTATCACCTCACCCACCACATCTCTCCAATATCCTGGGGAAAACTTGTGTGGAAATCAGCAGACGTGCTGGAAGTAAGTTGAAGTGGTTTCCAGTTTGCCTCAATGGCTGTCAGCACCCCGCCCCGTAAAAACTGTTCCAACCCTCCCCCCGCAAATCAGTGGCAACTGCTGCAGAAGGATACAAGGGGAGCACTGACCATATAACCACCCCGCACGTGACTCCTCTCCATTTCACCCCTAGGCCAGAGGAGAGCTCCCCCTCTTTCCACACCTGCCCTGCCCCCAGTCCACCTCAGGCAACACCCCTGCCCCTCTCCACCCTGTCCCCAAACCCCCACCTCAACTCTATTCCTTACCCACACTGCCTCTGCTCCCGAGCAAAGCAGCCTGGGCCACTAGTGGCCTGGTGCCAGTAGCAGGAGTCAGCCCCCGCATCCCTGCACTCATTAGAAGCCACAGCATGAAGCTAAGTGACCGAACTCCAGTGCACTCTACTCCCCCTGGTTCCTAGCCATTTCACTCCATTTCCAAGTGCCTAGCCCCCTGGGCCATGCTACTGAATGAAGGGGCTTGGGGATACGATTGCAAGGTAGACCCCACTAAAAAACCGGACATGCTTGTAAGGGTGCCGCAGGGGTTGGACCGGAGGGGGGGAGGGGAGGACTAGCTGGGAGGGGGGCGGGAAGCAGAGCTGGCAGAGGGGGGGCCCAGGGACCATGGGGCTAGACAGGAGGGGGCCAGGAAGCAGAGCTGGGGAGGATCGGGGGCTGTGGGGCTAAAGAGGAGGATGGGTGGGCCAGAGTAAGGGGGGCAGGAAGCAGAATTGGCAGGGGGGAGTATCTGGGGGCCATGGGGCTGGCTGGCAGGAAGAGGGGGTGGGAAGCAGAGCTGGTGGGTATCGGGGGCCACGACTGGCACTGGGAGCCTCTGGTTCCATGCAAATACCAGGCAGGGAGTGGCCACCTCATCTGTCTCTCCTCACTAACCTTTAGCCTTGAAGCAGAGAACTACAAAGAAAACTATTCGATTGGGAAAGGTCGACACCTCCCTCCACTCTCAGCCAGGTCTCAGTGATACAAGCCAGGTCAGCCCCTTCATTCCGAATTAAATCCTGGATGACAGCTGTCTTCTGGGATACTGACCTGGCATTCAGCAACAGCACCCTCAGGGCTGATGGCCAGGTATAAGAGGTCCCAAAATTAAGGCTGGGAAGAGGACCGGAAAAAGGAATAGCACATAACTGTCTAAACCTCATTCCCCTTAACTGTCCAGTCCAGATCTTACTTCCATATCTTTCCCTACCTGTCACAACTGCTACAATGCCATCTGAGCCCTCCTCCTTAGGCACCCCATCTGTGCCAAACCACATAATGGTGGGGGTGGGAGGAGCAGAACAAACACACACCTTCAGTTTGGGTAGCTAAAAGGAACTTCCTCTCACCAAGAACCCTCGCCTGCCCTCCCTGCTCTCACCAGGGACTGAATAAGCCACCACACAAACGCACACTCAATTATAATCTACCATCACAGCACACGCCCTTGGTCTGCCCCCAAAGGGCAGCCCCCTTTGGATCACTGTTTCGGAGCAGCCTCCTTAAAAGGCCACCCCTAGTAATGGCTGCAGGCAACACCTGTAGCTGGAAGGTCTGAGTCCTAAGAGGCAGGCCTCTCACTCAGGAGCTAGGTGGTAACAGCTGTGCAGCAACAGTTCTATAAGAAAGCCATAGCTTTTGCAAACCAGAAAGCATTTGCAGTGCAGAGTGGTTTTGGGAGTTAAGTACAAATGGGAGAAAGACTTTGATGCACTCTCATTTTACTGATATTAGGCTACGTCTATATTGGCAAGATTTTGCGCAAATACTCTTAAATGCAAGAGTTTTTGCGTTAGAGTATTTGAGTAAGAGAGCGTCTACACTGGCATGTGCCTTTGCACAAAAGATGTGCTTTTGCGCAAGAGCATCCGTGCCAGTGTAGACGCTCTCTTGCGCAAGAAAGCTCTGATGGCCATTTTAAACATCGGGCTTTCTTGCACAAGAAATTCATGTTGCCTGTCTACACTGGCCTCTTGCGCAAGAACAGTTGAGCAGGAACATCAGAGTATTTGTGCAAGAAGCGCTGATTTTATACATTAGAATGTCAGTCTTCTTGCGCAAGTACTCGTGGCCAGTGTAGACAGGTGGCAAGATTTTGCCCAAAAGCAGCTGCTTTTTGCCCCAAAGCAGTTGTTTGTGCTGCTAATCTGGAGACTTGGAGCTGAGCAGAGAGAAAATGAGGCTGTAGCAGGAGGAAAGCAGATGAAAGAAAGATGAAAGCTTCCTGTGTTCCCACAATGCTGCTAAACTGACAATGGGGGAAGAGAAACAATTATTTTTAAAAAGCCATCCAAATGCATTAGGGACTCATGAATTAAAAAGTAAAATCAATTAAGCCCAGTGAGTAGCTTTACTGAGCGGAGAGAAATAACGTTGTTCCAGTACCAATGCCACAGCCCCAGGGGACAGTACCGGTCGGGTTCTGATGGCCCTGCTGAGCTGCAAACTGAGACAAAGATTGGATTCATTTTTATCAACGTTGTGGGGGGAACCTCAGGGGACAAGTGCTGAGCTCAGGCAATAGGACTGTCTATAGAGCTCGTTTACCTCTCTCTCATTAATAGCCCAGGAGCTGGATGTGGTTCCTGGCTTGCTTGGATCTGACCCACAAGGATCGGAGCCCTCCCAGCATTGGGAAGCCCACATCGGTGCTCCTGACTCCCTACTGTGCACGAAATCTACTAGGCTGGGCCTCACAGACTCTGGTGTGTGAGGGGAATGTGGGGAGTGTCTTTCTCCTCAGCGGGGGGCCACACCAGTGAGAGGTGGGGGGTCTTTTGCAGGGGGTTGTTTGTTTGTTTTTACTTATCACTTGTGTGTGGCCCCCAACTGATTTTTTGTGGGTCAGCAGAACCAGACCCAAAAAAGGTTCCCCGCCCCTGCTCTAAAGCAACTGAAATTCCTTGATAACTATTCAGCTTCCATGTGAAAGGGTTTGGTGATATCATTCTGGCTCCATATCCTATTCTGCTGCTGGCTATTTCATGAGACAGTTTCCAAAATGAATGGGGAAAGAAGATCAAATTGGAGAGGTCCTCCCAATGCAGGCAATTTGGGAGGAGACTGTGTGAGAAATGTGGCTTTGCCACTGCCAGTTTGATGGATGAAGAGAAGTTGGCAGAGTTGAAAATTAGCTCCTTTGGGAAGCTAAATACATCTAAATATCTAAATACATATTTGCATAAAATTAACTCATTCATTCTACTCTCACTCCAATCAAACAATTTTTTCCCCCACTTTAACTTTGGCAAAGTCATGAATGATGTCATACTTCAAAGACCTGACAATTTCACTCTCGGTGCTCAAGAGGGGCAAAGCTCTGAGATGCTCTTGGGTCGTGGTGGATCAGAGGACGTGTTTGACCCTTGTTAGAAGAGAAAAGGAACGTTCTCCACTACAGTTAGTGATTATTAGTGAGGGATACAGCTGGAATGCAGATTCCACATTTGGGACACATTCTGTCACACTGGATTTAGTGATAACTCAGTACATCCAGATAAGCTTTCGTCATCTTTTCTCTCTCTGAGAGTGATAGGAGACCAACCAGTTGAAAAAATTCTTTAGTAAAATCTAACTGGGAGATCATCTGGGTACTTCTGACACAGACCTTTGATAAGATCCCGGGACCTGTGTGGGGACTCTGACTGCCACCAGGTGGCTTTTGATTAATGCAGGGAGGGCAGGCGAGGGTTCTTGGTGAGAGGAAGTTCCCTTTATGTACCCAAATTGAAGGGCTGTGTCTACATTGGCACCCCTTTCCAGAAAAGGGATGCTAATGAGACACTTTGGAATTGCATATTCCGCGGGGGATTTAAATATCCCCCGCGGCATTTGCATGAACGTGGCTGCCGCTTTTTTCCGGCACGGGGTTTTGCCGGAGAAAAGCGCCAGTCTAGATGGGATCTTGTGGAAAATAAGCCCTTTTCCGGAAGATCCCTTATTACTACTGTGATGGGGAGAGCCGCCTCATTCCCACCGATGCCGGCCCGCCCCGCACCGAGCCCGCGGTCGCCCTGACTCTCCTGGGAGCCACCCGGAGAGTGGGGATGAGCTGCCATGCCTGTTCCGCCGCCGCGGCCCAGCTGACGAGCGGCGTGCAGGAGGTATGGCTGGCGGAAGAGCGGGGACGGGCGAAGGGGGAGGGGCCAGTCGGCGCGGGTCTTTTGAAAAGCCCCGTGGAGCCGGGAGAAGGGGGGGAAGCAGAGCGAGGTGGAGAGGAGCGGAGAGCAAGCAGGAACGAGCGGAGGAGGGTGGAGAGTAATAGGAACAGCACAGGAAGGGTGGGTGGAGGTAGCATGGACCCGTGGAGGCCACGGGGGTATTAGATAGGGGGTAGGAAGGAGCCCAGGGGAGGCAAAGCCCGGAGAGCTGGTGCGTTGCGGGCAGGCGCCCCACCAGCGGGACAGGTCTCCGTGCACCTGTCCTTAGGGCCCTGGGTTGGGGTCCGGGAGAGAGGGTGGGCCCGGACCCCCCTACCCCACCTCGGGGTGCTTTAACCTAGGGAATAACCGAAGGACCCGAGAAAACAGGGAGAGAGACTGGACTCACCTGTTACAACTACTTTCAAGTTTGCAATTCCGAAGTGTCTCATTAGCATCTCTTTTCCGGAAAGGGGTGCCAATGTAGACACAGCCAAGGTGTGTGTTTGTTCTGCTCCCCACCCCCTGCCATTATGTGGTTTGGCCCAGATGGGGTGCCTAAGGAGGAGGGTTCAGATGGCATCGTGGCAGTAGTGACAGGTAGGGGAAGATATGGAAGTAAGATCCAGACTGGCCAGCCCAGGGGAATGAGGTTTAGACAGTTATGTGCTATTCCTTTTTCCGGTTCTGTTCCCAGCCTTAAAAATGTTGGGAACTTTTATACTTGGCCATCAGCCCTGAGGGTGCTGTTGCTGAATGCCAGGACAGTATCCCAGAAGACAGCTGTCATCCACGATTTAATTCGGAATGAAGGGGCTGACCTGGCTTGTATCACTGAGACCTGGCTGAGAGTGGAGGGAGGTGTCGACCTTTCCCAATTGTACCCGGCTGGGTTCTCAGTACAGAATCAGCCGTGGCTTAATGGTCGGGGAGGTGGGGGTGACAACGGTCTATCGAGATACTAGCTCACTGGCTAGGGTTGTGGTCCAACAAAGTGTCAGATTCCAGTGTCTGTACTTGATGTTGGGTGGCCAGGATGGGTTGGGTATGCTTCTTGTGTACCGCCCATTTCACTATACAGCAGATGCTCAGCTCAAGCTGGCCAGCATGGTCTTGGACGTGGCATTGAGGACGCAGAGGCTTTTGGTCTTGAGGGACTTTAATATCCACGCCAAAGCTGTTCTGTCTGGTCTGGCCCAAGATTTTATGGATACCATGACCACCCTAGGACTATCCCAAGAGATAAGTGACCCAACACATGTTGCAGGTCATACACTCGATTTGGTTTTTTTGGACTAAAGGTGATAGACTTCTTGGGATAAGGGATGTGGCTACACTCCCTTTGTCATGGACTGATCACTACCTGGTCAAGTTTAGACTGTCTGCTGACCTTCCCCTCCACAGAGGCGGAGGACCAATTAAGATGATCCGCCCTTGGAGGTTGATGGATCCGGAGGGTTTTCTGAGGTCCCTGAGGGACTGTTCATCCATTATGGCAAATGGTCCTGTAGATACCCTAGTTGATACATGGAACATCAAGGTAGCCCAGGCAGTTGATATGATTACCCCTAAGGGCCCTCTTCGGGCCAGTCAAGCCAGGTTTGCTCCCTGGCTTTCTGGGAAGCTGATGGAAGCAAAACAGTCTGTGTGATGGCTAGAATGCCGCTGGAGGAGAACTAGAGCTGAGTCCGATCGACTGCAGGTTAGAGCTGAACTGCGAGCTTACTCTGTGGCGCTGCTGACAGAGAAGAAAATCTACTTCTCCACCCGTATCGCATCCGCACAATGCCGTCCAGCGGCAGACCTATCCCCCACATCACTGAAATGATGATGTAACAATCCAGCTTGTCATAAAGTGGAAAATCAATAAAGTCTAAGGAAAAGGGAGGATGATTGCAATGCTGAATAAACAACCCAAATACAGAGATTTGTCAGCTTCCTCTGTGTGTAAATGGCAGAGTGGGGTCAGAAAAGAAGTGAGTCCTAGTCTTGTTATCCAAGAGATGCTTAGGTGGGGACCCTGGCAGGGTGGACAGATTTATATCATGATGGTTTATAAATCAAAGGATTTAAATCAGTTATTTAAAGACTCTACTTTAAATAACTGATTTAAATGTATAAACCATCTTGGATTTAAATCAGGTTGAAGCTTTGCAAAACTAATTTGAACAGTTATTCTATTGTAACTGTAGCTTGCATAATATAACAAACTAAATTATAAATATTATAGATGCAGGTGGTTGGCTTAAAATGTCACTTTTCTTTGAATTTTACAAAACCACTATACATAATAAATAAACAAAATAATAGCATTAAGGTGTACATTTTAATTAGGAAAGTAATTAACTACTGGAACAATTTAATGAGACTCGTAGTGGATTCTCCATCGCAGATTGACTGTGTTTCTAAAAGCTCTGCTCTAAAAATTATTTCAGGCAAGTTCTCTGGCCCTTGTTACACAGGCGGTCAGATAAGATAATCACAATAATCCTTTCTGGCCTTGAAATCTATGACTCTATAAAAAAAGATGCCATTTATATAAACACTTAGGCTGTGTCTACACTGACAAGTTATTCCGGAAAATCAGCCGCTTTTCTGGAAAAACTTGCCAGCTCTCTACACTGGCCGCTTGAATTTCTGGAAAAGCACTGACAATCTCATGTAAAATCATCGGTGCTTTTCCGGAAAAACTATGCTGCTCCCTTTCGGGCAAAAATCTTTTTCCGGAAAACTGTTCCGGAAAAGGGCCAGTGTAGACAGCACAGTAGTGTTTTCTGCAAAAAAGCCCCGATCGCGAAAATGACGATCGGGACTTTTTTGCGGAAAAGCGTGTCTAGATTGGCAATGGATGCTTTTCCGGAAAAGCGTCCTGCCAATCTAGACGCGCTTTTCCGAAAATGCTTTTAACAGAAAACTTTTCCGTTAAAAGCATTTCCGGAAAATCATGCCAGTGTAGACGTAGCCTTACACAGATAGGTAACTTTATTTCCATGGGTTGTCCCATTGACTATACACTAAAAACCCAGTGATGAAGAAGCACAGCTTAATTAAAGCACATCAGGTATCTTGACCTGTAAAAGGTCAATATATCAGAGGTCATGTTCACTGCAAATATAGCAAGTCTACTTGCTAATCCATTTGGTGTTTAAGGGCTGTATTGTTCTCATAATAAGGTCATCTGGCTGGGATCATTGAGTTGGGGTTGGTCCTGCTTTTGGGCAGGGGGCTGGACTTGATGACTCCTGAGGTCTCTTCCAGCCCTGGGATTCTAGGATTCTGTGATTAATGACGGCTCAGACTCATCTTTCACAGCATAGGCAAATGTTTTGGCGATGTCTAGACTGCCCCCTCTTGCGCAAAAAAATATGCAAATGAGGCAAAGTGTGGAATATCGCTGCCCCTCATTTGCATAATGAATTAGGCTCCGTTTTTGCGCAAGAGGCTTTTGCGCAAGAGCCATTCTTCCTGAAAAAAAGAGGAAGAACAGCTCTTGCACAAGAGGGGGTTTTTGCACAAAAGTAACTTGCACAAAAACGGAGCCTCGTTAATTATGCAAATGAGGCATGGCAATCGTTCACGCTTTGGCTCATTTGCATATTTTTTTGCGCACGAGGCGGCAGTCTAGACATAGCCCTAAAGCGTAAACATTTTTAGTAGATAAAAACTTGATGCGAAATCTGAAATTCTACTAATGGTTGGGAAGCTATTTAAAGTCACAAGTGAAAAACGTTCACTTTAGCAATTTAAGACCATAAAATGGAAATTAAGTGAAGAACTTTTAAAAAATTGGCTTCAATATGCCTCTCCCCTCCCCAAACAAACCAAACACACCAAGATTCAAATTAAATAATTATTTTTAAAGTTTCTTAACTATTGATTTATCCCCTCTGGCTTCTGACATCTAGGCTACGTCTACACTGGCCCCTTTTCCGGAAGGGGCATGTTAATTTCACGAGTCGCAATAGGGAAATGCGCGGGGGATTTAAATATCCCCCGCGGCATTTAAATAAAAATGTCCGCCGCTTTTTTCCGGCTTTTAGAAAAGCCGGAAAAGAGCGTCTACACTGGCCACGATCCTCCGGAAAAAAAGCCCTTTTCCGGAGGATCTTATTCCTACTTCAAAGTAGGAATAAGATCCTCCAGAAAAGGGCGCTTTTTCCGGAGGATCGGAACCAGTGTAGATGCTCTTTTCCGGCTTTTCTAAAAGCCGGAAAAAAGCGGCGGACATTTTTATTTAAATGCCGCGGGGGATATTTAAATCCCCCGCGCATTTCCCTATTGCGACTCGTGAAATTAACATGCCCCTTCCGGAAAAGGGGCCAGTGTAGACGAGCCCCTATTGTATGGCACCAGCTCTCTTGCTGTGTTTAAGAATCAGCCAATCAGGGAGCATAAACAATAAAATATGGATGTGAGCGATAACAATGAATGATGAACACTGAAGACTCAAAGCTATGGAAAAGAATCTGTGATCCAATCCACGTGCTAAATAATATCCTCAATCTCTCATCAAATAACTGTGAGTCCTGAATGGAGCTGAACTTATTTGCAGTGATCAGAGAAAGAGGCTGAAATGCATCAATAAACTGTGCTGCGGACAGTTCCCGCAGCGTCTTTCAAGGCTAGGATGACAAATGATAGAAATAGTTTTCTTTGTAGTTCTCTGCTTCAAGGCAAATCCCTGCTAGTGAGGAGAGACAGATGAGGTGGCCATGCAGGACGGACACTTGTCTGTATAGGTACTTACAAAGCAGCTCCGAGGTTTCGATGCAAATATCGTAACAATCTCCTGGGGAGGTAAAGCAGCGAGACTCCCGTTTGAGTAATAATGTCCAGGGCTTGTATAACACTTTTCATGACTAGCGCTCCGAGCACTTTACGAAGAGAGGAGCATGTCAATACTCTTATTTGACAGGCGGGGAACTCAGCCACAGAGAATGTGCGGCCCAGGGCCTGATGGCACCGGAGCGAGGCATGGTGGGGAATGGTTGGAAGAGGAACGGCCCGGCCCCAGCCTGCTCTGCTCTCGTGGCTCCTGGCAGTGTCGCTCTGTTCCTGCCGCTGCTGGCGAGTGCAAGGGGGATTCACCCCTTCCCCACGCGAAGCGCCCCTCCCATTTGATGAACATCTGACTCCTACGTTTATTGCCTTTGTATCACAACGTTTGACGTACGATTCGCATGAGGGGCAACGCTGTGGGGGGCATGAAGGGTCACGTGCCCCAAATGCTGTGGGGAGAGGGGCAAGGGGCCAGAGCCGTTCCATTCTATTTGGCTCCTCCAGCTACTCTGGACCCCATGCTGAATGGCTCCTGCAGGGCCCAGAGGTTAACAGGGGGACTTCTGCTGACAATAAGGGTCCCACTCCACCAGCTCTGCTTCCCAATACCACTGAGCCCCGTCCCTTCTCCCGAGCTCCTCCCCCAGCAGCCCAGCCCAGGGGACTAGCAGGGGCGAGGGGTCCTTCTCCTCCCCCACCCACTCACCAGTAGCAGCAGTTGGCAGCGGAATGACCCAGTCACAGCCGGCTCTGCTCCCCTGGAACCCAGCGTTCTGCTTTGCTTCCCACCACTGCGCCTTCCCCAAGCCCCTTCATCCAGTAGCACGGCCCGGGGGCTAGGCACTTGGGAATGGAGTGAAATGGCTAGGAACCGGGGGGAGTAGAGTGCACTGGAGTTCGGTCACTTAGCTTCATGCTGTGGCTTCCAATGAGTGCAGCGGGGGTGGGCGATTGACTCCTGCTACTGGCACCAGGCCACTATTAGTGGCCCAGGCTGCTTTGCTCGGGGGCAGAGGCCGAGTGGGAGTGGGGAAGGAATGGAGTTGAGGTGGGGGTATGGGGACAGGGTGGAGAGGGGCAGGGCAGGTATGGAAAGAGGGGGAGCTCTCCTCTGGCCTAGGGGTGAAATGGAGAGGAGTCACGTGCGGGGTGGTTATATGGTCAGTGCTCCCCTTGTATCCTTCTCCAGCAGTTGCCACTGATTTGCGTGGGGAGGGTTGGAACAGTTTGTACAGTGGGGGTGCTGACAGACATTGAAGCAAACTGGAAACCACTTCAACTTACTTCTAGCACTTCTGCTGATTTGCACACATGAGTGATCCCTCACACTTCTTTTCCATTTGTCCTTATACCACTGAGGGTATGTATAGACTTCATCCCTATGCCGACAGAGGGATGCAGATTAGGCAGGTCGACATTGCAAATGAAGCGGGGATTTAAATATCCCTTTGCTTAATTTGCATAGCAATTGGTGGCCATTTTTGCCGACTCAGCACTTTGTCAGCAAAAAGCAGCAGTCTAGAGGGGGATCTGTCGAGAAAGAAAGCCTTTTTCGACAGATCCCTTATGCCTCCTGCAAGGAGGTTTAAAGGATCTGTCGAGAAAGGCTTTCATTCTCGACAGATCCCCCTCTAGACTGTCGCTTTTTGCTGACAAAGTGCTGAGTCAGCAAAAGCAGTGGCCATTTTGATGCAAACTGAGCGTGCGATATTTAAATCCCTGCTTAATTTGCAAAGTCGACCTGCCTAATCTGCATCCCTGACTTCCCAGTGCTGCCCAGCCCCTTATATGCCTGTGAGAATCTGGCTGACAACACTGAAGGAGAAACTTAAAAAACAACAAATAGTCTTGCAGTGTCTTAAAGACTAACAAAACATGTAGATGGGACCATGAGCTGTCATGGCTACAGCCTACTTCTTCAGATGACTGGAGTACTGTATTAAAAGTCCAGTTCCAAAATAAATAGTGGATGGAAGGCAAGAAGGAAGGGGAAAAAATAGTGAATTAGAGTGTTCATGTTACGTGACGCTGATAGAGAAGGTGCAAATTGTCCCAAACTTGTAAATCAAGTTAAGTTCCAACACTTCCCTGTGTATTTGGTTTGTGGAACTGGCCTGAAACAACATGGTGACTTTGAGATCCATTAATAAGTGCCTGGGCAGGTTAAAGTGATCACCACTATAGGACATTCAAGACAATGTAGTTCTCTGAAAGTCTGGAAGATTCCATGAGATTCTATGAAGGTCCGGAATATTCGGGGGGTATGTCTACACTACCCCGCTAGTTCGAACTAGCGGGGTAATGTATGCATACCGCACTTGCTAATGAAGCCCGGGATTTGAATTTCCCGGGCTTCATTAGCATAAGCGGGGAGCCGCCATTTTTAAATCCCCGCTGCTTCGAACCCCGTGTAGCGCGGCTACACGGGGCTCGAACTAGGTAGTTCGGACTAGGGTCCTATTCCGAACTACCGGTACTCCTCGTGAAACGAGGTGTACCGGTAGTTCGGAATAGGACCCTAGTCCGAACTACCTAGTTCGAGCCCCGTGTAGCCGCGCTACACGGGGTTCGAAGCAGCGGGGAT
Source organism: Pelodiscus sinensis (assembly GCF_052426305.1). NCBI lineage: Eukaryota > Metazoa > Chordata > Testudines > Trionychidae > Pelodiscus > Pelodiscus sinensis. The sequence continues at coordinate 12,247,763 of NC_143080.1, read as the reverse complement.
TTAAAAATGGCGGCTCCCCGCTTATGCTAATGAAGCCCGGGAAATTCAAATCCCGGGCTTCATTAGCAAGTGCGGTATGCATACATTACCCTCCTAGTTCGAACTAGGAGGGTAGTGTAGACATACCCTGGAAGGGTAGTGACAATATGAATCCACATATGGAAAGCGTGAAACATACTTTCAAACATTCTATTTTCCCTTTTGGTGCTAATAACCAAATCAGCCCCTCAAGCTCGGCGCCCCCAAGCTATGAGTGAAAGTGACTTAAATTTCTTACAGTTACTGTCATATCGCAAACCACGCTCCACCGGGGAAGTCCTCAGGCCAAGAGATTAGGGGCGGGGTTATGATACAACAGTACCTGTCAGAAATGTAAGTGTGGGGTGAGATGCAGGATCTTTAGGCAGGTGGTTGAGGAGTGTCAAGGTGTGTGTGGGGGGGGGTCTCGAGGCAGGGGGCTGGAGGTATGGGCTGGGAGTAGGAGTCAGGGTTGGCGGGGTGAGGAAGGGCTCAAGGCAGAGGATTTGCCTTGCCAATGAATTAGAGTGATTACCGGTAATTGAATACTGAGAGGTTGCATGGCTTAGCATTCAGCGGGTATGTCTACACTACCCCGCTAGTTCGAACTAGCGGGGGTAATGTAGTCATCCGCAGTTGCAAATGAAGCCCGGGATTTGAATTTCCCAGGCTTCATTTGCATGAAGCCGGCCGGTGCCATTTTTAAATGCCGGCTAGTTCGAACTCCGTGCCGTGCGGCTACACGCGGCACGGGGTTTGAACTAGCCGGCATTTAAAAATGGCGCCGGCCGGCTTCATGCAAATGAAGCCTGGGAAATTCAAATCCCGGGCTTCATTTGCAACTGCGGATGACTACATTACCCCCGCTAGTTCGAACTAGCGGGGTAGTGTAGACATACCCAGCTAGAGGGATACATGCGCTAAGGTCTAGTGGGCAATGCGTGTTTGCAGGCAGGATTCCCATGGGGATTATACATGCCTAGGCTCTAGGCTCACTTATGACTTCTCCTTCAAGTGTATGCTTTGATTGGTAGCTGCAGGGATGTGGGGACCTCTGCTGGTCCATGGGTACAGAGAAAAGCAATCTCACTTCGTCCAGCATATAACCTGAAACAGGAGCACCCGTTAGCTCAGAGCCATGCCAAATCGTCAGTTTTTGCTGCCTGGTTAGTCCGGTGGTCACCACTCTTCAGCCATTCACCCAGGAGAGCGGGGGACTGAACTTGATGACTCTCAAGTGCCTATGATTCTTTGATTACAGGGAGTCCCCGGGTTACGTACAAGATAGGGACTGTAGGTTTGTTCTTAAGTTGAATTTGTATGTAAGTCGGAACTGGTACATATTGTAGGGGAAACTCTAGCCAAACATTTCTCCAGAGCTCAGTTTTATTCTCCCACACCTCACTTCCCTCTGGGTATGTCTACACTACCCCGCTAGTTCGAACTAGCGGGGTAATGTATGCATACCGCACTTGCTAATGAAGCCCGGGATTTGAATTTCCCGGGCTTCATTAGCATAAGCGGGGAGCCGCCATTTTTAAATCCCCGCTGCTTCGAACCCCGTGTAGCGCGGCTACACGGGGCTCGAACTAGGTAGTTCGGACTAGGGTCCTATTCCGAACTACCGGTACTCCTCGTGAAACGAGGTGTACCGGTAGTTCGGAATAGGCACCCTAGTCCGAACTACCTAGTTCGAGCCCCGTGTAGCCGCGCTACACGGGGTTCGAAGCAGCGGGGATTTAAAAATGGCGGCTCCCCGCTTATGCTAATGAAGCCCGGGAAATTCAAATCCCGGGCTTCATTAGCAAGTGCGGTATGCATACATTACCCTCCTAGTTCGAACTAGGAGGGTAGTGTAGACATACCCTCAGTCCTTTATTCTCAAGCTTTATTCTCAGGACCCTCCTTCCAGCCGACAGCGGGGGGTGTTGGAGCTGCCCAGGGGCGTCCGCGGGGCCAATGGACCCAAAGCTGGCGGGGCGGGGTGCCTCCTCCACTGTCGCTGCCTCTGGCGGCGCGGGGGGCGCTTCCCCCCAGCAGACCAGGGAGACGCGGAGCGGCTTTTCTCGCCGCGGAGGATGCGGGTGGTGGGACCGTAGCGCGTCTCGGCGGTCCTGCCGCCCGCGTCCTCCGCGGCGAGAAAAGCCGCTCTGCGTCTCCCTGGTCTGCTGGGGGGGGGGGGGGCGCTAGCTCCGCGTCTCCCTGGTCTGCTGGGGGGGGGGCGCTAGCTCCGTGTCTCCCTGGTCTGCTGGGGGGGGGCGCTAGCTCCGCGTCTCCCTGGTCTGCTGGGGGGAAGCGCCCCCCGTGCCGCCAGAGGCGGCGACAGTGGGGGAGGCACCCCGCACTAGCTGCGCCCCCCCCCATTTGTAACTAGGGATCCGACGTAAGTCAGATTGATGTAACCCGGGGACTTCCTGTAATTCCATGCTTATATTTCTCGGATTTGATCCAGGCAACCCTGGGAACCTTTTATTGCCAAATGCAATAGTCCCTAGGAGACAAAATTAATATGGATTTCCCCCAACTGGGAATTTGCCCAGTATGCCAATGGACATATCTGGGGAGAGGGGAGGCAAAAATGTTGCTTTTTTCATGGCAAAATACTTTCATTAACAGAGACCATCACCCGGTGTTCTTGTGACATTCAAAGCAGTGGAATGGGAGTGATCTTGCGTCTTATCGCCAGATATGTTGGTGTTGCTGCTGGCTGATCAGAGGCAGGCAAGTGGACCTCTTGTAGCCCTAGGATCTGCTCCTGTCCACTCCTTGTCAGGGGCTCAGAGTGGCAGTGGAGCTTTTAAGCGGCCAGGGGGCTGCAGACAGGGGAGTTTGAGAGGGACCCAAGAGATCCCGTCGCTGAACAGGCTACCTGGGGAGAGTGAGAGGACTCGCTTTTGGTGCGAGTGAGTTTGCTCGACTGTTTGAATTTTGTTTGTTGAATTCTGATTCTGATTTCAGGTGACTGAGTGCCTGACCCTTTGTTCCCTCAATTGCTCTCTTGATTGCATCTGGTCAGCCTTCCCCTGTGTGACTCACGAGGGGGCAGGCCTGGCCTAGGCAAGCAGGCTTTAAAAGCCAGAGGCAGAGCGACCAGGGAGCGAACACGGACAGGGGACTGCAGACAGGGGAGTTTAACAGAGGGAGGCCTACGATGGTCAGGAAGACCCACAACACCTGTGCCAACACTGCTTCTGTCTCCTGCACCTGTGCCTGTAGCCAGACAGAGCGCCTGAGCATGGATGCCTCTACCCAGATCCTGGTGTGGTTTTGCAGGTACTGTGGCTTGCAATTCCCACTTACTGATATCCAGGCTGGAGAGATCATCCAATGCAAAAGGTGCCTGCTGGTGGAATCTGTCAGGCAGCAGGTGGGAGAGCTACAGGAGGAGGTGGCTAGGTTGAGGAGCACCCAAATCCCCGAGCAATTCCTGGACCGCGTTCATGAGGAGACAGCTGAGGTAGCTGTCCCAGTACACAGGACTGCGGGCACACCGCTGGTGGAGGAGGAGATGGCTCAGGGTGGACACTGGCAGCTGATTACTTCTGGCAGCAAGCACTGCTCCACCCCTGCTCTGAACCCGCCTGCCGTGGTAGTAGGAAACCGTTATGCTCTTCTTTATACAGAAGATAAGAAATCACCCCCTACAACGGAGGAGGAGAAGCCTCCTCAAGTACCCCCAAGGCTGGGAGGTCTGCTGCTACCACTGCGAATAGGAAACGTAGGGTAGTGGTGGTCGGAGACTCTCTTCTGAGGGGGACGGAGGTGCCCATCCGTTGCCCTGACATTTCATCTCGGGAGGTATGCTGCTTGCCGGGGGCCTGTATCCGAGATGTTACAGAGGCATTGTCGAGGATTATCCGGCCCTCTGCGGAAAAGTTTTTGCGGAAAAACTTGCCAGCTGTCTACACTGGCCGCTCGAATTTCCGGAAAAGCCCTGACAATCTCCTGTAAAATCATCAGTGCTTTTCCGGAAATACTATGCTGCTCCCGTTCGGGCAAAAGTCTTTTTCCGAAAGACTTTTGCGCAAAAGGGCCAGTGTAGACATCATAGTACTGTTTTGCCCAAAAAAGCCCCTATCGCGAAAATGGCATTGGTTTTTTTTTTTGGAAAACCGCATCTAGATTGGCCACGGAAGCATCCTGCCAATCTAGACCTGCTTTTCAGCTGATCAGCTGTTTGTCGGCTCAGCGCGGCAGCCATGTAAATTTAAATGAAGCCACGATTATTTAAATCGCGGCTTCATTTCCCTTTGCCAAAAAAACAAATCTACATTGCTCCATCGACGGAGCCATGTAGTTTAGACGTACCTTTGGTGTCCTCTAGTCCTTCTATTATGGGAACTAATGAAGAACTTTTCTTTATGCACCTTCTCCACACCACTCATGCTTTTATAGACCTCTATCATATCCCCCCTCAGTCTCTTCTTTTCTAAGCTGAAAAGTCCCAGTCTCTTTAGCCTCTCTTCATATGGGACCTGTTCCAAACCCCTAATCATTTTAGTTGCCCTTTTTGAAACCCTTTCCAAGGCCAAAATATCTTTTCTGGGGTGAGGAGACCACATCTGTACACAGTACTGAAGATATGGCGTACCATAGTTTGATACTTCCCCTCCTCCTTCTTCCCCTGGCTTTTCCCTTCCAGCTCCTTCCTCCCTGGTTTCCCCCTCCCCTCGCCCACCCTCTCTCTTCCCCTTTCCCACCTCCTTTTCCCAGACTCCCCAGAGGTTAATCCCCCCCCACGCCCAGCTTTGTTAAAGAAAGAGAGTTCCTATTTTTGAACACGTGTCCTTTATTTTTTACATCAGGAAGGGGGGCTAGAGAGGGGTAAGTGGAAGGATGTGAGGGAGGAATTGGGTACGAGCCCCCGATGGGGAGAACTGGGGTGACTCTGCGGGCTCCTCGGGGTGGAAACTCTCCTGCAGCCCCCTGATTGACCCACCCTCCCCCGGATGGCAGCCTGCGGCAAGTGCAGCCGGGCTGATGGCCGAGTGCTGTGATGTGCCGAGTGTGGGCGCTCAGGGCACTCCAAGCCAGGACTGCTTAGCTGTCCCTCATCGAGTTAGACAAGCAAGCAGGGAACCCTGAGAACTGTCTGTCCGGGGCGGGGGTCGGGTCCCTTTAAGCACAGCCCTCGGCTAGCCTGAGACAGCAGCTCCACGCTCTAAGTCCTAACCTGATGCCCTGCTGGCACTGCTTCCGGCCAGTCTTAACTTTGGTTCAGGGTCCACTCAATGTGGACATGCTAATTCAAATTAGTTTTTAGGTCTAGATGCACTAATTTGAATTAGCTTATTTCGAATTAACCAATTCGAATTCAGTTAGTTTGAATTAGTGCTGTAGTGTAGACATACCCTGAGGCTACGTCTACACTGGCACCCTTTTCCGGAAATGCTTAAAACGGAACAGTTGTCCATTATAAGTATTTCCGGAAAAAGCACGTCTACATTGGCAGGATGCTTTTCCAGAAAAGCACTTTTTCCGGAAAACCATCTGTGGCCAATCTAGATGCACTTTTCCGCAAAAAAGCCCCGATCGTCATTTTCGGGATGCGGCCTTTTTTTGCGGAAAAGACTACAGTGCTGTCTACACTGGCCCTTTTCCGGAACAGTTTTTCCGGAAAAGGACTTTTGCCCGAATGGGAGCAGCATAGTTTTTCTGGAAAAGCACTGACAATATTACATGAGATCGTCAGTGCTTTTCTGGAAATTCAAGCGGTCAGTGTAGACAGCTGGCAAGTTATTCTGGAAAAGCACCTGCTTTTCCGGAATAAGTGGTCCAGGGTAGACACAGCCTGAGAGCCTTGCTAATTAGCATAGTAACTGCTAAACAGAGAATCTTCCAGCATCAACATAGAGTACATATTTATAACTCCACATATAGATATCACACAAGTACATGCGTAGAATACTGGATATAGAATCAGTAGAACACAAGTTTTCACTTGACACCTCACATGGCCCCCTTTGTACTGACTTTGGGGCAAACACCCTCCTCCCTGTGTGCAGCAGTGCCCTGTCTGATCCCCTTAAAATCCAGTAATGTGACACAGGGATCAGACAGAAGCCTGAGAGGCTAGTCTGAGCTACTGAACCTCAGCAACAAACACAGCCCCAGTTTCAAATGCAGCAGCTCAGGCCAGTGGAAATTGGAACTCAGTCACTGGCATTTTTCTCTGTCAGAGAAATTACTGGTCATGAATTATTCACTCATCCCCGCAGCGGCTACTGATCTCCAAAGCTGTGCTTGGCATGGCTGGACGCTGCCTACAGAGGCAGCTTGACAATGATTGCCCCTTGGTGCATCTTGAGTAGGCTGTGATCTTTCCTCTGCTCTATTATCCCAGTGTCCTGGCTGGGATGCAGGCATTCTGACCTACTCATTAAAGCAAAGTTGGGAGCCAGGCACAGTCAGATAACGGGATCAGAGTCTAAGATGGGCCAACTGGAAGGCAGGCAGTATCAGTAGCAGGTGTTGCAGGGGAAGCAGTCTTAAGCAAGGAAAAGCCAGTTGCATGCACAACTTCCTGTTCCTGTGCTGGGTTTAAAAAGAAGCAAGAAATCAATGGGTCCCTCAGACAACCAGGTCCCAGGACTGGAGTCTTCAGGCAGAGCTGAGTTTCTAGTTGCGGTGACTGTCCGCAGCAGGAACTTACTGGTGCATGAGGGTATGCCAACACAGCAAAGAAACACTTGCAGCTGGCCCCAGCCTGAGCTGGCCTGAACTCAGGCTGCAGGGCTGTTTCATTAGCATGCAGACTTCTGGGATCCAGGTGGACCCATGGGATCCTACAGACCCACAGGCTGTAGGACTCTGTGAGGTGCCAGAGCTGCAGCTCCAGGAAGTATGCAGCAATGGAAGAACTCTGCAACCTCAGTCAGGTGACATGGGACACCTGTAGGTTTTAGCTTTGTTATGTAGTCATATGCTGAGAGCCCTGGGGACCATGACCCCGATACTATGCCTTGGTCACAGGCCCACCAATGTGGGGAGATGAAGGGAGCAACTGTTCCAGGCCTTGGCAATTCAAAAGGGTGTGGGCTGCGTGGCTGCTGCCCTGGGCACTTTAAATCCCTTCTGGAGCACCGGGTGGCATGCTCTGAGGGCTGCCAGAGGGCAGGGGGAGACTATAGCACACGCCGGGTATGGCTGGCTGCCCCTTCTGCCGTAGGAACCCTCTCCACTCTATTCCAGCCACCTCTACAAATGGTACCAGAGCTCTGGAAAATGCGCTGTCTTCCAATAAAAATGAGGAGTCCTGTGTCACCTTAGAGATTAACAGATTTATTAAGCCATAAGTATAGTAATCATATTTTCTGAGCCAAAAATAGGGACACATTAGCCACGCCCCCTGAAACCACTAGCCACACCCTGACCCCTTAGGCCCTGCCCACCACAGGAAGTCGCACCCCTGGGGTAGTACTTCTGGGGTCAAGTTGAACACATAAACGGAAGTAAAGGGTGTCATGTGACCCCTCTAAGTGCTCCTTCCACCGTCCTCTACCAATAGGGATGGATTTGTGCCCCATAGGAGCCTCCCATGCGACTATACTGCAATTGCCTTAACCCAGGGTCCAGACTTAGAGTCCCATGACACTGCAGTGATAAGAGTCCAACCCTGACTCAAGATGAGATCCAGAATCCGAGACCGATTACTTTGCAGTGTAGATGCAGCCCCATTTGACCTAGGGCCTAGGAATGATCCAGAACTATCCCATAATTTCATGGGACAACTTCCTAAGTCCTCTTAATGGATGATGCTTACCATTTTCAATTAACTGGCAATCAGAGGGGGCTTCTCCAGCCCCACAGAGGGCCCACTGAAGACAGGGACGTCTCTCGTCTGGAGCAGCCCTTGTATCTGGGTCCCCTGGGACTGCGCCAGTGTCCAGAGATGCCTCTCTCCATGGGGAGTTCAGCTTGTTGTGAACAGGGGCTGGTCCTGAGGGAGCTGGAAACCAGTGGCAACTCCAGTGTGACCTAACATTAACCAGTTAAATGATTAATGGGAATTTACATTCCCAATGAGATGGACTGCGACTGCATTTTTTGAAGTGACTGCAAAACTATCAAGTGTCCTGCGTTTCCACAAGCCAGAATGACAATACTGAACTAACCATGATAATTACAGGGTGGAGAAGACCCATGTCACTAACCCTCACCACCTCTGCTTGAAAGGTACATTTCCCATGGTGATCAACGGGGCGGGGCTATTTTATATGTAAAGAGAAATGTATAAGTCAATACCATGATGGCAATGCCTATGTTATATAAATAATACCTAATAATAATTGCCAAATGAGACCACTTCCCAACCTGCTTACAAAGGACCTGATCTGATTTAAATTTTAAGCTAGGATTGGGCCCAGAACAACCTCTTGATATTACCCAAAAAGATCTAGTTAACATTTAGGCTGTGTCTAGACTACATGCCTCTGTCGTCAGAGGCATGTAGATTAGACACATAGGCAAAGGCAAATGAAGCCGCGATTTAAATGATCGCGGCTTCATTTAAATTTACATGGCTGCCGCGCTGAGCCAACAAACAGCTGATCAGCTGTTTGTCCACTCAGCGCGCTAATCTGGACGCTCCCCTGCCGACATCAAAGCCCTTTGTCGGCAGCCCCGTTATTCCTCGTGGGATGAGGTTTACCGGGGCTGCCGACAAAGGGCTTTGATTTCGGCAGGGGAGCATCCAGACTAGCGCGCTGAGCAGACAAACAGCTGATCAGCTGTTTGTCGGCTCAGCGCGGCAGCCATGTAAATGTAAATGAAGCCGCGATCATTTAAATCGCAGCTTCATTTGCCTTTGCCAAAACAACAAATCTACATGGCTCCGTCGACGGAGCCATGTAGTTTAGACGTACCCTTAGTCACCCTTCAAAAATATCAGGGACCAATCAGTAAAAGCCCCACTGCCTAATAGAGGCGATCTTTGAAGAATATTGGAGAGATTTTTAATTTACTTTTTCTGACAGCAGCACTTTCTCTCACTTTACGTGGGGTCTTTAGCACAGGTTTCACTTTGTGTGTCAGAATAACTCAGAAATGCATTGTCACAGCTTACTCCACTCAGGTCTAGATAATGTGCAGCCCCAAAGACAGAACAAATCCCTTGAAATTGGAAGTCAAAACATCTCACCTCTTCACAGAGCTCACACAGGGCTTGTTTACTCAGACACACAAGTCATGAGAACCCTCTCTGGAGAAAGACAATACGTCCTGTCTCTCTGTGGATGCACCAAGTGATTTCACATGGCATCTTAAAATGTTGTTAAAATCATCAACTGATTGCATGAGGAAGACTCACAAAGAGTCTGTCCATCATCCACACCGGAGTGATGCAGTGATTTCACACCATGGTAACAGACCTGATCTCTCAGGGTATGTCTACACTACAGCACTAATTCGAACTAACTTAATTCGAATTAGTTAATTTGAACTAAGCTAATTCGAACTAGTGCATCTAGACCTAAAAACTAGTTCGAATTAGTATTTTGCTAATTCAAACTAGCATGTCCACATTGAGTGGACTCTGAACCGGGGTTAAGGATGGCCGGAAGCAGTGCCGGCAGGGCATCAGATGAGGACTTAGAGCGTGGAGATGCTATCTCAGGCTAGCCGAGGGCTGCGCTTAAAGGGTCCCGACCCCCACCCCGAACAGACAGTTCTAAGGGGTGCCCCGCTTGCAAAGCAGTCCTGACTTGGAGTGCCCGGAGTACCCACACTGGGCACATCACACCACTCGGCCATCAGCCCGGCTGCACTTGCCGCAGGCTGCCATCCGTGAGGGGGGTCAATCGGGGGGCTGCAGGAGAGCTTCCACCCCCAGAAGCCCGCAGATCCAGCCCAGTCCTCCCCATTGGGGGCTCGTACCCCATTCCTCCCTCATCTCCTTCCACTTACCCTTCCCTAGCCCCCCTTCTTATTGATGTACAAAATAAAGATAACGTTTCTTCCAACATTGACTCTGTCTTTATTGAACAAAACTGGGGAAGACTGGGAAAAGACACAGGCACCGTAGCCAGCCCGTGCCCCTTTAAGGGGTCCGCGGCCGGGAGGGGGGCATAGAGTTTCCCTGGTGTTGGCCAGAGTGGCCACCAGGGAAACCTGGGGAGGGCTAGCCTCCCACTAGTTCAAATTAAGGGGCTACACACCCCTTAATTCGAACTAGTAAGTTCGAACTAGGCTTAATCCTCGTAAAATGAGGTTTTCCTAGTTCGAACTAAGCGCTCCGCTAGTTCGATTCAAATTCGAACTAGCGGAGCGCTAGTGTAGCGGCTATGAATGTTAGTTCGAACTAACATCCGTTAGTTTGAACTAACATTGTAGTGTAGACATACCCGCAGTTCTCAGGGGTTCACTGCTTGCAAAGCAGTCCTGGCTTGGATTGCCCAGAGTACCCACACTGGGCACATCACAGCACTCGGCCATCAGCCCGGCTGCACTTGCCGCAGGCTGCCATCCGTGAGGGGGATCAATCGGGGGGCTGCAGGAGAGCTTCCACCCCCAGAAGCCCGCAGAGCCACCCCAGTCCTCCCCATTGGGGGCTCGTACCCCATTCCTCCCTCACCTCCTTCCACTGATCCCTCCCTAGCCCCCCTTCCTGATCTACAAAATAAAGGACACGTGTTCAAAAATATAAACTCTCTTTATTGAACAAAACTCAGGGAGACTTGGAAAAGGAGGTGGGAGAGGGGAAGAGAGAGGGTGGGAGAGGGGAGGGCAACTAAAATGATCAGGGGTTGGGAACAGGTCCCATATGAAGAGAGGCTAAAGAGACTGGGACTTCTCAGCTTAGAAAAGAGGAGACCGAGGGGGGATATGATAGAGGTCTATAAAAGCATGAGTGGGGTGGAGAGGGTGCATAAAGAAAAGTTCTTCATTAGTTCCCATAATAGAAGGACTAGAGGACATCAGATGAAATGAATGGGTAGCAGGCTTCAAACTAACAACAGAAAGTTCTTCTTCACAAAGCAAATAGTCAACCTGTGGAACTCCTTGGTGCAGGAGGCTGTGAAGGCTAGAACTAGAACAGAGTTTAAAGAGAAGTGAGATAATGTGATGGAGGTTGGGTCCATGGACTGCTATTAGCCAGGAGGAAGGAGTGGTGTCCCTGGCCTCTGTTTGTGGAACGCTGGAGATTGAGGGCACGAGACAAATGGCTTGGTCATTGTCTTCGGTCCATCCCCTCCGGGGTGCCTAGTGTTGGCCACTGTCGGCAGACAGGCTACTGGGCTAGATGGACCTTTGGTCTGACCCAGTACGGTCATTCTAAGCTCAGGGCTCAGGGTTGGGGGTCTCAGTAGACCACCTTGATTTTTGTGCCAACCTGCTCCTGGGTGGCCAGACTGGCAGCTCTCCTGCCCAAGCCGGCCACTTTTCTGTGCCTAGTGCGGAGGTCGTGGATGAGGTCCTAGATCTCTGCACTAGCCCAGGCGGGTGCCCGCCTCTTGCGGACCCGGGCAGGCTCCTGGGAGCCACCAGCCTGGTCCCGGGAAGAGGCGGAGGGCTGGGTGGCAGCGGGTGGCTGGCTCGAGCTGTGCCAGGTGCAGGGTCTGCTGGCTGGGTGCTAGCAGGCTTGCACCTGGCTCGGGCACCGTAGCTAGACCGTGCCCCTTTAAGGGCTCCTGGGCTGGGAGTGGGGCAGAAGAGTTTCCCTGGTGGTGCCCAGAGTGGCCACCAGGGAAAGCTGGGGAGAGCTAGCCTCCCACTAGTTCAAATTAAGTGGCTACACAGCCCTTAATTCGAACTAGTTAATTCGAACTAGGCGTTAGTCCTCGTGGAATGAGGTTTACCTAGTTCGAATTAAGCACTCCGCTAGTTCGAATTATGTTCGAACTAGCGGTTTGTATGTGTAGCGCCTATCAAAGTTAATTCGAACTAACGTCTGTTAGTTCGAATTAACTTTGTAGTGTAGACATACCCTCAGTGAGCTCTTGTGAAGCAGTAGGGAGCCTGTGGTGGTCTCCCAGGAGGAGAGGCCGAGGGTGCCTTTAGTTCAGTGATTCTCAAACTTTTGAGACAGATGGTCCATGGGCCCATGTAAACATTTCTGTGGCCCACCAGTTGCTAATAGAAACTCACCGTTAATTACATAATTATTCCCCGGGCATTTTGCTAGTGCTGCAGCAAGGCAGAAAGATTTAATTTAAATGATTAAACAGATTAAGTTTTTTAACTTTCTCATGTTAGTTTATCAAACTTCATTTTAAATAAAGTAAAATATTAATTTATGTCCAACACAAAAGGGTTCAATATTTTCTTTATTTATGGCAGGGGTAGGCAACATTTTTGGATTGGGGGCCACAGAAAAATCAGTTGGGGATCACACAAGTGAGAAACAAAAAAACTTCTCCCAAAGCCCTGACTGACGTCTCCCCCAACTCAGACACCTCACCCCCCTGTTGCTCCAGCCCCATGGGGTGAGTGGAAGGGACTAGGGCAGTGATGCACAACCTGTAGGACATGACCCCCTTGGAGGTCATAGCTGCCTTCCTGGGAGGTCGCAACACTTGGATCCAACTGGCCGCTTTTCCTGGCTTCTCAGCGTGGCATCCAATGTACACGCAGCGGGGGCGGGGGGCGTGGCAGGAGAGCAGCTGCAGCCCAACAATTAAAGGAGACGATTCCCGTTTTTTTTTTTTTTTTTGCGCACCACTGGACTAGGGATGTGAACGACTACTCGCTTCCCCGCCTTGCTGCCTCTATCGGAAAGAGGCAGCAAGTGAGGGGCAAAGAGGAAGGGATGCTTCAAAGCGGCAGCACCATGTGGAGTTTGGTGCCAGCTGGGAGCCTGGGCTGCATGAATCATCATCCAAGTGGCAGTGCTGCGTGGAGCTGACCCCGGGCTCCACAAAGCGCTGCCACTTTGAAATGCTGCGGGGCGCACGGGGCCAGTGGAGGAGTTGCTGGCTCTGTGCTCTCTGCAGCTCTTTCACCTTTGACATGTAGCAACGCCCAGGGCTCTTCAGTGGCAGCGCCCCTATAGACTAATTGAATAGTCGATGCAAAATGCATCGACTATTCGATTAGCAAACTAATTGAAATTTTACATCCCGAGACGGGATGGGGACGACGAAGGTTCAGGGCTTCCCATAGGCCAGATTTACATTTCTGGGGTTCCAGATATTGTAGATTTTATAGGCCCCCTTAGGCTCTGTGACAAAAACTAGGGGTTCAGTGTGTGCGATAGGGCTGCGGAGTGGGACAGCAATGGGGTGCAGGATCTGGGAGGGAGGTGGGGTGTAGGAGAGGGAGAGGTTGCGAGGTCCGGATGGGAGGTAGGGTGCAGAAGCAGGCTTGGAGTAGAGTGTCTGGCCAGGTGGAGGGAGCAGGAGCCACGGTGGATGAAGGAGCAGGGGGGGAGGTGACTGGCTAGGGGGGAGAGTGTCAGAGCAAGTTATGGGTGCGGAGTTTTGGGGGGAGGAGGGGAGTGAGTGAGGGGGATTGGGGTATGGGAGTGCGGGCAAGAGGGGGACGCTTACCCGGCTTCACACCACCATTCCTCTAGCAGGATGGGGAGGGAGGTCAGCCCTCCCCTCCTCACGCTGAGGGCAGCCCACACAGCTCTGGCTCCCCTTGGTAGGTGGTGGGGGGTGAAGAAGGCTCCCATTCTGCTAGACCCAGGTCGTGAAGAGCCGCAGAGTGAGCCGCACTGGGGTGGGAAGGGGCAGGGGGAGAAAGAATGGCAATGCAAGAGCGCCCCGGCTGAACCCGAATGTACCCCGCCCCATAGCTCCCTAGCCGGGCTCCGCGTGTTTCCTGCTGGGGCTCTGGCGGCAGCTCCAAGGAGCGGCTTGCCGGCTTTATCCTTGGACCGGCTCCCCATCCCGCTCCAGCAGTGGCGGTGGCTGCTAAACAAAGAACAGGCACCTGTGGATGGAGGAGGCGGTGTGCCTGGGCCAGCAGCCTGCACAGTGGAGGCAGTCCCACCGGGGAGGGAAAGGGCCACGCAATGGAGGTGGCACGCACTGCACTGGAGCTCAGAGCTCTGGAAACCATGCACCAACCTGCCAGCAAAGCACCAAGGAAGCCGTTACATGCGGGGGGGGGGGAGCATTGCTGCTGCACTGCAATAGCACTGAGTGTCAGCGAGGCTGTCCCAGCTGGGGAGGGAAATGGCAGTGCCATTTCTAGCTGGATCCCACCGGACTTTCCCTCCTTGACCGGGCATCAGAACAGAACTGAAAAACCGGGATGTATGGTCAGAGTAGCCATAAGCTACAGGCTGGGGACCGACTGGCTAAGCAGCAGCTCAGCAGAAAAGGACTTGGGGAGTCCAGTGGATGAGAAGCTGGATCTGAGTCAACAGTGTGTGCTTGTAGCCTAGAAGGCTAATGACATATTGATGAAGCATTACCTGCAGATCTAGGGAAGTGATTATTCCCTTTTATTTGGCACTGGTGAGACCACATCTGGAGTATTGTATCAAGTTCTGGGCCCCCTATTACAGAAAAGATGTGGACGCATTGGAGAGACTCCAGTGGAGGACAACAAAGATGATGAGGGGGCTGGAGCGCATGACTTCTGAGGAGAGGCTGAGGGATTTGGGCTTATTTAATCTGCAGAAGAGAAGATTGAGGGGGGATTTGAGAGCAGCCTTCAACTACCTGAAGGGAGGTTCCAAAGGGGACGGAGAGAGGCTGTTCTCAGTGGTGACAGATGGAAGAATGAGGAGCAATGGTCTCAAGTTGCAGTGGGGGAAGTCTGGGATGGATATTAGGAAAAACTATTTCCCTAGGAGGGTGGGGATGCTGGGATGGGTTTCCTAGGGAGGTGGTAGAATTTCCATCCCTAGAGGTTTTTAAGTCCTGGCTTGAGAAAGCCCTGGCTGGGATGATTTACTTGGGATTGGTCCTGCTTTGAGCATGGGTTGGACTTGTCATCAAATCCTAGAACTGGACGGGACCTTGAGAGATCATCAAGTCTAGTCCCCTGCCCTCACAGCAGGATGAAGTACCAATTTAGTAATCGAGATAGTGCTTAATTTGTAATGAAAGAGGGGCCAGGGCCCAAGCCATTTGTTTACATTCATAACTGATGCAGCCAATACCGGGCTCTGAGCTGCCAGGCCCACCCCACCGTGTGTGGTCATCAGCAGTGGAGATCAAACCTGGTAACTCTGAATCGTAACACAGAAAACATTTATTGCCTGAGTAAAGAACCTTTCTCTGCAGCAACCCCAGCAGCATATGTGACCTGCTAACCACTAGAGGAGGACAGGAATGCCACACTGACACACTAGGAGATAGCTGGGACCTTTACTGCATTGCATGTTGGCCAACAGATAGCTGGGCTGTGCCCAGAATATATGTCTTACTGTGGTGCATGTTTCCATGAATAACTCATAAACACAGTTTTGCAACGGTATGAACTCCACTGTAGTTTAGCTGTTGAGTCCAGAGAGCAGCTGTGTACAGGTATGGCATAAGAGAGTGCTTGAATCAGTTGTTAAAACTCTACTTTCCCGTGATACCTACAAAAACTTGGCAATGGTTACATTGCTGGTGTTCCTAGAGCCCTGTGGATTGTGGTGACCAATATTGTCTCATTTATTCCTTCTCTTCTCCCATCTCATCGATTGTGAGCCTTTTGTCTTTTGGATCTGTGTTTGTACAGGGTTTAACACAATGGGGTCTTGTTCCATAGCTGGAATTCCCAGGCTCTATGGTAATAGAGATACAGGCAGTCCCCGGGTTAAATGGATCCGACTTACATCAGATCCCTACTTACAAATGGGGTGAGGCAACCCCTCACTAGCTGCTTCCCCCCAGCAGACCAGGGAGACACGAAGCTTGCGCCTCCCCCCCCAGCAGACCAGGGAGACGCGGAGCGGCTTTTCTCAGCAGACACCTCAGCTTGAGAATAAAGGACTGAGGGAAGTGAGGTGTGGGAGACTAAAACTGAGCTCTGGAGAAATGTTTGGCTAGAGTTTCCCCTACAAAATGTACCAGTTCCGACTTGCATACAAATTCAACTTAAGAACAAACCTACAGTCCCGATCGTGTACGTAACCTGGGGACTGCCTGTAATGGCTGAAAGCAGTTCTGCGGTGTTTGTAATCATCCCTTACCCATACCATGGAAGGCCACATCTATTAACCATTTCCCAATGTCCCATAAAATAGATGGGACTAGAACCTGAAAGGAAAGCATGGTAACAGCAGGGTTTCCATTTTTACCAGCAATGACGGTGTCAAAATAAAACAAGGAGCTTAAACAAAGCCCTGGTTACATCCCAAGAAGCGCATTAATTCCCCTAAAGGGAAGTGAGTCAGCGGGTCTATTAAGTTCTCTGTTGTTATCAACATTATGTGGCAGGCATTGAGGTGCCCCAGTGATAGGCAGCAGTATAAAGCCCTAAGACAGGCAGATAAGGAGCGGTCCGGCACCAGGACCCTGTCTGGAGAGCAGAGCTGTTCTCCTGACTCACCTGTGAAGCCAAACCAGTAACTTCAATGTCAATGAAACCAGAGGTCTGGATCATCCCTGGGCTTGTGCATCCCTTCCTGCTGTGCAAAATGAGCATAAAATGGTGCAAATGAAGAAGTCACAAAGCGCAGGGTCACTGGTGGCTGGTTCTTTGGTTCCTCTTTGATGTAGGAGTGGGACTGCCACAGGAAAGTCCCGGAGCAGCCAGCTGAGAAGGTAACTGGAGACAGAAATCTCTGCTGAGCTGCTTGGAAGTACAGTCACGTCCTTGTTTCCAGTTATGCACCTGAATAAAAACCAGCCTCAGCTAAGAAGGGAGCAGGGGAATGCTGCTGGCAGAAGTCAGAGCACCTCTTTGCCATTTGCATCCCACTGACATTAGTGGGAGCTGATTTGGAGCCTTGGAAGGATGTCCCATGAGCAGACAGAAATGAGCTGGCTGTGGCCATTCCCCCATCCTTCCTGCAATCGCCTGCTGCTAATTGCACTGCTGTGTTATCATCAGTGTGTTTCTGGCTGGTGCTGGGAGGGTAAAATAGCCAACAGCGTTACTATTGCTTCCCATGCAAGTGGGATGTAACAGACCTCGATAATATTCTGCACCATCAGAACGGCTTCCAGTATAGAATTTTGTCAGTCTGTCCGCAAACTGTCTTGTCAAAGGACAGGCCCCGTGGTATCACCCGTGCCTGATGCATCTCCGTCAATGGCTCCCTGTCAGTTTATCAATTAATGCTACAAAGCAGCCATGATTTATTTCTGCAGGTCCCAAAGGTGAGGCAAGTGTGAATAGCTGATACAAATTATCGTCTTTTTTTCCCCCCAGCCATCCCATGTTTGTCTCAGGCCCTTTGTGCCTCTAACGTACGCACAAGGCACGGTACATTGTGTCTTACCAGATGAAAGGCATGTTAGTCCTAGCCTAGTGCACTTTTACTGAATTAATGTCCCCCTGGCTGGCTCTGTGCCATGCAGTCTGTTAGGAATGCAAAGCAGCCCTGAGTTTCAGTGGTGTATAAAGGGGTATGGGAGAGAAGGGATTGATCCTTTTACATCCAATTGAAAATATGCTATGAGAGTGATCATTAACTGGTGAAATGGGTAGAATATAAGGAGGCCACGTTGCAAGGGTTGTTGGCTAACAGCAGCATTCTGCAGAGCAAAAAATGGAGAGCGATACTAAGATTGATGCTTTTCTCTGGGTGTCTCTCAGAACTCGTGCTGACCATTTTCCCCTGAGGGGTTTTACAAACAGCCGCTCACTCGCAGGGGGTCTGCCAGGTGTCCACTTTTCAACTGGAAAGGGACCGGCAGCTCTGGTCAGCACCATTGACTGAGCTGTTAGAAGTCTGGTTGTCAGCATGGTAAGGCCTGGGGCTTCCTACCTGCCTGGCCCCACACAGCTCCCAGAAGCGGCCCTGTGGCTCCTAGGTGTATGTGCTGGCCAGGAAGGCTGCGTGAACTTCCCTCACCCCAACTGCCAGCTCCACAGCTCCCTTTGTCCAAGCACCACAACATGGGTGCTAGGGGGTGGTGCCTATAGGGCTGTGTCTACACTGGCCACTTATTCCGGAAAAGCAGGCGCTTTTCCGGAATAACTTGCCAGATGTCTACACTGTCCGCTTGCTTTTCCGGAAAAGCACTGACGATCTACTGTAAAATCATCAGTGCTTTTCCGGAAAAACTATGCTGCTCCCGTTTGGGCAAAAGTCCTTTTCCGGAAAACTGTTCCTGAAAAGGGCCAGTGTAGACAGCACAGATTTATTTTCCGCAAAAAAGCCCCGATCACGAAAATGACGATCGAGGCTTTTTTGCGGAAAAGCGCGTCTACATTGGCCATGGACACTGTTCCAGAAAAGCATCCTGCCAATGTAGATGCGCTTTTTCCGGAAATACTTATAACGGAAAACTGTTCCGTTTTAAGCATTTCCTGAAAAGGGTGCCAGTGTAGACACAGACTAGGTGTATGGGCAGCACATGGAGCTCTCCTGGCTACATATGTGCCCAGGGACCACAGAGACCTGGTGATCACTTCCTGGGAGCTGTGGTAAGCGCCAGCATACTCTGCACCCTGCACCTCCTGCCTCCACCCAACATCCCCTTCTGCACTCAGGCTCATCATCCCAACCCCACTGCAGAGCCCTCGCGGCCAGCCAGTCACTTTCCTCCGCAGTCACCATCAGAAACAGGGTACTGTGCTAGATGGACCTCGGGTCTGACCGAGTCTGGCAATTTCTATATTCATATTTAAAGTCCCCCCATTAGAAAATGTAGCCCTTACTCCTTGTAAATTCCTCCATCCCTGAATGTCTGTTCAGGAAAATGTTGCATAATGTCTGAGATCATGTGCGATTGCTCTGAGCCACAATTAGTTATTGAAACATCTCACGTGACTTTAGCATCTGCCTTGACTCACATTGCATTATAATAGAAATTCATCTGTGCATCGCCCTCAGGGCATGGGGCACTAATGAGTTAACCGAGTTGCTTCTGAACTTAATTAAGGGCAGTTTAGATGGTTCTTTTCAGGGGTTTTTTTCCCTGCATAAAAACAAAGAAGGACCATTGTGTAGAATAGCATCACTTTTGTTGTCCTTTTGCCAGACTGTCATAGAATCATAGAAATGTTGGTTTGGCAGCGCCCTCAATGAGTCACCTAGCCCAGACCCCTGGAATGAGGTAAATCCAGACCATTCCTGGCAAGTATTTGTCCAACCCATTCTTAAAAACCTCCAATATCTAACTTAAATCTTCCTTGTTGCAGATTAAATCCATTACTTCTTGTCCTACTTGCACTGGCCAAGGAGTAATGGGCTTAATCAGCAGCAACAGAGGTTGCTTCATTTTACAAACCTTGTCTCACACAGGCAGATATTAAATTGTGCTGTTCATTACAGCAAAGATTTTTATTACCCATAATGTTATTGTTCTGTGAGCTCGTGCATTCAGTGTGAGAGGGGAGTAACAAAAAGAACAGAGGCAATAATGCCTAGTAGTTAGCGTGCTCACTTGCCTTCTGAGGCTGTTTCCAGACTCAGGGTTTTTTTCGAAAAAAGTAGGCTTTTTTCGAAAAAACTTCCCCTGCGTCTAGACTGCAGCCGCGTTCTTTCGAAATTAAATCGAAAGAACGCGGCTTTTCTTTCGACGGCGGTAAACCTAATTCCACGAGGAAGAACGCCTTCTTTCGAAAGTGCTCTTTCGAAAGAAGGCGTTCTTGAAAGCAAACAGGCTTTTTAGAAAGAGAGCATCCAGACTCACTGGGTGCTTTCTTTTGAAAAAGCGGCTTGCTTTTTCGAAATTTCGCGTGCAGTCTAGACGCTCTCTTTCGAAAGAGGCTCTTTCGAAAGTATCTTTCGAAAGAGCCTCTTTCGAAAGAGGCTTGCAGTGTAGACATAGCCTGAGTGGCCCTTGGCCAATCATTTTGCCGCTCCATGCCTCAGTTTCCTCCTTTATAAACTGGACAACATAATCAGGCCTTTTGGTTGATCCCATTGGATGAACATCAGCGAGAGTTGGGTTTTTTAAAAATTGTTCTGAGGAGAGTTAAAATGAACAAGACCATCTCATATGGCTACTAATGTTACGAAGGGCAGAATTTAGCCAAGTATTAAAGTAAATGATGGAGCTGTAGAAAGGACGGCTGCTTAGACAAAGCTCAGTAGAACGCCCAAGGGAAACTCTGTTCAAAATCAACATACTTAACAGGTGGGAAATAGGTAGCTGATATTGGTGTAAGTTCTGTGCCTGCGACAGAGGAATTTATGTCAGGGCTTCGATAAGGATTCTAAAAAAGCATTACTTCAAACAACTCATTTTCTTCTGCTGTGATTATGTCAGTGACATAATTGTACAACTGAATTTCCCTTTAGGGAATTAAAAACACTTTGAAACTCTCATCTTCTGTTCTTTATTTTTTTAAACTGTATAACAAAATAAAAATTTGATAATGTTTGAGTTGCTCTTTGTTTTATGGCATCCTATCACAATCAAAAAGCATCTGTGCAGTTGCTCATTCTCTAGCTACAATGCTTTGCTTCCATGCCTAGTTAAACCCTGTCCTTCATAATGTTAGTGACTATATTAGATGTTCCATTCATTTTAACTCTCTGCAGCCCAGATTAAAAACTGATTGACTTTCTTCCAATGGGTCCTGCCAAGTACTGTAATTAACAATATAATTGCTAAGCAATTTGTGAACTGACGCTCAATCAATCACTCTAGGTAATGTTAGCTAAGGTTACGCTGATCGTAATAAAAATATAAAAACAACTGAATCAAAATGATCAAACGGTAACAGTATATAAAGCTGAAATAAGCTTTAGCCTTACTATGTAGATGTGTCCTTCCTGTGTTCTGATAGCCAGTACTAAGTGCTTCAGAGGAAAACCTAAGCACCTCACAGCAGGCAGATTTGGGATACACTGTATTGCTCTAGTCACGTGTAATCAGTCCTTGCAAATTTCTGCACCCTCTGAAATTTCCCAGCTGCCTATTTGTATAGTGTTACCTTTTGATAATTTTGATTCAGTTGCTTTTATATTCTTATTATGATCAGCGTAACCTTAGCTAACATTACCTAGAGTGATTGATTGAGCGTCAGTTCACAAATTGCTTAGCAATTATATTGTTAATTACAGTATTTGGCAGGACCCATTGGAAGAAAGTCAATCAGTTTTTAATCTGGGCTGCAGAGAGTTAAAATTGAGCTATAGCAATTGCATAGCTTAAGTTGAAATAGCTTATTATGGCTTTTGGTGCTGTCTATACAGCAGGAAGACCGAGGTAGAGCGCTCTTCTTCCGACTTCCCTTACTCCTCGTAAAATGAGGGTTACAGGAGTCGGAGTAAGAAGTCCTCCAGCTTGATAGTACTTCACTATTATGTGTAGATGAGGACTCTGAAATAACACTGCTGTGTAGATGTACCCGAAGACATGCGAGATGAGGAAATGAAAACAGGCACAAATATTTGAAAGGTGTCCCTCCAGGACTAGTGGGCTACGTCTACACTGGCATGATTTTCTGAAAATGCTTTTAACGGAAAAGTTTTCCGTTAAAAGCATTTTCGGAAAAGCACGTCTAGATTAGCAGGATGCTTTTCCGCAGAAGCCCTTTTTGCGGAAAAGCGTCCGTGGCCAATCTAGATGCGCTTTTCCGCAAAAAAGCCCCGATTGCCATTTTCGCCATCGGGGCTTTTTTGCGGAAAACACTACTGTGCTGTCTACACTGGCCCTTTTGCGCAAAAGTCTTTCGGAAAAAGACTTTTGCCCGAACGGGAGCAGCATAGTATTTCTGGAAAAGCACTGACAATATTACATGAGATCGTCAGTGCTTTTCTGGAAATTCAAGCGGCCAGTGTAGACAGCTGGCAAGTTTTTCCCCAAAAGCAGATGATTTTGCAGAAAAACTTGCCAGTCTAGACACAGCTGTGGGGTTATTTATGGTGGGAAAAAAGGGAGCTATGAAAAAGACTTACAGATAAAATAAAAACCAGGAAAAACTAAGGAGTAATGGAACAGGCTCTTAAGACACCCTCTTGCTTTCTACCTCAGGTGCACATCTGGTTCCCGTTACAGTAACTTCCGAGCTCCTTGTCCTGTTTAGTGCATTTACCCTTTCAACACCTCTGTGAGGCAGGACGTTTATTCCCTTTTCCCATACAGAGCATGGAATCTTACTGCATCAGAAATATTTCAACCCTGGCTTCCCTTGAAACCACATTCCATTTCTAACAATAGCAAATTAGGAGGGAAAGTAACTGGGGATGGGGGTCTGAGCCTAGGCCGAAATCACACATGAAGCCTGTGGCAAATTAGGGAACAGATTCCCCCTTCCCCAAGTCAAAGGCTAACAACTCAAACACTACACCAGTGTTTCTCAACTTTTTTTGTATCAAGTACCCCTTTTATAAGTACCTTCAGTACCTACAGTTTTCAGACAAGCAATTTTTTTTCTACCATTGCAACATATTTGCGAACAGGTGAGTGCTAACAGGGAGTTTAGAGAGGGAGTTCTCCAGGTAAAGGAGACGCAGATACAGGACTCTTGAGGGAAGTGGGTGTTGTGTTTGGGGCTTTCTTGCTGTGTGCTGAGCTTGTGTTTGTGAGTGAGGGTTGCTGTGTGTTCTTTTTTTGTTTTTGTTTTTTCCCCTGTGTTTGTGAGTGAGGCTTTTTTTTCTACACTTCCCCTTTGCCCTCCCCCTCCCCTTCATGGAGTGTGTGCTGTGACTGGCAGATGGAAACTGTTGGCTTCTAATTAAAGTTTGAATTCTAGAAGCCTCTACTGATTGGCTGAGCCTTGGTAGGGGGAGGGACTTTCAGGCACTCCAGGGCTTTATAAAGCAGTGGGCAAGCGACCAAGGAGCTTGCGAACAGGTGAGTGATAACAGGCAGTTTAGAGAGGGAGTTGGGAAGGGGTTGAGGTTCTCTTGCCTTTCTTTTTAAATCCCTTCTCCAGGACAGCAGCGATAGATGGTGATAGATCTGCTGTTGTTACCTGCACAGCATGTGCCATGTTTATCTTCCTCCCGGAAGAAAGAAGGGATTTCATCTGCACGAAGTGCAAGCTGGTCGCCATTTTGGAAGAGAAAATTAGAGGATCGACCCTACGCTCGATCAGAGAGGATGAAGACTTCCTTGATAGAAGGCAGCATTTAATCCTTCAAGCACGGCAGGCGGAGGAGCCAGAGAGGGCAGTACATGACCAGGAAGAGAACTGGCAGCATGTAACTTCTAGAAGGGGGAAAAGGCCAGCATGGGAATCCCCCAATGCTATAGAGGTAAGTAATTGCTTTCAGGCTCTCTCCAAAACCCTGAGGGGAGTGGGAAAGTCGGATACTGGGAAGAAATGCAGAGAAGAACGAGCAAGAAAGGAGGACTCCTGATTCGAATGGAGAAGATAGGGTGATCAACTGGTTACCTCAGGTGTTTGTACACTAATGCGAAAAGCCTGGGCAACAAACAGGAAGAACTGGAGGCCCTGGCCCAGTCCAAGAAATATGATTTAATTGGGATAACAGAGACTTGGTGGGATGACTTGCATGACTGGAGCGCTGTCATGGAAGGGTATAGACTGTTCAGGAAGAACAGGCAGGGGAGAAAAGGAGGAGGAGTTGCACTGTATGTAAGAGAGCACTACGATTGCTCTGAACTCCAGTATAAAGAGGGAGAAAAACCTGTTGAGAGTCTATGGGTTAAGTTTAAAGAAGCAAACAACAGCATTGATGTTGTGGTTGGTGTCTGCTACAGGCCACCGAATCAAGTGGATGAGGTAGATGAGGCTTCCTTCGGACAACTGAGAGAAGCTTCCAGATCGCAGGCCCTGGTTCTTGTGGTGGAATTTAATCACCCTGACATCTGTTGAGAAATCAATATGGCTGTACACATGAAATCCAGGAACTTTTTGGAGAATGTTGGGGATAACTTCTTGACACAAGTGCTGAAGGATCCGACCAGGGGCCGTGTGCAGCTTGACCTTCTGCTCACAAACAGGGAGAAACTAATAGGGGAAGTGGAGGTGGGAAGCAGTGATCATGAGATGGTAGATTTCAGGATCCTGACCAAAGGAAGAAAAGAGAGTAGTAAAATACACACCTTAGGCTTCAAAAAAGCAGATTTTGACTCCCTCAGAGACCTGATGGGCAGAATCCCCTGAGATGCTAACATGAAGGGGAAAGGAGTCCAGGACAGCTGGCAGTATTTTAAAGAAGCCTTATTGAAGGCACAGAAAGAAACCATCCCGACGCATAGCAAGAGAGGCAAACATGGTAGGAGACTGGATTGGCTTACAGGGGAAATCCTTGGTGAACTTAAGCACAAAAAGGAAGCTTACAAAAAGTGGAAACTTGGACAAATGACCAGGGAGGGGATTAAATGTATAGCTCGAGAATGGCGGGGGATTATCAGGAAGGCGAAAGCGCAAATGGAATTGAGACTGGCTAAGGATGTGAAGGATAACGAGAAAGGTTTCTACAGGCATGTTAACAAGAAGAAGGTGATCGGAGAGGGTGTGCGGCCCTTACTGGATGAAGGAGGTAACCTAGTGACAGATGATGTGGGGAAAGCTGAAGTACTCAATGCTTCCTTCACCTCTGTATTCACGGACAAGGTGGGCTCCCAGATTAATGCGCTAAGTGATGCAAGATGGGATGAAGATGGACAGCCCGTGGTGGGTAAAGAACAGGTTAGGAACTATTTAGAAAAGCTAAACGTACACAAATCCATTGGTCCAGACTTAATGCATCGGAGGGTACTGAGGGAATTGGCAAATGTCATTGTGGAGCCTTTGGCCATTATCTTTGAAGAGTTGTGGAGATCGGGAGAAATCCCGGATGACTGGAAAAAGGCAAATGTAGTGCCCATCTTCAAAAAAGGGAAGAAGGACGATCCAGGGAACTATAGGCCGGTCAGTCTTACCTCAGTCCCTGGAAAAGTCATGGAAGGGATCCTTAAGGAATCCATTTTGAGGCACTTGGAAGAGAGGAAAGTGATTAGGAATAGTCAGCATGGATTCACAAAGGGAAAGTCGTGCCTGACCAATCTGATTAGTTTCTATGATGAGGTAACTGGCTCTGTGGATGTGGGAAAGTTAGTGGATGTGATATACCTTGACTTTAGCAAGGCTTTTGATACAGTCTCCCACAATATTCTTGCCAGCATGTTAAGGGAATGTGGATTGGATAAATGGATGGTAATATGGATAGAAATATGGATAGAAGGCCGGGCCCATAGGGTAGTGATCAACGGCCCCATGTCAGGATGGTGGTCAGTTTCTAGTAGAGTGCCCCAAGGTTCGGTTCTAGGACCGGTTTTGTTCAATATCTTTATTAACGACCTGGCTGAGGGGATGGATTGCACCCTCAGCAAGTTTGCGGATGACATTAAGCTACTGGGAGAGGTAGATACATTTGAGGACAGAGATAGGGTCCAGAGTGACTTAGACAAATTGGAGGATTGGGCCACAAGAAATCTGATGAGGTTCAACAAGGACAAGTGCAGAGTCCTGCACTTGGGACAGAAGAATCCCAAACATAGTTACAAGCTGGGGACCGAGCAGTTAAGTAGTTGTTCTGCAGAAAAGGATCTGGGGGTTACAGTGGATGAGAAGCTGGGGGAAGCTGACGTACTCCCCAGATGTCTCTCGAGTACCCCTAAGTGTGTTGAGAAACACTGCACTAGACCACACTTCCCAACTCTAGTCCATTTATGTGAAATGGGCCAAGCAGTATGGTACATGTAATAGCAAGCAATCGTACGCTGGCAGCTAGATTTGGATAATATAATAGGTTGTCTCTGTAACTCCTCTGATCCTGTGAGATAGATGTTTGGTTAGTCAGCTTTCAGGATGCACTGGGATCTCTATGGCAGCTTGCCATGACCTCCCGGACAGAATGCCCGTAAGGCAGGCTTGGGCAATAATTTTGGTGGGGGGTCACTCCAAGATTTTAGAAAGTGTTCAAAGGCCGCACATTCTTGTGGAGGAGATGCAGGGTCTAAGGTAGAGGTTAGGTGCAGAAAGGTTCATGGGGTAAGGGCCTGGGGAGCAGGAGATGGTGTGAGGTCTGAGAGGGAGTTTGGGGGAAGAAGGGGATGTGACGGCGCATTGGGGTTCCCCCGTCTCCTGCACCCCCGTAGTGGCATGAACAGACTCCACCAGCTGCTTCCTCCATGATGCCAGACAGAGACTAACAACTCTCTTCCAGCCCTGTCCCCCAGCCAGGGACAGCCTTCCACTTTCCTTTGTTTCTCTCTTTGGGGAGTAGCTGGTCAGACAGGTTGAGAGACCCTTTTTGCATAATGACTCATCCCCTGTCCTGCTGGGCCGTGGTACAGACAGCAGCCAGTGGGGGTTACCACAGCTCCAGCATAGAAACCAGCAAGGTACCTACACTACATCACAGGGGGTTGTGGCCCGGATCAAGGGATTGGGGTGTAGGGTCAGGGAGGGAGTATGGATGCAAGAGAGGATTCTGGCCTGGGGAGGGGCTCTAGGAGGGGGTGCAAAGTCTGGGAGGGAATTGTGACCTGGGAGAAGGGGAAAAGGGGGTGCAGACTGCAGAGGGTTTGGGTGGTGACCTGGGGTAGGGGAATGGGGTGCAAGGTCTGGGAGGGTGTTTGGGTGCAGGAAAGGATTCTGGCCTGGGTGACGTGTGTAGAAGGGGGCACAGGGTCTGGAAGGGAGCTGTGCCCTGGGGCAAGGGGGAATTTAAAGGACCTGCAATATGGGTACTGAAAGAGAAGCAAATCTATTGTAGGGACCACAGGTCACGTTTGGATTTATGCTCAAGTACTTATGGCTGGATGAATGTGTAAGTTAACATGGCTAAAAAATGCTGGAAGCAGCTTTTTCACTTGTAGGCTATTAGTGTAAGGTCCCTTACCCAGACTCTGCCACATCTATCAAACTCCCTTTCCCCAGAACCTTCCTGACACAGGAATCAGATCTTGATCCCCAAAGGGTGATTTTCATTAACTAAACAAAGAAACACACTTGGTGAAACATTACTTGGTTGCTAGGTGGTACAGAGCAACTAAGAAAAGAAAAGGATTAAAACACAGAGAATTGTTTCCCTGGGATTCAGTTTGGAAGTTAGACTATAACTTACATCTTTTCATCTCAGAGAAGTCCAACCAACCCTCAAATAAAAGAAAATAAGCGGATCATGTATCTGTTGTTTCAGGATTTAATCCTACCGTGAGCATGGAAGTAGCTGGATTCTGCGTTTCTGGCTTCCTGGTTTAATTCAAGTCCGTCCGGCTCTGTTCTGATCACACAACAGCAGGAACAAGAAAGCCACTGATTTCAATTTAAAAGCACACCCTATTTCCATTGGCTCTCCTGGCCTCCTGTCAACTCACTTCCTGCTTCCCTAGCATTCCCGAGGACACTCTAGGACCCCCTGTCTATGGTTTTAACCCTTATAGGCAAGCCAACTAGGGCTCAGTCCCAAGAGTTAACTACTGAGAAAGACTTCCATTCATCACACAGGCAAAAGTAACTTACATGGGAGAAAAGGATGAAATCTTTAAAAACCATTCCTGAGCCCATCCTATATTTTAATTTCTTAAAGCAACACCCTATTATTCCTCTTCAAGATAAAGTGAGAGCACCTTAAATGATGACTAATATGCATGCAACTCCCTCTCTTATTTGTTGATGTTTCTATTTAAGTTATCATCCTAATTGCATAACTTCATGCTTCCCCCAAAAACATATAACATATTGTATGCCTAGGTCTTGCACAGGCATTATCCCTGAAGATTAGCTGAGCAAGGTCAGAACATAATTAAAGTTTTGTATGAATGAAGAGGGAGATGAGTGTGTTTCCTTAACATCTGGAGACAGAAGAAATTTCTGTGTGACTGTGAATCTCTCACTGTAAGTACAAACATGTTGTGTTGTTATTAAGGTATGGTTAAGAGGTGTCCCATAACTAGGCTTTTCCTTGCTTGTTAGGTTAGCACTATAATGCAGATGTTGGGGGAAGGCTGGGAGGAGAAATAGAGAAGATAAAGTCTGATGAGTCTCACATCCAGCCTGAATTCCTTTCAATAGATATTTTTGCTTATGAGATATTATTTGAATTACTTGGGATTACTTGTGAGCTTGTTTATAGGAATATGAAGAAATTATAGCTAGATAATCAATCTATCTATCTATCTATCTATCTATCTATCTATCTATCTATCTATCTATCTATCTATCTATCTATCTATCTATCTATCATCGATTACACAATAGAGCTGAAAAGAATAATTTTGCAAAAGTTTGCAGTTCCTAAATCACATGAGAATGAGAGATAATGACCTTCAAGCATGTCACTCTTGAGATTTGAAACAAAGAAGTCTATTCTAGAAAATAATTTTCTCTGGTGACAATTTAGTGGGATGAGTGGCTAAGAACGTAACAAATCAGCGCTAGAAGCTGCAAGCCCTGATTTTCTTCACCTTGGTACCACTTTGACAGCTGTGGATCTCCACTGGACTTCAGCAGAATTATTCTAGATTTACTAGTGTGCATCTATGAAGAGAATCTGGTCCCAGACATTAGTTTCACCATCACAATATATTAATAATAAGAGGCAGGCCCAATATGCAAAATAAACATTCTTGCTTGCATTTGGGTTTGGAAGGATTTGGGTCATTAGTTCTTACAAGCTAAATCTTTAGTGCAAATGAATCTAAACAGTCTGGCAAACAATGGGTTATCAATAAAATCTCTTTCTTTGAGTTTTTGCTCAGTATCAAGAGAGTTGCAAACGTCTGTTAAAACGCTCTGTGGATTTTCCTATCCCTCGATCAATTCACAATTCACAATCCTAAATGCTATTAAGACTTAATTAAATTGTGGTGGTCTCTCTATAAGAAAAATCGATTGCTCAGTGTGTTTTCATGATTCATTTATTTCTGTAGTAATCAGGCAGTAAATAGATAGATTGCACATCCACTCCTTCTTAATTAAGATGATCACTGGAAGGTTCAACATATACTTCCAAGGTCATGGTTAAGATAAACAGGCAAAAATTCCCATCTCACAGGGCCACAGAATTACATGTTTGGCAAGATTTGGTAGTTCTTCTCTAACCCCTGTTATAGTCAGAAGTTTCCGAAAAGGGCAAGAAAAATGATGAGGGTTTTGGAACAGGGCCCGTATGAAGAGAGATTAAAAAGACTGGGACTTTTCAGCTTAGAAAAGAGGAGACTAAGGGGGGATATGGTAGAAGTCTATAAAATCATGACAGGTGTAGAAAAAATGAATAAGGAAAAGTTATTTACTTGTTCCCACAACATAAGAACTAGGGGTCACCAAATGAAATTAATAAGTAGCAGGTTTAAAATACAAAAGGAAGTTTTTCTGAATGCAGTGCAGTCAACCTGTGGAACTCCTTGCCAGAGGATGTTGTGAAGACCAAGTCTTTAACAGGGTCCAAAAAAGAACTAGATACATTCATGGAGGTTAGGTCCATCAATGGCTATTAGCCAGGATGGGTAGGAATGGTGTCCCTCGCCTCCGTTTGTCAGAGGCTGGAAATGGATGACAGGGGAGGGACTGTTTGATTATTACTTGTTCTGTTCATTCCCTCTGGGACACAGGCCACTGTAGGCAGACAGGATACTGGGCTAGGTGGATTTCGGTCTGACCCAGTACGGCCATTCTTATGTTCTTAAGATTTGCCTGGGCTTAGCTTCCCTTTAAACAAGATGGCTTAATTCTGACAGGGCAAACTGGAAGTAATCTTGACCCTCTATAGTCTACGGAGCCACAGTGGTGTGGAGCCCAGTGTCATGGAGACAAGAATGAGTGTTTTTGAAAATGTGTCACTTTGGAGAAACCAAATTAGCCCCATTAAAGCCAACGGTAAAATTCCCACTGACTACAGGAGAGCTAGAATTTATCTTTATAAGTGCACAGTTGCTGGTGGTGACATCACCATTAAATGAAGAGCTCGCTCGAGGTCTATCCTTAAAAACATAAGAGCAGCCACATTGGGTCAGACCAAAGGTCCATCTGGCCCAGCATCCTGTCTTCTGACAGTGGCCAATGCTAGGTGCCCCAGGGCAGTGGGGCTGTGTCCAGACTCAGGGGTTTTTTCGAAAAAAGTAGACTTTTTTCGAAAAAACTTCCCCTGCGTCCAGACTCAAGCCGCGTTCTTTCGAAATTAAATCGAAAGAACGCGGCTTTTCTTTCGATGGCGGTAAACCTCATTTCACGAGGAAGAACGCCTTCTTTCGAAAGTTCCTCTTTCGAAAGAAGGTGTTCTTCAATGTAAATAGGGCTTCTTCAAAAGAGAGCATCCAGACTCACTGGGTGCTTTCTTTCGAAAAAGCAAGCCGCTTTTTCGAAAGTTCAACGTGCAGTCTAGACGCTCTCTTTCGAAAGAGGCTTGCAGTCTAGACATAGCCTGGTTCTCAACTGCTGGCCCACAGCCTGCTACTGGGCCGTGGCCCTCTGGCTGCCAGGCCTCGGCGGTTCTGGGGGCCAGGGTTGCGGTACAGTGCTCTTGCCGCGGCTGTTGGGAAAGGCATGCCCTGCCCTGCCTCTCAAACAACTGGTGGCAGGCAGGTATGGAGTCTCCTCCCGGCTGTGGAAAAGCATTTCCCTGTGCGGTGGGAGGGCCGTGTGGCCCTTCTGCCATGTAGGGAAGCGCTCTTCTGCGGCCGTGAGCAGACACCGCACTGTGCGGCCCTCCTGCTGCACCGTGAACCACTCTTCTGTGGCCGGGAGGAGATCCCAAGCTAGTAGTGGGGGGGAGGCTATGGGGGCAGGGCTGGCACTGGGGGCCCTGGGCGTGGTGCGAATATTGGGGGCTGACACTGGGGGAGGCTCTGGAGGGTTCATAGAAGTGGGGCTCTGGAAACAGGAGACTGGTTCTGGGGGCTCTAAGAGGCTAGCACTGAAGCCTTTGGCATGAGGGGCTTGCACTGAGAGGCTCTGAGGAGGCTGGTCCTGGGGGGTTGGGTGCAGGGAATTCTGGGCTCAGTGGCTGGCACTGGCAGGTAGTGGAGGGGTGGGGGGGTCTAGGGGTTAGGGCAGGCACTGGGGGCTCTTGGGGCTGGGCTTTTGGTGGACCATCAATGTTTCATTAGCATATTTGAGTGTTCATCATTTACATAATGAATATGCAAATATGCAAATAAAATGTTACCAGTCCACCAAAAGTTTGTGAATGAGTTTTCTGGGCTCCAGTATCAAAAAGGTTGGGAACCACTGCCCCAGGGTCATGAACAGACAGGTAACAATCAAGTTATCCATTCCCTGCCACCCATTTCCAGCTTCTTGCAAACAGAGATGAGGGATACCCTCCACGCCCATCCCAGCTAATAGCCATTGATGGACTTATGCTTCATGAACTTTGCTACTTCCTCTCTAAACCCTGTTACAGTCCTGGCCTTCACAAGATCCTCCGGCAGAGAGTTCCGCAGGTTGACTGTGCATTGTGTGAAGAAATATTTCCTTTTATTTGTTTTAAATATACTGCTTATTAATTTCATTTGGTGACCCCCCTCGTTCTATCCTGAAAACTTTTGTTATTGTTTTCCAGAATGTAAAATAAAAGCCATTTAAACTCTTTCTAAAGCTGTTCCAAGGTTATCAAGAGTTGGCAAGGAAACAAGGGAGGAACTGATTTAAAATATTATGAAGCAAAATGCTCAAAGAGGGTTTTCCATCCTTCACTAGCAAGTGTCTGAGAGTCTGACTTATGCATGTGCAAATGCCAAAGTGCCCCTATAGATATATACCAACTAAAATCCAGCACATATTAATATGTTTGGCCTGACCAGACGCATTTGCTAATTATGGTCGGACATGCAGTTTTGAAACATTACCTTCTACCTTTGTTTTCAGTCATAGGTCTCGCTACACTGTGGCTACGTCTAGACTGGATGATTTTCCTCAAATGCTTTTAACGGAAAAGTTTTCAGTTAAAAGCATTTTCGGAAAAGAGCATCTAGACTGGCATGGACGCTTTTCTGCAAAAGCACTTTTTGCGGAAAAGCGTCCATGCCAATCTAGACGCGCTTTTGCGCAAAAAAGCCCCGATCGCCATTTTCGTGATCAGGGCTTTTTTGTGCATAACAAATCTGAGCTGTCTACACTGGCCCTTTTGTGCAAAAGCTTTTCCACAAAAGGACTTTTGCCCGAATGGGAGCAGCATAGTATTTCCGCAAGAAGCACTGATTTCTTACATGAGATCGTCAGTGTTCTTGCAGAAAGTCAAGCGGCCAGTGTAGACAGCTGGCAAGTTTTTCCACAAAAGCAGTTGCTTTTGCAGAAAAACTTGACAGTCTAGACACAGCTTGTGTGCCTGTAGAGGGCAGAGGAATAATGTGGGTCAAGGTGAAGATATTTAACTATCTTAACATACTGATTAATTTTTCAAGCAATTACCAACTGAGCTGCTGGAAAAATACCAGTGGTTTTTCATGGGAAATTTAAAAAAAAACCCTGTTTTTGTCAAAATTGCCAGCAAAAAGTATGATTTATTTCAGAGGAAAACAGAAAAAAAAATAGTTTCTGAAAAATTATCAAGGCCAATTGTCAAGTACACAGAAGGAGAAATGTACAGCAAACATACAAATGCCAGCTTGCTTTTGAATTGATTGTAGTGACTTCTACCTTACAATTGAATATATGGAAATTTGATTTCGCCATAGAGAATGCAGTTGAAATAGTACAATTCTAGAAACAGAAATACTAGGAAAGAAGAGATGAATCATAGAATCATAGAATCATAGAGCTCAAAAGGTCATCAAGTTCAGCCCCCTGCTCTAGGCAGGACCAATCCCAACTAAATCAACCCAGCCAGGGCTTTGTCAAGTCGAGATTTAAACACCTCTAGGGATGGAGACTCCACCACCTCCCTAGGGAACCCACTCCAGTGCTTCACCACCCTCCTAGGGAAATAGTTTTTCCTAATATCCAACCTGGACCTCTCTCACCACAACTTGAGACCATTGCTCCTTGTTCTGCCATCCGTCACTACTGAGAACAGCCTCTCTCCATCCTCTTTGAAACCTCCCTTCAGGAAGTTGAAGGCTGCTATCAAATCCCCCTCACTCTTCTCTTCTGCAGACTGAACAGACCGAACTCCCTCAGCCTCTCCTCAGAAGTCATATGCTCCAGCCCCCTAATCATTTTGGTTGCCCTCCGCTGGACCCTCTCCAATGCGTCCACATCCTTTTTGTAATGGGGGGCCCAGAACTGGACACAGTACTCCAGATGTGGCCTCACCAAAGCCGAATAAAGGGGAATAATGACATCTCTGGATCTGCTGGCAATGCTCCCCTTAATGCAATCTAATATTCCATTAGCCTTCTTGGCTACAAGGGCACACTGTTGACTCATATCCAGCTTCTCATCCACTGTAACCCCCAGTTCCTTTTCTGCAGAACTACTATTTAACTG
Organism: Pelodiscus sinensis; assembly: GCF_052426305.1. NCBI lineage: Eukaryota > Metazoa > Chordata > Testudines > Trionychidae > Pelodiscus > Pelodiscus sinensis. The sequence goes on along the minus strand of NC_143080.1, from coordinate 12,214,412 downwards.
GTTGTTCCCCATCTTGTAACAATGCTTGGGATTCTTCCGTCCCAAGTGCAGGACTCTGCACTTGTCCTTGTTGAAACTCATCAGATTTCTTGTGGCCCAATCTTCCAATTTATCTAAGTTACTCTGGACCCTATCTCTGTCCTCAAGCGCATCTACCTCTCCCGGTAGCTTAGTGACATCCGCAAACTTGCTGAGGGTGCAATCCATCCCCTCATCCAGGTCATTAATAAAGATATTGAACAAAACCGGTCCTAGAACTGAAACTTGGGGCACTCCGCTAGAAACTGACCGCCATCCTGACATCGAGCCGTTGATCACTACCCAGTGGGCTTGGCCTTCTAGCTGTCTTTCTATCCATCTTACCGTCCATTTATCCAATCCACATTCCCTTAACTTGCTGGCAAGAATATTGTGGGAGACTGTATCAAAAGCCTTGTTAAAGTCAAGGTATATCACATCCACTGACTTTCCCACGTCTAAAGTGCCAGTTACCTCATCATAGAAGCTAATCAGATTGGTCAGACACGACTTGCCCTTTGTGAATCCGTGCTGACTATTCCTAATCACTTTCCTCTCTTCCAAGTGCCTCAAAATGGATTCCTTAAGAATCTCTTCCATGATTTTTCCAGGAACCGAGGTAAGACTGACCGGCCTATAGTTCCCTGGATAGTCCTTCTTCCCTTTTTTGAAGATGGGCACTACATTTGCCTTTTTCTACTCATCCGGGATTTCTCCCGATCTCCACAACTCTTCAAAGATAATGGCCAAAGGCTCCTCAATGACATTTGCCAAATCCCTCAGTACCCTCCGATGCATTAAGTCCGGACCCATGGATTTGTGTATGTTTAGCTTTTCTAAATAGTTCCTAACCTGTTCTTTACCCACCACGGGCTGTCCATCTTCATCCCATCTTGCGTCACTTAGCACAGAAGTCCAGGAGCCGACCTTGTCCGTGAATACAGAGGCAAAGAAAGTATTGAGTATTTCAGCTTTCCCCACATCATCTGTCACTAGGTTACCTCCTTCATCCACTAGGGACCGCACACCCTCTCTGATCACCTTCTTCTTGTTAACATGCCTGTAGAAACCTTTCTTGTTATCCTTCACATCCTTAGCCAGTCGCAATTCCATTTGCGCTTTCACCTTCCTTATAACCCCCCGGCATTCTCGAGCTATACTTTTAAACCCCTTCCTGGTCATTTGTCCAAGTTTCCATTTTTTGTAAGCTTCCTTTTTGTGCTTAAGTTCCCCAAGGATTTCCCCTGTAAGCCAATCCGGTCTATTTTCCCTTTCATGTTAGTATCCCAGGGGATTCTTCCCATTGGATCTCTGAGGGAGTCAAAATCTGCTTTTTTGAAGTCCAAGGTGTGTATTTTACACCAGGACTGCGTCTAGACTGGCATGATTTTCCACAAATGCTTTTAACGGAAAAATTTTTCCGTTAAAAGCATTTGCGGAAAAGAGCGTCTAGATTGGCACGGACGCTTTTCCACAAAAGCACTTTTTGCAGAAAAGCGTCCATGCCAATCTAGACGCGGTTTTGCGCAAGAAAGCCCTGATCGCCATTTTTGCAATGGGGGCTTTTTTGTGCACAACAGTTTTTAGCTGTCTACACTGGCCCTCTTGCACAAAAACATTTCCGGAAAAAGGCTTTTGCCCGAACGGGAACATCAAAGCACTTGCGCAAGAAGCACCAATTTCAGACAGTAGAACGTCAGTGCTTTTGCGCAAAATCAAGCAGCCAATGTAGACAGCTGGCAAGTTTTTGCGCAAAAGCAATTGCTTTTGCGGAAAAACTTGCCAGGCTAGACGCAGCCCAGGAATAAATGAATTATTCCTTCAAAATGTATACTAAGGAGCATCAGTTTCAGGAACATACAAAATCACCATGTCTACAGTTCAGTGCAGGGGACTGCAAAGAATATATAGACACATTCACAGTGAATGAGAACGGTAAAGAATTCTCTACAGCTTTGCCTACCATGGCCAAGTTTTCCTCGTTATATCGATACAGCTATATTTACATAATTATACTCTACCTAGAGGTGAATGAACATTTTCCAAAGGAACAGTTTTGCATAGCAAAATGCTGATTTACCCAAACTGTAAATTCAGTTTCATGGGAATAAACTGATTTTGTCCAAATTTCCTATAGGAAATGATCAAATAAATATATGAATAAATAAAGGTCGTTATGGAGTCTATATCACTGGCCATTTTCAAATAAAAAAGCTATGGTTTAAGGTGGGGTGGGAAACCTGAGGCTGAAGACTCTCTTCCCCCAGAATTGGGAAGCCTGTGTTGGGGCACTAGGCCCCCTGCTGCCACACCACAAGGCTGGAGCACACAAAATCGGCTAGCCTGGGCCCCCCTAGGCCCTGGTGTGCGAGGGGAATGTGGTGAGTGTCTTTCCCCTTCTCAGTCAGGAGCTTCTCACTTCACTTGTGTGCAGCCCCCGGCTGATTTATCTGTGGGTCAGTGGCCCTGACCCCAAAAAGGTTCCCCACCCCTGGTCTAAAGGAATTATTTCAGGACAGGTCTTTGGCCGTTGCTACATAGGAGGTCAGACTACGATCACAATGGTCCCTTCTGGCCTTTGTTTCAATATGGCCAAAGTTACAGGTGGTATGAGATCAAATGTAGGAGTTGATGGTGCAAGCTGTCTGCAAACTAAATTGTGCTACTTAATTGTTACTATCAATCCATAATGAATAGAACACCTACTGTGGGGCTGTGTAGCTATATATCTGTCATTTTCTATGGCTTCTGCAGAGTTCTATTTGTTACGTTGGCTGCTTGGTCCCCGATTAGCTCCTTTAGGCACTATAAATAATAATATTATATATCAAAACTTTGTCATATGTCCTCAGAGACAGACACCCATTTGTCACTTTCCTGGAATCTAGGCAATACAAATCAAAAAGTGTCCGTTTTCTCTTGGCGTGTGGAAAAACTTAGAAAGTAGCAAAAAATTAACAGCTTTGGATAGAGGTTTGCTTGCAAATTGAGGAATAAAACACACCGTTGCAAAGGTCCATACTGCAAGTGTGCAGCAGCTGATGGGGCATATTGTATTGCTAGCAGTTGTATTGTATTGCGGTTGGCCCAAGGGTTAAAGTTGAAGCCACCATGGAAGCACTAGAGACCTGAGCACCGAAGTTCAATTCTCCCACCTCATGGTTGAATTAGGCTTGTTGTGTAGAGAGTTGGAGTCTGCTAAGAAAAGTTCCTAATGGAAAAGTTGTGAAGAAAACATTTTTCCTCATTATAAAATATTGCAAAAGTAACATAAAATTAATCAGAAATAATGAAACCCTTCACATGTAAGCGACTTTCCCCACTGCAGAATGGGCCTGGAAATCAGAAGTGAAAACCCTTTGATAGCTAGCAACAGAGGACAAGCAGTTTCACTAGTTAGACTGGATTGAAAAGAACATTGACAGTTTTGGTGCACAAATAAGGATGACAGTTTGAGTGTTCCCATTGATAGCTGGGACTGGAAAGATCTGGGACCACAGCATGTAACTAGAGACCTTTGCTAACTTAATAAGGCCATTTGAAAATATACTTGATTGTTTCTTTGGCAAGATAGGGTATGTCTAGATGAGTTTACTAGACATACCCAAATGAAGCGGTGATTTAAATAATCGCCGCTTCATTTAAATTAAAATGGCTGCTGCGCTGAGCCAATCAGCTGTTTGTCAGCTCAGCACGCTAGTCTGGACGCTCCGCGGTCGACATCAAAGGCATTTGTTGACCGCCCCGTTACGCCTCGTGGAATGAGATTTACCGGGGCGGTCGACAAATGCCTTTGATGTCAACCGCGGAGCTTCCAGACTAGTGCGCTGAGCTGACAAACAGCTGATCGGCTCAGCATGGCAGCCATTTTAATTTAAATAATCGCTGCTTCGTTTGGGTATGTCTAGTAAACTAATCTACTGGTGACAGAGCCATGTAGTCTAGACATACCCATAGTGCCCAAAACAATTAAAAGACCGTGACATCCCCCTTTCCACTAGCAAAGCCAAGCTGGCTAAGTTTCCTTCCTGTGTTTTGAAAGTAGACAGCCAATTGTCTCATGAGACTATTGAAGAGCTATGACTTGTCTCAGGAAAAGACTGGAGGCAGAGTCAATCCGCAAAATGCAGCTCTGGGATTTCAACGCACTAAAGATCAGGGAAATTGAACCTAGGGTTTTGCTTAGTGTCCTTTCCTAGAAATAGAGCAAACAGTCCAGGAATCTCCCTTCCGAGTTATTTCTTGTGACTGAAAATATGGTTTTTGCAAAATGAAGGTCAGGACTGGGGAACCTTTTCCAGTGGGGAAGTCGTGGACTGAGGAGCAGGCCCACAGGAGCACCGGTGGAAAATGACTATCAGCTCTTTGGAGCAGAAACTGTCTGTCTCTCTCTACCTGCTTAGGGCCTAGCACATATTTTGCTGAGTATTTTCTCATTTGCACTGTCTTTTTGTATGCAGAGACATGGGGGATTTTTAAAGAATTAGGAGTGAACGTGATCCTGGCATAGGTATCTGACAAGGGTATCTCAAACTGTTTTCAAGAATTAGACACACTTGAATGCATGATATCCTCTGCCGCCAGTCGGTGATCATGTGACTTCCCTGTGGCAGCTGCCTAAAGTGCTCCCATACAAAAGCCCTGCTAGAAAAGGACTTCTTTTAATGAGCTGTTGTGAGTAAAGAAAGGGACATGTCAACTTTATGTATTCAACCATGTTTTTGCCAATAGAACCGGGCATGTAACAGATTTTTCAGTTTGCTACACCAAAAAATTGGGAAGGGACAGGGGCATTGATCTGAAATTATTTTTTAAAATTCTGTTTTCAAACTGAAAATATTTAAGAAAGTCATGCGGGGTGGAATGAAATGAAATACTTTGATTCTTTTTGGGAGGGAAGTTAACATTTTATGCATGTGGGTTTTTTTTTAATAAAATTGAAGGAAATTCCAGAAGGAAATGTCCTTTCACAACGAAACTCAAACTGTTTCAGCATTTAAAAAAAAAAAAGGGAATGATGATCCTCTGAGATAGACACACCTCAACAAGGAACAGATGCAGAGAGAGGCACAGGTAGGCTAAGGCATCAGACATAAATGGGTCACATCTCTCTTCCTGTCCAGAAATGCTTCCTTGCTAATGCTCAGTGGTTCTGCATGCCCTGCTTTAGGCACATGTTATTTTGTTGCAACCCCTTTATAACTTGGCATTCACCTGTGCCACGTTACATTATGAATCTTGTTGCTCATTGTTTTGGTATTCCCTTCGCAGGGGATTGGGGTGCAGGTTCTGGGAGGGCATATGGGTGCAGGAGAGGGGCCGATGGCTTGGGTTATGTGGGGTTAAGCAGGCTCTGACTGGGAGACTTAGCTGAGTGAATCCAGGGCAGCAGCCCAGCACATTTCTGAGGCAGCCTCCCTGCCTGCTGTGCCCCTGCACAGGCTGCAGCAGCCATGTGCCTGTGTGAATAAGTACAAGCCTGAGAGGAGAGAGGGTGTGGTGCTTCGTGTGCTGCCTGTTATTCAAACAGGCAGCTCCCAGTTGCCAGAAACCAGCCAATGGGATTGTGCTAGGAGCAGGGGCAGCTGATGAAGCCTTCCTCCCCCTCTGGGCTCACAGCTGAGAAAAACAAACAAACAAAACCTGGCAGCTGAGTGTCTTGGGGGTAGGGCGAGGCTCCCATGCCTGAGGCTTCCCCTGCATCTGCAGGCCAGATCTAATGGCTTGGTGGGCCAGATTTGGCCCGCGGGCCATATTTTGCCCAGGCCTGGACTAACAGATTTATTAGGAGCCTTATATGCCCTAATAAATCTGTTAGTCTCTAAGGCTACATCTAAACTGCAATGTTTTATCGGAAAAAGGTATGCAAACAGCGCGCCAAAATTTGTGTTCCTTTTTCCGGTAGTTTTGTAGGAAGAGGATTTCTGAAATTTGGTCCATCTACACTGGGCCAAATTTTGGAAAAAAGTCCTCTTTTGGAAGAGCCCTTCTTCCTTTTGGAAGGAGGAATATGGGGCTTCCGAAAGAGCACGTCTGCTCTTCCGCAAAAAAAAGCGGAAGAGCAGATGCGTTCCCTGGAAAAACCCCGTAATCTAGACGCAGCCTAAGGTGCCACAGAATTCCTTGTTATTTCACATAAAGACATTGCAGCTCAAAGGTAGCTCACAAATTGGTCATTGTGAGTATTTGGGGTTCATGATTCATTAGTCAATATATGACTAATTAGTCAGCTAAGTCATCTGCTGTTGTTTCTGCTCTCTAGAGGGCCCTACCAACATGTAGATACCATGTTGCTTTGTAAAGAACAAAATGGGAAGACTGGAGGGTGGTATCTTTATGCAGTAGCAGTGGTCTCCAACCTTTTTACACCCAAGATCACTTTTTAAATGACAGACCAAGCCAAGATCTACCGCCCCACCCCTTCCTTGAAGCCCTGCCCTCTCTATTCTCCTCTTTTCCATCACTTGCTATCCCCAATCCTTATACTGCTACTTTAAAAAAAAAATTCCCACCATTCCTCACAGCCACTCACCTGTGCTGTTGCTCAGTGAGTAGCTGCTCCTCAAATGAGGAAATCTAATGTAAATGTACTAGTTCAGAGAAGGCTCAAGAGCTACTCTTAGAGCCCCTGAGATCTACTGGTAGCTCACGATCTTGTCTGGGCATTCCCCTGCTTTCAAATACTTGGCTTACTTATACATTTAACCTGAGCACTGAATTTCCTGGGTTTCTATTTATTTTTGTGTTACTTACCACATTCTGGTCAGGGTTCCCACTACAGGCAAATGCTGCTTGTGTCAGCCCTCACCTAGCTTTGATCTAACTGCTGTGGGCAACAGAAACAGTGAACAGAAGCAAAAGCCTGGGCTAATTCCTAATTACATAAGCAGGCTCCCTGGTGGGCTTGTACTGGGGTGACCAGGTTCCTTGTGCTGCTGCAGCTTTACAGCTGTTGTTATCCAGAGAACCTTGAATAGGTTTACACTTGTGGCAATCATCTCTCTGAGTGAGGAGCAGATGTATACTACAGCATTTCAGGCTCTGCTCTCAACCTTAACGCCAGCTAAACAATTTTTTTTGTTTGGGAATACAAGGAGATTTATAATCTAATTCCACTTCCAGCTGAAATTAATTTCCTTTTGCGCTTAGATAAATCTTGGCTCCCTGGTGGATAGTTTACATCCTGCAAACCTTAGTGCAAAGCGAACTTCGTTAGTGCAAATGTGCACAAAGAGCAAATTAAAACAGGCTGTAACTTAGCTGCAGCAAAATGCTATACAGAAGCCACCAAAATGTTTGCAAACAATTGTTCTCACTGTTCAGTGTAGAAAGATAGCAGATTCCTATGGTAATTTTGATCTTCAAAGTGCTTTAGAAACATTAGCTAATTATTCTCACAGCAGCTGTCTAAATTCAGTGTTATTTATTTACTTTCCTGCTTGGGAACTGAGGAAAAGTAGGCAGTGGAATAATGCTGGGCTGGAATTTAGGAGTTCCTTCCCATTACTGTGCAAAAAAACCCCAGAGCTATCCATGTGTAATGGATCAGAAGAGTGCAGACCAGCACCAGGTGACTGAGGGGTTAAACCCAGGTAGTTAGCAAAGGTGTTGGCCAGGGGACCAGGAGAACCAATCAAGACAGAGTATTGAAATTTGAATTGGATATAGGTTCCCTGCCTGCTTTCTTTGTATGGGAGAGAAAAACCAGGAGTTGAGAGACAGAGAATGATTTAAATCCAGACAGGACTGCCATGCCTCCAAGGAATTCAGGGCATGATAGAGGACTGAATAAAAAAAAGACTGTAAGTATGTAAAGGAAAAGTAGATCTAGTCACAATCAGGGTATTTTTTCTTTATTTTTTGGTTTGGTTTGAACTGCTCTGTGTGAATCCATGCCTCCCCTCCCCATTTACTGTCTTGCATTGTGCCCAGAGACTTTTCTCTACAGTGTTTTAATTTGTTTTCCTTAGTTGCTTGGTAACATCTACCAACCAAGTAGGCTTTATCAAGTTCATCTTTTGTTTTGTAATAAAAAACCCAACACTTTTATTACAGTGACGATTTGATTCTTGTGTCCTGGAAGGTCTGTCTGTGGGTATCTGTGGGCCTGGGAGGTCTGCTACTAGAGACTGCAGCTTGTTTTTCTCTTTTCTTTTTCAAGCCCTTTTGGGACAGAAGAGCTTGGGGTACTTCTGGGGGTGGGTTCACGTGTTCATCCCTGGTTTTAGGGATAAAATCACTTCATGGTGGCAGTTTGTTTATTTGTTTGTTTGTTATTTCTCAGAGCATGGGAATCTGGGCTTCTGGGAAGTTTAGGTAACCTGTGCCTGTAGAGGCAAGGTTTTTACGCTCTCTTGTTGACCCCCACCTTCTGCACTCAGAGTGCCAGAGTGCAGAACAGCCTGACATCATGGGATCTTTTTAAGATGCATTCTTAAATAACTTGATTTTATTTTTGTCCATATTCACTTCATAAAGGGTTTTGTGCTGCTTTCCAAGACGTGTGAGTAACCCCAACTCCTACACATGGTGTAGAAACACATATGTAGAGGGCAGGCTGTGTGTTTTGGAGGATCAAGCACTGAACTGGGAATCTGGGTTTTAATCTTGCACCTTGGGCAGATGACTTGACTTGTCTGTGCCACTTCTTTCCCTTCCACCCTTTCCTGTCTTGTCTAGTTAGATTGCAAACTTGAGGGCGATAGGGACTGTCTCCCACTAAATGTTTGCATGGCATCTAGCACCAACGGCTCTTAATCTTGTTTCCAGTGGGAAAACAATAGATAATATACTCCTCAAACCACGCATAACCCTGCTACCCTCCGACATCCAAACCTGTCCCTGAAGCAATATACATGCATCCCTGCCAGCTCCGTTGGACAATGGCAGGGCTGGTCCTGGCACGACTGCCATTAGTGTGTTCTTGCTGAGAGAGATGGGGAGAGTAGTTCAAAGTCACAGGGGCACGTCTACATTACAAAATTGGAAATCATAACTCCCGAAATAACTTATTTTGAAATTATAACTTATTTCAGGAATTATTTCAAAATAAAAAATTCCTAAAATAACGTACTTTGAAATAATAACTCCCTATTGTAGACCAGAGTGTCCACACTACAGGTATGTCTACACTACAGGATAAGGATGAATTAAGATATGCAACTTCAGCTACGTTCATTGCATAGCTGAAGTCAAAATACCTCAATTTGATGTTTGGTGCTGTCCACACTGCAGGAAGTCGAAGGGAGAACACTACCATTTGACTTCCTTTGCTCCTTGCGGAAGCAGGACCAGCGGCATAGACCAGGTCATCCCTCTCAGTTCAAATTAGCTATCTTCACAAGACCCGCTAATATGAACCTTAGGGTACGTCTAGACTACAGGCTTTTGTCGACAGAAGTTTTGTCGACAGATACTGTCGACAAAGCTTCTGTCGACAAAGAGCATCTAGACTACATTCAGTTCTGTCGACAAAGCAAGCTGCTTTGTCGACAAAACTCTGTAGTCTAGACACAACCCTAGATGCAATAACACCTTCTGTTGACAGAACTCTGTCGACAGAAGGCGTTATGCCTCGTAAAATGAGGTTTACCAGCATCGACAAAACTGCTGAGTTCTGTCAACGTTATGTCGACAGAACTCAAAGGCAGTGTAGACGCAGGTATAGTTTTGTCGACAAAAGTCCACTTTTGTCGACAAAACTCTGTAGTCTAGACACACCCTTAGAAGATTAACAGCAACAGCTTCCATCTTCTCTGTAGTGTAGATGTACCTCAGGAAGCCTATTATTTTGAAATAAGGGGTTGGTTATTTTGAAATAATAACTCCTGCTTGTGAAGAGTGGCTATTTTGGTAAACTTATTCCTCTTCACATGCAGGAATTATTATTTCGAAATAAAAAGTCTATTATGTCAAAATATGCCTTCTCAAGGGGATGTGGCTGGAGATCCAGCATTTCTAATTCTGCTGGGAAGGGGTTGGAGTGGAACTCCTCCGCTAGATGGGTCTGATTATGTTCTGGTTTGCTCCACTTTTACACATTCACAACTCTTCTGTGACCTTTGGAGTTACTTCTGATTTATGCTGATTCCGAGCAAGTGGAAAGCCAGTTGGTGACAGGTATGATCTATCTTCTTGCTTACTTGTATGTCCAACATAGGTCCATCAACCACTAATAGACAGGATGGGCAGGGATGATGTTTGTCAGAAGCTGGGAATGGATCACTGGATGTTCTCCTGTTCTCTTCATTCCCTCTAAGCATCTGGCTTTGGCCACCGTAGGAAGACAGGGTACTGGGCTAGCCCAGGAGTTCCATACTGTCAGCTTGTGAATTTTTTGCTTTGAATCCATAGATCCAGCCAAATGGTGGTTATCATGTAAACTGGCATTTGGTTGGGAGTCAAACGTCCTGTGTCAGAGGAAGCATCTAACTTACTGGTCAGTGTGCGCTATTTTGTATCTCTCCGAGTGCCCAGCCTGGCTTTCCAGCACCAGCTATCGAATCTCATGCTTTTGGCTTTTGGGCTCCAGTCCTGGGACTGGTGCGTATAACAGCTTATGTGGTGGGCATTGTAAGCACTTGGCCAAGATGGATTTTCCACTTATTGCCCAGATCCAATTTGTTACATTTACAATGGAAAAGATGCCCTGCAGATTCAGCCTGGGCTTGGAATTAGAGTAGAGCAAATTTTTCATTTTATTTTTATTTCGTTCAACCTAGAATTTACTTCATGGGGAATTCAGTTTGGTGTCTTTTTACAATTTTTTAAAGTGCAGCTAAATTTTAAAAAAAATTGTCATCCTAACAACACTTCCTCGTCTGGTTGTAGCCACGAGAGCTCACGACACCAGCAACAGTATTTGTTAGTTTCTAAGGTGCTGCAGAGCTGTTCGTTGTTTTTTCAGTTACAGACAAACCCATTTTGACATGTAGCTGCCTTTTTTTTCGTGAAAAAGATCACCCCACTCTGCTGGAAAAAAATGTTTTTTTTCCCATATAGCACTTCTGAATCATGGTCATGTTACCCAAATTCTGCCTTCAGAGACACCTGTGCAGTCCAGAGTGTGTGCAAAGGCTGAAGTGTTTGGAGTGTAGTAAACCCTGGTCTGTGGCTGATGCACATGAAGGGTACGTCTAAACTACATGGCTCCGTCGGCTGTTTGTCCGCTCAGCGCGCTAGTCTGGACGCTCCCCTGCCGACATCAAAGCCCTTTGTCGGCAGCCCCAGTAAACCTCATCCCACGAGGAATAACGGGGCTGCCGACAAAGGGCTTTGATGTCGGCAGGGGAGCGTCCAGACCAGCGCGCTGAGCGGACAAACAGCCAATCAGCTGTTTGTCGGCTCAGCGCGGCAGCCATGTAAATGTAAATTAAGCCGCGATCATTTACATCGCGGCTTCATTTGCCTTTGCCTATGTGTCTAATCTAGACATCATGGGATCTAGACATCTAGACACAGCCGAAGGAACAGACTCCATCACCCTCCTGGCCCTGTTAGGGAGACTCAGGACTGGAGTCTGAGGAACCGAGGGCTGGCAGAAGAGCTGCGGATACACAGGGCTTGGATGCCAGCTGGAGGTTCAAGTAGCAAGGGAAGTACATAGAAAAAGCCTGGATTCGGGATGCGGACTCTGGGCTGCTCAGGCCGCTTGGGCTGAAGCTGCATTGCAGAACAGTGGGTTACAGGGCAAGGGCTGTTGAGGATTTGGATACATACTTTGGCTATTAAGAGGGGCTTATAAAGAGAAGCTGACACAGCCGCCGTCTCTGCTGTCAGTAATAGCCTATCAGTCTAGCATGTGTAAGAACAGCAAATCCCTTCCCGAGAGAGAAGAAACCCCATCGGCTATAAAACACAGCAGCTTCTCCCAGTGATGGGCTCACTTAGGCAGAGTTATCTACGGTTGTGGGCTTAGCCATGTGAGTTATGTTGCCCAAGCTGAGATAATGGAGCCAGGATCGATTATCTCAGCTCACGGGCTTCTGCAAAGCGATCAGATGGCTCCATTGAAGGAAGAGGCAGTTGTTATTAACAGGGTTTATGTATCAGGGCATGATTCACACTGTGGCGGAGCAAGACCTATGAGCCTAAGCCCCGAATAGGAAACTGCCAGATTTCTGGCTGGCTTCTAGGGGGACTTGCAATTTTGGAAACTCAGTCTGCCTAGTAGAATTAGGCTAACGGTGCTCCTGTGGCCCTCGTCTGATGCATGCCCTAACGGAGACCAATCTTTCATTTAGTGGCTAGACAACATTGTGAAGGCCACGATTATAAAAGGGTTAAAAAAAGTGCTAGATGAATTCAAGGACAGGTCCATCAATGGCTATTAGTCATGATGGGCAGGGATGATGTCTGTAGCCTCTGTCTGCTGGAGGCTGGGAATGGGTGATGGATCACTTGATTCCCTGTTCTGTTCACTCCCTCTGGGGCACCTGGCACTGGCCACGGTCAGAAGATGGACACTGGGCTGGATGGACCTTTGGTCTGACTCAGTCTGGCCATTCTTATGTTCTTAATAAGTGTTTAGTTAGTTTAATATCGGATGGTGTGACATCTGGGGGGGGGGGGTGCAACTGACGGGCTGTAACTTGAATATTTTTGTGATATGTGGTATAAGGGACCATCTAGATCAGAGATGAGCAAGATCCAGCACACTGGCCAGATCCAGCACGCCAAGTCATTTGACACGGCCCACGGGCCATGGCCCACGCTGCCGCCCCACCCCCAGGCCCATCGAAACCTCAAGGCAGGGGCACGTGTGCAGTAATTTGCTGTTCCAAAGGGTGCACAGTGCCTAGAGGGAACAGCCAGCTGATCTGAACAGCAAATGACTTCATGCATTTCTCGGCTCCTAGGCATTGATGGGCCTGCGGGGGGAGAGCGCGTGAAGTCGCCTCCCCCTGCTGGGGCTCACAATGCTTAGAGGGAACAGCCCCTTTCCACCTGAGGCTCCGCCCCTTCCACCTGAGACTCTAACCCTTCTCCCTGAGTCCCCGCCCCTTCCCAGTGCCAGACTGAGCCATACTTGCTCCCTGGGCAGCAGGTGCATGGCGCATGCATGGCCCCGCCCCCGGGCGCGCAGCACCTGATTGACATGGTAAGGGGCGCCGCGCCCCCAGGCACGCAGCGCATGCATAGCCCCGCCTCTGGGCGTGCGGTGCCCCTTACCACTTCAATCAGGTGCTCCCCATAGGTTGGCGCCCCAGGCAGCTGCCCAGCTAGCTCCCCCCTTTATCCAGCCCTGCCCCTTCCACAGGGCTGGCTCGTTACCATTACTAAAATTAGTGAAGTGGCTTCCCTGCAAAAATTACTGCTCACCCCTAATCTGGAGAGGTTGGCATGCCCCAGGGGACTGGCTGAGACTCCCTGCTAAGGCTGCTGTGGTGCTTGAGGAGTTCACACTAGAAACTTGGCTGGTGAAATCTAAGTATTGAAATCACCCAGCTAGACTCATGCTCTGGTTCCCAAATGTCTGCCCTGATGCTGGCATTCATGCTGGTGAGCCACAGCAGGCACATCATTAGTGTGACATTTATTCAACCTCACAGAGACCCTGGAAGGCCCCCAGGAAGTGAAGTAAGAGCCATTTCTCTCTCCTGGGGTTCATGAAGCAGACACAAAGTAGAGTGTTGTACTGTGGAGAGGGTTAGAGACATGTTCCCTGGGGTGCAGTTACACAGATCCATAGCAGCTGAGAAGGACATGCCAAGTCTCTCTGTGCTCTGTCTCCTCCTAGCCCTGCGTAGCTGCACTTTTAAGCCCATTGCTTGGGGACTTTGAACCTGTATGGGGCTGGGAGAACAGCCAGTGACTCAGGGAAATGTCTCCTCCAGCACGGCTGGGCAGAGCCTCTGCAACTGCCTGGTATCAAAGGGCCAGCAATAGAGCTGGTTCAGGTGAACCCCAACTGTAGCATAGGTGGATAGCCAGGAGCAGCACCAAGACTAATCCGATTTCTGCCTGTCCCCAGGGTGGGGCAGTTACACGTGTCCACTTTGAAAGGCAAATCCTGCTCTGCCTCTCAGAATTCAAGTGGCTACAGTGCTGATGTGAGTGCTGGGGAGCCAGGCAGGAGAGCCAGGGATGGGAGCAGATCCAAAACGTAAATTAATGCTCTATTTATACATGTTCCATTAAAATTTAATAATTGATTAATGGATGAAGCTGCAGTCACAGAAATTTTGGATAAAACGTGTCAAAAATGCATTAGTGTCAAGAGTTGGAGCCGTAGCCAGTGAGGGGGAAACATGGTCTAACATGCCCTGTAGATGTTTTTTCATACGGAGCAGGCCTCTGTGCAGAACAGATCCACAAGTCATGGCAAAACTAGGTGGGTGAGAAGGACCATGCTAGGAAGTTCCTTTAGCAAGGTATTGATAATTGGGAGCCATTTAAAAGGGGTGAATCCAAATGATTAGTGCCCAAAGTGATGGAGAACTAATGTTTTGTAAATATTACATACTCTACACTGATGGGGGACCAGATGGCACTGCTCTTTGCTGCCATTTTCTTCCTTGGATGTCTTTGAAAACCAAAAAGCAACTCAGGAGTAGGGCCGGTGGGGAATTTTTTGGATATGCTTTTTTGCCAACATCATGCTAATTTCTGGAAACCAATGCTGTTTATAGAGAAGAGTCACTTTTTACAATTCTCCTGATATGGAAAAAATGCTGAAAAAAAAAGTTTTGAAATTGTGTAAAAGATTTTGAAATTTTAAATTAAAGTTTTAAATTTTGGCTCAAAACAACTTTTTGTTTTGAAATTAAACTGCCCTTTTTAAAGTATAAATTTTGAAAGCAAGAAAAGTACAAAATTGAAACAATATTGAAATGTCAATTCATGTCAATCAAAACTCTGTTGATTTGCAAAAATTTTCAAGATTTCAGCTTTCTGTCCCAACTTGGCAAAGGGAAACTTTTCAACATCTCAAAAATTCTCACAGAATTGTTGCATCATTTCATATGCACTCCAAATTCAGAGTGAGTCTTGTTTTAGATGAAAGGAGATCATAAATCAAAAAAGAAAACAAATTAAGTTTTCCTGAGAAAGAACAGCTTGCTTGACACCTTTACGACATGCGCATGTTGCTTCTCAAGATACCTGTCTCTTTCAGTGGAGCGAAGAGTCCTTAGAGATGTAAACGATGTGCAAGAGGGAGGAAAGACAAATAGCTACCTAGCCAAATAAATGGCACTGGATCTGCACAGCCTCTGAAAGAAGATGAGCTTCTAAGTGAATCATGCCAAAGTCTGGGCATGTGCAGTTATCACTCACTGCATTTGGAGTGCTACACATCCCCCTCTGCCCAATCCACAGTGCCTGTGTCCATTGAATCTGACTCTCCAGCTCAAGTTTTAGAGGTTTAGGCTTCTAATTCTGGAGATCCCTAAGGGTACGTCTAGACTACAGGGTTTTGTTGACAGAAGTTTTGTCAACAGATAGGGTGTGTCTAGACTACTGAGTTTTGTCGACAAAAGTGGACTTTTGTCGACAAAACTATACCAGCATCTACACTACCGCTGAGTTCTGTCGACATAACGTCGACAGAACTCAGCAGTTTTGTCGACGCTGGTATACCTAATTTTACGAGGCATAACACCTTCTGTCGACAGAGTTCTGTCGACAGAAGGTGTTATTGCCTGTAGGGTTGCGTCTAGACTACAGGGTTCTGTCGACAAAGCAGCTTGCTTTGTCGACAGAACTCAATGTGTCTGGACGCTCTTTGTCGACAGAAGTTTTGTCAACAGATACTGTCGACAAAGCTTCTGTCGACAAAGAGCGTCTAGACTACATCCAGTTCTGTCAACAAAGCAAGCCGCTTTGTCGACATAACAGTGTGGACGCAAAGGACAGTGTAGATGCAACAATGCCTTCTATCGACAGAACTCTGTCGACAAAAGGCGTTATTCCTCGTGGAATGAGGTTTACATACGTCAACAAAACTGCTGAGTTTTGTTGACGTTATGTCGACATAACTCAAAGGCAGTGTGGACGCAGGTATAGTTTCGTTGACAAAAGTCCACTTTTGTCGACAAAACCCTGTAGTTTAGGGTACGTCCAGACTACATGCCTCCGTCGACGGAGGCATGTAGATTAGCCAGATAGGCAGAGGGAAATGAAGCCGCGATTAAAATAATCGCGGCTTCATTTAAATTTAAATGGCTGCCCCGCTCTGCCGATCAGCTGTTTGTCGGCAGATCGGGGCAGTCTGGACGTTCCCCTGTCGCCAGAAAACCCTTTTGTCGACCGCCCCGTTATGCCTCGTGGGATGAGGCATAACGGGGCGGTCGACAAAAGGGTTTTCTGGCGACAGGGGAACGTCCAGACTGCCCCGATCTGCCGACAAACAGCTGATCGGCAGAGCGGGGCAGCCATTTAAATTTAAATGAAGCCGCGATTATTTTAATCGCGGCTTCATTTCCCTCTGCCTATCTGGCTAATCTACATGCCTCCGTCGACGGAGGCATGTAGTCTGGACGTACCCTTAGACACACCCTGAGTGTCAGCTAAGATGATGGTGGACACGCATGCATGTAAGATTGTGGCTGTATCCCTGTTGATACTTCAGCCCCCTTTCTCAGTCAAGAATTTTCCCTGATGTCTGTAGATGCCCCACCATTTAGAAGCTGCACCAGGGTGTTGGTTAATTCGAACTAAGCTAATTCAAATTAGTGCATCTAGACCTAAAAACTAATTTGAATTAGCATGTCCACATTGAGTGGACCCTGAACCGAAGTTAAGGTTGGCTGGGACCAATGCCGGCAGGGCATCAGGTTAGGACTTAGGGTGTAGAACTGCTGCCTCAGGCTAGCCGAGGGCTGTGCTTAAAGGGACCCGACCCCCACCCCGGACAAACAGTTCTCAGGGTTCCCTGCTTGCTTGTCTAACTCGATGAGGGACAGCTAAGCAGTCCTGTCTTGGAGTGCCCTGAGTGCCCACACTCGGCACATCACAGCACTCGGCCATCAGCCCGGTTGCACTTGCCGCAGGCTGCCATCCAGGGGGGTCAATCGGGGGGCTGTCAGGATCCAGGAGGCCCTGCAGAAGAGCTTCCATCCCGAGGAGCCGGCAGAGCCACTCCAGTCCTCCCCATCGGGGGCTCGTGCCCCGTTCCTCCCTTACTTCCTTTCACTTACTCCTCCCTAGCCCCCCTTCCTGATGTAAAAAATAAAGGACACTTGTGTTCAAAAATAGAAACTCTCTTTATTTAACAAAACTGGGGGGGGGGGAGAATTAACCTCTGGGGAGACTGGGAAAAGGTGAGAGAGGGTAAGAGAGAGGGTGGGAGAGGGGTGGTGGAAACCTGGGAGGAGGGAGCTGAAAGGGGGAAGCCAGAAAGATACGCCGTATCTTAGAAAGATACGCCGTATCTTCAGTACTGTGTACAGATGTGGTCTGCTCACCTCAAAAAAGATATTTTGGCCTTGAAAAGGGTTCAGAAAAGGGCAACTACAATGATTAGGGGTTTGGAACAGGTCCCATATGAAGAGAGGCTAAAGCGACTGGGACTTTTCAGCATAGAAAAGAGGATACTGAGGGGGGACATGATACAGGTCTATAAAATCACGAGTGAATACAGAATACAGAAAAGGGTGAATACAGAAAAGTTCTTCATTAGTTCCCATAATAGAAGCACTGGAGGACACCAAATGAAATTAATGGGCAGCAGGTTTAAACCTAATAAGCGGAAGTTCTTCTTCACACAGCACATAGTCAACCTGTGGAACTCCTTGCCACAGGAGGCTGTGAAGGCTAGAACTATAACACTGTTTAAAGAGAAGTTAGATAAATTCATCGAGGTTGGGTCCATGAAGTGTTATCAGCCAGGGGGTAGGAATGGTGTCCCTGGCCTCTGTTTTTGGAAGGCTGGAGATGGATGGCACGAGACAAATGGCTTGGTCATTGTCTTCGATCCATCCCCTCCGGGGTACCTGGTGTTGGCCGCTGTCGGCAGACAGACTACGACGATAGATGGACCTTTGGTCTGACCCAGTACGGCCATTCTTATGTTCTAAGCTCAGAGCTAAGGGTCGGGGGTCTCACTGGACCAACTTGATTGTCATGCAAACCTGCTCCTGGGTTCGCATGTGGCATTTGGTGGCCAGGCTGGCAGCTCTCCTGCCCTAGACGGCCGCATTCCTGTGCCTATTGTGGAGATCGTGGACGTTGGAGGCCCCCCCACAAACCTCGATGAGGTCCATGATCTCTGCACTAGACCAGGCAGGTGCCTGCCTCTTGCAGCCCCGGGCAGGCTCCTGGAAGCCACCAGCCTGGTCCTGGGAAGAGGCGGAGGGCTGGGTGGCAGCAGGTGGCTGGCTCATGCCGTGCCAGGTGCAGGGTCTGCTGGCTGGGTGCTGGCAGGCTTGCAACTGGCACAAGCACTGTAGCCAGACCAAGCCCCTTTAAGGGCCGGGAGGGGGGCAGAAGAGTTTCCCTGGTTTGGCCCAGAGTGGCCACTAGGGCAACCTGGGAAGGGCTAGCCTCCAACTACTTCGAATTAAGTGGCTACACAGCCATTAATTCGAACGACTTAATTCAAACTAGGCGTTACTCCTCGTAGAATGAGGTTTACCTAGTTCGAATTAAGCGCTCCGCTAGTTCGATTTAAATGGTTGTTAGTTCGAATTAACTTTGTAGTGTAGACATACCCTCAATGACTTGGTGTTAAAAAGCCATGAATTGAAACAAAACTCAGTGATTCTCCCTTGGATTAACTCTTGGTTACAAGAGAGAAGAACAAAAGACAATTAATCATCTCAGACCGAAACAAGGAGAACAATAAACACGACAGACTACCTAAAGATTTTCCTACTCACACATTCTGATGAATCTAGGGGGTCTGTTTTGGGGGGAGTTTATTTCTTCCCTCTGTGCCTGGAGAAAATACCCTTCTCTCTCAAACAAAGGAGGGAAGCAGTCTCTGTTTGAAATTCTTTAGCTGCATTTCATTGGCTCAATGCCCAACCCCCTCCCTCAGGTGCAGAATAGGTTAAGGTTAGCTTAACCCTTTCCTCCCTCTCCAGGTAAGTTAGGCTCTCCTTTGCAGCTCCCATTCATGACATAGGCTAGAAGCACGGACTCACAAATCATCCCTTCTTGAAAAAAAAATGTCTGTGTATGAGTTAAGGCAGCAAAGCCTTTAGAATGCTGGCTTATGGCCTACTGGCTGGGTCATATGATTGTTATCAAGCTGTTGCTGTTTTTTCTATAAAAACTTCTTAGAACTGGTTGGGATTTTTTTTTTTTTTAAAGATGGAAAACATTGATTTTTCAAAACTGAAACCATTTGCTCCATGCCAAATACCCCCTTACAAATAGAGAGCTGGTCTAACATTTTAATGGAAAATGCTTTTTTCCCTGGAAAAATGGCTTTTTTGGGAGACGGTGGTGGTCAACATGATAAGTCTATGGGAAAAGTCCATTTTCAATTAATCTTGGTTGTGTACGGGTGTCGGGGTACAGTCCCCCCTTCGGAGTGTGCCGCCCAGATCCGGAGTATAGTTTACACCTCTCGGGTCTGTTCTCAAAGTAGACTGCCCCTGTCTTAGGGGAACTACAGCCCACTGGCCTAGTCTTTCATACACAGGCTCTGAGGCCTAGTCTTTCAACCGATCCCCCACTCGCCGGGGGTCAGGGAAGAAGGGATAGGGGGGCCCAGGCTCTCCCTCTCCACCGAGCCCCAACCCAGGGCCCTATCAGCGGCGGGTGGCTCCCACCACTGGCTCGGCGTGAGTCGGGTAGCAGTAGCAGTGCCTCCCCAGCCAGCGTCTAGGGTAGCGGCGGCAAGTCCAGCGTCTGGGATGGCTGGCTGGCGGTTACGGCGTTGGGGTTGAGCCCAGCTTGGGCTTGACAGCAGAGGGTCCAGCGGGCCTGATGACTCCCTCTCTGTCTGTTGGGTCTGTGACTCTGGAGGCTGTGCCCTAGCTCCTGCTCCTATGGCAGTCTGCCCCAGCCGAGCAGGTCTGCAGCCCTTTATAACTTGTTCCCCTGTGAGCATGCCCAGTAGGGCTGTGGAGGTGTGGCCCTCTCAACCACCTGAGCCTGGTGGAATCCTTGGGCGTGAGTGCGGGGCTGGGCTGTTCTGTCACAATGGGGAATAATAAAAACTGAAAAAAATGGGCTTCTGTGAATCAATTAATTTCACATACCTCATAGTTGAAAGGGTTTGATTTTTTTTTTTCACTGAAAACATTTTTTCTTAAAATGTTCAGTTTGTGTGTGTTGTTCTAGGCACCCCCACCACGTTGGGCACGTCTAGACTGCCGAATTTACCCTGTACACTTCATTTTTTTAGGAAGAAGGGTTCTTTCGAAAAAGGGGTGGGTTTTTTTTTAACAAACCGTGTCTAGATTGCTTTTAAAAAAAACAACTCTTCCAAAAACAGGATCTGAAGAAGATATGCAAATTTGTGCTGAATTTTCATATCTTCTTTCGAAAGCCGTGGGAAGTCTAGAGGTGCCCGTTGTGAGATGCCATCCAGAGCAGTGAGGAGTTGTCATCCCTTGTCCTGTAACCCTTAAATACTCTGCTACTGTGTCTCACAGCCAGTAAGAACATAAGAACGGCCACATTAGGTTAGACCAATGGTCCAACTAGCCCAAGATCCTGTTTGCCAACAATGGCCAACACCAGTTGCCACCACAGGGAGGAAACACAACAGGGAATCCTCATGTGATGCCTCCCCTGTCACGCATTTCCTTACAAAATACATGAGCATGCACTGAATGTCTGTGCTATCAGCAACTCTGAACTGGTAACTTGAATTGCAGCAGCTGCCTTGTTATGCCTCAGCCCCAGCTCCGGTTGTACCTGAGGAAACAGCCCCAACATCCTCCAGTTCCAGATTCCTCCAAACCTGTGTGTTCTGCATCCTTTGGCCCTTTCCTTGACCTTTCGGAGGAATCCTAAGGGTCCTCTAAGAAGACAAACTGCCCAACTTGTCCCTTTAACTGGAGTTAACAATCTGTTCACTTCAAACGCAGCACTGGGCTGGTAAGTAAAACAGGGTATTGCGAAAGGAGGTAGGATTTTTAGTGAATTCAGGCTTAAAAGATAGTGAAAAATGGCTGTGTGAGGGATCAGAGAAAGGAGCGCTTGGGCCCCAGGGGTTAAAGAAAGCCTCTGGGCTCAGCTAGGCCCACCCCCTAGAGAGTGGTTTGGAGTCCCTGGGCCAGCACCCCCCTTTTCTCACCTGCTTATTTAGTGGCCTAGCCACTAGGCAACCCAGCCAACAGGGACCCAGCCACAGGTTGCAAGCAAATAAGAAACAATTCTCTCTAGAGCTTAAAATTTAACAAAATTACAATCTTGGTTCATAGAATCATAGAAGGTCAGGGCTGGAAGAGACCTCAGGAGGTTATTGAGTCCAAACCCTGCTCAAAGCAGGACCAACCCCAACTCAAACATCCCAGCCAGAACTTTGTCAAGAAACAATTTTTACCACACGTCTTATCTGACCAGCCCTTTGCTCAAGATGTCCAGTTCCTTTGACTTCTTATTTGGAAGATGGGCTCTTTGCCCATTTCTTTTATAGTCTTTTAAATGGATTCTCCTCCCAACGCACAGCTCAGCCAACCTGAGAGAACGCAGACATGGAACTGGGGATGAAGGGAGTTTTGTGCTGGGTCTTTACTTGCTGGTGTTTTCTAAAAACCAAACAGATCTGTTTCATGGTCCTCATCCCAGTGCAGGATCTCTTCCCGGCCGCAGAAGAGTGGTTTGCTGCATGGTGGGAGGGCTGCGCAGTGTGGGGTCTCCTCCGGGCCACGGAAGAGCGCTTCCCTGCACAGTGGGAGGACCACGCAGAGCAGCTCTGCTTGACCCTCCCGCCATGCAGGGAAGCACACTTCCGCGCCTGGGAGGGGACTCCTCACCTGCCTGGCATTGGTTGGCTGAGAGGTGGGGCAGGACACACCTCTCCCAACAGCTGTGGAAGAGCGGTGTGCCCCAACCCCCAGAGCCTGGCAGCCAGAGGTAGCTGGCCCGGTAGCTGGGAACTGCTGATTTAAGATATTAATTATGTAGCTGGAGTTGAAGTATCTTAAATCACATTTTGGTGCTGTCCACACAGCAGGAGCTCAAAGGGAGCTCACCCTCCCATCGATTTTCCTCGTGAGGAGCAGGAATACTGCCACCGAGGGGGACGCCTCTCAGTTCGAATTAGAGAGTCTTCTCTAGACCCACTAATTTGAACCCCGGAAGATTGACTGTGGCAGCAGCGATTATTCTCTGTAGCATAGACTAGCCCTCAGTGACTGCCCAGGGTTGCTCAGGGACTCTCCAGCAAACCAGGGAACAGAATCCAGCTCTCTGAAATTTAAGGCTAGTGTCTGAACAACTGGACTCACCCTTGGCTCTCTCTGTCTCACACTCTGTTACTCCTTATCCCACCCCTGTGGTATCCCCACCCTGCAACGCTACTAGCCTCCTTCATCCCAATGCACAGGACAACTTCTAGTATTGGAGGTGGCATTGAGCTCTCAGGGTCATGGAAGAAAACCCTTTGCTGGGATGTGTGTAGTGAAATGCTGCCAACAAGCCCCAACTGGGCTGGCATGTTATATAATCTCTTCTTAGCAGCTTCCTTTGTCCCTCCTTTCCTCTTCCTGTTGCCACCCCACATCTGTCTCTGAGGGTATGTCTACACTGCCACCCTCGTTCGAACTAGGGTGGCTAATGTAGGCAATCGAAGTTGCAAATGAAGCCCGGGATATTTAAATCTCCTGGGCTTCATTTGCAACTTTGATTGCCTACATTAGCCACCCTAGTTTGAACGAGGGTGGCAGTGTAGACATGCCCATGGGCAATTATTCCCCCACAGGAATGGAGAACCCGAGCTGGCCCTCCCTGTGTGCTGGTTTCCTTGCTAAAGGAGAGGAGCTCTACAGTGAGTAGAAGGCGTTTGAAATATTAATGCCAGGAAAACAAACGGAGATTCATTAAAAAGTGTCTCTACTGCAGGAAAGAGCAGGACACAAACCTCTACAATAATGAGCTGTTAACACACGGGAGTAAAAGCTTTATTAGGTCTTGTTCTAATCATTTATTTATAGGCTCCTTGTACTTCAAAAGACTTTCAAAAATATCCAAGCAGCTAACACAGACACACTGCGAGTGGAGTGATTTTGGCAGAGAGACTTCATCAGTCTGTTCTGGGACACACCAGACTATGCCGCCCTGTCCTGGGTGGCATTCACTCCGGGCAACCCTTAAAATAGGGTCTACATGGTACACAGATCCTGCATAAGCCCTGAACACAGAGGTGAATTTCACCCAGACTATTCTAGAGATAGAGGGTAAAAACTGTAAGGTCCCCTTCTCCCACAGCCTCCCTTTTGGCATTCACACCTCCCATGTGTCATTCCACCACTGGGCCCCCACAGCCTGATTTCAACTTGTAAACCAGAGATGGGAAAGAATGATTTGCAACACCTTCTCTCACCCAAATCTAAAGAGAAATTCATGGCAAGAGGCAAGTCATATCCTTGATACCGGGAGGAGGGCGGGGGGGGGGGGGGGAGGAAGGTTTCCAGTTTCCTCTGCCTGGTTTTCAAAGGCCCACTGCAAAATTCAGAGGGGTGTCAGTTTCATAAAAACAGTTTGCAAGAAAAATGTATAATGAAAAGAGTGGGGAAACCTAAATACAGGTGTCACTGTTAGCTCTCCCTGTAATGTGTGTGTGCGTGGGTGCGTGCATGCATAGATGCCCGACTTGGCAGTCTGCGATGTTATTCAACAATCACTTTGCTTAAACAAGTATAAGAAAAACCCTCATGCCTCTCAGCATGGTTTCTAAAAGGCTGGCTGGTGTGGATTCTTTGGAAGGAAGCTGTGCTAACCTCCCTCAAGCCTGAGTTATGGTAGCAGGCTGTGAAGCTATTGCTTTCTGTGCATTAGTCTCCTATTGCCTGGAACCTGAGTAGTAAATAACCCAAGGGTTTGATTCCGCCTAGTCTGAGACAGAAGAGGCACTTTTGTGGGCTCGGGTAAGGTTTTATTTGATTCCTTTTGGGAAGCTTCAGTTGTTTACAAGGCAACTTATAAACCCAGTAGGGAGGATGAGACCAGAAGCTTTCTGGTAACATGGGCACTTCAAGTCATGCTGTGAAGCAGCTGGTTGATGCTTCCGGAGGATTCACCTGGAGGAGGGGGAAATTCACTTCCTTATGAGTGAAGTCAATGAGATACTGGATTAGCTGGGGTGGGCTGATGGTTTCTTAGACCGCAGCAATGCAAGCAGCCACAGGCTCTCAAACACAGGAGGATCCTGACTAGAGCTGGCAGGACATTTTTTTTTTAGTTTTCATCAACATTTGTCTCTAAAATTGGGGAAGGGGAAGGGCCAAAATGTGAAGATTTTCTTGGGCAACTGAAACATTTCAATTTCAAACCAAACTGAAGAATGCTGGATTTTCCTTGCTGGAAATCAAAACCTTTTACTTTTGGGGGACGGGAGAGGTGTCAGCTTTTGCTGAAAACCTGAGCATTTTTTACAAAAATGTTCAATTTAAAATTCCTAGGAAAAAAAGAAACCAAAACACACACACTCGGTTTCATGGGGAAAATGAGCAGCTCTGACCCCAGCTGACAGACAGACAGCAATCCTCTAATCAATGACATACTGTCACTTTTGGGTGGAAGGCTGCTGCTCCCTGATGCTTCCTTATCCACTGTGCACTTCACTTTTCCTCCCTCCGAAAGGTGATGCACTGAGCTGATTTGCTTTGGATTTGAAACTCTGAATTTAGGGGGCCCACACCTGCTTTTTAGTCACATATAAGCCTGCAAGGAGCAATGCACGTACGCACATTGGTAGGGTCTGATTTTCTGTGCAGGGAACGAGGAGCCACAAAATCCCCTGTGCTTGAGCACTCAGGCAACTTGCCTGTGTGGTCCAGTCTACAGCAGCCTGGCCAGAGTTGCTCAGTCTGGACATCACTGTGAGTCTGAAGTAACCTGCCATGGCTGGAGAAGAGAAGATTTTGTGCCAATGCTGCACTTCCTAGGTGAGGCAGAGCCCAAAGCTAAATCCAGGCCTCCTCCCCCGTGCTGCCCAGAGAGATGAATGAAGGTCAGGAGAGAGCTGACCCAGTGGAGGGAGGCTGCCGGAAGGGCTCCTGCAGGTTAGGACTCAGTCTCTATCTCGGAGCTGGTCGAATCTGAGTACCTGAGCCACTGGCACTGCCTGGCGTGCATGGCTGCAAAGGGGCAGCTGCAATAAAACACAGCAGCACCTTCACTGCACCACCAGGACTAGTTTGCCACAGAAGCAGGGTGTGGGAGGCTTCGTAGCTTGTGTTTCCCTCTACCTGTTTTTTTCCTTGCGAGCCCCGTGCTCGACCATCACCCAGCCGAAAAGCCCTCACTCCTAGCTGCCCATACTCACCGATGGCTGCCGGGAAGTTCTGTGGGAAGGGCTCATAGGATCAGGCATTTCAGTGCAGCAGGGTTTGGAAAGTAAACTCTGGCACAACCCTGAGAGGCTGGGATAACATGAGAGCAGATACGCCCGTGCGAGTATCCAGATGCACGTGCCATCCTGAGCTGGCCCTTCAAGAGACTGGGAGCTCAGCTGCACGGGTGAGAGACCTTGCTCAGGCGGAGGCAGTAAGTGGAGATCTGATGAGGGATGAGTTGGCTAGGAGCTGAGCCTGCTGGGAGAACTAAGGGGGCATAGCTCTGCTCCAGGGTGAGGCACCTTGCAGGCAGCTGCTGCCCTGTACGAAACAGGAAGAAACGGCTGATACTATTGGAAGAGGCCATGGGAAGGAAAAGCAGGACAGAGTGAGATAAGGAGGGGCAGGCAGTCTCTGGGTTGGGAACCCATAGAAGGGGGGCTCCTGTATACTGGCACCTCGCGGATGGAAGCAGAGTTTGCTTTTCAAGTACCTAAAAGGGCGTCACAAGGAGGAGGGAGAAAAATGGTTCTCCTTGGCTGCTGAGGACAGGACAAGGAGCAATGGGCTTAAATTGCAGCCAGGGAGGTTTAGGCTGGACATTAGGAAAACTTCCTACCTGTCAGGGTGGTTAAACTCTGGAATAAGTTGCCTAGGGAGGTTGTGGAATCTCCATCACTGGAGATATTGAAGAGCAGGTTACACAGACACCTGTCAGGAATGGTCTAGACAGTGCTGGGTCCTGCTGTGAGGGCAGGGGGCTGGACTTGATGAGCTGTCGAGGTCCCTTCCAGTTCCCGTGTCCTAGGATTCTATTCGATGAGTCTATGAAGCAGTGACTCCCCGCTAGTAAGGGGAAACATGAGAGGCTGACAAGAGACCCGGAGGGAGAGTGGAGCCAGGGATCAATCCACAGGAGTGTTGAACAGGAGTGTCCCTTGGAAGAAAGGGCTGTGCCTGGTGAGATGGGGTGGAATGGAAGACTTTTTTTGGGTGGTCTTGGGTACCCTGGAGGGGCTGGACTTAGCCA
The DNA here is from genome assembly GCF_052426305.1 of Pelodiscus sinensis. Lineage (NCBI taxonomy): Eukaryota > Metazoa > Chordata > Testudines > Trionychidae > Pelodiscus > Pelodiscus sinensis. Next base: position 12,187,967 of record NC_143080.1, on the reverse strand, counting down.
GGAGAGACCATGTCTCCTCATAAAACTCTGCTGGGAGGCTAAGAGAACCAACTTGCCTGAGGGAAAACTGAGGAATAAGCAGGCCTCAAGCCAGACTAGTAGGCGACACTGCTACAGTGTATGTGTGTACCTATGTTTCATGTGCATATGGTGGAGGATTCCAAAGCCTCCTGCCCCTCCCTCCACTTTACGTTTAGGGTTAGAACAAAATTCTCCTTCCTAGTCCAGCCCTGCTCTGAGACCCAGTGGCAGGGCTGGGTGGAGGAAGCAGTGATAGAAATGTAGCCGTGTTAGTCTGGGGTAGTTGAAGCAAAATGCAGGACAATGTAGCACTTTAAAGACTAACAAGATGGTTTATTAGATGATGAGCTTTCGTGGAAGTGGGTCTGGCCCACGAAAGCTCATCATCTAATAAACCATCTTGTTAGTCTTTAAAGTGCTACATTGTCCTGCATTTTGGAGGAAGCAGATGCTGCTGCTAACCCTATGCTTGCCCTGTGGGAAGAAAGGACCCCAGAGCTGCCCAACCAGGACCTCTCAAGAGTACTATAGTCACTGAAGGAAGTTATAATAGTACACTTCACACATTGCTCAGAAACCTACAACCCCTACCTGGGAGCCTGGAGCCAGCTGCCCTGTCAGCTGAGGAAAGCAAAGCGAGGGAGAAGCTTTCACCATAATGCACATATCTGCAGATTAACCCATTGGGTGCTCAAGCGTCATGAGAGAGATCTGAGACAGTGCACCATTCGGGGCTTTATTCCTTCCTCTGTGTGTGCTGACCTCTCTCTGTCAGCATGTTCCCGGAGCAGAGTTCTCTAACTCTGTGGGCATTGCCCTGTACAGAGGCATTGTATAATGCTGCCTGTAGGGATACATCTGCCACAGTGTCTCCTTTCTTGATAATTCTTTCCTCTTGCATGTGCTTCTGTGCATTTTGACAAAATTTCAGTTTGGAAGAATTAAAAAATCATTTTGGTAGAGTCAAATTGATTTGTTTCAAATTATTTTCAGAATGGAACGTCTTCATTTTTCCATTTTGAAATGACTTTGTTTTCATTTAAAAATTATGATCTATAATATGAAAATGATCAAAATCAGAACAAAGTGTTTGGTTTAATCAGAGTGGGGAAAACAAATTGGTTTTGCATGAAATTTCAAAGGTTGTGGGACTTGCTTCAGTTTCCAAACAGAAAAACTGCAGAAATGTGAATTTACCAGGAAACGGCAAGTCCAGTTCCTACCCAATATTAGCTGCGAGCAAATTGGAAAAAATTACAATCCCTTCCTACTAGGGTTTCTGCTTGCCAATCCTTGCCCTAGGAGAAAGAAAAAGTCTGAAGATGGGCCTGGTGCTTGAACCAAAGTAAGCAATAGTTATACTCTGAGTAACAGGCCACGTCAAAAGCAAATGTTTGCCGGCAAGTCAGTGTCTCTCAGCACTAGAACTGCAGCCACGCATAGAAGCACATTAAGTGTCTAAATACATTTCACCGGGGCAGTACAGGGACACCCAGCTGAGTACATGATAAAATAGTTGGAAACAGCAAGGCTACGTGTAGACTGGCATAATTTTCCGCAAATGTTTTTAACGGAAAAGTTTTTCCGTTAAAAGCATTTGCAGAAAAGAGCGTCTAGATTGGCACGGACACTTTTCCGCAAAAGCACTTTTTGCGGAAAAGCGTCCATGCCAATCTAGATGCGGTTTTGCGCAAGAAAGCCCCGATTGCCATTTTCACCATCTGGGCTTTTTTGCGCAAAACAGTTTTCAGCTGTCCTTTTGAGCAAAAGCATTTCCGGAAAAGGGCTTTTGCCCAAACGGGAACGTCAAAGCATTTGCGCAAGAAGCACTGATTTCGGACAGTAGAACGTCAGTGCTTTTGCGCAAAATCAAGTGACCAGTGTAGACAGCTGGCAAGTTTTTCTGCAAAAGCAGCCGCTTTTGTGGAAAAACTTGCCAGTCTAGACACAGCCCAAGAGTGAAAGCAGAACAAGGGACAGTGACTGCTTTGGAGGAAAGTCCAAGGAGAGACACCAAACGTGTCATTAGTGCGTAAGATGATATGTACAGGGTGTATCACAGATTGTTCATTTCTGTCTATAAATGCTGGGGTACCTCACTTAACTCTTTTGCCAGCCCAGGGGGTGATAGTGAAATCCATACTATTGATTGAGCCATGTCCATTGTCCCAGGTACAAATACGTAGCTGGCTACCGACAACTATTAATGTACATGGTTCGACAATAAAGTGCCTTTGTATCTTATCTGAGTCTGTGGTCTTTGGGGGCTCTTGTGAAGTCTATTATGCTAGCTACCTGCACAGAGCTTGCATGATATCCTGGGGGAGCATACGAAAACGCATGCAGCCGAACGTTTATTGTCACTAACAGCAAAAGATCTGTCAGGATGCCACACCAGAGAATCCCGAATTTACAGTATTGCTGTCCAGAACTGCTACACTCACCTTCAATAAACTAAGGACAAGTTCCCTGATGACTTCAGTGCTTGACTACACTACAGAGAAGATCAACAGACCCACTAATTTGAACTGAGAGGTCGCTCCTGTTGGCCACGGTAGTCCTGCTCCTCACGAGGAGTAGGATACAATACCACATGGGGAATTATTGGTTAAATTGGAAAAGATGGGGATCAATATGAAAATTGAAAGGTGTATAAGGAACTGGTTAAAGGGGAGACTACAGCGGGTCATACTCAAAGGTGAACTGTCAGGCTGGAGAGAGGCTACTAGCGGAGTTCCTCAGGGGTCAGTTCTGGGACCATTGTTATTTAATCTTTTTATTACTGACCTTGGCACTAAAAGTGGGAGTGTGCTAATAAAGTTTGCGGATGACACAAATTTGGGAGGTATTGCCAAATCAGAAAAGGACCAGGATATCATGCAGGAAGATCTGGATGATCTTGTAAATTGGAGTAATAATAATAGGATGAAATTTAATAGTGAGAAGTGTAAGGTTATGCATTTAGGGATAATAACAAGAATTTTAGTTATAAGCTGGGAACACATCAGTTAGACGTAACGGAGGAGGAGAAGGACCTCGGAGTCCTGGTTGATCACGGGATGACTATGAGCTGCCAATGTGACATGGCCGTGAAAAAGGCTAATACGGTTTTGGGATGCATTAGGTGAGGTATTTACAGTAGACATAAGGAGGTGTTAGTGCCGTTATATAAGGCATTGGTGAGACCTCAGTTGGAATACTGTGTGCAATTCTGGTCTCCCGTGTTTAACAAGGATGAATTCAAACTGGAACAGGTACAAAGAAGGGCCACTAGGATGATCTGAGGAATGGAAAACCTGTCTTCTGAAAGGAGACTCAAGGAACGTGCCTTGTTTACCTTAACCAAAAGAAGGCTGAGGGGGGACATGATTGCTCTCTTTCAATATATTAGAGGGATAAATTCCAGGGAAGGAGAGGAATTATTTAAGCTCAATACCAATGTGGACACAAGAACAAATGGATATAAGCTGGCTAGTAGGAAGTTTAGACTCGAAATTAGGCAAAGGTTTCTAACCATCAGAGGAGTGAAGTTCTGGAACAGCCTTCCAAGGGAAGTAGTGGGGGCAAAAGACCTATCTGGCTTCAAGTTTAAGCTAGATGGGCTTATGAAGGGGATGGTTTGATGAGATAACATGATCTTGGTAACTAATTGACCTTTCACTATAAGTGGTAAATAGGCCAATGGTGGGAAGATAGGAGTTACTATAGAGAACTTTTTTCTGGGTGTCTGGTTGGTGAGTTTTGCCCACATACTCAGGGTTCAGCTGATTGCCATGTTTGGGGCCGGGAAGGAATTTTTCTCCAGGGTAGATTGGCAGAGGTCCTGGAGGTTTTTCACCTTCCCCTGTTGCATGGGGCACGGGTCACTTGCGGGAGGATTCTCTGCATCTCGGGGTCTTTAAACCATCGTTTGAGGACTTCAATATCTGAGATAAAAGTGAGTAGTGGGTGGGTGAGATTCTGTGGCCTACATTGTGCAGGGGGTCAGACTAGATGATCATAATGGTCCCTTCTGACCTTAAAGTCTATGAGTCTATGAGTAATGGAAGCAGACGGGAGAGTTTGCTCCCATCGACCTCCCACTGTGTGTTAGGCACCAAAAATGTGATTTAAGATACTTTGACTTCAGCTACATACTTAACATAGCTGGAGTTGCGTATCTTAAATTGACTTTTCCTCTTAGTGAAGACCAGGCCTCAGAGTTTCCAAGTACTTGTAACTGGAACCTGTGTGCAAGTTTCCAGGGAGGCAGAGTTTAGTCACAAGATGTCAAACACAACACGTTTTACAGACGCTTTTTGGGTTTGGTGTACTTCCCCCGAGCACTGCAGGAACTCTGCCAGCTTTCCTGCCAGCTTTCCTGGATGCTTGATGGGGACCCAGGGCAGTCACCATGCACCGGCCTGGGGCCAGTGACCCTGATCCTGCCCCAGGATACAACCAGCACAAATGTCACCCAGGGTGGCCTTTGATGGGAAAGGTTCCTGGGTTCCAAGTCCAGAAGGAACCAGCTCCTTTGTTCCATAGGCCACCAAATTCCCAGAAGTAATTCCTGTTTGAACTATGGCATATAAATGACCCTTTTCTCACTCTCCAACTGCCATCCCTCCACTCAGGCCACCTTCCCAGCCAGCTGTCTCTTCCTTCTACTTTCAGCTTCTGTGCTTCCCCTTACACTTCTCTTTTGTGTGCCTTGAAGCTTCTCTTGTATTTGTTCCAATAGTTCTATCTTCCATGGCGCCTTCCATTAGTGAAGCCTGAGGAACTCAATTCTAGATGACGATTTAATTAAAATCAAGTATTTTTTAAAGCACTGTTTTGAGACTGGACTTTCATCTGAGCTCCCAATGCTATTGTCTGTTTTGTTTTGTTTGATTAATTCGGACTGTCCTCCTGTATTTGCTATACAGCATGGATCGCTGTCAGCACTCATAGAGGGCTGATTGTATTGAACATGTACATTGCACCTGCTGTCCTGAAGGATTCTAACGTGCTATGCAAACCGTGTGCAGTACAAACACCAAACACACACCTCTGGGGGGGAGGGTGACAACTGATCAATGCATAGAACATGGCACAACAGACTACAAATGGGAAATGTAGACAAAAGACACCTGCCTCCTCTTATGAAAAGTGTGATGTACATACGCAAAACGGAATCTTGTTTTTGAGGTCTTAGCTGAAAAAACCCCACCCAATAAACTGCCTAGAATGTGTGAGATGCCTAATTCAGAACGATGGTCAGCTGAGATTCCTCTGTAAGAATATAGCTCTATAGTTCAGAGATCTGGGTATTTCACAGCTGATTCTTGAATCGCTGTGCTATCCCCTCTGTTCTCAGAAGTCCTGGATAACACTGTTTCCCATACTCAGTGCAACCTTTTCTCTTTATAATTCCAGCAACGTGCACTCCTCTCTATTACCGGGAGCTTCCTCTTCAGAGAATTTCATGTGTGTAGTCAGTGTGTGTTGAGAGAACATGTCCCCACCGCCTCCACCTCCTCTCCAGAGCTCCAATCATTGATATTCTGTCAACATTTGTATATGGAGCTTCCTCAAAAACTTTCCATCTCAATGAATGAAGCATGTAAAATTCCTTGGGCAAAGTACCCTCCTGTTTCAAACTTCCATATTCAAAAATATCTCTTGCTCCTCACATCCCAGCTCCATCCCATTACCTGGTGACCTTTCTTGGTTCTCAGAGTTGATTTTTTGGGATACACTTCACATTTCAGTTTAAAAAGAGATGCATAAGAGATACGTGCAGATACATAATTTTGACATTTATTCCCAATACTAGCCAATTAGCCCGTCATAAGATAAGATTTTCAAGTCTATCCTCCATGTCGGTCTTCTCCAGTCTCTCGCTCCGTGTCTCTCTCTCTCTCTTCACTTCCTACTGCCTCCCCTTCTCTCTCTCAGCTCTCCTCCGCTCCTCGGGGTTGAAGCTCTCCTGCAGCCCCTCGATTGACCCCCCATGGATAGCAGCCTGCGGCAAGTGCAGCCGGGCTGATGGCCGAGTGCTGTGATGTGCCCAGTGTGGGCACTCAGGGCACTCCAAGCCAGGACTGCTTTGCAAGCAGGGAACCCCTGAGAACTGTCTGTCCGGGGTGGGGGTCGGATCCCTTTAAGCACAGCCCTCGGCTGGCCTGAGACAGCAGCTCCACGCTCTAAGTCCTATTCTGATGCCCTGCCGGCACTGCTTCCGGCCATCCTTAACCCCGGTTCAGGGTCCACTCAGTGTGGACACGCTAGTTCGAATTAGCAAAATGCTAATTCGAACTAGTTTTTAAGTCTAGCTGTGCTAAGTTGAATTAGCGTAGTTCGAATTAGTGCTGTAGTGTAGACATACCCTTCCTGTTCCCCAAGACCTCCAGTTCATCAGAGCAATTTGACCCAAGACATGTGTGTCTGGCCTACTTGGTCTCAGGTAGTAAAGTTGAGCCCTGGGAGAGACTGAGGTAACAGCGTTTTATTGTTCCTCTTCCCTGCAAACCATCCCTGCTTCCTCCTTCCCAGACACTGTGGATAACACTACCATCCTGCCTGTCTCTCAGAGCTCGAACCCGTGTCATCTCTGACTCCAAGCTCTCTCTACAGCCTCACTTCCAAGCTAGGTTTCATTCTTGACAATTCTTTTGGCATAACTTATGAGACATTAGCTTTCCTACCCATTAATCCAGGCTCTCAGCATATCATGTCTTGAGAACCACTGCGTCCTTTTCTGTGGCCTTGACACACGCACTCTTGCTCCACTCGTATCCATTCAGCAAAGATCTTTCAGCCCCTTGCTTTGCCCACTTCACCCTTCTCATCGGTTCGCTTCCATCTATCACCTGCTTACCTGCCCTTTCAAGGCCTTTCACAGTCTATCCCCATCAGAACGATCATCTCTCATTTACAACTTCCACCTCTGATTGGCCACCGCGGGTCCCGTTTTCAAACAAGCACCTTTGTGCCTTTTCCTGTGCTGACCCTCGTGCTTGGATGGAGCTCCCAGCCAACATTCACAAACCCAACTGTCCTTTGCCATGAAGGTCTAACCAATATTATCCCCCTGTCCAAGAGCTGGCTGTAACCTCCTCATCATTTCTTGTCTTACCCTGTAAGCTGTTTGGGAGAGCTCACATTGGTTTGTTCTGTGTTTGCACTACTCCCAGCACAATGGGGCTGTGTCTAGACTACATAGCTCCATCGATGGAGCCATGTAGATTAGGGTTGTAGGCAAAGGTAAATGAAGCCACGATTTAAATGATCGCAGCTTCATTTAAATTTACATGGCTGTTGCACTGAGCCGACAAACAGCTGATCAGCTGTTTGTCCACTCAGCGTGCTAGTCTGGACGCTCCCGCGCCGACATCAAAGCCCTTTGTCGGCAGCCCCGGTAAACCTCATCCCACAAGGAATAACGGGGCTGCCGACAAAGGGCTTTTATGTCGACAGGGGGAACATCCAGACTAGCGCATGAGCTGACAAACAGCTGATCAGCTGTTTGTCGGCTCAGCGCGGCAGCCATGTAAATGTAATGAAGCCGCGATCATTTAAATCGCGGCTTCATTTGCCTTTGCCAAAAAAACAAATCTACATGGCTCCGTCGACGGAGCAATGTAGTCTAGACATACCCTGGGATGCTGATGCCTGGCAAGGGTGCTTAGGCACTATGGCAATACAAATAATAATAGTGAGAGTAAGCATACCGCTTTTATCTGGCTGGCTGGATTCTCACATTCCCTCTGCTCTGGGGCTTGTTCTATGGGAGCAGACTGCGCAGCACACCCGTTCTACACTGACTGGATTATTGATCAAAAGTGTTTTTTCTTACCTATTGAATTTCTCTCCTGGCAAAACAAGCGAGCCAGTTTCTGCAGCTGAACGCTGCAGCCCAGCAGTGAGTAACGTGTATCTAAGAGCTTTCTATACCGTTTTGTTGAAAGAAATCAAAACTATGAATCTTTTATGCTTTTGAAAGAAACTTGTCGACTTGGCTTCTTAAATGGCCATCTGTGTTCCTGTCCTGTGCTTTTAATTCTTGTTGCTGAAATGTGGGTATTAAATAGAAAATTCTTCCCCACAGTGCTGACACAATGGACATTTACCCTGCAATGAGGAATCCGTCCCTCTATTGTCTCGCCAATTCTTATGCTCTTTATTGTATACATGCTAATTATCCTTAACAACCCTCAAAGGGGGCAAAGGCTCAGAACTGACAAGCATCCAGAAATTCAGATGAACATTTTCTGTGCTTCCCAAAAATGTTTTACTTGCTGCTGCATGAACACAGCGTTCAAGCACTGTGCCGTGTTTCAAGCACTGAGCCTTCTAATCTGCAGCTGAAAAGAATCAAACAGTGCTCACTACAAACCTATTGACAGATAATGTGGAAAAAGCTGAAGTACTCAATGCTTTTTTTGCCTCTGTCTTCACAGACAAGGTCAGCTCCCAGACTACTGCACTAGGCAACACAGTGTGGGAAGAAGGTGGACAGCCCTCAGTGGAGAAAGAATAGGTTAGGAACTATTTAGAAAAGCTAGACAAACACAAATCCATGGGTCTAGATTTAATGCAGCCGAGGGTACGGAGGAAGTTGGCAAATGTCATTGTGGAGTGTTTGGCCATTATCTTTGAAAACTCATGGGCTACGTCTAGACTGGCCCCTAATTCCGGAAAAGTCATGCAAAGCAGGTAAGTCAGAATAGGGAAATCCGCGGGGGATTTAAATATCCCCCGTGGGATTTAAATAAACATGTCCGCCGCTTTTTTTCCGGATTGGGGAAAAGCCGGAAAAAAGCGTCTAGACTGGCGCGATCCTCCAGAATAAAGCCCTTTTCCGGAGGATCGCGCCAGTCTAGACGCTTTTTTCCGGCTTTTCCCCAAGCCGGAAAAAAAGCGGCGGACATGTTTATTTAAATCCCGTGGGGGATATTTCCCTATTCTGACTTACCTGCTTTGCATGACTTTTCCGGAATTAGGGGCCAGTCTAGACGTAGCCATGGAGATCAAGAGATGTCCCAGATGAGTGGAAAAAGGCAAATGTAGTGCCCATCTTTTAAAAAAGAGAAGAAGGACAATCCAGGGAACTACAGACCAGACAGCTTTACCTCAGTCCCTGGAAAAATCATGGAGAGGAACCTTGAGGAATCCATACTGAAGCACTCGGAAGAGGGGAATGTGATCAGGAATTGTAAACATGGATTCATGAAGGACAAGTCATGCCTGACCAATATGATTAGCTTCTATGATGAGGTAACTGGCTCTATCGACATGGGGATGTCAGTGGATGTGATATTCCTTGACTTTAGCAAAGCTTTTGATACGGTCTCCCACAATATTCTTGCCAGCAAGTTAAGGAAGTATGGATTGAATAAATGTACTGTAAGATGACTAGAAAGCTGGCTAGATTGTCAGCCCCAACAGGTAATGATCAATGGCTCAATGTCTGGTTGGTGGTCGGTTTCAAACAGAGTGCCCCAAAGGTCAGTTCTAGGGCTGGTTTTGTTCAGCATCTTTATTAATGATCTGGATGAGGGGATGGATTGCACCCTCAGCAAGTTTGCAGATGACACTATGCTAGGGGGAGAGGTAGATATATTGGAGGGCAGGGATAGGGTCCAGAGTGACCTAGTCAGATTAGAGGATTGGGCCAAAAGAAATCTGATGAAGTTCAACAAGGACAAGTGCATAGTCCTGCACTGGGGACGGAACAATACCAAGTATTGTTACAGGCTGGGGACCGACTGGCTAAGTAGCAGTTCTGCAGAAAAGGACCTGGGGATTACTGTGGATGAGAAACTGGATATGAGTCAACAGTGTGCCCTTGTAGCCAAGAAGGCTAATGGTATATTAGGGTGCATTAGGAGGAGCATTGCCAGAAGATCTACAGAAGAGATTATTCCCCTTTAATCAGCACTAGTGAGGCCACATCTGTAATATTGCAACCAGTTCTGAGGCCCCCATTACAGATAGGATGTGGATGCATTGGAGAGGGTCCAGCAGATGGCAAAAAAAAATTATTTCCCTAGGAGGGGGGGTGAAGCATTGGGATCGGTTATCTAGGGAGGGGGTGGGATCTCCATCCCTAGAAGTTTGTAAGTATCAACAGAATACACTGCATGTAGAGAAGGAATGGTCCATCTTCCTGTTAGGTATCTGTGCCACTCACCTCTAGATAATAGGAGGAGCCAGTCCATAAGAACATAAGAATGGCCATACTGGGTCAGACCAAAGGTCCATCTAGCCCAGTATCCTGTCTGCCGACAGTGGCCAATATCAGATGCCCTGGATGGAGCGAACACAACAGGTAATCATCACATGATCTCTCTCCTGTCACCCATTTCCAGACAAACAGAGGCTAGGGACACCATTCCTACCCATCCTGGCTAATAACCATTGATGGACCTAACCTCCATGAATCTATCTAGCTCTTTTTTGAACCCTGTTAATATTCTATTTGTACACAGTATTCAAGAACTGGGTGCATCATGGTTTTATATAGAGGCAATAAGATATTCTCTGTCTGATTCTCCATCCCAGGCGTGGACAACCCGCAGCTTGTGGGCCTCATGTGGCTTTCCCTCCTCCCCCCTGCAGGTGTGTCTCACGAAGCTTCCCGCATGGCTCATAAAGCCACACCCACAGCCCTTCTGCTCCCGGCTCCCTGTGGTTACTGGGGCAGGGGAGCCTTCTGGTACGGCCCTTAAAGATGGAGTATTAAACATGGCATCAGCCGGCGGGAGCCTGATGAGGCCAAAAAGCCTCTAAACGTATGTTCTTAAAGGGGCAGTCCTTTTTTGTTTTGTTTTGTTTTGTTTTTTTGTTGCTCAACAAGTTTGCTTCGGCTTTTCACACTGGATCTTCCACTGATATCTTAGCTCTTTGCTTGAATGGGTTAGGGTTAGGGTTAGGGTTAGGGTTAGGGTTAGGGTTAGGGTTAGGGTTTTTTAATGATTCCTGACATTTTATTGCTTTTCTGACTACTGCTGCTCACTGAGTGGATGTTTTCAGAAAACTATCCACAATGACTCCAAAATCTCTCTCTTGAATAGTTGTAGCTAAATTAGTCTTCATCGTATTGTATGTATAGTTGGGATTATTTTTTCCAATGTGCATTACTTCATTTTATCAACATTAAATTTCATTTGCCATTTTGTTGCCCAATCACTTAGGCTACGTCTACACTACATCCCTCTTGCCAAAAGCCTATGCAAATGAAGTGTGGATTAGCATATTGCTGTGCTTCATTTGCATAAGTAATTAGGGGTTGTTTTTGCTCAAGAAGCTTTTGTGCAAAAAGGAGCTCTGTAGACAGCTTCTTTTTGTGCAAAAAACCCCTCTTGCGCAAGAGCCATTCTTCTTCGTTTTTTCATTTGCATAGGCTTTTGCACAAGAAGAGTGCAGTATCGATGTAGCCCTAGTTTGGTGAGATCTTTTTGAAGCTCTTCACAGTCTGCTTTGGATTTAACTGTCTTGAGTAGTTTGGTGCCATTTGCAAATTTTGCCACCTCACTGTTTACCCCTTTCTCCAGATCATTTATAAATAAGTTGAATAGGACTGGTTCCAGGACAGATCCTTGGGGGAACCCACTAGTTACCTCTCTCCACTCTGAAAACTGACCATTTATTCCTTCCCTTTGTTTCCTGTCTTTTAACCAGTTATCAATCCATGAAAGGACCTTCCCTCTTATCCCATGACAACTTATTTTATTTAATAGCCTTTGATGAGGGACCTTGTCAAATGCTTTCTGGAAATCTAAGTATACTATATCCACTGGATCCCCCTTGTCCACATGTTCGTTGATCCCCTCAAAGAACTCTAGTAGATTAGTAAGGCAGGATTTCCCTTTACTTTTCCTCAAGAAATTATATTCATCCATGTGCCTGACAATTTTATTCTTTACTATAGTTTCAACTAATTTGCCCAGCACTGACGTTAGACTTACCGGTCTGTAATTGCCAGGATCTCCTCTAGAGCCCTTTTTAAATATTGGTGTCAGGTTAGCTATCTTCCAGTCATTTATAAATGACTATGCAAATGAAGCTGATTTAAAGTATAGGTTACAAACCACAGTTAATAGTTCCACAGTTTCCCAGTTGAGTCCTTTCAGAACTTTTGGGTGAATGTCATCTGGTCCTGGTGACTTGTTACTGTTCAGTTTATCAGTTTGTTCCAAAACCTCCTCTAATGACACCTCAATCTGGGACAATTCCTCAGATTTGTCATCTAAAAAGAATAGCTCGTGTTTGGGAATCTCCCCAATATCCTCAGCCATGAAGACTGAAGCAAAGAAGTCATTTAGCTTCTCTGCAATGACTTTATCATCTTTGAGTGCTCCTTTAACATCTTGATTGTCCCAGGGCTCCACTGGTTGTTTAGCCGGCTTCCTGCTTCTGCTGTACTTAAAAAACACTTTACTATTACTTTTTGAGATTTTGGCTAGCTGTTCTTCAAATTCCTTTTTGGCTGTTCTTATTATATTTTTACACTTAATTTGACAAAGTTTATGGTTCTCTCTATTTTCCTGACTAGGATTTGATTCCCACTTTTAAAAAGATGTCTTTTTATCTGTCACTGCTTCCTTTACTTGGATGTTAAGCCACGGTGGCACTTTTTTGGCTCTCTTACTGGCTGTGTCTAGACTGGCAAGTTTTTCCGCAAAAGCAGCTATCTACACTGGCCACTTGAATTTCCGCAAGAACACTGACTTCCTACTGTCTGAAATCAGTGCTTCTTGTGGAAATTCTATGCTTCTCCCGTTCGGGCAAAAGTCCCTTTTGCGCAAAGCTTTTGCGCAAAAGGGCCAGTGTAGACAGCTCAGATTTGTTGTGCGCGAAAAAGCCCCAATGGCGAAAATGGCGATCGGGGCTTTTTTGCGCAAAAGTGCGTCTAGATTGGCACGGACGCTTTTCCGCAAAAAGTGCTTTTGCGGAAAAGCATCCGTGCCAATCTAGATGCTCTTTTCCGCAAATGCTTTTAACGGAAAACTTTTCCGTTAAAAGAATTTGCGGAAAATCATGCAAGTCTAGACGTAGCCACGGTGTTTTTTTAATTTGGGGTATACATCTAAGTTGGGCCTCAATTATGGTGTCTTTGAAAAGTTTCCATGCAGCTTCCAGATATGGACAATGGACAATGGTGGCTGCAGAGGGAAGCAGCTGCTATCTGATAGCTCTCCGGTGGCCTCAGCAAAGCCCAGAAGCCAGAGGCCTCCATTGAATCAGCAGCTTGAGCTCTGTGGTCTTTGTCAGAAAGTAACTGGACATCTGTCAGATAGTAACTGCTTCCCTCTGCAGCCACCACTGACCGTGGCTTGGCTCCTAGGTGCTGTGAGAGGGAAAGATCATTTTCCAGGATAAGTTGTGGATTGCCAATGATGCGCCGGAGGGTTTTAGTTGGGGCTGTAAGTGGTGGCCAGTGGTGTTCTGTTATTTTCCGTGTTGGGCCTATCCTGAAGTAGGTGATGGCCAGCTTTCTAGAGATTGCCCTGATTTATGGCCCTCCTTACTGTTATCTCTGCGCACCCCACAGTCTATCATTCATCTTGTGACAGATGTGGAGTTGCTATGTGATCTAAGATATCTGAGCTCACTATACGATGTCGTGAGGCGAGGTTATATTTTGGGATCTCTCCCTTTCCTGAATGAACATGTGGTGGAGTTCACAGAAATAAAACCAGGGGTCCTGGTTCCTATGGTCTGACTCCCTCGTGCCTGAAACTTCATGCTGCTATCATCCTCAGGGCAAAGTGGGACCAAACGGCTCTGTCTGTGGTTGGGTGTAAGTTACATTTAAATGTGTGTATGTGTGTATACGTATTTTGTTGCCTTTGCTTGGGAAATCTGTGTGTATGTACATAAGTGTGAGTCAGTTTGCCGGAGTATAGGTATGACAGAGCTTGGGTACAGGAATGTGTGTGTGTAAAACACCCACTTTGCACTCATGTAATGGTGACAAAAGGTACAAGGAAATGGAGAGTCTTTCCCCGGTCTTGTTCTGCATCCGCAAGATGCTCATTGTCAGAAACCTCAGGAGGCTAATACTTTCCAATAAAAAAAGATTAATTCCCAGTTTAGCCTCCAGGACCCAGCAGTTATTTCCTCTTCTCGAATGCTGTTCTCAGTGTCAGGGGAGGGAATTTGCCTTTAAATTGGATTCTGTTTGATTGATCAGGAAAGAACCTATGGGAATGTGACACCCAGGGAAGAAGCTAACGGAGTAGAAGAGGGAGGTGCCTGGTTCATGCCCAGCTCTGTCACTGATGCCCAGTTCCCTTTCTGCATCTTTATTTCCCCATCCCTACAACAGTGAGCACACCGCTCTCTGCAGTGTACTTTTTGAGGGCTTGTAGAAAGCGCAAAGGATCATCACATGCTTCACAGCTGCAAGGTGTCTCTGCACTCCCACTACAGGGTAACAAACCCGGCATGAAGTCAGCCCTCCCCTTGTATGCCGCAGTGCATGCTGAGTACCTATCTCTGCCCAGCTGCGCATGGAACACGCAATGGCAGACTTCCGTGAGCAGAGGTGATTTATCAGGACTCAGTAAAATAGAAAATGTGGCGCCTGGAACATGCATGTTGATGACTGATGTGGTTAGTTTGTTACTCAGAACCCAGCTGCATTGGGAATGTCTGTCATGGCTCCTTCCCCACTCTGACATGATAAATGCAGAAGTGGGGGCCAGCAACTGTACCTCAAAGCTTTGTCTATCAGACTTTGGTATAAAACTTCTCCCAAAATCTTAAAAACCAAGATTTTGGGAATAAAACTTCCGCTGCCACCACCCAAATATTAATAACGAGATTAGGAGAAAGATCATTTGGGAAATCTCACCCCTATTATAAAAATCAGGACACACAAGTAACCAATGCCAAGTTAATAAAAAGAAAGGAGAAAACTTTTATTATTACAACAATATTCCTGTTGCAAGCATAAGGATCAGATGGAAAGGTAACAAAATATACTCATGGAGGAATTACACCGTAGGGTAGAACTTAGTTAAAAAGAAAAGCCAAATATCTCTTAAGCAGTGCCAGATATCAGATCCTATACCCAACCCTTAACACAATAAAGCCTTACGAAACTACCTAAACTTTACCCTACTTACAGAAAGTGAAGAATTGTTTCTTGGAGAGAGAGAGACATGCTGGACCCTCCCTGTAGCTGCAGAGGACTCACTCAGAGAGACAAAAGGAGAAAGGAAAAAACCCAAATTCCTTTGTCCCAGTTTGAAGTCCCACCTACATTCCTACTGGTCACTTCACCTGGCTAGGTCTTGTTAACGCCTTAATCCCCAGGCTGCTGGCTAACGCTCATAATCATGACAATGTCCATCTGTCCAGGGCAAATTTGTTAACATGCCAACTCCACAATTTTTTTTTTAATTTAAAAAGTCCCCCTTGCTTCTGCACTCCCTTCCTTGCTCCTCCTCCCTCCCCCATGGCCTGTCAGATCAATGGAAGCAAAGTGCTGACTGCAATAGAAAAGAGAGAGTTCTTCAAAAGTATCAGCTCACAGTTATAATGAGTGGAAGAGAAGGGAAAACCCTGGATACAAGTGACTTCTGAGTGAATATTAAGAAGCAAACTCTTTATTTAAATCAAGGGTGAGAAACCTTTTTTGGGTTGGGAGCCACTGACCCACAGAAAAATCAGGTGGGGGCCACGCACATGTGAGAAACAAACAAACCCCCCCAACCTTTCACTGACACGGCCCCTGACTGAGAAGGAGAAAGACACTCCACACATTCCCCTAACACACCAGAGCCTAGGGGGCCCAGGCTAGTAGATTCTATGTGCTCTAGCCCCACTGAGGGATGGCGAGGGGGCTAGAGCAACAGTGCAGACTCCCCAGTGCTGGGGGGGGGGGAGAGAACCCTGAGCCTCAGGGGCTGGATCTAGGCAAGCTGAGGGCCACATCTAACCCCTGGGCCGGAGGATCCCCATCCCGATTTAAATAGAATCATAGAATCATAGGACTGGAAGGGACCTCGAGAGGTCATCGAGTCCAGCCCCCCGCCCTCAAGGCAGGACCAAGCTCCGTCTACACCATCCCTGACAGATGTCTATCTAACCTGTTCTTAAATATCTCCAGAGAGGGAGATTCCACCACCTCCCTTGGCAATTTATTCCAATATTTGACCACCCTGACAGTTAGGAATTTTTTCCTAATGTCCAATCTAAACCTCCCCTGCTGCACTTTAAGCCCATTGCTCCTTGTCCTGTCCTCAGAAACCAAGAGGAACAAATTTTCTCCTTCCTCCTTGTGACACCCTTTTAGATATTTGAAAACCGCTATCATGTCCCCCCTTAATCTTCTTTTTTCCAAAATAAACAAGCCCAGTTCATGAAGCCTGGCTTCATAGGTCATGTTCTCTAGACCTTTAATCATTCTTGTCGCTCTTCTCTGTACCCTTTCCAATTTCTCCACATCTTTCTTGAAATGTGGCGCCCAGAACTGGACACAGTACTCCAGCTGAGGCCTAACTAGTGCAGAGTAGAGCGGCAGAATGACTTCACGAGTTTTGCTTACAATACACCTGTTGATACAACCTAGAATCATATTTGCTTTTTTTGCAACAGCATCACACTGTTGACTCATATTCAACTTGTGGTCCACTATGACCCCTAGATCCCTAGTCTCGGATGGGTAGCCATGTTAGTCTGTAACTTTAAAAACAATGAGTAGTCCTGTGGTACCTTAAAGACTAACAAAAATATATAGTATCCTGAGGTTTGGTGGGCACAAGCAACTTCATAAGATGATGGGTTTTGCCCACAAAAACACATGATACAGTAGATATTTTGGTTAATCTCTTTGGGTATGTTTACACTACAGTATTATTTCGAAAAATCTTATTTCAAAACAGTTAATTTGAAATAAGTGATTTCGAAATAACGCATCTACACACAAAATGCATTTCAAAATAGTCTTTTGCTATTTCGAAATAGCGTGTCCACACTGAGTGGACGCTGAATCACATTTAAGGCCGGCCAGAACCAGTTCTGTTAGGGCATCAGGTCAGGAGTTACTTCGTGTGGCTGCTGCCTGAGGCTATCTGAGGCCTGTGCTTAAAGGGACCCCCCCGGACAGCTGGTTCTCAGCTTTCTCTGCTTGCTGGCCTACCTCGATGAGGGACAGCAAAGCATTTTTTTTCTGTGCTCTGGTTGCCCTCACTCGGGGCACCACAGCGCTCTGCAACATGGAGCCTGGGAAGGCTGGAGGCCCCCTATTTCAAAATAAGTGTCTACACGCACTTATTTCGAAATAGCTATTTTGAATCTGGCATTATTCCTTGTGGAATGAAGTTTACCAAATTCAAAATAAGCCCTCCGCTATTTCGAATTAATTTTGAAATAGCGGTTTGGCTGTATAGATGCTAGTAAAGTTATTTCAAAATAACGGCTGTTATTTCGAAATAAATTTGCTGTGTAGACATACCCTGAGGTGCTACAGGAGTACTTGTTCTAGTTAAATAAACATTTTTCTAGTGGGCTACGTCTACACTGGCCCCAAATTCCGGAAAAGGGATGCAAAGCAGGTAAGTCATAATAGGGAAATCCACGGGGGATTTAAATATCCCCCACGGATTTAAATAAACATGTCCGCCGCTTTTTTTCCAGCTTGGGGAAAAGCCGGAAAAAAGCGTCTAGACTGGCGCGATCCTCCGGAATAAAGCCCTTTTCCGGAGGATCTCTTATTCCTATTCCTGAAAGTAGGAATAAGAGATCCTCCGGAAAAGGGCTTTATTTCGGAGGATTGCGCCAGTCTAGACGCTTTTTTCCGGCTTTTCCCTAAGCCGGAAAAAAAAGCGGCAGACATGTTTATTTAAATCCCCGGGGGATATTTAAATCCCCCGCGGATTTCCCTATTCTGACTTACCTGCTTTGTATCTCTTTTCCGGAATTTGGGGCCAGTGTAGACGTAGCCGCGGTATGTCTATGTGTGCATGGTAGCAGGTGTGTAGAAAGTCATGTGCAGCACTGTGGCTCTGTCTGTGGTTGGGTGTAAATTACATTTAAATGTGTGTATGTGTATATACGTATTTTGTTGCCTTTGCTTGGGAAATCTGTGTGTATGTACATAAGTGTGAGGCAGTTTGCCGAAGTGTGGGTATGACAGAGTTTGGGTACAGGAATGTGTGTGTGTCAGTATCTGTGGATATGAATGCACGGTGGTTGTGCTGTGTATGGCAGAAGTATGTGAGCGATTTCTCATGTCTGACAAGGGGCAATCTCTGGGTTTGTCAAGAAATCAAAAGCCCTGCAGCAGCCTCAGGCTACAAAAAGAACCCCTTTGCTGTTTGCTTTCAGAATGTCTGGCTAGGGCTTAATTTGTGCCAAGGCTAGAGCCCTGGCAACTCTAGGCAGGCAGTTCACAGCTGGCACCTCTGGGCATGCTGCATCCGTTTTGAATGTAGAATAATTACTGGATCCTTGGCACCTCTTTCGTTGCAGCTTGAGCACTGCACCTGGCATTGGACCCTGCGGGACACCAACATGCTGGGTCTATTCAAATCGGAATAGTGAGGCTTTTATTTGTTTATCGGGACCATGGCTGTGAAGAGGGTTGGAGCTGGTGATGAGTGGGGGCACTGCAATCAATGTGCCAGAGCCACACTGAAGGGCTACGTTGAACCCACAATCTGATTATGATCTGGTTGAACTGGGAATAAGTTTCTGGATCTGAATTTGCACCTGCATTTCCAGAGCATTGTTTTGGAAATCTAAACACAAAGTCTAACGGATCTATTACTGGCATATCTGAGCATCAGCAACCACAGCTCTGTCTCAGGCATCTTACTCTTCCCTTGTCTGAAGTGTTACAAGCCAGAATAAACCTGTGGGTTCTGACGAGCCTTGGTTCATGCATTTATATTCCTGTTTTGGAGCCCTAGGCAGAAAAGGGGGATGTACATGCACAGGCCTGGAACAGTGTGAATTATTGCTGCTCAGCATGGAAGAGAGCATCAGCAGAGCTGTGTTTGAAATTCCCAGGGCAGGAATAGCAGAGGTTACAGCTTGTCAGGTCTGAGCCCCCTGGGAAGAGAGGGCAGCTGGGTGAATTTTCCTTGGCTCTTCCTGTTGCTACTACTCCTTCACTTTCAGGAGCACTAAAGTTACTCACACTTTATAGAGGGAAAAGGAGAGATGTGGCTCCCATTAATTCACACAGAAATCCTCTTTAAGCCACCTGAAGCAGTTGATCTGAAACATCAACCTAGACAAATAAATATGCTATGTGCAACAGCAATTTGCTACAAAGCTTTAAGAGGAGTTGGGTGCTTCAATACTTTTGAGGCTCTGGGTGAACCCGCTATGCCCCTAGTGCTCTGACTTCCAATATTTCCTAGCCGGGCACCAAGTGGCTCACGTTAAGATGGTTGTGTATCAGGAATTCCTGGCCTAAATGACCCAGCAAGTTAGAATCATAGAATCCCAGGGCTGGAAGAGACCTCGGGAGTCATCGAGTCCAACCTTCTGCTCAAAGCAGGACCAACCCCAACGAAAACATCCCAGCCAGGGCTTTGTCAGGCCGAGACTTAAAAACCTCTAGGAATGGAGATTCCACCCCCTCCAAGGGAACCCATCCCAGTGTTTCACTGCCCTGCCTCCCAGGGAAATAGTTTTTCCTATATCCAACCTAGACCTCCCCCACTGCAACTTGAGCCCATTGCTCCTTGTTCTGCCATCTGCCCCCACTGAGAACAGCCTCTCTGAGCTGTTTCAAAAGTGAAAGTGTACACAGGACCAAGCCCCTTGTTTCGAACTTAAGTTACTCCCCATTTTGTGGGGATTTATTTTGAACCAAGGGGTTTGGTTCAAACTAATGCGTCCCGGCACGCACTTTCACTTTTGGAACAGCTATTGAGCGGAGTAACGTGTCGGTGAGATCATGCTAATGAAGCGCGGGATATTTAAATGCCTGCTTCATTAGCAATTTCGGTCGCCTACATTTGCATCCCTAGTTCGAACTATGGTGCAAGTGTAGACGTACCCTGAGAGAATTTTGAAGTATAATCTTTACAACCAGAGTATTTGATCTCACTTAAAACTTCCAGAAGGAACCCCTGGAATTCTCAATTTAATCCTCAACAACTTTTCCAATATTGCACTCCCGGAAATAAATTCCAAGAGGCTGATATCAATTTGGAGAGGAGCCAAGCCCAAATTTGTTTGCTGAGTGTTCTAAAACAGGGGATTTTGTAACAAGTTTTTAAGGGGAGCTATATCTTGGGAACCCTTTGCTCAAATATTTAGACCATGAAACTTAACTCATACCCCACACAGGACATTTCAAAGCAATCTGACTCTGTACTTTGATTTCAAACCCTTTGGAATAGTTGTCTTTGAAACCGTACATAACTCGACCTTTGCTATAGCAGCGTTCCTGCTCCTTTTTAATAAATACCCAGTCCTCTTCGAATCTTACACAATTCTCAGTCTCACCAATATCCTGTGGCAGAGAGATCTGCAGTCTAACTATGTGATGTGTGAAAAAAAATTTCTTCCTACAAGTTTTGAATTTGCCATTCTTAATTGTATTGACTGTCTCCTTGTCCTCATGTCATGACACAGGGAAAAGAGAGGCTCCCAATGCAAGCTGTCCCAGCACTATCAACCCAACCTCTTCCATCAGTACTAAATTCACTGCAAAACGCTTTGAAATTATTTTGAAAATAAATAGCCCATTAGCAGAACTTCTTGGCTTATTCCCGCGTCTGATGGAAATGAAACTGTGACCTTTGTAGCACCAGTACCCACTATTTAAAGGCACTCTCCTATTCGAATTCCTAATTGTTTCTTTCCTTCTCTCTCTCTTTCTCATCGTATTTGCAATTTTGAATCGATTGGAATCAACAGAGTCTGACTTGCAGTTTAATTATAAACTAGTCAGATTACAACAGGCAGAGCACAAGCTCATTTACTCACTTCCTGCTGCATCGGTGGCTGTGAGAGTGGAGATCAAGCTGAGGAAAGGAGTTCAGTGAATGTGCATAGGTAGACTCAAGCTACTGATCGTGGCAGCTTATTGACCGGGGAGGAGCTGAAACAATTTTTATAGTCTGGGGGGGAGGCTGAGAGAAGTTCAACAAAAGAATAAAGCCTGGAAACGGCTCCTTCAAGCCTTGGGGTGCTGCAGCATCCCTGGTGCTTCTACTCTGCTATTGACTAGAGCATAAGGGAACTGAAATTTCTGTTTCCTTGACAATTTCATGATTTTTTTAATTGATCCAAACTAGAATGAAGTGTCAAATTTCTAAATATCTATGAAAATAGAGGGAGAAGAGATTCAGTAAATCAAAATCTTTTGTTTAATTTGGACTTTTGAAGTATTTTAAACATATAAAATATACTTTAAAACAAAGTATATTTGAAAGGGAAAATCGAAACATTCCATTTTGAAAAAGAGTAAAAGTCCTTTTCACCTTATCAAAGCATTATCAAAACACAACGGTGTCTATTTTTTCCTTCAAAATGAAATTTCCATCAACACTGACACATTTCTGCAGAAAGTTTGGACTTCAGTGAAACAGCATTTTCCAACTGAAAAGTGTTCCAGCCAGGCCTCAGGACCAACTACTCTGGGTTCCTTTCTCTCCCTTGCTTCCTTGCACACTAGACCTACTCCATTTTTACTGATGTTTATTCCCTTGCGCTAGCCTATTAAATTCATGTCCTTTTTTTCTGTTTGAGGCCCAGAATAAGCATGTTAGTGATTTCAGGGATTTATAGCATGCAGCTGCCACAATGTCACCTGTTAATTTTTCATTACTGCAGCCTCTTTTCATCCCAAACTTGGCCAAAGAGCCACCTGAGGGGAAACGTGGGAATTGCACTTACAGCCAATAGCCCAGCTATGCAAGAAGTTGTTAACATGGAATGAAAGATCAGAGCTAGATGCTGCTGCCAGCGGAGCTGTGGGTGGAGAAAGGGGTAAGCAGTGAGGTAGTAAAGTTTGCAGATGATACCAAACTGTTTAGGATAGTCAAGACAGAAGCAGACTGTGAGGGACTCCAAGAAGATCTCACCAAACTGAGTGATTGGGCAACAAAATGGCAAATGAAATTTAATGTGGATAAGTGTAAAGTAATGCACATCGGGAAAAATAACCCCAACTATACGTACAGTATGATGGGGGCTAATTTGGCTACAACAAATCAGGAAAGAGATCTTGGAGTTATCGTGGACAGTTCTCTGAAAACTTCCACGCAGTGTGCAGCGGCGGTCAAAAAGGCAAATAGTTTGCTATTAAGAAAGGGATAGAAAATAAGACCCAGAATATCTTACTGCCCCTGTATAAAACTATGGTACGCCCACATCTTGAATGCTGTGTACAGATGTGGTCTCCTCACCTCAAAAAAGATATTTTGGCCTTGGAAAGGGTTCAGAAAAGGGCAGCTAAAATGATTAGGGGTTTGGAACGGGTCCCATATGAGGAGAGGTTAAAGCGACTGGGACTTTTCAGTTTAGAAAAGAGGAGACTGAGGGGGGATATGATAGAGGTTTATAAAATCATGAGTGGTGTGGAGAGGGCCGATAAAGAAAAGTTATTTATTAGTTCCCTAAATAGAAGAACTAGAGGACACCAAATGAAATTAATGGGGAGCAGGTTTAAAACGAATAAAAGAAAGTTCTTCACACAGCATGTAGTTAATCCGTGGAACTCCTTGCCAGAGGGGGCTGTGAAGGCTAGGTCTATAATAGAGTTTAAAGAGAAGCTAGATAATTTCGTGGAGGTTAGGTCCATAAAAGGCTATTAGCCAGGGGATAAAATGGTGTCCTTGGCCTCTGTTTGTCAGAGGCTGGAGAGGGATGGCAGGAGACAAATCGCTTGATCATTGTCTTCAGTCCACCTGGGGCACCTGGTGCTGGCCACTGTTGGCAGACAGGATACTAGGCTAGATGGACCTTTGGTCTGACCCAGTACGGCCGTTCTTATGTTCTTATGTTCGAAACAGTTGTGCATGGATATAGATGTGGTGTTGGCTATAGGGCATCTCTAATATTAATAAAACCAGAGGTGGGTGAATAATCAAGCGATTTGTCTCCTGCCATCCCTCTCCAGCCTCTGACAATTATGGGGGGGGGGGGATTTTTTCTTTGTGTAGAATCAAATAGGAAAAATCAAAAAGTTGAAAACATTTTGATTTGAGCCTAAATTAAATGTTTAGTTTGACCTAATTAAAAACATAAAAATGTCCAGACTGGGTCAGACCAAAGGTCAGTCTAGCTCAGCATCCTGTCTGCCGACATTGGCCAATTCCAGGTGCCCCAGAGGGAATGAACAGAACAGGCAATCATCAAGTGATCCCTCCCTGTCACCCATGCCCAACTTGTGACAAACAGAGGCCAGGACGACCAGTCCTACCCATCCTGGCTAATAGCCACTGATGGACCTAATCTCCATGAATCTATCTAGTTCTTTTTTGAACCCTGATAAAATCCTGGGATTCACAACCTCCTCTGGCAAGGAGTTCCACAGGCTAACTGTGCTGCATGAAGAAATATTACCTTTTATTTGTTTTAAACTGTTACCTATTAATTTAATTTGGTGACTCCTAATTGTTGTGTTATGGGAACAAGTAAATAGCTTTTCCTTATTTACTGTCCCCACACCAGTCATGATTTTATAGACCTCTATCATATTCCCCCTTTAATTTCCTTTTTTCTAAACTGAAAAGTCCCAGTCTTTTTACTCTCTCCGCATATGGCAGCTGTTCCAAACCCCAAATCATTTTAGTTTCCCTTTTCTGAACTTTTTCCAATGCCAAGAGATCTTTTTTGAAATGAGAGATCACATCTGCATGCAGTATTCAAGATGTGGGCGTACCACTGTTCAGGGATGGACTGCTCCAAATGCTTCAGGATATATTTGAGTACATAATTACATTGTCAGCAGAATATGCTGGTCCAGCCTGAGGCGGGGGCATTTCCCCTACAGACAATACGCTAGCCCAAACCTGTTAAATTTAGAGAAGAGTGCAGCTTGAGCAGGGTTGCCTGGAAAACAAAAATTGAACACTATGAAAAACGTGTGCTTTTGTAATATGTGTTCTAACACAGAACTAAAGGAGCCCAAAACCAAAGCAGGGGGGTCAAAGAGCTCCAGGCTGTAACAACCTGGCTAGAACTTGGAGGAAGTTGGCTGCTTGGTGGAGCATTGGACTGTCAGTCTGGGTGCACAGGGCTGGAATGTCAGCTGTAGTTGTAGCATCTCTGCATATACAGGCAGTCCCCGACTTACGTGGATCCGACTTACGTCAGATCCCTAGATACGAACGGGGTGAGGCAACTCCCGCACATGCGCAGCAGCATTCCCGGGGCTCGCTCACCTGGGTCCTAGGATCCTCCTCCTCCTCGGGCCGGCTCCGACTGGGGTCCCGCAGTGCTGCCCGGCAGAGGAAAAGTGCCTCCCCACGCCCGCTGCCCCCCCTGCCAGCAACAGGCTGCCCCCTCCCCTGAGCAACAGGCTGCCGAACAGACAAAAGCAGCCTCTCTGCCCCTCCTCCCCTCTATACATGCCGGGCTCCCGGAGCGCAGCAGCGTCCCCAGGGCTTGCTCACCTGGGTCCTAGAATCCACCTCCTCCTCCTCTTCGGCCGGCTCCAACTGGCCTCTGCCTGCAGCAGCTGGCCACAGGGACAGGGATCCCGCAGAGCTGCCGGGCAGAGGAAAAGTGCCTCCTCACGCCCGCTGCCCCCCCCCCCCCGCGGCCTCGCAGCCTCCCCCTCCCCCCCTGCCAGCAACAGGCTGCCCCCTCCCCTGAGCAACAGGCTGCCGAACAGCAGACAAAAGCAGCCTCTCCGCCCCTCCTCCCCCTATACATGCTGGGCTCCCTGGGCAAACAAAGACTCCACCAAAACAAACAAAGTGCTGGCCTCATTGTGTTAGCAAAAAAAGGACCCTCCTCCTAGAACCCTGGGTGGTGTGTGGAAATAAAGCTATTAGCTCAAAGCATGGTGCAGAGCTGTTTGGTATTTGATGAGTTACTCCTTTAGTCCTGAGTTTGTCACAGGGACAGAAATAGATGTGAAATCTTCTGAACAGGGGAACAGACAGCAAAACAAACATTAGAGGGGAGTTAACCTTTCCCTATGCTATCCAAAACTAAAAAAAATGTTTGGCTAGAGTTTCCCCTACAATATGTACCAGTTCCGACTTACATACAAATTCAACTTAAGAACAAACCTACAGTCCCTATCTTGTACGTAACCCGGGGACTGTCTGCAGGTTCATTAGTAAAGAGGCAGCATAGTTTTAGAAACCTCTCCTGTTCTTTCCCAACTGACAGGACAAGAAGCAACTAGTGAACAGGAAATGAAAATGGAACTCACTCTGCCAGACCGAGTCACTCCTCCATGCCTGGTATAATGTGAGGAAATGATGCCCCAACCCTACTTTGTTAGAAGCCCTGAGATGGGCAGAGTGTGCTCCTCCCTACCAATCCATTAGCATCTTAGCACTGCCTGGGACTCAGCCCTAACCTCGTTATTATCCTTTAAAAAAGGAACAAACAGTAAAACCAGCTGATGTTTTGCATGGAGTGTTGCACAGTGTTACGCTAGGGCGATGGTACCTAACTGCGGGCCGTGGGGAAAGGTGTGTCCTGCCCTGCCTCTCAGCCAACCAGCGCCAGGCAGGGGCAGGGTCTACGGCCGACCGCAGAAAAGCGCTTCCCTGCACGGCTGGGGGGCTCGTGCGGAGCTGCTCTGCGTGGCCCTCCTGCCGCACAGCAAATCGCTCTTCTGCAGCGGGAAGTAGACCCCGCCCCTGCCTGGTGCTGATTCGCTGAGAGGTGGGGCAGGACACGCCTCTCCTAATAGCAGTGGCGGGAGGGGAGGCACTGGGCTCTGTACCCCAGCCCCCAGAGCTGCCACTACACAGGCAGCCATACAGGGCTGGGTGAGGGGGGCAGGCCAGGCACGGGGGGCTCCAGGGTTCGAGCTAGTGCTGGGGGGCTCTGGAGGCTGGGCTAGTAGTGGGGGGGGAGCTATGGGAACAGGGCTGGCACTGGGGGGCTCTGGGGATGGGGCTAATATTGGGGACTGGGACTGGGAGAAGCTGGGGGGTTGGTTGCAGTGGGGCTCTGGAAACAGGAGATTGATACTGAGAGGTCTGGTGGTATAGGGGGCTCTAAGGCTTAGGGGCTGCACTGAGGCATTTGGGATGGGGCTTGCAATGGGGGGCTCTGAGGGGTGTAAGGTGGTACTGAGGGGTTGGGTGCAGGAGATTCTGGGGTCAGTGGCTGGTGCTGGCGGGTAGTGGAGGGGTGGCGGGCTCTGGTGACTGGGCTTTTGGCAGACCAGCAATGTTTTATTTGCATTTTTGCCTATGCAGCATTTGCATAATGAATATGCAAAATGCAAATAAAATGCTACCAGGCCACCAAAACTTTGTGAATGGGTTTGCTGGTCCCCACTATCAAAAAGTTTGGGTATCACTGCACTAGAGGGTATGCTGCTGCTCCCTGTTGTTTTTTCTCCCCATTGTTATTACTAGCCATACTTGCATGAAAACAGGAGGGATGTTGCTCATGTCCCAGGCGTGCCATTGCATTTAGTGGCTGGGAAGACTGTAGCAACCGCAGGTGATGAATAAGATGCTGGAACAGATGGCCATAATAATTAAAACCATGGCAATCGCTTCCCCTGTGGTACTGCTCTAAACAGAGTCTTCTGTGGATCATTTCAGAGACCAGGTGCTTTTCAAGCAGAATGTTACAGGGTGAGGCTGTTGGGGAATGTGAGTCTTGAATGGGCCCGTGCCTTTAAATCACTGTGCTCTCTCCTGGCCTGTGCCAAACTGAGCACCCATTGTGCTTGGAGACCCGCTGCAGATTGCTACAAGAGTGGTCTGTGGCTGGGGAGCTGTGAATAGCTCCTGCATTGAGATGCTCAGGACAGGGCAAGTTCTTGAGCTTCATAGGACCCGCACAGCTTCTCATTCTTTGCTGCAAATGACTCCCCCAGGCAGCACTTTGCATTCGCTCTGGCCACAGGGGAGAGAGGTCGGCTGGGCATAGGTAAGATGGGGCTGACTGTGTATCAGAACTTCATTTCCCAAGCACTCTCCAGTGCAGCTCACAAACACTGCATCTCGCTCTGCTATCTCCTTGCCATCCTTTTGCACAACCTGTCGTCTTCCAGGGCAACAGCCTCCTCCTGGGAGTTGCTGACGTCTGTTGCAACTGTGTCTTCCTGTAGCCGTTTGCTATGTTGGTTAGCTGAGTGGCGTGATTTGGTGTTCCAGCTGTTAGTTGCTAATGTCTAAAGTCATGGAGCCTAGATTTTCCTGGTAAATGATGTACATAAGAACATAAAAACGGCCGTACTGGGTCAGACCAAAGGTCCTTCTAGCCCAGTATCCTGTCTGTCGACAGTGGCCAGGGCCAGGTGCCCCAGAGAGGGTGGACCGAAGACAATGATCAAGCAATTTGTCTCCTGCCATCCCTCTCCAGCCTCTGACAAACAGAGGCCAAGGACACCATTTTATCCCCTGGCTAATAGCCTTTTATGGACCTAACCTCCATGAAATTATCTAGCGTCTCTTTAAACTCTATTATAGTCCTAGCCTTCACAGCCTCCTCTGGCAAGGAGTTCCACAGGTTGACTACACGCTGTGTGAAGAACTTTCTTTTATTCGTTTTAAACCTGCTCCCCATTAATTTCATTTGGTGTCCTCTAGTTCTTCTATTTAGGGAACTAATAAATAACTTTTCTTTATCGGCCCTCTCCACACCACTCATGCTTTTATAGACCTCTCTCATCTGCCCCCTCAGTCTCCTCTTTTCTAAACTGAAAAGTCCCAGTCGCTTTAACCTCTCCTCATATGGGACCCGTTCCAAACCCCTAATCATTTTAGTTGCCCTTTTCTGAACCCTTTCCAAGGCCAAAATATCTTTTT
This sequence comes from Pelodiscus sinensis, assembly GCF_052426305.1. Lineage (NCBI taxonomy): Eukaryota > Metazoa > Chordata > Testudines > Trionychidae > Pelodiscus > Pelodiscus sinensis. The sequence continues at coordinate 12,160,047 of NC_143080.1, read as the reverse complement.
TGAGGTGAGGAGACCACATCTGTACACAGTATGTACAGATGTCTCATGTAATTAGACAGTAGCCTATTAAGGGTATGAAGTGTGTCTGGAGTTAGGGTTCCCAACTTTGAAATATTCAAAAATCTAAGGGTATGTCTACACTTGCAGCCTAATTTGAACTAGGGCTGCAAATGTAGGCATTTGGAATTGCAAATCAAGCCCGGGATTTAAATATCCCACGCTTGATTTGCATCTTTCCAGCCGGGCGCCATTTTTTGAAATTTACAAGCCTGAAGTAATTGCCCGCGTCTACACGCGGCAGTGAAACGGGCGTTCAAAATAAGGCCCTAGTTTGAACTACCTGTTATTCCTCCTGCAATGAGGTTTAACAGATAGTTCGAACTAGGGTTTTATTTCGAAAGCCCATTTCACTGGCAGTTACTTCGGGCGTGTAAATTTCAAAAATGGCGCCCGGCCAGGAAGATGCAAATCAAGCGCGGGATATTTAAATCCTGGGCTTGATTTGCAATTCCGAATGCCTACATTTGCAGCCCTTGTTCGAATTAGGCTGGAAGTGTAAACATACCCTAACAAAGTAGGAAGAGTGCCAGAAACTCTCCTGCCCTGCCCCGCCCCACCCCGCCCCCTTGAGATTCCACCCTTGTTCACTGCTCTTTCCTCTTCCTTCTGTCACTCCCTGCTTTCCCCCTCTCCCTTCCTTGCATGGATCTGCAGGGACTCACCTGCAGGGCTGGGGCTGGGAGTTGCAGCTGCCCACTGCAGGGAGGTAACGGCATGGCTGAGTAAGTGCAGGTCAGGTTGGTGATTTGGTTCCTCCCCTTCTCCGCACCTGCAGTAACCAGACTTTGGGTGCCCAATCAGGAAACACGACCAGACACTGTAAGGTTCCCTTTTCCACCAGACATCCTATTTGGAGTCCTGACTACTACTCTGGAGTGATGCTTCTGTATTCTCTTGATGAACACATTGGGGATGCCTCAATAGATACAAATTACATTGATTGAGTGTTCATCTCATTTCAGATTTGACCTAAATGTCTTCTCTACCTTTGGTTGTGTCTTTAAATGTCTTTTTCCCTCTGTTTTAATTTTTTACTTACATCATTAGCTCCAGTGCATTGTTGATGGTGTTTGTAGGAGACAATACACCTGATTATCCTGTGTTAATTTTTAATTGTTTTTCTTGACATGGAAATATATGTAAGATATCCACCATTAAGGCTACGGGGTCTAATTCCAACCGCCCCTTACATAGATGTAACCCCCTTGTTCCTCATTAATGCTGGCTGAGCAAAAGGAGAAGTGAATTCATAAACTTTTAACTCACTACATGACCAGCTGCTTCTCACATACTATGCTTTCTGGACTCACTTAGAGCACACGGACTTGGATTTAAGACGTATTATGATCTAATTGCCTCCCAGTTGAAAATCAGATGTCCGAAGCACTCAAATAGCCTGTATTGTTTTCATAATAGCTATTTAATTCAGTGAGCAGAAGTGCAGAGAACTTTCCTAAGGAAAGGTAATCCATGTAAATTGAAAAAATGGAATGGGAGTTTGGGACACAGTTGTGTGTGGCAGGTCTGCCAGATGCAATTAAACTCACAGCTCCATTATGGTAGGATAACGGGGCTCACTGTAAATCATCAGAATAAAGTTCTCTTTAAAAAATAACATTAAGGCTAAAACAATACAGAGCGATGGTGTCCAACTTCACTTCTACAATGGAAAGGGCCAAGGCTTGATGGCCCATTAATCTGGAAGGATCAACCATACGCCAAAGTGTGGTTCCGGCCTCAGGGCACTGTTAATTAGCTAACCAGAAATATAGGCAATATGACAACATTAACCAGTGCCTCTGCTGCCTGGAGGGGCTCCAGGTCTCGGGCACTTTGCTCAGCAAATGTTTGCATTTGCAGTTCTTGCTCCCTGAATCACCTGCCTGGTGATTAGCTTAACAAGTAGCTAAGTTCTTTCCTTGGCCCAAGAATGCCGGCAGGGGCCTTCCTGCTCTAGAGCTGTTGAGAACTAGTTGACTAGTCGACTATCCAATAAGCAAATGCTATCAGTTAGAGGCAGCAAGAGGGGAGAAAGAGCCCGGGGATCTGGGCTCTGTGTGGTGCTGTTTTGCAATTCCGTGGCGGTGTTTCAAAGGGGCAGCGCCACAAAGCTGATCCCGGGCTCCATGCGGCACTGCCCCTTCCCTCGGCTTCACGCAGCGTTCCAACTTTGTACATTTCAAAGGCAGAACGTGGAAGTGCCTATTGACTAGTTGAGTAGCCAATGGAAATTCCATTGACTACGCGACTAGTAAATTAATCACTAGTTCACATCCCTAGCCTGCTCCCTATGGTTCTATAGACAGCTAAGCTCTTTCTGGACTTTCACAAAACAAGGCCCCAACCACAAGAAACGTATGTGTTACAGCCCTGAGAACAGCAGCCCCTAAGAAGGGGCTCCCCAGAAGCCAGGGTGTTAGATGGAGAGCCGCCCAAATTAGTTAATGGGAGATGCTAAGGACAAGGGTGTGGCTTACACCCCACTCCTCTCTGGGAGTTAGGCACTTTCAAGGCCGGATCCTCTAAGATATTTAGATACCTAACTCCCACAGGAGCTAGGCATCTAGTTACTTTTGAGGATCTGGACCTTATATTCTTTAATGAGCAATGCTCAGATGCTTTCCAGTTACCATCTGGCCTCTCTAGCCCCACCCACTAGTCTCATATCCCCTTAAGAAGTTCCACTTTGTGCATGTAAATAAATATTCCCTGGGCTGGGGCAGAGTGAGACTGGCTCTACAGACTAAGGGGTGGGGCTTTTCCCGGAATGTGGGAAACTTGAGTCCCTGTTCAAGGGTAGGTGTTTGAGCCCAACTTTCCCGCCTCCCAGAAGAGTCCCTCAGCTGATCAGTCAGTGTATGTCTACACTACCACCCTAGTTCAAACTAAGGTGGTTAATGTAGTCAATCGAAGTTGCAAATGAAGCCTGGGATTTAAATATCCCGGGCTTCATTTGCATCTTGCCGGGCGCCGCCATTTTTAAATCCCCGGTAGTTCGGACTCCGTGCCCGCGGCTACACGCGGCACAGAGTAGATAGTTCGAATTACGCTTTCTAATTCGAACTACCGTTACACCTCGTTCAAACTAATTCGAACTAATACGAACTACCTACTCCGTGCCGTGTATAGCCGTGGGCACGGAGTCCTAACTACCGGGGATTTAAAAATGGCGGCGCCCGGCAAGATGCAAATGAAGCCCGGGATATTTAAATCCCGGGCTTCATTTGCAACTTCGATTGACTACATTAACCACCCTAGTTCGAACTAGGGTGGTAGTGTAGACATACCCCCTGTGACTAGAACAGGATGGGATCTGTCTCTCCGCTTCTTTGAGAGCAACAACTCATCTGGCTTCGGTGTGTAACTCCAGGAGAGTGTTCTTGGCTGGGAACCCCAAGAAGAGGAAGATGCCTCCTTCCACTTTTAGATTTGGGCCCTGAACTGCCTTTGATGGGCAGGGCTTGAGCCCTGACTGTTGCTTGTACATTCCATGGTTCCTCCCTGTTCAGCCTGCTGATTTCTTCAACATATCCCCAGCCCATGCATTTGTAGCAGGACCCTGTGGGCTCTGGATTCCAGTGGGTGGCTGGTTGCCTAAAGGTTAGGAATTGCACCACTGAGCCTAAGTCCCTAAGTGCATTTAGCTCAGAGTGTCCAGCTGGGGAAGTTGCTCCAGAATAGGTTATTCCAAGTAACTCTGCCAACTGATTCCCTGTATAGCCATGACCTCGTGAAATGTGCTTTGTTCTCGCATGCTCTCCCCCTCTCCTGCCTCTTAAACCCTACTGACAGCCAGATTCTAAGGCTAAGTGGCCTGACCAACAGCCCATTGATTTGCATGGGAATCTTTCCATTGATTTCATCCAGCTTTGACTCAGGTCCTAGCTCTGGCAGACCCATGGTCAATTTGGGAGTACTGGGGGTTGTGAAGTAGATTTTTTGTCCCTCGCTTTTTTGGGGTATGTCTAGACTACATGGCTCCATTGATGGAGCCATGTAAACTAGTTTACTCGGCATAAGCAAAGAAGTGGGGATTTAAATAATCCCCGCTTCATTAAAATAAACATGGCCGCCGCGCTGTGCCGACAATCAGCTGATCCAGCACAGTGCAGCAGTCTAGATGCGGATCTGTCGGCTGGGGAAGCCTTTGCTGACTGATCCTGTAAGCCTCGTTTCACAAGGCATAAGAGATCGGTTGGCAAAGGTTTCCCCAGCCGACAGATCCGTGTCTAGACTGCCGCGTTGTAACGGATCAGCTGATCATCGGCACACTGCAGTGGCCATGTTTATTTTAAGGAAGCGGGGATTATTTAAATCCCTGCTTCTTTGCCTATGCTGGGCAAACTAGTTTACATGGCTCCATTGATGGAGCCATGTAGTCTAGACATACCCTTGCTGACTTTCTTTTTCATTCTTCTAAGAAAATATTAACTATCCCCAAAGTGCAAACAACATGCACTGAGCCAAAACCCTGCTGTGCAGTTGGAAACATTTAGGGGAAAACACTTACAATGGCTTTGGCTGCTTTTAGCCTGTACTTGCTGCTGTGACGCTGCTCACAGAAGTGCAAGCAATCAGGCTGCTGTGGAGAAGACAGAAAAAACTGTCCTGGAGCTGGGAGCCATGCTGGCTGCCCGATTTGAAACACACGTGGCTTGCTTGTGGAGCATCCAGAAGACAATAAACGTGGCTTGAATATTCTCAGAGGGGAGTCAGCTGGAATTAATTGCTTTACTGCTGTTGCTGGCAGAGACAGAAACACCTGCGCTGGTGGGAGGTTACAAATATAGAAGAGAACTTGAGATAAATAAAATTTGGGCATATGCTTCCTCCTCTTCAGGGACATTCTGGAAGGATCACTGAAACAAAGGGTGCGGCTAACCTGTCATCTCTGGGTATGACTGCAGCACATGTGGACACACCTGAGCTGCTTTTCATCTAGCTAGCTTGCTTACTGCTGGAAGTGGAGCCGTGGCAGTGTGAGCTGTACAAGCCCACCTGGGACCATAGGTAATGACTTGCATGGCTGTCCTGCATTAAAACTATCTCCAATATGTGAACACCTGCAAAGAACATCAAAGGATCCAGGAGATGCTTTCCATGGTTCCCTTTGTTGTAAGTGGATTAACAAAGAATTGAGTAAGTGCATGGAAGATTGGCCCATCAGTAGCTATTAGCGAAGATGGTCAGGGACACAACCCCATGTTCTGGGAGCCCCTAGATCTCTGAGTTCCACACGTTGGGACTAAGGATGTTAAGTACCAGGTAACTGACTAATCGAATAGTTGATGCACTTTTGCATCGACTATTCGATTAGTCGATAGGGCACCTCCACCTTTGAAGTGTAACAACAGCCCTAGGGACCCTAACAACCCTAACTCTAACCCTAGGGCTGTTGCTACACTTCAAAGGTGAAAGTGCTGAAGCTTGGGGTCAGCTTAGGACTCCCCCACTGACCCCAGGCTCCGTGTGGCACTGCTGCTTTGAAATGCGACACTGGACTCTATCTGATAGAGTTGGGGAGGTGGGGGAGTGGCTAGTCGACTAGTCCTTCACGTCCCTAGCTGGAACTGGATGATGGGATGGGTTACTGAATAGCTGCCTTGTTCCGTTTATTCCCTCTGGGGGCACTTGGCATAGGCCACTGCTGGAAGACGGGATATGGAGCTAGATGGACCAGGTCGGCCATTTTGATAAGATTGAGGGTTAGAATAAAAGCAGGAAGGTTGGATCCAGATAAAACAGTTGGGCACCCACAGCTGCATGTCTCACTTTAAAAAGCCTCAGCCAACAGGGCTGGTTGAGAATGATTAATGCAGTTTAGACAGCATGGGAGTTACAATTAGTACAGAAGCAGCTGCTGAAATGGGCCCGTTATGTCACCCGACCCAGCCAGCGTTCTTTGATACAGAGCACGCTTCTGCGGTGAACCAGCAGGGGAAAGCTTCGAGTTTTCCCGACATACCTCTGGTGAGAACAGCGCCCCCTGTTTCTAATGTAGTTTGGTCACCTCCGGCTGAGGGCTATTGTCGTGGGTTTTTATCCCTGCACAGTTCATTGGACCCAGTGGGAACACATCACATCTAGTACATGCCAGCCATAGCTACTGGCTCCTGCCGGCCTTCAGATCCCTCCTGCCTGCTTTTAAACCCTATGCTGAGGAAAAGGCACAAACAAGAGACCTGAAACATTGCTAACAGGCGCTCAGGGCCCCCATGGGCCAAATCCCAGTGTGCTGCTTTTCCAGCACAATCTAGTACCTGCTAACAACTCGTCAGAACCCTCCCACAGATATTGCAGCATCACATCAGAAGGGAAGGGGTAAAGGATCATGTGTCTGTGCCCAATTCCCTCCACACCTTCCTGACTACAGTAGATGGAAGTTACCCATATCCCATAGCCAGGGTGTGGGGGAGGGGGGACAGATTTGGAAATATGAAGTTTGCAAATTGGTCTGGTTGCCTTTGTGCCTGGCACACCCACGTGCTAGTCCTCTCTATGGCTGTGTCCACACTCAGGGGTTCTTTCGAAAAAAGTAGCCTTTTTTCGAAAGAACTTCCCCTGCATCCAGACTCAAGCCGCGTTCTTTCGAAATTATTTCGAAAGAACGCGGCTTTTCTTTCGATGGCGGTAAACCTCGTTTCACGAGGAAGAACGCCTTCCTTCGAAAGTTCCTCTTTCGAAGGAAGGCGTTCTTCAATGTAAAGAGGCTGTCTTCGAAAGAGAGCATCCAGACTCGCTGGGTGCTCTCTTTCGAAAAAGCGGATTTCCGCTATCGAAAGATCCGCCTGCAGTCTAGACGCGCTCTTTCGAAAGAGCCTCTTTCGAAAGATGCTTTCGAAAGAGGCTCTTTCGAAAGAAGCCTGCAGTCTAGACACACCCTATGGGTGTATGTCTGTGCACATGGGTGTCTGGTCTGTAAGGCAAAACAAGGCACGGCCTACCCAAACGTGGGGCTTTGCTGGCCCTGCCCCTCCTCTCCCTGCCTGCAGCTGCCACGTGGGGCTGCAGTGGGATGTTTACTGGGGTTCAAGCAGGTTCCAGGGCGGCTGGGAAGGCAGAGCAGCAGGGAGCCTCCTCAGCAGCCCACCCCTGAACCTGCCTGGCACAGACACAAGGCTCCAATTACAATGACAAGCAGTGGGGCAGCCCAGCTACACAGGTGATCAATCAGCTCCCTCCTCCCCCCCCCCCCCGGCTCTGCTGTTTTGCAGCCTGCAGCTCCATTCATCTCAGGGGCCCCAGGAGGATTGCTAGCCCTGCTCTGCCCCATCCTTGCTCCCCCCACATCCCTGCACCTTGGCCCAGGGTGGGCAAAGTGGGCTTCCTCCTTGCTGCCCCCTTCTCCTCCTTTGCACGCTCCCTGCTCCGTTGGCTCCCCCCTTTGCTAGTGTGTGGAGTGGGGGTGGGTTTGTTTTCACTTTCCCAGCCTAGTCCCCCCCCCCCCCACACACACAGGCTCCCCATAGTCCCTCTCCCCTTGCTAGTGGATGGAGTGATGGGGGGTTTGCCTAGCCCAATGAGCACTGCAGAAATAGCTGCCTGGTCCCCCCCTTCTTGTCCCCTCCCCACAGGCCATAGGTTTTCTGTGCCCTGCAGTGGAGTTGGGTGGGGGGTGGGAATGAGGGAGGGGGGATGAGGAGGTGGGGGGAAGGGGACATGGGGAAGGAATAGGGAGTGAGGGGAATGAAGGAGGGGAGGTGAGGAGGTGGGGGGAAGGGGACATGGGGAAGGAATGGGGAGTGAGGGGAATGAGGCGGGGGGTGAGAAGGTGGGGGGAGGAGGCCATGGGGAAGGAATGGGGAGTGAGGGGAATGAGGGAGGGGGGTGAGGAGGTGGGGGGAAGAGGCCATGGGGAAGGAATGGGGAGTGAGGGGAATGAAGGAGGGGCGGTGAGGAGGTGGGGGAAGAGGCCATGGGGAAGGAATGGGGAGTGATGGGAATGAGGAGAGGAGGGTGAGAAGAAAACGGGATGAGGCATTGGAGAGGTGCGGGGGGGGGGGGGGGACAAGAGTATGACAGGCTGCGTCTGCTCAGCAGCATCCAGGACTCCCCGGTTAAGCTTAACCCTCCCCCCACAAGCCCTGCTCCCCTAAACCTGGACTCATCCAACAAGCTCCCTACACCCCCCAGCCCACTGAGCCCCAGCAAGTTGCACTTGGATCCCCTAACTGATGAAGTCCCACTTCCTCAGCAACTGGACCCCACACCACACCACACCTCCCCTGAGCTCAACCAGAGTCCCATTGCCCCTACACCCGAACCCGCCACCAGGCCCCTGTGCATCCAGATCTCTCCACACCCAGACTGTCCTACACTCAGATTCCCCGCAATAACCTCTTCACATTTGGCTTATGCTGGGCTGAGCCTAGTAGAGAGTTGCAGGGCCAGGGCCAGCCCTTACACTGTGTTACTGTCAGGTGAAGGCTCACTGCCGAGTTCCTGTACTGGGGGAAGCTGGGGTTTCAGGTGATCTCCCCACCGTAATGCAGCCTGTGCTCCCCTTTGCTAGCAATGTGAAGATGAGGGGTTTTCTTAATGGCCTTCCTGTCACAGACTTCCAGTGTGACAGTGAACCCATCATTTAACGCTTGGTCTCAAGGGGAATTAATTATCATTATCATAAGGACTTAGTTCGAGTTAACGCTTGACTGCCGCATGTAGCCGCGGGCAGTTAGTTCAGACTAGGGGGATTTAAAAATGGCGCCCGGACAGGAAGATGCAAATAAAGCCTGGGATATTTAAATCCTGGGCTTCATTTGCAACTTTGAACTAGGGGGCTAGTGTAGACATACCCTATGGGAAGAAGGTGGACAGCCCTTGGTGAGGAAAGAACAGGTTAGGAACTATTTAGAATAGCTAAATGTACACGAATCCATGGGTCTGGATTTAATGCATCTGAGGGTACTGAGGGAGTTGGCAAATGTCATTGCAGAGCCTTTGGCCATTATCTTTGAAAACTCATAGAGATCAGGAGAGAACCCACATGACTGGAAAAAGGGAAATATAGTGCCCACTTTTAAAAAAGGGAAGAAGGAAAATACAGGGAACTACAGTCCCCAGAAAAATCATGGAGGGGATCCTTGAGAAATCCATTTTGAAGCACTTGGAAGAGGGGAAGGGGATCAGGAATAGTCAACATGGATTCACCAAGGGCAAATCCTGCCTGACCAATCTGATTAGCTTCTATGAGAAGGTAACTGGCTCTATGGACATGGGGAAGTCAGTGGATGTGATATACCTTGACTTTAGCGAAGCTTTTGATATGGTCTCCCACAATACTCTTGCCAGCAAATTAAGGAAGTATGGATTGAGTAAATGTACTGTAAAATGGATAGAAAGCTGGCTAGACTGTCAGGTCCAATGGGAAGTAATCAACAGCTTGATGTCTGGTTGGTGGTTGGTTTCAAGTGGAGTGCCCCAGGGTTCAGTTCTAAGGACGGTTTTGTTCAATATCTTTATTAATGGCCTGGATGAGGGGATAGATTGCACCCTCAGCAAGTTTGTGGATGACACTAAGCTAAGGGGAGAGGCGGATACGTTGCAGGGCAGGGATAGGACCCAGAATGACCTAGGCAAATTAGAGGATTGGTCCAAAAGAAATCTGATGAGGTTAGAATCATAGAATCATAGAGCTGGAAGAGACCTCACGAGGTCATCAAGTCCAGCCCCCTGCCCAAGGCAGGACCAAGCCCGTCTAAATCAACCCAGTCAGGGCTTTGTCAAGCTGAGACTGGTTCAACAAGGTTCAACAGAAGAATCCAAAGCCCTGTTACAGGCTGCGAACTGACTGGCTAGGAAGCAGAAAAGGGCCTGGGGATTACAGTGGATGAGAAGCTGGCTATGAGTCAGCCGTGCGCCCTTGTAGCCAAGAAGACTAATGGCATATTAGGATGCATTAGGAGGAGCATTGCCAGTAGATCTAGAGAAGCGATTATTCTCCTTATTCGGAACTAGTGAGGCCACATCTGGAATATTACGTTCAATTCTGGGCCCCCCATTACCAATAGGATGTGGACACATTGGAGAAAGTCCAGCGGAGGGCAACCAAAATGATTAGGGGGCTGGAGCACACGACCTATGAGGAGAGGCTGAGGGAGTAGGGTATGTTTAGTATACAGAAGAGAAGAGCGAGGGGGGATATGACAGCAGTCTTCAACTTCCTGAAAGGGGGTTCCAAAGAGGATGGAGAGAGGCTGTTTTCAGTGCTGACAAATGGCAGAACAAGGAGCAATGGGATCAAGTTACACTAGGAGGAGGTCTAGGTTGGATATTAGGAAAAACTATTTGAGTAGGAGGGTGGTGAAGTGCTGGAATGGGTTCCCTAGGGAGGTGGTGGAATCTCCATCCCTAGAGGTTTTTAAGTCTTGGCTTGGCAAAGCCCTGGCTGGGATGATAGAGTCGGGGTTGGTCCTGTTTGGGCAGGGGGTTGGACTCGATGACGTCTTAGGTCTCTTCCAGCCCTAGGATTCTATGAAAGTGCTGAGAAATGGAATTCTGCAAAGTGTTTTTACCATTTCAAAATCTTCATTATTCCTGCAGTAGCCACTACTCCTGGATTACAAGGGAATTTCAATTTGGGACTTTATAGGATAACTCCTCCCATTGTGTGATGCTGGAGCAATTTGCCCAAATTTAGTGGTGTTAATTGGGTACCTTCTGCATGTCTGGCATAGGGTACAAAACATGCTCCATGTTGTTGAAAAAGAAATTGCAAAAAAGTGGAGGGTTTTTTCAAGAATAATTTGCTTGGGTTCAGGGATTTGGCTGGGAGAGGACAAGCACCCAGGCTACAGCTACACTGCCATGTTTTTTCAGAAGAAGATATGCAAATTGCGCTCACATTTGCATATTTTCTTCCTATTCTTTTTACGGAAGAGGTAGGCCACTATTTGGCCCCGTGTAGATGGGGCCAAGTGTTGGGAAAAAACCCTCTTTTGTAAGACCCTGTAAACCTTGATTTACGAGGAATAAAGGGTGTTGCGAAAGAGGGTTTTTTCCCGGCATTTGGCACCATCTACATGAGATAAAATAGCAGCAAATCCTCTTCCACAAAAAGAATCAGAAGAAGATATTCAAATGCAAGCGCGATTTGCATATCTTCTTCCAAAAAAAAATGACAGTGTTGCTGTAGCCACAGTGAGCAGGGACACAGGCTGCGTAGAGAAGAGAGGAGGAAGACAGTGGGAAGGGGGTTGGGTCTTGGTTGAGAAGGGGGTTGAGCCTGTGCTGGGAAGCTACTGTGTCCCCAAGTGGAAGCTTCACCAAGCTCCCAGCTGCATCTAGATTGGCATGATTTTCCGAAAATGCTTTTAACAGAAAAGTTTTCCATTAAAAGCATTTTCGGAACAGAGCGTCTAGATTGGCATGAACACTTTTCTGCAAAAGCACTTTTTATGGAAAAGCGTCCGTGCCAATCTAGACGCGCTTTTCCGCAAAAAAGCCCCAATCGCCATTTTTGTGATCGGGGCTTTTTTGCGTAAAACAAATCTGAGCTGTCTACACTGGCCCTTTTGCGCAAAAGCTTTGCGCAAAAGGGATTTTGCCTGAATGGGAGCAGAATAGTATTTCCGCAAGAAGCACTGATTTCCTACAGTAGGAAGTCAGTGCTTTTGCGGAAATTCAAGCAGCCAGTGTAGACAGCTGGCAAGTTTTTCCGGAAAAGCGGCTGATTTTCCGGAAAAACTGGCCAGTCTAGACACGGCCCCCATGTTTGTGCAACATCTGGGAGATCCTGCAAACAGAAAAATATTAGCAAACATAAACACAAAATGCATATTTCTAGGTGAAAAAACTGGAACTTGAACTTTTCTGAGATTTTTTTTAGGTCAGTTTCTTCTGAAAGCTTTCATAGAAATAAATTCTGTGTTCTAAACTGTGCTAAATATGGGGCATCCAGAAAGGCACTGGGTCTCTGGAGATTCATTAAAGGCATCTTAGCAAACATTTTCTCTAGCCCAATCTCTAAATCAGAGAAACTGAGGCACAGAGAGCTGAGGTGACTTGTTCAAGGCTGCATAGAGAGGCAACAGGAGAAATGAAATTGTGCATGCTTCCCCTCCTGTTCCAGATCCCATAACATCTTTTTGGCAATTACAGCAATTGCTTGCATGGCAAAATAATGCTGGGAAAGCGTTTAATGTATTTGTACTGCTTCCAGTACAATTTAATAGAATTCAATTGTTCTCCACGTCTACTGAAGGAAAGACAAGAATTAATGGGCTTAATTTGCAACTAGGAAGATTTAGGTTAGCTAGTAGAAAAACTTTCTGACTGATAGGGAATTTAAGCTCTTGACCAGGCTTCCTAGGGAGGTTGTGAAATCCCTCGTACTGGAGGGCTGTGTCTAGACTGGCAAGTTTTTCCTCAAAATCATCTGCTTTTGCGGAAAAACTTGCCAGCTGTCTACACTGGCCGCTTGAATTTTTGCAAAAGCACTGACGATCTCATGTAAGATTATCAGTGCTTTTGCAGAAATACTATGCTGCTCCCGTTCGGGTAAAAGTCTTTTTCTGAAAAACTTTTGTGCAAAAGGGCCAGTGTAGACAGCTCAGATTTGTTTTCCGCAAAAAAGCCCCGATGGCGAAAATGGCGATCGGGGCTTTTTTGCGGAAAAGCGCGTCTAGATTGGCCACGGACGCTTTTCCACAAAAAGTGCTTTTGCGGAAAAGCGTCCTGCCAATCTAGACGCACTTTTCCGAAAATGCTTTTAACGGAAAACTTTTCCGTTAAAAGCATTTCCGGAAAATCATGCCAGTGTAGACGTAGCCGAGGATTTTAAGAACAAGTTGTCAGGGTCTAGATTGACTTGACCCTGCCTCAGCACGGGGGATGGGCTGACTTCTTGAGGTTCCTCTCAGCCTGACCTATCTATGACTCTAGGAATAGGAGAAAAGGAAACACCAGGGGACAGCCAGCTTGAGCATTCCTGCAACTGCCGCTTCCAGAGACGCTGCTCTTGAGACTGGAGCATGCAAAAATGTGAGGACAAGTATTTTTCTCTCTCAGATCTCCATGTCTGAAGTACTTGAGTACCTCACAATTTTTAACTGGTTTATCTTCCTAACACCCTATGTGAAGCAGGATAGAGTTATTCTCCACATAGGAAAGATGGGAACCACAACCACAACTCTGGCAGCTAAGTGATTTGCCCAAGATTCTGCACAGCTCAGGGATTTACACCCCTGGTTTCTCTATCCAAGATTAGTGCTGTAGCAGGAGCAGAGAAAATTCTCTTGTGCTCTTTCCTTCAGAACACCTGGGTTACGTCTACACTGGCAGCTTCTTGTGCAAGAATATCTTGCTCAAGGGCCCTTGTGCAAGAACTCTTGTGCAAGAACATGTCCACACTGCCATGTGCCACATGTGCTTTTGCACAAGAGCATCCATGGAAGGGTGGACGCGCTCTTGCGCAAGAAAGCTCCGATGGCCATTTTAGCCATAGGGCTTTCTTGTGCAAGAAACCCCTGTTGTGCGTCCACACTGCCCTCTTGTGCAAGAACTCTTGCGCAAGAGGACTTACACCTGTTAGAAAAGAGTGTAGCTCTTGCGCAAGAAGCCACACTTTTTACCACGCTTTACTATAAATCATCTTGCACAAGAGCGAGTGGGCAGTGTGGACGCTCTGCAAAAGAACGGCTCTTCTTGCACAATAACCCGCCAGTGTAGACATAGCCCTGGTGTGTAAATAAGCTAGCTACTTGAAGAGCTGTGTTAACACTTTGGACATGTGTCTTGCTTTGTCTCATGAACTGAATGTGCTTTATTAGGTTTGCTTTCTTATTTCCTCCTTCCTCCCCCTACCCTGCCTCTCTCAAAGGGTGTGTCTAGACTACAGAGTTTTGTCGACAAAAGTGGACTTTTGTCAACAAAACTATACCTGCATCTACACTACCGCTGAGTTCTGTCGACATAACGTCGACAGAACTCAGCAGTTTTGTCGACGCTGGTAAACCTCATTTTACGAGGCATAACGCCTTTTGTCGACAGAGTTTCTGTCGACAGAAGGTGTTATTGCATGTAAACTGTCCTTTGCGTCTACACTACCATGTCGACAAAGCAGTTTGCTTTGTTGACAGAACTGAATGTAGTGTAGACGCTCTTTGTCAACAGAAGTTTTGTCGACAGTATCTGTCGACAAAACTTCTGTCGACAAAAGCCTGTAGTCTAGACGTACCCAAATAGTTAGGTGAGGGTTAGTCAATGTTTTATCAGTTGTCTAGGAGATTGACTGAATGTAGCAATTGGAAATCTCTGGCTGCAGCTATCATAGGAAAGACAGAAATAAGTTAGAGGGAGAACTGAGTGTGGCAGAGAAGAAGGATCAGCCTGAGGAAAGAAGCCTGGGACAGTGGATGCGTTTCAGCCCACCAAGTGCCCTAAGCCTTTTAAGGCAAGCTTCTGGAAATCATGATTATGTCAGCTACCGAGATATCACACAGCAATACAACCAATGGAACAGAGAAACTCTTCCTGTTTCCTTGCTAGTGACTTATCTCAGCAGTGAAAACGAGCAGTAAGGGTAACCTATAAGATGAATGGACAGTACTATAACTAATTACAAGAAATTATATATAAAGGCCTCATTTGTAATATTAAGGCTGCAAATTTCTGTTTTCCTTCTCATACACATAGTCCTGTGGGACACACTGTAATAATGCTTATCTCACTATTTCAAAACACTCCACCCACTACTAATTATAATACAGGTGATAACTGTAATAACCCTAAGAGAAATGTGTTGCTAAAATAAAAGGCTCAAACCACAATATCAAATTGAAAAAAACCCTGTTATATTGGATATAAAGTGGTGCTATAAGTACACATATAGGGTGTGTCTAGACTACATGCCTCCGTCGATGGAGGCATGTAGATTAGACAGATCAGCAGAGGGAAATGAAGGCGCGATTAAAATAATCGTGGCTTCATTTAAATTTAAATGGCTGCCCCGCTCTGCCGATCAGCTGTTTGTCCGCAAGAGGGCTTTTGCAGCATAGTATTTCCGCAAGAACACTGACAATCTTACATGAGATCGTCAGTATTCTTGCAGAAATTCAAGCGGCCAATGTAGACAGCTGGCAAGTTTTTCCGCAAAAGCAGCTGCTTTTGTGGAAAAACGTGCCAGTCTATATGCAGCCGTTTAGTTTAGAAAAGAGAAGACTGAGAAGGGACATGATAGCTGTTTTCAAGTATCTAAAAGGGTGTTACAGGATAAAAATTGTTCTCCCTGACCTCTGATAATAGGACACCCCCGCTGGCTGCATCTAGACTGGCATGATTTCACGCAAATACTTTTAACGGAAAAGTTTTTCCTTTAAAAGTATTTGTGCAAGAGAGCGTCTACACTGGCATGCACCCACTATATCTACACTACAGGGTTTTTGCATAAAAATGGCCATTTTTACACAAAAACATGCAGAGCGTTCAAACCTCAAGTGGGCTTTTGTGCAAGAAAATGTACAGTAGAACGGAAGACTGAGGGCTTTTTGCGATATCGGTATACCTCTTTCTACGAGAATAACTCCTTTTTGTGCAAGAGTTCTTGTGTAAAAAGGTGTGTGTGGACACAAAACCGGGGTTTCTTGAACAAAAAGAGCCTATCAGAAAAAGCACATGGGCTTTAGTGGCCATTCTGTTAATGGCAATCAGAGCTTTCTTGTGCAAGAGTGTTCACACAGTGTGGAAGCTCTCTTGTGCAAAAGCAAAAACTTTTCTGATGCACTTTTGGGCAAGACGTTTTTGCAGATCTCTTCTGCAAAAAGCTTCCTGTGCAAAAAGCCTGCAGTGTAGACATAGCCCCAAGGATCACCTCTCCCCTTCAGCCCACAGTGATGGCCCTCACTTCTGCCATCACTATTTCAGGAGACAATTTTGCACCCCTCCCACTCCCTTTTCCAGCATTATTTTTGAAGCCTTTAAAGGAGATGCTGAACTGACTTCTGAATGATACTAAGGCCTATCCCAGGCCACCTCATCTTCTCCTGGCTTGAAAAAGCTTTTAGCTCTTCTGGTCTTAAGGACTGTCATTGAGTAACAGGTGTTACCATTCCTCTGTGCCAGGGGGCTGTTGAAGACGGCTATTCATTTAGCAAGGTTCACTCCAGTGGATACTTACTGGATAATTTCTCCATTTATGGACTCTTGGTTTTTTAATCAACCTCCTTATATCCAGAGGCTATTTAATAACGGAGCCCGGAATTAGCACATGTTATCTTACACCATGAGACTTTTAACAACTGTGGAGCAGATGGGTCCCTCAGTTAACCTCTACATTTCAATTGTTTGTCATCTGGCTCATGCGCTGCAAATGTGAAGCTGTTCTTTGCATTCTGTTCAGGGGAAGACATCGCTGAGGGAGTCTGCTTGCTCTAACCAGCAGGTCTTGCTACCGAGGTTATAATTACGCTGGAAGTCAAAGCCCAGTGAGATTTGTAGCACTTCAGAGGAAATATTTTAGGCAAGAGATAGGGAGAGAGGAAAATTGAAGTATCTGCTAGAGTGTTGTTGCACAGCATTGTATTCAATACACCCTACCCTCTTTTCCTGCTGGGATTTTCTCTCTTTCTTTTGTTCTCATTTTATGTCTGTGAATAGAAGGAGTAAGATCTGTGTCTGTCTTTTCCAGATTGCAACAATAATGTACCCATTTATCACGGGCACCTGTCTCATTGCTCCTGTATTCTATCAGCTCCAGTGATGCACAGTTCATTCATATAGCATCAGAGCTTCAAAACCCCTTTCGGGGAATATCTGTGACTCCTGGGTGGAGGGAGCTTAGGCCTAGGGATGATGTGGGGAGACTGGAAAGCATGCTGGCACATGCTGGGATGCTATTGCACAACATGCTGACGAGAGAAACCTAGCAAATGTTTCAGGATTCAGTTTGTAGATTGACCTTCCACAGTCCCCTGCACTTGCCCAGTTCCTGTTACAGCAGTGCGGCTGGTGCTGGGTGTGAACTGAAAGCACAGTCCCTGACCCAAACAAAGCAACATGCTCTGGAACAGGGGTGGCCAACCTGAAACTGAGAAGGAGCCAAAATTGACCTAAGCATATTGTCAAAGAGCAGCAGTTCTATGTCACCAGCTCTGATCATCTTCCCACCGCCTCTCTCAGCACATCCCATCCATTGGCAGCCCCACTGGTCAGTGCCTCCTCCCACTGGGATCAGCTCTCTCTCAGTGGGAGACACTGGAGGGGGGAAGCCTGGGTGTGACAGGCTCAGGGGAGAAGGTGGGAAGTGGCAGGATCTAAGGCTATGTCTAGACTGCAGGCTTCTTTCGAAAGAGCCTCTTTCAAAAGATCGCGTCTAGACTGCAGGCGGATCTTTCGAAAGAGAAATCCGCTTTTTCGAAAGAGAGCACCCAGCGAGTCTGGATGCTCTCTTTTGAAGACGGCCTCTTTACATTGAAGAACGCCTTCTTTCGAAAGAGGAACTTTCGAAAGAAGGCGTTCTTCCTTGTGAAACGAGGTTTACCGCCATCGAAAGAAAAGCCGCGTTCTTTCAAAATAATTTCGAAAGAACACGGCTTGAGTCTGGACGCAGGGGAAGTTTTTTCGGGAAAAGGCTACTTTTCCCGAAAAAACCTCTGAGTCTGGACACGGCCTTAGGGGGAATGATGGAGGGGGATAGAGCCTAGGGCAGAGCTGGGAGTGGACCAGTGAGCACCCTCTGGCCCAGTGAGAAGTTGGCACCGGTAGCTCCAGCCCTGGATTTGGTACCTATGCAAGGAGCCACATATTAACTTCTGAAGAGCCGCATGTGGCCCTGGAGCCACAGGTTGGCCACCCCTGCTCTGGGAAACGTGCAGCATCCTTGTCCTAATACAGTGAATCTAGCTTAGAAGGGGAAACTGACATTTGCCCTGAAAATTAGCTACCCAAACTTCCCTTTGGCAAGGTCCTTCATCCTCTGCCCAGACACGTGGCATTTCACAGGCCCATGGAAGTCTCCATAGGCTGGCTGTGAGCGTCATTTTGCAAAGCACTGCAGTTGGAGAGTCCCACCGTGCATCCTAAGGCACCACTGATTTAACGGGATCACTAGTACAGAAAAGTCCAACATAAACTAATGAAGTGGGAGTCTGGAATTCTCAAAGGCACCTAAGAGTGTTGAAGCTAATAATAGGGGTCTATAGACACTGCATAGAGTGCTACAAGATTAATCTTCTGAGTCAATGGAATTTAATAATGAATAGTAGCCTTGCTGAAGCTGTTTTAGAGAGACCCTGTACAAAATCCCTGCAGAAACAGACACAAGGATATAATAGTGCAACTCTACTTGGCCCTGAAGAGGTCTCAGCTGGCAGATTGCAATCTTGAGAAAAGAAGACTGAGGCTTCTTTTGGAAGAATCTTTTTTCGGAAGAGATCTTCCTAAAAAACTTCTTCCGAAAGAGAGCATCCAGACTGCCAAAGTGCATCGAAAAAGTGATCTGCTTTTTTGAAAGATAGCATCCACACTGAATGGACACTATCTCGCATGTGAGCTGTGGTTACTGTGAACGGAGTGGCCACCAGGGTACCTGTGCTTTTTCCTCTTTCCTCTTCTTTCGAAAGAATTCCCTCTTCTCTGTCCACACATGCCTTGTTCCAAAAGAGCTCTTTCAGAAAAAGGCTTCTTCCTTGTAGAAAGAGGATTACCAATGCCGGAAAAACCCCTCTGTTCTTTCGATTTACTTTTGGAAGAACGTGATTGCAGTGTGGATGTAATTCAGGTTGGAAAAATGCCTGTTTTCCTGACAAAACTCTGTAGTATAGACATACCCAGAGAGGGAACCTGATAACAGGTTGTTACAAGAGGATGGTGATCAATTTGTTCCTATTGCCAATGAAAGCAGGACAAGAAGTACTGGTCTTAATCCACAGCATGGCAGATTTAGCTTAGACATTAGAGAAGCTGTCTAACTATAAGGATAGGTGAGCACTGGAATTGGTAACCAAAGAAGATTGTGAAATCCTTGTCCTTGGAAGTGTTTCAGGGCAAGTGGACAAACACCTGTCAAGAATGGTCTACTGGACTTGATGACATCTCAAGATCCCTTCCAGCCCTGTATTTTTGTGATTCTATGGGCTCAAAGTTAAGTGTGTAACTACGTGTTTCACTGGATTTGGCTCAGGATCAAGGCCTGAGTACCCAGCACTATAAAGATGTGGGATCCATAAATTCAAACGAAGAACTTTTCCCACCCCATGACTTACTTACTTGTCAAAGTTTGGAGGAGGGTGACATCAGTAGAAGCTGATCATATGCCCTCCATTTGTGTCCAGAGCTCAAACATCATGGCTGTGTCTACACTGGGCCACTTATTCCGGAAAATCAGCCGCTTTTCTGGAATAAGCTGCGAGCTGTCTACACTGGCCCTTGAATTTCCGGAAAAGCAACGATGCTCTACTGTACAAAATCAGCCGCTATTCTGGAAAAACTATTCTGCTCCCGCTCGGGCATAAGTCCTTATTCCGGAACACTGTTCCGGAAAAGAGTCAGTGTAGACAGCCCAGTAGTCTTTTCCGGAAAAAAGCCCCGATCGCAAAAATGGCGATCGGGGCTCTTTTCTGGAAAAGTGCGTCTACATTGGCCACAGACGCTTTTCCGGAAAAAGGGCTTTTCCAGAAAAGCAGCCTGCCAATGTAGATGCTCCTTTTCCGGAAAAACTGAAAACGGAATAGTATTCCGTTTTAAGCATTTCCGGAAATTCATGCCAGTGTAGACACAGCCCATGTCTTTATTATAGACCCACAATTGCAGACCTGGCTGTTTTGGTTTGATACATCTATTGCTCTCTTTCCATCATTTGCCACACAACAGACCTGCTTCCATGCTTCTGTATGTTGGCCACATGCAAACCAGAGAAGAAGCCCTCAGAAAAGATGCCATTGCTATCAAATTCTTCCTTTTCTTTCCCTTCCTCCATTTTATTTCAACAGCTAAGGCTCTTAGTCACTTAAAGGAAGATTGGTGCCTGCTTCTTGTTTCCTACTTGAGATCAAAATTCTCCCGTTGGCCCCAATCTTGCAATCTGTTCTGTGCAGGGATCAAAACTGACTTCTCAACAGGTAGCTCTGCGGATGATTGCAATGCCACATATAGAGGGAAAGACTAATTCTGTGGATAGGGTATGAGACAGGCAATCAGAACTCTTGGGTTCTTTTCCTGATTTACCACTGATTTCCCATCTATAACATGGAATAATGTTCCTTGTCACTCTGAGATATATGGCTGGACTTTTCAATTTAAGAATTACCAATAGTTGCTTGTACCCTGTTTCTTAAAGCTTTCCCTGTACCATAAGCAAATCTTTAAACTCCACTGCCTAATAAACACTTGGGAGAAAGGATGTTTTTGTTGAAACTGCAGTGCCACCATCCTTATATTTAAGGTATGGAAATAAATTACATCTGCAATACCCTCCACATGTCTTCCAGCAAAAACAAAGAGCGTGGCTTGACATTTGTGGTGTTTTTAATACGTTTGTTTAAAGATTTTCTGTCAAAATGTTTTTATTGGAAAATGCTGTTTTCAATGATGGGAACATTATTGCAGAAGGTATCTGATTCGCATGGAAAATATCAGCTTTTTTGTTAAAATAAAAAAGCAAGCAAACAAGCAAACTCTGTTTCTGGCTCTTTTTGTGTGTGTGTGAGATAAAAAATTGAAAAGTTCTATGGGAAACAACCCTCGCATTTTCTGGCCAGCCCAAGGTTAAATCGACGAACAGAAAAAAAATCTTTAAAAACACATCACCAAACCATAACCTTGTCTATCAGTAAGTAGCAAGCCTCTGGTTTTGTACAAACACTTTGCAGGTTACCTTTCAGCATCAGTTAAAATTGTTGTGGCCCCAGAGGATCCAGCATTTGCTACAGACAGGATTTAGAAGTATAACTGCATTACTTTGGGGACCTGTCCTCAACTGATGTAAATTAGCATAGCTCCATGGACAGCATGCTGTCATGTGGCCATGCAATAGAAGTGAACTGTGTCTAAAACACAGGATGTCTCTTGAGAGGTACCACAATGACCTCCCAACCCAGACAAACTTAGTGGACCCAAAACTTGACCAAGGTTAGGGAGCTGGTGTGCTGAGCTCGCTGCTCCTCCTCCAGATTAATATCATCTCATTCTCTCCTTGTGCTCCCCTGTCTAGCTGCGTCCACTTGTTGTGTCCTGTTTTCAGTTAGATCAGAAGCTCCTTGGGACAAGAACAATCATTTATTCTGTGTTTGTACTGTCTCTAATACAAGGATGTCCTGGTTGATGACTAGGACTTCTAGATGCTAGAACAGTAAGGCTACGTCTACACTGGCATGATTTTCCGAAAATGCTTTTCACGGAAAACTTTTCCGTGAAAAGCATTTTCAGAAAAGCACGTCTAGATTGGCAGGATGCTTTTCCACAAAAGCACTTTTTGCGGAAAAGCGTCCGTGGCCAATCTAGACGCGCTTTTCCGCAAAAAAGCCCCGATCGCCATTTTCGCCATCGGGGCTTTTTGGCGGAAAACAGTCCTGTGCTGTCTACACTGGCCCTTTTGCACAAAAGTCTTTCCGAAAAAGACTTTTGCCCGAACGGGAGCAGCATAGTATTTCCGGAAAAGCATTAACAATCTTACATGAGATCATCAGTGGTTTTCCGGAAATTCAAGCGGCCAGTGTAGACAGCTGGCAAGTTTTTCCGCAAAAGCAGATGATTTTGCGGAAAAATTTGCCAGTCTAGACACGGCCTAAATGTACAGTAACCAGCAGAATGGGGGTCTCAGGCCATGACAGGGGCATCTAAGCAGTACTGTAATATATCTACTAAATAATTTAATAAGAAGTAATAACATGCCTGGGCACAGCTGAGCTAAGTAAGAAGGAAACTGAGTGTTTGACATTAATTTCAGGCTAGTACGGCTGCAGTACATTTTCCGTGACATAGATAGAGAAAAGGATGGATGTCAAGGGGAGCTGAAGGGCTAAGGCCATGAGGAAGCAGCATCACATGGGCTTGAGAATCTACTAGGGCACTTGAGTTTGAGTGACAGTGCCTGTGAAATATAAGTAAAATCTTACTATATATTTTAGAAATGTACGTCTGTCTGTCCAGCCATGAGTTGGGTTATTCAATAACTCCTTCTAAACACTAAGAGCTAGGACCACTACCTTTGACGTGCATTTTCCTCTGATTAGTAGCAGAGGGGTAGCTGTGTTAGTCTGAATCTGCAAAAGCGACGAGGAGTCCTGTGGCACCTTATAGACTAACTGAAGTGTAGGAGCATAAGCTTTCGTGGGCAAAGACCCACTTCGTCAGATGCATGTAGTGGAAATTTCCAGAGGCAGGAATAAATATGCAGGCCAGGATCAGGCTGGAGATGACAAGGTGGATCCAATCAAGGAGGATGAGGCCCACTTCTAGTAGCTGATCTGGAGGTGTGAATTCCAAGAGAGCAGAAGCTGCTTTTGTAGTTAGCGAGCCATTCACAGTCTTTGTTTAATCCTGAGTTGATTGTGTCAAACTTAAAGATGAACTGTAGCTCAGCAGTTTCTCTTTGAAGTCTGGTCCTGACGTTTTTAGCTCTGCAATTGTGTGTCCAGGAAGATTGAAGTGTTCCCCTACAGGTTTTTGTATGTTGCCATTCCTAATATCAGATTTGTGTCCATTGATTCTTTTACGTAGGGACTGTCCAGTGTCGTGTTGGAAGTATTCCTTGAGACGGAGACGGCGAAAGTAGGCTTCCAGATCACCGCAGAACTGAATCATGTTAGTGGGGGTGGCGGGGCAAAAAGAGAGTCCCCGAGATAGAACAGATTCTTCTGCCGAGCTGAGTGTGTAGTTGGAGAGATTGATGATATTGCTGGGTGAGTTAGGGGTACCATTGGTGTGGACCCATGTGGCAGGTAGGATTTTAGACAGATTACAGTCCTTTTTCCTCTGTTGAGAAGTGAAGTGTGTAATGTAGATCTCCTGTCTTTTTCCTCTGATTGTAACTTAAAGCAAGGTCAGAGTTTGGTTGTCCCAAGACAATGGACTGTGCATGGAATTCAATTGTTTCTCATAAAATAGAAAGGGAGGGGTCTAGGAGGAGGGACAGGTATATTGTAGAATTGATCACGGGGAGCAGCAGCAGTCCAGAAATGGGGACCAGGACAGGGAGCAGGGGTTAAGAAAGGGACAGCTATTTACTTTATATTTCAGAAAGCTTGTCTGTTTCTGTGTTTGATTGTCTGCGTATCTGTGCCCACTGCGGGAGCCATGGAGAGGCACTTTTGACCTGGGCCCAAGCTGTTGTGGTGAGAGAGGACTGGGGTTGCCCTCTGTTCATGGGGCAACCTACATACACTGAACCCCTCATCCCCAGAACAATGATTTAAACGAAGAGAAGAAACATTTATTAGCATTAAGGACCCGAGCAATGCTGGGTAAATCTTCTAGGGTATGTCTATACTACCACCCTAGTTTGAACTAGGGTGGTAGTGTAGACATACCCTTAGTGACTGCGTAATTAACAATTAAATAATAATGATAATAAGCATAAGAAAGGCAGTTTATTTACTATTTGCATCAAGATAGTAGTTAAGACTCCGTTGTGCTAGGCACTGCACAGAGATGATCCTGTCCCAACAAGGTTACAATTTCAATAGAAGACAAAAAACATAAGATAGCTGGATATGGACAGACAGGGGGTATGTCTACACTACCCCGCTAGTGCGAACTAGCGGGGTAATGTATGCATACCGAACGTGCAAATGAAGCCCGGGATTTGAATTTCCCGGGCTTTATTTGCATAAGCCGGCCGGCGCCATTTTTAAATGCCGGCTTGTTTGAACCCCGTGCCGCGCGGCTACACGCGGCACGGGCTAGATAGTTCGGACTAGCAAGCCATTCCGAACTATCTGTACGCCTCGTGGAAACAATGAACCAGTATTGGGGAGCATAACAGGCCTTAGCACCCCAGCAGTCTGTTGCCAGGTTTCCTGTAGGTATGATCGCAATGGAGAGTTTTAAGAAGGTCCTAGACAAGACTATCAGTCCAGATGGAGAAGGAGACATTGGCCGCATAAATAAGGAGAGGAGACTCTGAAAGTTCAGTTGTAGTTCTATCACCATGTTCCTAGCCCTAATTCAGGAGTTAATTGTAGCCGTTAATTGTAGCTCAGTTAATGTAGGCTTGGGTGGCAGCCAAAATGGTAATGGATTTCCAAGGCAAAGCAGCTCCTACTGTAATGAACCTGATGCAAATTATTCTAAAGGTAGCAGCGCTTACCCAGCGCTTAGGAGCCTCACTGCCACACTTCTCTTCGGGGGAGGTTTGA
This sequence comes from Pelodiscus sinensis, assembly GCF_052426305.1. Lineage (NCBI taxonomy): Eukaryota > Metazoa > Chordata > Testudines > Trionychidae > Pelodiscus > Pelodiscus sinensis. Next base: position 12,135,697 of record NC_143080.1, on the reverse strand, counting down.
TGCTAAGGGAGTAGTTCCTAAGTCAGCGAGCTCCGCTGTGAAGATGTGTCAAGTGCATCTGGTTTGAAAGGTCAGCAACAAAGTGAGGCTGCCAGGAAGTGAAGAGGGTGGGGGAGGAGAGCAAGGGTATGCTTAAAAGGCACAAAATCAAGATAAAGAAGAAAGCGACCTTTCTAGTAGAATCATAGAACCATAGAGCTGGAAGAGACCCCAGAAGGTCATCAAGTCCAGCCCCCTGCTCTAGGCAGGACCAATCCCAACTAAACCAACCCAGCCAGGGCTTTGTCAAGCCGAGACTTAAACACCTCTACGGATGGAGACTCCACCACCTCCCTAGAGAAGCCATTCCAGTGCTTCACCACCCACCTAGGGAAATAGTTTTTCCTAATTTCCAACCTGGACCTCTCCCACCACAACTTGAGACCATTGCTCCTTGTTCTGCCATCCGTCACTACTGTGAACAGCCTCTCCCCATCCTCTTTAGAACCTCCCTTCAGGAAGTTGAAGGCTGCTATCAAATCCCCCCTCACTCTTTGCTTCTGCAAACTAAACAGACCCAACTCCCTCAGCCACTCTTTATAAGTCATGTGCTCCAGCCCCCTAATCATTTTGGTTGCCCTCCGCTGGACCCTCTCCAATGCATCCACATCCTTTTTGTGGTGGGGGGCCCAGAACTGGACACAATACTCCAGATGTGGCCTCACCAAAGCCGAATAAAGGGGAATAATGATATCTCTGGATCTGCTGGCAATGCTCCTCTTAATGCAACCTAATATGCCATTAGCCTTCTTGGCTACAAGGGCACACTGCTGACTCATATCCAGCTTCTCATCCAATGTAACCCCCAGGTCCTTTTCTGCAGAACGACTACTTAACTGGTTGGTCCCCAGCCTGTAACAATGCTTGGGATTCCTCCGTCTCAAGTGCAGGACTCCTTGTTGAACCTCATCAGATTTCTTGTGGCCCAATCCTCCAATTTGTCTAAGTCACTCTGGAACCTATCTCTGCCCTCAAGCATATCTACCTCTCCCCCTAGCTTAGTGTCATCCACAACCTTGTTGAGGGTGCAATCCATCCCTTCATCCAGGTCGTTAATAAAGATATTGAACAAAAACGGTCCTAAAACTGAACCTTAGGGTACTCTACTAGAAACCGACCGCCATCGTGACATCGACCCGTTGATCACTACCCGCTGGGCCCGGCCTTCTAGCCATCTTTCTATCCATCTTACCGTCCATTTATCCAATCCACATTCTCTTAACTTGCTGGCAAGAATATTGTGGGAGACTGTATCAAAAGCCTTGCTAAAGTCAAGATATATCACATTCACTGACTTTCCCACATCCACAGAGCCAGTTACCTCATCATAGAAGCTAATCAGATTGGTCAGGCATGACTTGCCCTTTGTGAATCCGTGCTGACTATTCCTAATCACTTTCCTCTCTTCCAAGTGCCTCAAAATGGATTCCTTAAGGATCCCTTCCATGATTTTTCCAAGAACCGAGGTAAGATTGACCGGTGTAGAGTTCCCTGGATCGTTCTTCTTCCCTTTTTTGAAGATGGGCACTACATTTGCCTTTTTCCAATCATCCGGGATTTCTCCCGATCTCCATGATTTTTCAAAGATAATGGCCAAAGGCTCTTCAATGACATTTGCCAACTCCCTCAGTACCCTCCGATGCATTAAGTCCGGACCCATGGATTTGTGTACGTTTAGCTTTTCTAAATAGTTCCTAACCTGTTCTTTACCCACCAAGGGCTGTCCATCTTCATCCCATCTTGCGTCACTTAGCGCATTATTCCGGGAGCCCACCTTGTCCGTGAATACAGAGGCAAAGAAAGTATTGAGTATTTCAGCTTTCCCCACAACATCTGTCATTAGGTTACCTCCTTCATCCAGTAGGGGCTGCACACCCTCTCTGATCAGCTTCATCTTGTTAACATGCCTGTAGAAACCTTTCTTGTTATCCTTCACGTCCTTAGCCAGTCGCAATTCCATTTGCGCTTTCACCTTCCTGATAACCCCCTGGCAGTCTCGAGCTATACATTTAAACTCCTCCCTGGTCATTTGTCCAAGTTTCCACTTTTTGTAAGCTTCCTTTTTGTGCTTAAGTTCACCAAGGATCTCCCCTGTAAGCCAATCCGGTCTCCTACCATGTTTGCCTCTCTTGCTACACCTCGTAGTAGTACACTGAAAGCACTGGAAAGGGAAGAGAAGAACTGAGTGCTGCCACTTGCTGTTCAGAGATCTGAAAAGTGTACGTGGGAAAAATCAAACAAAACACGTTGTCTGCAGCAGCAAGTGGCTGGTGAGTAGCAGGTGCTAGCAAGGCTGGGAAGACGAGGCATTGAGGCCTGCAGAATAGAATGGGAGGCCCAGAGACTCAGGATGACGCCAGTGGCTACTCCCTGACCCAGGATCAGCTTTTTGGCCTTTTTATGGAGGCTCAGTCTCCTGACAGGAGGTGCAAAGCTGGCAGAACTGGGAGGCTGTGTCTACATTGGCACCCCTTTCCGGAAGAGGGATGCTAATGTAGACTTTGGAATAGGCAAATTTAAATATCCCCCACGGCATTTGCATTAACATGGCTGCTGCTTTTTTCCGGCTTGGGGAAAAGCCGGAGAAAAGCGCCAGTCTAGACATTATTCTCTGGAAAATAAAGCCTTTTCCGGAGGATTTCTTATTCCAGAGGATATTTAAATCCCCCGCAGATTTCCCTATTCCAAAGTTCGAAATTATCATGCCTATTCTGGAGAAGGGGCCAGTGTAGACGTAGCCCAGCATTATTTCAAAATAACTGGCGTTATTTTGAAATAACTTAGTCTGGGTCTACACAGCAGGACGTTATTTTGAAATGGTGTCAAAATACTATCAAGTGGGAGGACTTCTTACTCTGACTCCTGGAACCCTCATTGTATGAGGCGTAAGGGATGTCGGAGGAAGAGCGCTCTGTTTCGAAATACGTGCTGAGTGGACGCTTCTAATTTCAAAATAAGCTATTTTGAAATAAGCTACGCAATTGAGGTAGCTCACTTTGTGTAGCTTATTTCGAGTTGAGCCCTGCTGTGTAGATGCACCCCCGGTTCCCTGCGCAGTGAAGGGTTAGTAATTGCCCCACGCACAGCCTCTGGGATAGGGGATGGTAGGGAAGGGTTGGGGGTCTGGCAGGAGTGTGCTACTCCAGTTATTCTTGGAAGCTGTGAGGCCCATGAGAGGTTCCTTGCCATGGGTTATGCTAGAATGTAGAACGGCCATCCTGGGTCAGACCAATGATCCATCCAGCCCAGTATCCAGTGGCCAATGCCAGGTGCTTCAGAGGGAAGGAACAAACCAGGAAATCATCCCCTTGTTGTCCATTTCCAGTCTCTGGAAAATAGAGGCCAGGGACACTTCAGAGGATGTTTCTGCATCCCTGCCCTTCCTGGGTAAATGTGAGAGCCATCAAGATGACTTAGGGACACTGTTTCCAGCTACCTTACTTTGCCTTCTGGACTGGACTTTGAATGGGTACGAGAGATGCAAATGCCACACATGTCAGTGCAGAAGCTGAGAACCCAGGATTCCTGACTCTTAGTTTCCTGCACTCATGGCAAACAGGAAATTTTGGTGCTGACAAAGCATCTGCCATGCTTTTGTAACCCTTCTGCCAGGTAGCAGCAGCAGGGTTCAATATCTAGGGGTTCCTCTCCATCCATACAACAGAACTGGTGCAAGCCCCCACCCAGTAACCTGGGAAATTCACACAACACCTCTGGGCACCTCTGGGAGGTAACACTTCCCCACATGCACGCAGAGAGTCTGAGTGTAGAAGAGAAACTTTTAGTAAAAGGGGAGAGAAGTAACGTGGCGTTAATTTGGGAAAACACAAATTTTAATCGCGGCTTCATTTCCCTCTGCCAATCTGGCTAATCTACATGCCTCCGTCGACGGAGGCATGTAGTTTAGACACACCCTGAAAGACCAGCCTCTGTCCATCCAAGTGTGTTTACACTAACAGGGTCTCTTCTTTTAAATGAATTAAACTGATTTTTGGCATTGTGCATTCCCACAATGGCTACAAGCATTGGTGGTCATATCTTACAATTCCTGCATTTAGTTTTAACACAATTTGTGATCCCAGAACAGCCAAATTGGTTACAATGGGCAAAGCACCTTCTAACATTTGAACATGTAGCAGGCCTATGCAACCTGATTAAAGTGCATTTACATAACCACTCCTAAGATTCCTCTCCCTTTCCAGCTGACTGTAATGGAAGCATTGATTCAGACCCTGCTTACACTTTCATGATGTGTTTTCTTATAGAAGCGATTTGGAATAAAACACCCTGGGATGAGTATCATGAAAGAGAGAAACAAAAGGCAAGAGGGCCGGAATGTGAAACAGATCACAGCTCAGGCTGTCTGTCCCATGGGATGTCTGTGAAGCACTGAACTTTAGCTAATTAGCTGTTCACAGACACAAGAAACAAAGGCAAACAATGGCCTCAAGCTAAAACCAAACTGAGCTATGCCCAGCAAGATGTCTTATCTTTATTCTCAGACAATGAGAGATTGTAAGTAGATCGCAATTAACTGAATACGTAGGGTTGGAATTAGACCTAGCCAATCTCTCTATGTCCTGCTGCGTTAGCCCTTCTGCTTTGCCTGTACATTGATCACTATCTTCCCGGATTTGGAATTCCTCATTGAATCACTTGTCTGAACAAGCTAGGACAGCTAGATCTCCTGCATACTGAGCGATGTCATTCTGTGTGACTGGTCACCAGTGTCACAAGGTATTGAGGTGCAATGGTGTTGTGATTGATTGATCAGCAGAGTCACATGGTACTTTATAAAAGGAGCGGCATGGGGGGAGGGGAAGGGGGCGGGGCACTGACGTACATGGCCGAGGGGCGGGGCCGTGTACATCACCTCCCTGCCCCCCTTTCCCCTTCCGCCATGGCGCTGAGTGCTGCACCCCTCAGCTGCAGGGGATTGTTTGGGTTCCCCCGCGGCGGCCCAGCTGAGCGCACAGCACTGAGCTGAGCACCACAGCGGAAGGGGAAGGGGGGGCGGGGCGGTGACGTACAAGGCCCCGCCTCCTGGCTGTGTACGTCACCACCTTGCCCCCCTCCCTCGCGGTGGCCCGGCTGAGCAGGCAACACTCAGCCAAGCGCCATGGCGGGAGGGGAAGGGGAACAGGGCGAGGAGAGACGGAGGGGAGAGAGAGGCAGGAGGAGGGGGAGAGAGAGGCAGGAGGAGGAGAAGAAAAAGGGAGAGTGAGAGGCAGGAGGGAGAGAAAAGAAAGAAAGAGAGAGAGAGGCAGGAGGCGGAGGAGAGCTGAGAGAGAGAGGGGGAGACAGAGCGAGAGACCGGAGGCTCAGGAAAGAAGACCAAGGTGGAGGAGAAACCTGAAAATCCCATCTTAAGACAGGCTAATTGGCTAATAATAACTAGATGGAACAGTAACAAAATAATATACTCAAGGAGGATAAAATTACCCTGGGCCAGGAACTTAGTTACAAAGGAGAGCAAACCCCATTTTTAAATGCACAGACCAGATCCCATTTCCCAAACCATAAAACAATAAAACCTAATGGATTTATCTAAACTTTATCTTACTTACAGACTGTGAAGAGTATTTTCTTAGAGGGAGACATCCTGTCCCCTTCAATAGCTGGAGAGAAACTACCCAGAGACAAAGGAGGGAAACCCCCAAATTCCTCTGTTCTAGTTTGAAATTCCTACCTACATTCCTATTCGCCAACTCTACCTGAGTTAAGTATAGTTAACCCCTTCGTCCCCAGTGATGTGTAAAAGGGAAGTCAAATCCCCCGGAGCCATTGATTCCCCTATGAGGGGCACGTACAATATACATACATTGCTAATGCTTAGATATATTTGCTATTTGTATAGGAGTAAGACATGACAAAGGTCAAGGCCTGTCACAGGTAATAACTTATAATAAGGAGACGAGGGGAGGTGAAACCAGTCTTCTGTTAAGTAGAGATATGGATAGATTCCACATCCTTTAAACTTGTGACCGGCTCAAGCAGGAAAGGGAAAAGGGAAGTATGGCTTGCCCATTGTTCAGCAAGAGTGAATGAATGTAATACAGCTGTAACCGCAAAGTCAGCAAGTAGGCATTGTATTTAACCTCATTGGGAAAATTAACCTGACCTATAGGAATGCTAAATGTCAAAGATGAAGTAACCTATCATGTTAAGGCACCTAAACCAGGAAAGATGTGAACCCTATAAAAACCCCTGCCTATGAGATGTTGGTCGTCGGCTCTGATTTGAACATTGAGTTCCTTAGCCGTACCGTGGTTGCAACCAATAAACTTGAGTTGGACCCAGCCTGAAAGTGTGACTCTCTTCTTGGGGTAAATCAGACTAGCCTCCAAGGGGACGAAACCTTGCAATTTATGCAACACCAGGCTGCTGGCTAACCCTCATGATCACAGAATAGTAATAGAAATGTAGCCACGTTAGTCTGGTGTAGCTGAAGCAAAATACAGGCCTATGTAGCACTTTAAAGACTAACAAGATGGTTTATTAGATGATGAGCTTTCGTGGGCCAGACCCACTTCCTCAGATCAAGTAGTGGAAGAAAATAGTCACAACCCACGAAAGCTCATCATCTAATAAACCATCTTGTTAGTCTTTAAAGTGCTACATAGTCCTGTCTTTTGCCTCATGATCATGACAGTTTAATATAAGATCAAGGTCACATAAGGCCATGATAGAACCATTGTATGAGGAAACTGGGATGCTCCCTAGAACCACCCGATGTGAGCGTCAATATATGACTCATATGATGGTTACAGTTACTCAGGGGCTGGTGAGAGGGGATACCTCGGTGAGGGATTATGTCTCTCTCTCTTTTTTGCAGGGGGAAGTACCAAATAAAATATTGTCTTTCCGTAGCCAGATCATTCGTGAGCTCCTAGCAGATCAGCTGTTCTGTGCCCTTCTAGCAGGCTGTTAACAAGCTTATTGCTAATTGGGTAATCACTTTGCATATGTAGATTCTCAGGCTGTTCTCTGAACTGTCCTCTGAATTCAGAGCTCACACCAGGTGGCTCATCAAAGCAGTGGAATAATAACGATGGCAAGCACTCTTTCCAGACATGCTTGGGGACCTTATTTCTCTCTTCTCTCTGTTGGTAGCTAGGAACCATTCTGGTCAGAGAAAATCGTTAGATTCCCCTGTACTCACAGATAAATACTCAACCAGATGGAGGAACAGACTGAAAGTCAGACATTATGAACACGTGTGACACAAGACATCCTTGTATCCACACCCTACACATCAGCGTAACAATCTTTGTACAAAATATGCCTCAGGAAAATGCATTTCAAGGGGTGACAGGACTATAAAAGTAAGAGACAAAACCAGCCCGGGCATTTCCTCTCTCTCTTTTTCACCTTAGAAGACAAAGGAACCAGCTTTTTGAACTTTGAAGGTAGATCCTGATATAAGAATTTGGTCAGATGAGATAAAGCAGGAGTGGGCAAAAGGGCTCCCCCGCTCCCAGGCCAATCGGGAACGTGTGAAGCCTCCTCTTGCCCTGCCAGGAGCACTCGGTGCTTTGAAGCACCACGCACTGCTCACAGAGTTGGCGGGGGAGAGCAGAGGGAAATTTCTAAACAGGGTTAGTGATAGAAATGTAGCCGTGTTAGTCTGGTGTAGCTGAGACAAAATACAGGACTATGTAGCACTTTAAAGACTAAGTGCTACATAGTCCTGTATTTTGTTTAAACGGGGTTACATTTTTTTGCAAAAGAGCGCCCAAACGAGCCAGCAAACAAGCAAGAAACTCATTCGCTGTTATAAACTAGTGATTTTTTTTTAAACCAGAAGGGATAAATGTTCCATGAAAATGTTTGTGGAAAACAAATCTCTTTTTTTTTTCAACCCATTCTGCTTATAAGCAGTTCTGGTGGACTGAAAAATGTCTCATGCACTGCCTACTTTGCATTTTGTGAATCTGCAGATACTTAATGGCAGTTCCTGTTGCACAAAAAGCCTGATTTATTTCCCCAAGGTAGAAATTTTGGCCATTTGCTATCGTGTTTTATTTAGCTTGTTTGCTCTCAGAAGTGGCCTGCAGTCCAACCCCACAGTCAAAACATGGTGGAAGAAAGCCCAGCTGCTGTTGCTGAAATGCAACCTAAGAAATAACATCACCAGCAAGCAGCTAATTTGAGCCAGGTTTAGTAAGTGTAAATCTGAAGTTGTGCTGCTGGCGAGGAAGCTGATTTCGGTGTCTTTCAGATGCACCTGAGAGCCAGGCACAGAGCTACATCTGAAGAGTGAAACTGTCTCTTTATTTTAACATATTACAGTAAAATTAGCAGCCTTTGAAGTTTCAGAGCTGCCAACAGATTGGTTTTTCTCCTTACAGCTCCCAAAAGATAATCTGGATAATGGAGTTTTTTAAGGATACAAAGTCATCTACAAAAGCGGCGAGGAGTCTAGTCCAATTTCCTACTCACTGGACAAAGGGGATCTGTGTGTGTTTTTAAATGGAAAATTATCCCATCTGAATTGAATTAAGATAAAAAAAAAGCAGGTTCAGCTCTTTCAGAAATCATCAGAAGCACAGGATTGTCAATCCCTGTAAAGAGAAATGTTTCTACAGTGATTTTGAAATCCCTGTCTCCTCCGCCCCTACTTGTTCCAAAGCTTGTTTCGGTACTGGCAGGTGTTTGAGTTACAAGGGCTGTTTGATGAGCTCTTCATCAGATAAATGCATAGCTCTATGACTTGCTGCCAAGTTGTAGCTGACCCATTTCTGTTCAGACAGCACATTTCACTTTGTGGAGCATCTTCACTATGTCGGAGCCCTGGCAGCCCCTTCGTAAGGCTGCTCTCGGTTTTGCATTTGAATCGGGAATTCTGGGACACTGCACCGTTAGCGTATGGACCCGTGTGTTAGCCTGAGCTAGAATGTTGGGTGTGGCTTTTTTATACTAAAGTAGTGCATATGCTGGAAGGCTGCCTGGCTCCTCTCAAGCCAAGGTCAAGCAACCTGTTAAGAACTAGCCAAGTAGCCTGTCATAAGACGGGATTTTCAGATCTTCTCTCCTGAATACTCTCTCTCTCTCTCTCTCTCTCTCTCTCCTACTGCCTACCCCCTCTCTCTTAGCTCTCCTCCCCCTCCTGCCTCTCACTCTCCCTTTCTTTCCTCCTCCTCCTCCACCTGCTGCCTCTCTCTCCACTCTGTCTTTCCCCGCCACCCTTCCCCTTCCCTCCCGCCGTGGCGCTTGGCTGAATGCTGCCTACTCAGCCGGGCTGCCGCGTTGGAGGGGGGTAGGGGAGAGGTGACATGCATGGCCAGGGGGCGGGGCCGTGTACGTCACCGCCCTTACTTCCCCTCCCACCACAGGGGAGCCCAAACGGCCCCTTGTGCTGCTGGCTCCTCCAGCGGCCCGGCTGAGGGGCGCACCACTCAGCTGAGTGCCACAGCGGGAGGGGAAGGGGGGCGGTGATGTACACGGCCCCACCCCCTGGCCGTGTATGTCACTGCTCCGCCTCCTTCCCCTTCCTCCGTGGTGGCTCGGCTGAGTGTTGCGCGCTTAGCCGGGCCACCGCGGGGGAGGAGGGGCGGGGCGGTGACGTACACGGCCAGGGGGCGGGGCTGTCTACATTACCGGCCAGGGGGCGGGGCTGTCTACGTCACCGCCCCCCACGCCCTTCTCCTGTGACAGCCTGGCTGAGGGGCGCACCACGGCGGGAGATGGGGGGGGTAGAGATGTACACGGCCCCACTCCCTGGCTGTGTACATCACTGCCCCGCCCCCCTTCCTGTCCCACCAGGCCCACCTGAGCAGTGCTCAGCTGGGCCCTGGTGGGGGAGCAAGCAGCGGCAAGCGGCCCTTTCAGGTCCGGCTGCGGCCAGTGGTTGCATCCCCCCCCCCCCGCCGGGTCTGCTTCCCACCCCCCTCCTCCCATCCAGCCCCACGGCCCCCACTGCCCCCCCAGCTCTGCTTCCCACCCCCCTCCTCCCATCCAGCCCCACGGCCCCCACTGCCCCCCCAGCTCTGCTTCCCACCCTCCTCCTCCCATCCAGCCCCACGGCCCCCACTGCCCCCCCAGCTCTGCTTCCCACCTCCTCTTCCTGCCGGCCAGCCCCACATCCTCCTGGACACCTCCCCCGCCAGCGCTGCTTCCCTACCCCCTCCCGCCCCCCCATCTTCTCCTACAGCCCCTGATCCTCCCCCAGCTCTGCTTTCCACCCCCCTTCTGGCCAGCCCCACCCCTTCCTCTCCCTGCGTGGCGCCCCGCCCCTCCCCCCCGCCTCCGGTAGCTCGGTGGTCAGCTGGGCCCGGAGCGGCAAGCAGCCATTTGGGGTCCGCACTCCCCACGCATGGGGAACGTGAACCCCAAAGGGCTGCTTGCTCCCTGGCTGGGGCCCAGCGGGAGCGTCACTCAGCTGGGAGCAGCGCAGCCTGCCACAGCGCTCCAGGCAGGGAGGGGAAGGGGGCAGGGCTGGCCAGAAGGGGAGTGGAAAGCAGAGCTGGAGGGGGGGGAATTGGGGGCTGTGGGGCTGGAGGGGAGGATGGGGGGCGGGAGGAAGGGGGGAGGGAAGCAGCACTGGTGGGGGAGGGTGCCCGGGGGGCCCTGCGGCCACTCACCGCCACAGAGCGAGGGGAAGGGGTGCTGATGTACATGGTCAGGGGGCGTGGCCGTAACGTCAGCGTTACAGACGCGCAGACACTGGGCTACTATATATATGATGTGTATGAGTGTGTGGGAAGGAGTAAGAAACCCTAAAAACCAAGGAAATGCTTGGCCTTTGTCAGTATCCAACCTCCCTGCCTCCCCTTCCCCTGGGATACTAAAGGGCTGGTACCAAGACCCCAGAGAGGCCCTCCAGAACTGAACATGACCATAAGCTGTAAGGGGTGGGAACAAGGGTGTGCATTGCAGGGATATTTGGGCTTGCTCAGAGGGAGGAGGGGCAAAGGGAATGAGACACAGGCAAGGTTTTGCAATCTCAGAGCTAGGAACACACTAGGAAACAGGCTCTGCCAGCAAGGAGATCCATGGACAGGCTTGCTTGGAACTAACCCCAATACACATTGTACAGCCTGCACTTCGGACTAGCCTTTGCCTCTGTATGACAAGATCCTGGGTAGGGGTGCAGGGAAAGCCCATAAGATCCATCACAGACAACAACCTGGACTCTGTCTCACCTCTTTCCAGCTTTGCTCTCATTTCAGAACAGATAGGTAGGTACAAGGCCAGCCTGCTGGGGTTCTCTGCAGGCTCGGCACGGCTGAGAATCAGACACAGAGGGTTTCCTCTGTGCAGCAGCCGAGAGGTGGAGTTTGGGGAACAAGAACAGAAGACAGGTGGCTGGAGGGTGTGGTATATGGTGCATGTCTCCAGTGGGAGGAATAGAAAGCAGATGCTTCTAGTACCGTAAGGCTGTGTCTAGACTGGCAAGTTTTTCTGCAAAATCATCTGCTTTTCCGGAAAAACTTGCCAGCTGTCTACACTGGCTGCTTGAATTTCTGAAAAAGCACCGACGATCTCATGTAAGATCGTCAGTGCTTTTCCAGAAAAACTATGCTGCTCCCGTTTGGGCAAAAGTCTTTTTCTGAAAGACTTTTGCGCAAAATGGCCAGTGTAGACAGCACAGGACTGTTTTCCGCAAAAAAGCCCCGATAGTGAAAAAGGCGATTGGGGCTTTTTTGCGGAAAACCGCGTCTAGATTGGCCACGGATGCTTTTCCGCAAAAAGTTCTTTTGCGGAAAAGCATCCTGCCAATCTAGACGCACTTTTCCGAAAATGCTTTTAAAGGAAACCTTTTCCGTTAAAAGCATTTTCGGAAATTCATGGCAGGGTAGACGTAGCCTAACTGTATGGTTCCTGGCCATTGTGGTTTGTGTTAAATGTTTGGTGTATGCAACCTGTACTCACAAAACACAGGGCTTTGTACAAAGTGAGGCACATCTGCAGGGCACATCTGCACCACAGCTGGTCAGTGTGATCCCAGCTCAGCTAGACTTACACAAGCAAGCTCTGCTTGCGCCAACAGCTACCAAGAGGAATGTGGCAGTGGCGGCTTAGGCGGTAGCACGGGCGAGCCACCTGAGTATGTACCAGGCCCCTCGGATGGGACTGTACTCAGCCAGCGAGTCCGTCTTGCTGACTGCACTGCCACAGCCTGCTAGCTCCATCAGTCTTAGCACCTCAGCTCACTCCCACTGGGAATTCCACCTCCTAGCTGCTACCCATATGGGCCCCCGTTGCTGTCGGATGCTCAGCCATGCCTGAGTAGGTGCCCATCACATATTGGCTTCACCTGGAGTTCTGTGTGCCAGGTCTTCTGAAAATCAGATCGTCAAGCCTTACTGACCTATGTGACAATGAGCAATTAGGGACGAAGGGGTGTGACTTCCTGAGGGCCTGCTCTAGGCACGTCCAGAATACAACTGCTCCGAGCAGTGAGCAGTGCATCCTGGAGCAGAGAGAGGGAGAGGGCTGTTGTCAGATGCAGTTTGTAAAGTGACGGCCAGTCAGTGAAGCAGGACGACTGGAGCAGGAGCAGCCTGGGGAACAGAGAAGCAGCACAGGGAAATAGGCTGGGACCCAGGAGACTTGGGGAGGATTCCCAGCTCTGCAGCTGCTCTGCCGGGGCACCACAGGCCAGTTACTGCCCCTCTCTGGTCCTCGGTTTCCATTCCCCACCCTGATTAGACTGTCAGCTCTTCAAGGCAGAGGCAGCATCTAGGGCCAGGTCCCAGATCCCAGGTGCAGTCTCGGAGAGTGACCAACAATGGCAAGACTGAGAGGACAGAAGGGCTGTGTCTACACTGGCCACTTATTCCGGAAAATCAGCTGCTTTTCCGGAATAACTTGCCAGCTGTCTACACTGGCCGCTTGAATTTCCGGAAAAGCACTGATGATCTACTGTAAGAAATCAGCCGCTTTTCCGGAAATACTATGCTGCTCCCGCTCGGGCAAAAGTCCTTTTTCCGGAAAACTGTTCCGGAAGAGGGCCAGTGTAGACAGCACAGTAGTGTTTTCCGCAAAAAAGCCCGATCGCGAAAATGACGATCGGGGCTTTTTTGCGGAAAAGTGCATCTAGATTGACCATGGACGCTTTTCTGGAAAAAGTGCCTTTCCGGAAAAGCATCCTGCCAATGTAGACGCGCTTTTTCCGGAAATACTTACAACGGAAAACTGTTCCGTTTGAAGCATTTCTGGAAAAGGGTGCCAGTGTAGACGTAGCCAAGGGGTCCTGCTCTGGATGGGGAAGGAAGGAGGGACTGGACAGGCCGGATTCTCCCTGCAGGCACTGGGCAGCCCTCTAATCACCTCCCAGCAGCCTCCATGTAGGAGGCCCTGTACAAATTAGCATGGCTAGACTACACCCACCCATGTGCTGAGGGGCTCTCCTAGGCAGAGGTTAGGAAGGCCTGGGGCAATCCCGCAGAGAGGGTAGCAAGCTCTTCCCTGCATTGCTCTGTCTCTTTGGCATTGGCTGAAGAGTGGGGCTCTGCATCATCAGCTGGATTCAGAAAATAAAGAGGGCAGTTTTGCTCCAGCTCCTGAAGTGAGGGGAATGCAAGAAGTCTAATTATAACCCGAGCTGAAAGCCTCTCTTCTGCATCAAAAATGTTCCAGCCACAGCAGACGTGAGCATAATCCCTTCCACGGAGCATAAAGTACTTGAATAGGAACGTAGCTGAGATAATTTCCAATAATTGACCATTACGTTCTCTTGATTAAATATGGATCAATCCTGTTCTGCCCCTGGCCTTGAGGCGGAAGGGAAAGGCAAGGCTGACCTTTAAAAGATGAGCAGAGATTACAGTAATTGGGCAGTAATGTGCAAAAGTAAAAATGAATCAAGGTGGTGACTTTAGCAGGAGACTCAGTTAATGGGCTTGGGAGGGTTTTCATTATTTCCAGCTGGCACCAGATTTTAACTGCTTCTGCGCAATGTGTTACACTCGTAAATGCTGTAATGGGAGCTGCTCTTTCATGCAAAGTCACCTGTGAACAAGAAGAGATTGGTTTAGATGAGGCAGACAGGTGAATGTAGTTCTTGGATTGTTGTGCCTTCCTTTTCTTTGGATTCTATCTTTAAATAGCTAAGAAATTCAGGCATCATTTTTTCAAGAGAGGAGACTACCCTGGAAAGGAGTGATACTGAAACACACTTGGAGTCATGGCGGAAACCAGCTGACCATGAACCCCCAGGGCCATGCTGTAGCTGGGCGGGGGAACAGAATCCTTGGTTGTATAAGCAAATGAAAGTTGAGTTGGACAAGAGGGGTGCGGACACCTTGGCACAGAGCATGAATGAGACTCTGATTGCTGTGCTGCATCCAGTTCTGGTGTGCACTCTTCAGAGAAGACGTTGGAAAAAGTGCCTCTGAGAAGATCTCTGAGGCCAATTCAAAGTCTAGAAAACCTGCCTTATAAGGAGACTTCAGGAGCTGCATCTAGTTAGCGCATCCAGAGACAGTGGAGGGGGTCGCTTGAGTTGCAGTGTGTACCTACAGAGGGAAGAACTTGCTGCCTTTTAGCTAGATTAAGGAGGAGCTGTCTACTACAGAGGTGTAGCGAGGGTGTTATGCATCAGGGATCAAAGGCAAAATTTGTACCCTCTCGCCGTGCAGCCCGACCCTGGGAGGAGTGGGGGAAGCTTGTACTGCATCTTCCCCCACCCCTCCAGTTTGGGGCTGCGCCCCCGCCAGCAGAGATAGAGGAGGGTCGTGTTGGGGGTGGAGAGGTGGGGAGGAGGCTCCAGGCAGCGACGGCAGGCAGAGGAGGAGCAGGCAAGCTGAGGAATGAAAGGGAGATGGAGGGGGACTGAATTGTTGCCCCCCTAGTGTGATTCCCTGGGGCAACTGCCCCCCGTCCTCCCTCACTATGCCACTGCTTTACTATCAGGATGAGACCCAAAGGCTGGAAGCTGAAATGAGACAAACTCAGGCTAGAAGGACTGGGCAGGTTTTTTTAAACCATGAGGGAGGGTAATTAACAGTTCAAGAATTTACCTAGACATAGGTTAGATTCCCAATCATGTGATCTCTTAACATCAAGACCTCATGTCTTTCTAAATGATACACTCACTTCCAGCAAAAGGTGTACCAGCACTGCCCAGCTACTAGTGGGAACACCGTTCGTGCTGGCACAGTGTCCTAAGACATTGCATAGTTAATGCATGGAACTCTTTGCCAGGGGATGTTGGGAAGGCCAAGACCATATAACAGGATTAAAAAACCCAACTAAAAACATTCATGGATGATGGGTCCATCAATGTCGATTAGCCAGGATGGGTAGAGGCAGCGTCCCTGGCCTCTGTCTGTCAGAAGCTGGGAATGGGTGACAGGGGAGGGATCATGTGATTCTCTGTTCTCTTCATTCCCTTTGGGGCATCTGGCATTGGCCACTGTCGGCAGACAGGATACTGGGTTAGATGGACCTTTGGTCTGACCCAGTGTGGCCGTTCCTCCGTTCTTATCTAGTGTAGGAGCAGTCTTGGCACATGCTAGCTACATCTAGGTTGGCATGATTTTCCGGAAATGCTTTTAACGGAAAAGTTTTCCGTTAAAAGCATTTTCGGAACAGAGCATCTAAATTGGCACGGACGCTTTTCCACAAAAGCACTTTTTCCGGAAAAGCGTCCATGGCCAATGTAGACGCGCTTTTCCGCAAAAAAGCCCCGATCGTCATGTTCGCAATCGGGGCTTTTTTGTGGAAGACAAATCTCAGCTGTCTACACTGGCCCTTTTGCGCAAAAGGGACTTTTGCCCTAACGGGAGCAGCATAGTATTTCCGCAAAAAGCACTGATTTATTACAGTAGGAAGTCAGTGCTTTTGTGGAAATCCAAGCGGCCAGTGTAGATAGCTGGCAAGTTTTTCCGGAAAAGCGGCGGATTTTCCGGAAAAACTGGCCAGTCTAGACACAGCCACTGTGTTTGTGCTTATGTGGAATGTCCTAAAGATTTACTCTAATGTCTGTTACCTAGGCTACGTCTCCACTGCAGAGCTTCTCCCGGATGTCGTGTCCATGGAATGCGTATGCTTTTCCAAAAAAAAGTTGGAAAAGCAGACGTGTTTTCTTCAGCATCCCTGTAAACCTCGTTCTATGAGAAAGAAGGGATGTTCCGAAAGAGGGTTTTTTCCAACATTTGGCCCCGTGTAGACGAGCCAAATGTTGGAAAAGCCTCTTTTGGAAGAAAAGCTGATTAAGACACGCAAATTGTGACTTTTCTTTGTAGTGTAGACACAGCCCCAGTGAGGAAAGCCCACCCTGAGTTAGTGCATGCCCCAGCTGGCGTCTTCCCCAAGGGCGGTGTCATTGGAGTACTGCCTTGGCCTGCATGGAAGTGGAGAAGGTGTGTTGCGGGGGGTGCAGATGACAAAGCCCAGAACTGTCATTAAGAAGGAAACATGAACCCTGAGGAAAGGAGCCAGGAGCAGTACCCAGGGAAGGTGGCACGCTCCGGTACACTGGACCACCAAGCGGTTTTTAGTCAGTACACCATACTGGAATAAAATAGGAGGAGCCATCTGTCCCCTCCCATGTCCTCTCCGGCACAGCGGTATGCCCCTGCCCTTCTACTGATCTGCTGCATCTATGCACAGGGCTGGGGGGGAGGGGGGGAGGCTGCAGGTCTGCTTCTTTCCACGCTTCCACTTCCATGGGGAAAAGGGCAGAACTCCACATCCGGCCCATACTCAGATGCGGCACCTCCATGCAGGGGCTGAGGGCTCTGCTCCTTCCCCCAGCTCTGTTTCCCTCTAGCTGCTGTACAGCTCCAAGAGCTCCTCTGTCCAGGGGCAGAGGGGAAAGGAAGAATATGGGGGTCATGCACTGGTGGGGGGGTCAGGTGGAGAGGTCACATGCCCCTCCCCCCCCCAAGCTGGTATGTCCTCTCTGTCCTGAACAGGCAAAACCCTTGGTTTACTTGCGCCATGGGCCAGGAGTTAGGGCTGGCCCGCTGCACCAACGTGAATTCAACCCTGAGGTTCTTGTAACAGATGCAGTGGATCTGAAGAAGGCACTTGAATGGGTTTCTCACTGGAGCTCAGGTTTTGGGGCTAGGGCCAGGCAATGAACACACGGCTATACTGGATGGAGTTAATGGCAGACTGGATTAAAGCTGTGACCAATGGCAGCCAGCCATTAACTCCATCCAGCATAGATGAGGGAACTGGACACATGACCTTCGAGGAGAGGCTGGGAGATTTAGGAACAGTCAACATGGATTCACCAAGGACAAGTCATGCCTAGTCAAGCTAATTAGCTTCTATGACGAGGTAATTGGCTTTGTGGACATGGAGAAGTTGGTGGTGAAGCACTGGGATGGGTTCCCTAGGGAGGTGGTGGAATCTCCATCCCTAAAGGTTTTTAAGTCTCGGCTTGACAAAGCCCAGGCTGGGTTGATTTAGTTGGAATTGGTCCTGCTTTGGGCAGAGGGATGGACTTGATAACCTCCTGAGGTCTCTTCCAGCGCTGTGATTCTTTGATTTTATGATATACCTTGATTTTAACAAAGCTTTTGATACAGTTTCAAACAGTATTCTTAATAGCAAATGAAGGAAGTATGGATTGGAAAAATGGACTATAAATTAGATAGAAACCTGGCTAGATTGTCGGGCCCAATAGGTAGTGATCAATGGCCCAGTGTCAGGTTGTCATATAATTTCAAATGCAGTGACCCAAGGATCAGTTCTAGGGCCAGTTTTGCTCAACATCTTTAGAAATGACCCAGATAAAGGGATGGATTGAACCCTCAGCAAGTTTGCAGATGACACTAAGCTAGGGGGAGAGGTAGATACACTGCAGGCAGGGATACAGTCCAGAGTGACCTACATAGATTAAAGGATTGGGCCAAAAGAAATCTGATGAGGTTCAACAAGGACAAGTGCAGAGTCCTGCCCTTGGGACGGAAGAATCCCAAGTATTGTTACAGGCTGGGGACCGGCTGGCTATGTAGCAGTTCAGCAGAAAAGGACCTGGGGATTATAGTGGATGAAAAGCTGGCTATGAGTCAGCCGTGTGCCCTTGTAGCCAAGAAGGCTAATGGCATATTAGGGTGCATTAGAAGGAGCATTGCCAGCAGATCTAGAGAAATGATTATTCCCCTTTATTTGGCTCTGGTGAGACCACATCTGGAGTATTGCATCCAGTTCTGGGCCCCCAATTATAGAAAGGATGTGGACGCATTGGAGAGTCCAGCAGAGGGCAACCAAAATGATTAGGGTGCTGGAACACATAACCTACGATGGGAGGCTGAGGGATTTGGGCTTGTTTAGTCTGCAGAAGCGAAGAGTGAGGGGGGATTTGAGAGCAGCCTTCAACTTCCTGAAGGGAGGTTCCAAAGAGGATGGAGAGAGGCTGTTCTCAGTGGTGACAGATGACAGAACAAGGAGCAATGGGCTCAAGTTACAGTGGGAGAGGTCCAGGTTGGATATTAGGGAAAACTATTTCCCTAGGAGTGTGGAGAAGCTCTGGGATGAGTTCCCTAGGGAGAGGGTGGAATCTCTATCGCTAGAGGTTTTTAAGTATCAGCTTGACAAAGCCCTGGCTGGGATGATTGAGTTGGGGTTGGTCCTGCCTTGAGAAGGGGGCTGGACTCAATGACTCCTGAGGTCTCTTTCAGCTCTTGGATTCTATGAAAGCTGAGGAATGTGTGAACTCTGGTGGTCAGTGACAATCTCCCCATGATTACACCACTAAGGCAACATCTAGACTGCAGGCTTCTTGTGCGAGATCGTGTCCACACTGCAAAAGTGCATTGGAAAAGGGATGTGCTTTTGCTCAAGAGAGCATCCAGACTGAATGGCCACCAGGGCACCTGTGCTTCTTTTGAAAGGTTATTTTTGTTCAAAAAATCCTATTTCGCGTCCACACACACCTTTTTGTGCAAGAGGTCTTGTGCAAAAAGGCTTATTCCTCATAGAAAGAGGAATAACTCTGGCACAAAAACCCCTCTCTTCTTCTGATTTACAGTAAATTTTCTTGTGCAAAAACACACTTGCAGTGTGGACGCTCCGCGAGTTTTTTCAGTCTAGACATAGCCTACGAGTGCTGCTTTGCTCTGTGCCCAGTTCCAATGTCCAGCTTGCTCAGCATAACAATAAGAAGTTCATGGTACTCCCCATTCCACATAATGAAATCCGCATTCATAGATTGCACAATTAAAATCCCAATCACAATCCTCAGACCCTGCACTTACTATCAATGTTCAGATAGGCTTAGGGGTGACCTGTGTAGTCACTTTGACCTGCAGCTGTGATCAGGAGGCAGTAAGTCCATGTCTGCAAGTTGTTTCATGTCCTCGGACTCTGCTGTCTCGACTTGCCATGGGTCCTCTTGGGCAGATCCAGTGCCCCTTTATCTCTCTCCCCGGTGGGCTCAAGAGGAAAGTTAAGCCCTTAAATGCTCAGCCTCCAGTACTACACTCACCAACCTTACTTCAGCAAACAGAAAGAGCTCACCGGGGTTGGTATGGTAAATACCATACCCACGGAATGGTAAATACAGCTCACAAGACATTTCTGTTTCTCTCTCAAGGGAGATCCAAGGAGAAAAGGGAATGGGGAGATTGTGTGGATGCATCATGGTGATCAATTCTTTACATACACCTGTTGGCCTTTAAGAACAGCTCTTGGGTTCCAAGCGGCAAACGTTTGCCCTCTTGGCTTACAGTGTTATTCTATAAGCCAAGAACCTCTGGGTTCTATTTCCAGCTGGTTCCCTGGTTCACTGGCTGACCAGAAACAAATCATTTGAATTTCCTACAATTTTGTGAATCCAGCTGGAAAACTGGGCTTTAAACAACCCAGCAGGCACCTCACTGAGAACCAGATGCTGTGTTTGATTCTGAGCTTTCCTTGGGGAAATAAAGTGCAAATGAAAATTGCAAATTGCCATAAATCCATAATAAGTGTTTTAAACACAAAAGAGAAATAACGAACTCAAGAAACTTGAAAGCAAAGCATGTTGAATTCCTTGTAATGGAGAAACAATATCTGCTTTAATCAATATGTGTTTTAATTGAGCCTTGTTTTCCTGAGCATGAACTTTGATTTTAGCAGCTGTGTGGTTCCTCTCTAAGTAGTTGCCCAAAGGTTTGAATGAACGAACTGGTGAGCAGCTGGGTCACTGGGCTGTCTTGCCAACTCTTGTGATTTTATCCTGATACTTTGTTTTTCTTCTAGCTTCAGCTCTTGCCGAAATGGGATTACTTAAGAACCTCAGTTTTCATGAAATAATAATGAAACGAGTCCGTTTCTAGCCTTCGTAGGTGTGAGGAAATCTAGAAAACGTGACCTGAGTGCTGCATAAAGCTTCAGAAACCAGGACGCAGATAAACCAATCCCTGAACTGATTACTTTAAAGCAACAAATCAAAACAAATAAAACCCTCATGATTTTAAAGCCAGTCTCATTAGTTTGGGGCCTGTGCCAGGATATTTGAATGCTCATGGCTGATGATACTGTATTTGCTTTGGGAACTTGCCGTTTGTCAGTAGGGGGTGGGGCTGGCTGCCTGTGCTTTGTGGTGGTGTTTGTACTTCAAGACTCGTGTTATTGCAGGTCATGCTGATGTGCCCAATGTAACTAGCTGGTCTGAGTACCAGCAACAGCAGCATGGGCTTCAGCACAAGCTAGCCACCGGCAAGATTACACAGGGGCCTGGATGGGCTTCTGCATCCCAGGCTGAAGTGGTGCTGCTGTGAATTCATTGGTCCAGACCCCAGCTAGCTGGATTGAAGTGAGATGGGATATGTCTGCACATTCTGCAGTCGCAGCCTGGGATCGTGGCGTTGCTGTGGCCTGAACGCTCCAGTTCAGGCACTGGTACCCAAGTGAAAGCGCGTTCTTATTCCCTGTCCAGGCTGATGGGAAGGAGAAGATTTATGAAACTCACATGAAACCCTTCACTTGGGAGATTTCGCGCCCAGGGAGGTTCAAACAAACTTTCACTCAACATCCGAGCCCTTGGAGGCTTCACTTAACACTTCTCAGGCTTTCACTCGCTGCTGTGGAGCAGCAACATTCAGGCCTGAGAACAAGTTGATTGTACCAGACGTTGGGCCTTGTTTTGACCCAATGACCCCAGATGCTGGGAAGTGAGGACATTTGCAAGGCTGTGTCTAGACTGGCAAGTTTTTCCGCAAAATCATCTGCTTTTGGGAAAAACTTGCCAGCTGTCTACACTGGCCGCTTGAATTTTCGCAAAAGCACTGACGATCTCATGGAAGATTGTCAGTGCTTTTCCGGAAATACCATGCTGCTCCCATTTGGGCAAAAGTCTTTTTCCGAAAGACTTTTGCACAAAAGGGCCAGTGTAGACAGCACAGTACTGTTTTCCGCAAAAAAGCCCCGATGGCGAAAATGGCGATCGGGGCTTTTTTGCGGAAAACTGCGTTTAGATTGGCCACAGACGCTTTTCCGCAAAAAGTGCTTTTGCGGAAAAGCATCCTGCCAATCTAGACGTGCTTTTCCGAAAATGCTTTTAACGGAAAACTTTTCCGTTAAAAGCATTTTCGGAAAATCATGCCAGTGTAGACGTAGCCTTGGGGTATATTTATGCTGCATTTTGGAACCGATGGGAGGAAGTCCCCAGTCCAGCTTGATAGTCATGCTAGCGGGGTTTGCACTAGTGCTCCAAACTGTGCTGTGTAAACAGTGCTTTGATGTTGTGGCTAGGAGGGGAGCGCTGGCTGTGAAGCCGAGGGAGGGGTGGGCTCTATACATGGCTGTGAGCACTGCAGTGAGCCAGTGGGCTGGGAGGTTGCCTGGGCCAGGAGGTTTGCTCTTGTGAGCTCCAAACCAGACATACCCTGGGAAGCAGTAGAAGCAGTGGGGTGGCCGCTGATGCCTCACCAGGATTCTGGACAGCAGAACATAGGACATGCTAGTGCTTCTGGAATGACTTGGGCCTATCTCTGCCAGTATGAGTCTAGCAACGCCAATAGGGCCGCAGAGAGGACACCATTTTGCAGAGTCTCATAGAATCCCAGGGCTGGAAGAGACCTCAGGAGCCATCGAGTCCAACCCCCTGCTCAAAGCAGGACCAACCCCGAATCAATCATCCCAGCCAGGGCTTTGCCAAGCCGAGGCTGAGGCCTCTCCTCGTAGGTCATGTGCTCCAACTCGCTAATCATTTTGGTTGCCAAATGAGTGCCCTGCCCCATCCCCCTTCCCCCCCGGCATGACCTGCTAAGCAGGCTTTACTTAATGGCATCCTTTGTTTGTCCATGATGATACTGGACAAAACAGTGTCTTGTTTTATATCCTTACGTGACAGGGACAAACCTTACAAACCCTGGACTGTCTGGCCTAGCACCAGATCATAGAATTATAGAACCATAGAGCTGGAAGAGACCTCAGAAGGTCATCAAGTCCAGCCCCCTGCTCTAGGCAGGGCCAATCCCAATTAAATCAACCCAGCCAGGGCTTTCTCAAGCCGAGACTTAAACATCTCTAGGGATGGAGACTCCACTACTAACCCATTCCAATGCTTCACCACCCTCCTAGGGTATGTTTACACTACCACCCTAGTTCGAACTAGGGTAGTTAATGTAGGCAACCGAAGTTGCAAATGAAGCCCGGGATTTGAATTTCCTGGGTTTCATTTGCATCTTGCCAGGCGCCGCCATTTTTAAATCCCTGCTAGTTAGGACTCCGTGCCCGCAGCTACACGTGGCATGGAGTAGGTAGTTCGGATTAGGCTTCCTATTCCGAACTACTGGTACACCTCGTTCAACGAGAAGTAATGGTAGTTCGGAATAGGAAGCCTAATCCGAACTACCTAGTTCGTGCCGCGTGTAGCCGCGGGCATGGAGTCTGAACTACCGGGGATTTAAAAATGGCGGCGCTCGGCAAGATGCAAATGAAGCCCGGGAAATTCAAATCCCGGGCTTCATTTGCAACTTCGGTTGCCTACATTAACCACCCTAGTTCGAACTAGGGTGGTAGTGTAGACATACCCCTAGTAAAATAGATTTTCCTAATATCCAACCTAGACCTCTCCCACCGCAACTTGAGCCCATTGCTCCTTGTTCTGCCATCCGTCACTACTGAGAACAGCCTTTCTCCAGCCTCTCTGGAACCTCCCTTCAGAAAGTTGAAGGCTGCTATCAAATCCCCGCTCACTCTTCGCTTCTGCAGACTAAACAGACCCAAGTCCCTCAGCTTCTCCTCGTAGATCATATGCACCTAATCATTTCGGTTGCCCTCTGCAGGACCCTCTCCAATGCATTCACATCCTTTTTTTAGTGGGGACCCCGGAACTGGACACAATATTCAAGGTGTGGCCTCACCAGAGCTGAATAAAGGGGAATAATCACATCTCTGGATCTGCTGGGTTGCTCCTCCTAATGCAACCTAATATGCCATTAACCTTCTTGGCTACAAGGGCACACTGTTGATTTATATCCAGCTTCTCATCCACTGTAACCCCCAGGTCCTTTTCTGCAGAACTACTATTTAGCTGGTTGGTCCCCAGCCTGTAACAATACTTGGGATTCTTCCATCCTAAATGCAGGACTCTGCACTTGTCCTTGTTGAACCTCATCAGATTTCTTGTGGCCCAATCCTCCAATTTGTCTAAGTCACTCTGGACCCTATCTTTGCCCTCAGGTGTATCTACCTCTCCCCCTAGCTTAGTGTCATCTGCAAACTTGCTGAAGGTGCAATCCATCCCCTCATCCAGGTCATTAATAAAGGTATTGAACAAAAACGAACCTTGGGGCACTCTGCTAGAAACCGAATGCCATCCTGACATCGAGCCGTTGATCACCACTCACTGAGCCCAGCCTTCTATCCATCTTTCTATCCATCTTACCGTCCATTTATCCAATCCACATTCCCTTAACTTGCTGGCAAGAATATTGTGGGAGACCATATCAAAAGCCTTGCTAAAGTCAAGTATATCACATCCACTGACTTCCCCACGTCCACAGAGCCAGTTTCCTCAACATAGAAGCTAATCAGATTGGTCAGGCACGACTTGCCCTTTGTGAATCCATGCTGACTATTCCTGATCACCTTCCCCTCTTCCAAGTCCCTCAAAATGGATTCCTTAAGGTTCCCTTCCATGATTTTTCCAGGGACTGAGGTAAGACTGACTGGCCTTTAGTTCCCTGGATCATCCTTCTTCCCTTTTTTGAAGATGGGCACTACATTTGCCTTTTTCCAATCATCCGGGATCTCTCCTGATCTGCTCGACTTTTCAAAGATAATGGCATTTTCCAATTCCCTCTGTACTGTCGGATGCATTGCCTTTTTCCAGTCATCTAGGATTTCTCCCGATCTCCACGACTCTTCAAAGATAATGGCCAAAGGCTCCTCAATGACATTTGCCAACTCCCTCAGTACCCTAGGATGCATTAAGTCCGGACTCATGGATTTGTATACATTTAGCTTTTCTAAATAGTTCCTAACCTGTTCTTTCCTCACCACGGGCTGTCCATCTTCATCCCATCTTGAGTCACTTAGCGCATTAGTCTGGGAGCTGACCTTGTCTGTGAAGACAGAGGCAAAGAGAGCATTGAGTACTTCAGCTATCCCCACATCATCTGTCACCAGGTTACCTCCTTCAACCAATAGGGGCCCCACACCATTTCTGATCACCTTCTTCTTGCTAACCTGCCTGTAGAAACCTTTCTTGTTATCCTTCACATCCTTTGCCAGTCGCAATTCCAATAGCACTTTTGCCTTCCTGATAACGCCCCGGCAGTCTCGAGCTATACATTTATAGCTCTCCCTGGTCATTTGTCCAAGTTTCCACTTTTTGTAAGCTTCCTTATTGTGCTTAAGTTCACCAAGGATTTCCCCGGTAAGCCAGTCTGGCCTCCTACCATATTTGCTTCTCTTGCTACTCATTGGGATGGTTTCTTTCTGTGTCTTCAATAAGGCTTCTTTAAAGTACTGCCAGCTCCCCTGGACTCCTTTCCCCTTCATGTTAGCATCCCAGGGGATTCTACCCATCAGGTCTCTGAGGGAGTCAAAATCTGCTTTTCTAAAATCCAAGGTGTGTATTTTACTACTCTCCTTTTTTCCTTTGGTCAGGATCCTGAAATCTACCATTTCATGATCACTGCTTCCAAGGTTGATACCCACCTCTACTTCCCCTATTAGTTCCTCCCTGTTTGTGAGCAGAAGGTCAAGCTGCGCACAGCCCCAGGTCAGATCCTTTAGCACTTGTACCAAGAAGTTATCCCCAACATTCTCCAAGAACTTCCTGGATTGCCTGTGTCCTGCTGTATTGGTCTCCCAACAGATGTCAGGGTGATTAAAATCCCCCACGAGAACCAGGAGCTGCGATCTGGAAGCTTCTCTTAGTTGTCCGAAGAAAGCCTCATCTACCTCATCCATCTGATTCGGTGGCCTGTACTAGACACCAGCCACAATATCACTGCTCTTGTTTGCACCTCTAATCTTAACCCATAGATGACAGGCCTGCCTAAATGGCTGATTCTCCAGCCTGGTCCCCGTCCTCCCCTAGCCTGGTCCTATAGGCTGCTGTTCTCAGATCCCTCAAAAAGCATCTCCTGTCTGGTTTCTTAATGCTTCCTGCCCCAAGCATTATACTTTGGGCAGGAGGTATTAATAAACAATAGGACTGAGGTGGGCAATAATTTTTGAGTGGGGGACACCTAAAAATGTTGATTTGGTAAAGGGTGGGGCTTCGGATGGAAGCAGTGGAGTCTCTAAATAGTAGGAGTTCAAAGGACTCATGCCTCATCTCAGGCATCACGTTAGCTGGAGACGGGAGCTGCAAGCCCTTTCAATTCCTGCTATTTAAAGGGCTCGCAGCTCTGGCCCCATGCTACTGCATTGCCTGGGAGCCAGGGACATGCAAGTCCTTTGATCTGTTTCTATTTAAAGGTCTTGTGCCTTCCCTGGGGCTGTTGTCTGCCAGCCTTGGGGAAGGTGTGAGCCCTCTAAATAGAAGCAGTTAAAAAGGGCTCGTGCGATAGAGTTATGTGTAATGCTGGGGAGAAGCCGGTGGTCGTGGTACATGTAGGTACCAATGACATAGGGATGGGTAGGAGAGTGGTTCTCGAGGCCAAATTTAGGCTGCTAGGAAAGAGATTGAAATCCAGAATCTCTATGGTAGCATTCTCAGAAATGCTTCCATTTCCACGCACAGGGACAGGTAGGCAGGCAGAGCTTCAGAATCTCAATGCGTGGATGAGACGATGGTGTAGAGAGGAGGGGTTTAGATTTATTAGGAACTGAGGAAACTTTGGGAAAAAAGGGGAGCCTACACAGGAAGGATGGGCTCCACCTAAACCAAAATGGAACCTGATTGCTGGCACTTAACACTAACAAGGCTGTAGAGAAGTTTTAAAATTAAGGGCTAGGGGAAAGCCGATGGGTGCGGAGAAGCACATGGATCGGACAGAGACATCTCTTAGGGGAGGGTCTTTTAATAGAAATTCTCTATGTTCTGGTCAGGAGGAGAGGATGGAAGTGTGGGTTGGATCAGATGAGACAATCAAATGAACAAGTCATCACAGATAAATAGTGACAATTTTTTAAAGTGCTTATACACAAAGTCTAGAAATCTAAATAATAAGATGGGTGAACTAGAGTCCCTCATTTTAAAGGAGGATATTGATATAATAGGTATCACGGAAACTTGGTGGAATGACAATCAATGGGACACAGTCATATCAGGTACAAAATATATTGGAAGGGCAGAACAGGTTGTGTTGGTGGGGGAGTGGCATTATACATGAAAGAAAATGTAGAATTAAATGAAGTACAAATCTTAATGAACCAAAATGTTTCCTAGAATCTCTATGGATAGTAATTCCATGCTCCAATAATAAGACTATAGCTGTAGGGATATATTATCAACCACCTGATCAGGACGGTGATAGTGACTATGAAATGATGCTAAGATTAGAGATGCTATCAAAATAAAAACCTCAATAATAGTGGGGGATTTCAACTATCCCAATATTGACGGGGTACACGTCACCTCAGGACAGGATACAGAGATAAAATTTCTTGATACCTTAAATGGAGCAGCTGGTTCTGGAACCCACAAGGGAACAGCCTTGACACATGGTTACCCCTCTGAAACTTTTAAACATGCTCTAGGTTTACTTTACTCTGTCTTAGTACACGGGGCAGTACTAGATGACCCCTGGGAGTCGCTTCCAGTCCTAGATTGTCTATGATTCTATCAGACTGCAGGCAGCCACGACAGTAATCCCTTATCAAGCAATAGCACTCAGAGTGCAAATTATCTGCATCAAAGCAAGTACTGTATCATCTCAGGCAAAACACGGTGGTGAAAAATGTCAGAAGGAAAATTTCTTACTTCACTCTGCAGATATTTCATTGCATTTTTGCCAATTCAGGGATAAACTGCAGCTAAAGTTTTATTGAAGTTCTAAGAAATTCCCACTCCCACTCCGTGTTTTAAGAGATTTTTCTCCCAACCAGCAATAACCCCCTAATTTAGAATAAATTTGGCAGCTTGTCATTCCTTGGTTCTACCTCTTGCAACATGACAATTCAAACTTGCTACTTCTGTGTGAGATGCAACAAAGGATCTGTCATATTTCTCAACTCAGAAATTCATTCTGGGTAGGAAAACAGTAATTTCAGTTCAGTGTGTTGGAGTAAAGCCCCCATTTCCCCCTTTCTGGAGGGGACAGCATGCAAGGATGTATCAGAACGGTGCTTTTAAGAGTTCACTTCCTAAGTGAACTGTCAATCAAAGGTGTGACTTATCATTGAGGACAAAGACATGATGAGGCTGATCTGATATTGAACAAAGGAGATCTGTCGAGGCCCATGTAATAACAAGTATCAGAAATGTTGCTTTGTGAGGAATAATTGCAGAACGACTATCCCAAATACTGAAGAATCCAAAAGTCAGGCCCCACCAAAAATCATAGTTCATGACTAATTTAAAAATCATGAGATATTAATTAATTGCCAACACGGTTTTGAGCGTTTAGAATATTTAGTATATTTAGTTGGGGTCAGTCCTGCTTTGAGCAGATGGTTGGACTAAGTGACCTCCCGAGGTCTCTTCCACCCTCCGGCTGTGTCTAGACTGGCAAGTTTTTCCGGAAAATCAGCCGCTTTTCCAGAAAAACTTGCCAGCTGTCTACACTGGCTGCTTGAATTTCCGGAAAAGCACTGACGATCTACTGTAAAATCATCAGTGCTTTTCCGGAAAAACTATGCTGCTCCCGTTCGGGCAAAAGTCTTTTTCCGAAAGACTTTTGTGCAAAAGGGCCAGTGTAGACAGCACAGTACTGTTTTCCTCAAAAAAGCCCCGATTGCGAAAATGGCGATCGGGGCTTTTTTGCGGAAAAGCATGTCTAGATTGGCCATGGATGCTTTTCCACAAAAAGTGGTTTTCCGGAAAAGCGTCCTGCCAATCTAGACACGCTTTTCCGAAAATGCTTTTAACGGAAAACTTTTCCGTTAAAAGCATTTCCGGAAAATCATGCCAGTGTAGACGTAGCCGTCATCTTCTGTGATTCTTTTATTCTGTGCCATGAGGACTCTGAAAACTTAGCATGAAATTGTAGCTCAATTGAAATCAAAGATAAAACTCCCATTGACTTGAATGTGCTAGAATTTCACCTTTCTATAATTTTTAAATGAAAGCTGATTTTTTCATTTAAAGATTCCAAGTGATGGAGAATTCATCACAGTCATTGGCAATCTGTTTCATTAATTATGTGTGTAGGGTAAAATCCTGTCCCTCTCCCCCATGGTCAAGACCAAATCTCCCATCAGCATCCACGGGGACATGGATTAATAGCACAGGAGCTGGAGCTTTTAGAAAACAGCCAAATACAGTGGAAATCAGGATACAACTGTGGGACTTGGCAACTGGATGAGTTCGATGCACAAGGAGGAACTGAAACTCCGCTCAGAAGAGGGGAGGGAGAAAGAAAGAAAGAAAGAAAGAAAGAAAGAAAGAAAGAAAGAAAGAAAGAAAGAAAGAAAGAAAGAAAGAAAGAAAGAAAGAAGAGAGCTTTGCTGAAAAGAAGATTCTGCAAAGTTAAAAACCTACATAAACATTCTGAACTGGAGGAGACACTATTCCTTAGAGAGGGAGCATGGTCAGCCCATTCATGGGAATACGTGGACTCATGGGAATACGTGGACTCCAGACCCTAAACCCCTGTGGAGTAAATGACTAGATAGATTCAAAATATGTTTGACTGCCATAGATCAGGTAGATGAGGGGAGCAGGAAAATAGCTCCTATTGCATTTGGAGAGACCCATAGAACAGTGCTGCCTGTAAGCTGGGTGATTGTGCAGCTGCTCAGGAGAGATTCAGATGCTGCTCAGAGAGTTGGCAGAGTGCCCACAGCTAGGTTTTTGTTTCTGCTGGTGGGGCACATGCACGTGCCTTGATGCCAGGCAAAAAATTGTTCTGCACATGGATGGAAAAACGTAGCGGGAACATTACTCTAGAGTAGCATATGGCATTTATGCAAACATACCATTAAGGGGAATAGATACCTAAGTCACCGACAGTTCTTTCATCTTGCAATCAATGCAGGAGGAGAAACATTTAAAATTAGAGCTATTGAGCAAAATGAAGGAGAAGAAAACCCAGCTGGCACAGGACTAAAGCCAGATCTACACTGAAGACCTGTATTGTTATAACCATGTTGTTCCATGTCCCTAAGTGACAGAATTCCCAGTGTAGAAGTGGATGGGGGAGCTTCCCCTACTGACATAGCTACCACCCTTGGGGAGGTGGAGGTAGGAGCACTGGTAGGGGCATAGGAGCATCTTCTACACATGAATACAAACCCTAAGGCCTTGTCTACATCAGGATCTCCTGCTATAACTGTGTTTGAATCCCCTTGTGTCCTGCACCCTGTGTTGTCACTTGCACCTGTGGCATTTAGTTGCCACGAATGAGAAAGGGGCAGCCGCTTTGCACTTGCTTTACACTGATGTAAATGATTAAACTGATTCTTTTTGACACTGAGCCCAATTGATGGCCAGTGTAAAGACCTTCAAGTAGCAGTGAATTATATTCCTGCCTATTTCGGGGGCTGGTGGGGCAGTGCAAAGTGGCTACAGGGTGAGTGATTACCTAGCGGCTGATGCAGGGCAATGGAGAATCAGGCTCCAGTTTGGATAAGGGGAATGGCTTCCCTGTCTACTCATACCAATATAAGCCCTTGTATGGACACAGTTACATCGGTCTTGGCTTCTCCTCACAAGTGAAAAAAAGTGGCTCCGTAACTTGAGCTGGGTTGTTTCTACACTCTAGACTTCTGCTCCTGTATTTATGCTGATTAGAAGTTCAAAGGCGCGCGATCCCAAGCCCATAAAGCTGTACGAGTGTAGATGCACCTATATGGGCAATGCTGTGATCTTACTAGTATTGTGTGTTTTGATCATGTGGGTGATTTGCTTTACTGCTACAAAGCACAGCTTGCCCGGTACGGGTATGTCCATGCTTTGTATGCTTTGCCAGTATAATAACCAATGTAACTACCAGTATAGTGGGTAAAGCTCTCCTTGTGTAGAAGTGGCCTTAGCTGACATGAGGTAAAATGCTAGTGAAGATGAGGCAGAGTTAGCAGGTCAAGTTAAAGGCTACCCCAAAGTGCCCTTCTGATACTAGGCCCTGGTCTACAAGATGAATGTTAGCTGACGTACCCCTGAATGTTGTAGCTATGTTCACCCAACTTTCTTTGTAGACACAGAGGCTGTGTCTACATTGGCACCCCTTTCCGGAAAAGGGATGCTAATGAGACACTTCGGAATTGCAAATTCCGCGGGGGATTTAAATATCCCCCGCGGCATTTGCATTTACATGGCTGCCGCTTTTTTCCGGCTCGGGGTTATGCCGGAGAAAAGCGCCAATGTAGACGCGATTTTCCGGAAAATAAACCCTTTTCCGGAAGATCCCTTATTCTTACTTGAAAGGGATCTTCCGGAAAAGGGTTATTTGTAGAAATCAAGAGGGGAGGGAACAATAATCTACAAGTGTTACAAAACATAAACTAATTACAAAACAATTGACTAAAAGAGCGGTTAGACATGGGGAAAAAAAATGCGGATCACCTTCCATAGACATGCACAGCCACGGAAGATCCAGTGTGGTAGGAATAATTGCTTTCCTCAGGGGTTTCAGCACAAAGCACACATTAAGGAACAAAGAAGAGAAGAGTTCAGCGGGAGGGAAAAAGCACTGAGGAGAATTTTCATGCTGAAGAGGAAATGAAAGGGAAAGCCAAGAACAAAGGATTGGCTAACTTGCTCAAATGCAAGGTGAGGATGATGAATAAGACAGCTGTAGCAAAACAGACTCAGTTCTCATTATATCCAGACAGGGGTGACCAGTAATGTAAAGATCACATTCAATTTAGCACAAAAAGACCTTGGTTTCATAATGGATTCAGGAGTTCTGGGAAATATAAAAGATGAAGCTTAGTTTCAAGAAAATAGCTAATAGCCTGTAGCTATCAGGCCTCATTCATGCAAAAAAGACCATTTGTTTAAGAGGTTTGTTTCAAACAATGCTTTCAGTCCTGAAGCTCTTACACAATTGTTATTCCTATGAGTCAGTGTATTTGGCTTTCTGATTTCAAGAAAAAAATACTTTGTAAATGTTTGCCTAGAGCTGCATGTCACCAGCTGTGAGAGGACGTGTTAAGAGATGGGCCAGCATGCCAGGTACACTTTTGGGCAAAAATATATTTTCAGCATTTTTTGGCTGAAATTGTTTGATTTGGGGCTGATGGGCTTTAGGTTGTATGATCACCCTGACATTACCACAGCACAGAAAAGGCTGTAGGCACAGCTAGGAACAGTTATCCACCAGCTGTTGGAGAATTATCAACACCTGGTTCGTAATTGTGCGCATGGGTAAGGCTGCTACTTGGGGAGGTAAGCTCTCCAGACTGTGCCCCTCCATTCTCCCTCTCCGCTCTGCTCAGGCCACATCCCTTCCTACTACTTTACCCCTTTTCCACTATCTCCCTCTTCTCTCTGCTCACCCATTCCAGTTCAATCCCTGAACCCAAACTTAGCAAATGACATTTGGGAAAAGAACACGCTTCTAAAATTTCTTTCCAAAGAAAATGGAGCATGTTTTCCACGGCGTGCCAGATTGTGAAGACTGGACATGCAGAAGGTACTTAATTTAAACACTAAATTTGGGAATAAAAAATTTCAGACAGAGGTTGTTTGATGTACCCTGAAGTTTGTCAGAGATTTATTTGTTGTCCTTTTAAGGGTTCTCTTCAACAGGGGAGTAAAAGGAGAGTAAGGATGAGAGACTTTGGAAGCAAGTTTTTGTACTATGGTAATTAAAATTAAAATGTGTATTTTAGATAAGGATGGTCTTTTGAAGAATTTATTTAAAAACTCTGAAGAGTCAGTCGTTTAAGGTTAAAGCTGAATACTCAGATTGTGCATCTAAATATCTATGCATGGATTTTTTTAGAGATGGGACTCAGCAACCAACTAATGAAATATTTAAAGCAAATTTTAAACAAGGGCTACTCAATTTTGGAAGCTCTGAGGTCCACAATGATGCTCACAGCACATGCCAAGGGCTGGAAATTAAATGTGGTTGCACATACATGCAAATATATATGCAAATTGCTTCTTTCACACTGATAGGCATGAATACAAAGATTAAGCCTTAAGCCGCAGCTCCGGACCCAAACGTGACCAGTGTGAGCCAGTCGGCACCTCTCAGACTCTGCCCACAAGGCTAAGCAGCCAGCACTTCCCTAGTGCTCCGGGTACCTCCTCCCTGGTGGCTAGAAACACCGACGCCCTGTACCCATCAGTTCCAGCCAGGCTGTCCACCTGCATGTTTCCATGCTCACCCCGCCTAGGAGACGCCTCGCCATTGTGGAGCGTGTTCCCAGTGGAGCCGTGTTCAAAGGATCCTACCTGCGAGCCACGTGTTGAGCCTCATGTAAACCCAAACCACATGGAGAGCCGCATTTAAATGGGCTGAGGGCTGCATGTGGCCCACAGGCCATGTGTTGAGTAGTCCTGTTTTAAACTAAGGTCTTATTGATATAGCAATGCACAACTGGTTTTGTCAGTAAATTCAGAGAAGGCACATGCCGGTTAAACGGCTTCATTGTGCTTAATGGCTCTTTCACAGGCCCAATGTTATGCTAATAGGTCTGGCAAGATGAAATGCTTTTCACTTTAACAACCTGCTGTGGGAGCCTTCAGAAATGATCAGAATAAGCATAGGAGGAAGGGAGAGTTGAGCACTAAGACCCAGGGGAGCCCTTGCCTGCCCTTGCCTCTTAAACCTGCCCCAGTGATTGCAGGACTGATGATATAAAGGGGAAGAATAGGAAGCCAGGGGAGAGCGAGCTCAAAGGGGGGGATGCATAGGGGCAGAAGTGGTATAGAAGTCTCCTCTTGTGCCATGCGCTGCTGTAGAACGGAGGACTTGAGGGCTGCCCTATAGAGCGAACAGCCCTCTAGTTCTTTCCCAGAATTCTCGGTAGTAACTCAGAGCCCCTCCTTGCACTAAGTGTACCATCACTGGAGATATTTGCTGCCAAGTATCTAGCAAGCAGGTGTTGCCAACATGCTCCGGGTCCAGCTGATCACCGTATTTGAGGTCAAGAAAGAGGACAAACTGGCAGAGACACTAGCAGCTTTTCTTTGTTTGATTCTCTTCCTTTGTAGCATCAGGAGGCCCTGCTCACTAGTAGCCCTCAGTGGTTCTGGAGCCAAATGAGAATCAGCATTACCCAAAGGAACAACATCAGTGTGAATTCATTGTTTCATTTAGGCTACGTCTACACTGGCATGATTTTCCGGAAATGCTTTTAACGGAAAAGTTTTCCATTAAAAGCATTTTCGGAAAAACGCGTCTAGATTGGCAGGACGCTTTTCCGCAAAAGCACTTTTTGCGGAAAAGCGTCCGGAGCCAATCTAGACGCGCTTTTCCTCAAAAAAGCCCCGATCGCCATTTTCGCAATCGGGGCTTTTTTTGCGGAAAACAAATCTCTGCTGTCTACACTGGCCCTTTTGCACAAAAGTTTTTTGGAAAAAATCTTTTGCCCGAATGGGAGCAGCATGGTATTTCCGCAAAAGCAGTGACAATCTTACATGAGATGGTCAGTGCCTTTGAGGAAATTCCAGTGTAGAAAGCTGGCAAGTTTTTCCACAAAAGCAGATGATTTTGCAGAAAAACTTGCCAGTCCAGACACAGCCTTATTGTATAGTCATATTTAAACAGCAAGACAGGGGAATATATATATTTTTTTCTCACTGCAAAACAACTAACCAAATATTATTTGATTAACTGCTACTGGTTAATAACATAGCAAAAGCACCCTGACTGGTTAATAACTTTGACTGGTTAATAATTAAATCACACAGTCTTTTAATATCATGTGTTGCAAAGAGCCGCAGGAGATGCATTGAAAAGCCACTTGTAACTCACAAGCCTCACTTACTTAGGGTTCATCTACACTGTACTGTTTTTCCGGAATAATGGCCATCATTCCGGAAAAACAATGGAATGTCCACACCGCGGCCACAATTTTCTCGGACAGCGGTAAACCTCATTCCATGAGGAATACGCCTTTTTTCGGAAAAAGCTTTTTCAGAAAAGGGTGTGTGAGGATGCGGAATAGGGAGTTTTGTCGAAAAAAAGAGGCCTCCAGTAAATAACACATCCTCCTCCTCCCTCCAGGGTTCTCAGCCCCCCCCCTCCATTTCCAGGTTCTTAGGTTCCCCTCCTGACAAGCGCAGATCACCGTTCGTAAGTCAGGGACTGGCTATATGGGAGGTTGGTCATAAATGCGGATGGTCATACGTCGATGTGTTCGTAAGTCGGGGACCACCTGTATATCTTTTTTTGAGATTAGGTGACCACATCTGCACACAATATTCAAGATGTGGGTTTACCATGCTTTTATATAGAGGCAATAAGATATTTTCGGTCTTATTCTCTATCTCTTTTTTCATGACTCCTAACATTCTATTTGCTTTTTTGACTGCCGCTGCACACTGAGTGGATGTTTTCAGAGAACTATCCGCAATGAGTCCAAGATCTCTCTCTCTTGAGTAGTTGTAGTAATATTAACCCCCATCATATTGTATATATAGTTGGGATTATTTTTTCCAATGTGTACTACTTTACATTTATCAACATTCAATTTCATTTGCCATTTTGTTGCCCAATCACTTAGTTTGGTGAGGTCTTTTTGAAGCTTTTCACAGTCTGCTTTGGTCTTAACTATCTTGAGCAGTTTGGATGAGCTTGGGGTCAAGTTCGTGCATGGCCATGAAGGCAACCTGCAGAAACTGCAGCATGACAGTGGGGGACTGTCACATGCCTAGAGGCAGCAGTGGCTCCATGGCAAGGAGTGCAGTGGTGTCCAAAGGCAGGGGGCAACCAGAGCACGCACTGCAAATGCTTTGCTGTCCCTCAGGGTATGTCTACACTGCATCCCTAGTTCGAACTAGGGATGCAAATGGAGACAATCAAAGTAGTTAATGAAGCGGGGATTTAAATATCCCACACTCCATTAACATGATCTCGCCAGCGTGCTAGTTCGAATCACAGCTCATTTTTTGAGGAGTAACATTAGTTCGGACTAAGGGCTTTAGTCCGAACTAACGCGTCCCGGTGCGCACATCCTGGTTCGAATCAGCTGTGATTCGCACTAGCGCGCCGGCGAGATCATGTTAATGGAGCGCGGGATATTTAAATCCCAGCTTCATTAACTACTTCGATTGTCTCCATTTGCATCCCTAGTTCGAACTAGGGATGCAGTGTAGACATACCCTCCGAGAGGTAGGCAAGTAAGCTGAAGAATGTGAGAAATGTCTGTCCAGAGGGGTCCCTTTAAGCTCAGATAGCCTTAGGCAGCAGCTACCGGAAGCAACTGCTGAACTAATGCCCTGCCCAAACTAGTTCCAAGTGACCTTAAATGTGAGATAATGTCCTATACGTATGGATGCTATCTTTCAAAATAACACATCACTATTTCGTTGTGCTTTTTGTGTGTGAACCTTCTCTTTTGAAATAAGCTTTTCTGGGATAAGCTTGCAGTCTAGACGCAGCTTCACAGACTGAGTCTAACAAATCCTCACTCCTGAGAGACGTAAGGAAACTGATGTAAGCCCTGGTGAGAATTCTGCCCTCAAGCTAGCTACACCTGGAGGGAAGATGAAATACCTGCACTGATGGGAGAACCCCTCCCACCAGTATATGTGTTGTGTATACTCAAGTACTACAGTTGCAAGTGTTGACTTACCCAAAGATACATGCAGTGAAAAGGAAACAGCTCATCTGTAACCGAGAGATCAGGGACACAGGGTAGGGAGCAAGACATCCCTGAAGAAGATGGCCAGTGAAAAGTAACACATTTCCATGGGAAATAAACCATTTCCTGACTAACGCCATGGCATACACATCACAGAAACACCTGCCACTGAAGTGTAGGTGCAGGAAGGTAATCATCCTCATTGGCAACTTGATAGGTGATGAGAGAGGCTGGGTATCTGCACATAAATAGAACAGTACCTATGACCACATCAAAAAAAGGGAGGGATTATTTCCCTCACAGGTGGGAATGTGAAAGAGAAGCAGGAGCCAACAAGTGGATTATTCTCTAACTCCCCCTGTGGAAATTTCTAGATTCTTCAGGATCATCTGATTCTTGCCCCTCGCATCTCTACGTCAATACAAGGGTCAAGAATTGTCTGTTCAAGAGAGAAGCGATGGAAAACAAACAGAAGGGGCTGTGTCTAGACTGGCAAGTTTTTCCGGAAAATCAGCTGCTTTTCCGGAAAAACTTGCCAGCTTTCTACACTGGCCACTTGAATTTCCAGAAAAACACTGACGATTTCATGTAAAATTATCAGTGCTTTTCCGGAAATACTATGCTGCTCCCGTTCAGGCAAAAATCTTTTTCTGAAAGACTTTTGCGCAAAATGGCCAGTGTAGACAGCGTAGTACTGTTTTCCGCAAAAAAAAGCCCCAATTGCGAAAATGGCGATCAGGGCTTTTTTGCAGAAAAGCGCGTCTAGATTGGCCACGGACGCTTTTCCGCAAAAAGTGCTTTTGCGGAAAAGCATCCTGCCAATCTAGATGCGCTTTTCCGAAAATGCTTTTAACCGAAAAGTTTTCCGTTAAAAGCATTTTCAGAAAATCATGCCAGTCTAGACGTAGCCAAGGAGGCCCAGGTGGTTGCTCTGAGTGATACATACTTTACATAAAGAACTGCTGCTTTTTTTCTTAACCTCATCTGTGTCTTATCAAAGGCTGACTTCAGAAGTTTAAAAAGATTCAGTATCAGAGAAACCCACCACTGTAAACAGAGGAACTATACAAAATGAGGAGGCTAGTTAAATGGAAATTAAAAGGCACTATCAAATGCCAATGAGCTGTATGGACACTTTAAACACACCGTAATAGAGTCTCAAAATCCTACTGAGAAAAACAGAGACTGTAGAGTCTGGCCAGTCAAGCGTAAGAGTGTAATTAGGAAGACCAAAGTAGAATCTGAAGAGCAACTAGCAAGTTATAAAAACTAACAGCATTTTTTTAAAAGTACACCAGCAGCAGGAAGCCTGCCAAATAATCAGTGGAGTCACTGAACAATGGACGTGCTCTAAGGAAGACAAAGGTGTTGTAGAGAAGCCAAATGAATTCTTTGCATTGGTCTTCACTGCAGAGGATGCGAGGGAAATTCCTACATCTGAGCCATTCGTTTTATGAGACAAATCTGAGGAAGAGTCCCAAATGTTGCAGAATAGTGGGAGAGGACGTGATTTGGGGAGCTCCCCTGAACAGCACCAGCAAGGCCCTTCCATGGGACCACCCAGCATGACCTTGTACAGAGACATTTGTGAACAGGGATAGAAGAGGGGGAAAGACTGTGACATTATTGGGTTAATCTATACCCATACAGATCACTGTTGCAACCGTTATTATGTATTTGCAACAAATCTTGTACAAAGTGAGTGCCAAAGTAAAGCTTATGTTTTTCTGGTTATGACTATACTACTTGTATGTATCTATTGTTTTTGTATTTGAAGTTCTGGGTATTGGTGATGCTTTTGGGAGACACCAACAGGGGGTTCAGTCAACGTATGTGAAGGGACTAGACAAGTTGAATACAAGTATTTGATGGACAACTGGCCTTGTAAGATGCCAATCCACATCTGATGAGCCTTCCTGTGAACATTCAGACTAGTATGGGAACATTAGCTTCTTCCTGTAAAGAACTGAGTCATGCATGCACATCTTGCTGCTGTAATGTTCCATAGTGAAAACGCTGGATTTCTCTCTGCGTGACAAAGGATATAAAAGGCCTCTATCTTGTCTTCAGTCCTGTTTATCTCTGGAGGATCTTTGTTACCAACTAAAGCTCTCAGCAAAGGATTGAATGACCCACCCAAACTACAGATGTGCCCCCGTTAGCCAGACATGAACCCCCATTTTAACATCCATCTTTGTCTGCTTGAAAGCATGCAGGGCACACAGAGCAGTAAAAACAGCATGATCTTTGAAAACCTTGGAGCAGGAGGATCAGATATGCTAGTTCAGTGATCATGGACAACTGTATGCAGAGATAAGAGAGTGGTCAAACTAATCACTGACCAAGAGGCTGCACAGGAGTGCCCTTGACTTAACCCATATTGATACGAACACACAGCCGTCCGCAGAGGGGAGCAATCTCCCGCCCAGCAAAGAATATCCGGCACTCCTAATTTAGCTATTTTCCTCTCTTACAAGTGTAAATTATTTTGAAACTCCCTTGTAAGAACTGGTGCCACAAATGGACCAGAACAATTTGGCATCTAAAGATAAGAAAGAAAATACGGGCCCTCAGTGGTATAAAGATGGGTCCAGCAGCACACTTACTCTGAGCGTCAATCTACTACCTTTATGCTGGTCGGGTTTGGTGTTTGACCTCCCGAGGTTCCAGAGGGGACGCCCACCTCGTATTCATCTTTCTGAGGAATTGAGGGACCAACCCTGGCCTGACCCACTGGCACAGAAGGGGGTACAAATTGTACCTGGATGTGGTCCTTTGTTTAAGTATATATATGCATAGTGTTAGAGCTCTTTAAAGATTAAGCTGTCACTTGGTACCATTATTTCTATTTTCTATCTTTATTTTCTTTGTAACAATTTTTAAGACCTATATTTGCTAGCAGTTAATAAATAGAGCAATAGCCATTGTAACCATATGATTTATAAGCTTCTTTAATAAACCTGTAACTGTTTAAGCTTTAACCTGACTCCTTCAGTTGCTGTAACAGAACCAAGCACAGTTTAAAAGAACTTCAGCCGGTCATAAGGGACAGGTATAGGAAGAGCTTGGGCGTTTGGATTTGTGTCACTCCCAGGTGACAGATCCGTTGGGGCATCTCTCAGTCTTTCCTAGGCTGCCCGCTGCAAAGGGATTTTGCATCCTAGCAGCTAAAATCTGAGGTGTAATAAGCTCTTCCTATAAAGGGGCGTCTGTTGGCCTGCTGGCTACCCTCTGCGAAGGGACCCTGGTCCTGGCAGTAAAGACACGGATGTTAAACCTTTTCTCGGAAACACACACACACACACACACACACACACACACACACACACTGCCCTGACCGTCGGCTGACAGCCCCAGAGACTTGACTTAAGCCAGCAGTTTATTCTATCACTGCTATAAGCCTAGTAATAGAGATGTAGCCGTGTTAATCTAGTCTGGACGAAACAAAGGACAGGACTATGTAGCACTTTAAAGACTAACAAGATGGTTTATTAGGTGATGAGCTTTCGTGGGCCAGACCCACTTCCTTAGATCAAATTGTGGAAGAAAATTGGCATGACCATATATACCAAAGGGATACAATCAAAAAAAGTGAACACACATAAAAAGGACAAATCAAATTTCAGAACAGAGGAGGGATGAGATGGGGAGGTTAATGTCTGTGAGCTAATGATATTAGAGGTGATAATTGGGGAAGCTATCTTTGTAATGGGTAAGGTAATTGGCATCTTTGTTGAGACCCAGGCGTAAAGTGTCAAGTTTAAGCATGAATGACAGTTAGAGGTTTCTCTTTCAAGTCTGGTGTTAAAATGTCTTTGAAGCAGGATGCAGGTAATCAAGTTGTTGAGACAATGCCCTTTCTGGTTGAAATGGCAAGAAACTGGTTTTTCTTTGTGATACTGTATGATATCTGTTTTGTGTGCATTGATTCTTTGGCAAAGTGTCTGAGACGTTTGTCCAACGTACATAGCAGACGGACACTGTCGGCACATGATGGCATAAATTATATTTCTGGATGAGCAGGAATATGTGTTCTTGATCTTATAACTGAATTGGTTAGGTCCAATAATGGTGTCAGCAGAGTAAATATGTGGACAAAGCTGGCAACGGGGTTTGTTGCAAAGGAATGTTCCATGGTTGCTATAAGCCTGAATCAAGAATTTTGCAACCGTTATATCTATTTGATTCCTTGATATTGATGTTGATATTAACAATTTTAACTCTCACCATCTTTCTTTCTTTCTTTCTTTCTTTCTTTCTTTCTTTCTTTCTTTCTTTCTTTCTTGCTATAGGTTGGCAACAGTGTGATTTTTGGGTAAGATCTGAGTTATTAATGTGTATACAGCTGGTCCTTTGGGATCAGAACTGTTTCTTTGATGAGAGTAGTTTTCATAACCACTCCTCTGTGTAAGGAGATGAGCCTCTCATCTGCTACAGGTGATAATACCAGGCAACTGGAGTGTCTGAGAGAATTGCTGGTATGACCTGATACCCAATGTGGTGAAGCAGAAGTTCTCTTTGTGATTGGTTTGGTGCCTTATAGTGGAAGAACCCCAGACTTGAGCTATGGCATCGGTCTCTAAGCAGTTCATCCTGAGTTGGTATTCTCAGCAGTGTCCACCCAGAGCACATCTTACAAGAGCCTATGGCCCACTTACAGGGGTGAGCGAGATCAGGAACTGAGTTCCAGGCTGAGACGTTAGGACAGTGGGAGCTCATGCAAGCCAGGCTCTGGGTTCAGGAGAGAAGGAGCTATAGGGAGCCAAGCCTTAGAATCATAGAATCATAGAATAATAGGACTGGAAGGGACCTTGAGAGGTCATCGAGTCCAGCCCCCCGCCCTCAAGGCAGGACCAAGCTCCGTCTACACCATCCCTGACAGATGTCTATCTAACCTGTTCTTAAATATCTCCAGAGAGGGAGATTCCACCATCTCCCTTGGCAATTTATTCCAATAGTTGACCACCCTGACAGTTAGGAATTTTTTCCTAATGTCCAATCT
Organism: Pelodiscus sinensis; assembly: GCF_052426305.1. Lineage (NCBI taxonomy): Eukaryota > Metazoa > Chordata > Testudines > Trionychidae > Pelodiscus > Pelodiscus sinensis. The sequence continues at coordinate 12,094,449 of NC_143080.1, read as the reverse complement.
AAACCTCCCCTGCTGCACTTTAAGCCCATTACTCCTTGTTCTGTCCTCAGAAACCAAGAGGAACAAATTTTCTCCTTCCTCCTTGTGACACCCTTTTAGATATTTGAAAACCGCTATGATGTCCCCCCTTAATCTTCTTTTTTCCAAACTAAACAAGCCCAGTTCATGAGGCCTGGCTTCATAGGTCATGTTCTCTAAACCTTTAATCATTCTTGTCGCTCTTCTCTGTACCCTTTCCAATTTCTCCACATCTTTCTTGAAATGTGGCGCCCAGAACTGGACACAGTACTCCAGCTGAGGCCTAACTAGTGCAGAGTAGAGCGGCAGAATGACTTCACGAGTTTTGCTTACAACACACCTGTTGATACAACCTAGAATCATATTTGCTTAGTACAGGGCTGGGCAAAATATGGCCCATGGGCTGGATCTGGCCTGCCAAGCCACCAGACCAGCCCACGGCCCACCCTGCCGGGACCCTCAGACACACACAGCTGCCGTGGTTTAAATCTCAGTTCCTGTGGCTCTCTGCTCTGCAGGGAGGGGGAGACATCATATGATCTCCCCGCCCCCAGCCCAATCCTTAGCTTCTATTGGCCAGAAACATAATCCCGACTATATGTATAAAATGAACTCCTCCCAGCCAATAAGAACTGACTTCAGCCAATCTCTCAGAAACAGCCAGCCAATCAGAGCTGAGAGATTGGCGTGAGCGACTGGGGCAGCTGGAATTGAGAGCCACCTGGAGGGAGTAGCCTGTATTTTCAAGTGGTTTCGGGCTGCAGCGGGAAGGGAACCCTGCCTGCCTTGGGGTGAGACACTTAAGTAAACTCCTCCCAGCCTGTGACTGCCTCTGGAACCCCAGCCCCTCCTGCATCCCAACTCCCTCCCCCCAGTCACCATCCAAACCCTCTGCACCCCCTGCCCCAGGTAACAACTCTCTTACAGACCCTGTACCCCCTCCTACACCCCTCCCCCAGGCCAGAGTCCTCTCCTGCACCCACACTCCTGCCCTCACCCTACACCCAAACCCCCAACCCCCTCCTCCACCCAAACACCCGCTCAGACCCCAAACTGTCTCCTGCACCCCAGTCCATTACCCAGTGTGCCCTTCTGCACCCAACCTCCTACCTAGACCCTGCACCCCCTCCACAGAAAAGTGTGGCCCTTGACCTCTTACCAAAATCTTTGGCTACGTCTACACTGGCATGATTTTCCGGAAATGCTTTTAACAGAAAAGTTTTCCGTTAAAAGCATTTCCGGAAAAGTGCATCTAGATTGGTAGGATGCTTTTCTGGAAAAGCACTTTTTGTGGAAAAGCATCCGTGGCCAATCTAGACGCGCTTTTCCGCAAAAAAGCCCCAATCGCCATTTTCGCGATCGGAGCTTTTTTGCGGAAAACAGTACTGTGCTGTCTACACTGGCCCTTTTGTGCAAAAGTCTTTCGGAAAAAGGCTTTTGCCTGAATGGGAGCAGCATGGTATTTCCGGAAAAGCACTGATGATCTTACATGAGATCGTCAGTGTTTTTCCGGAAATTCAAGCGGCCAGTGTAGACAGCTGGCAAGTTTTTCCGGAAAAGCGGCTGATTTTCCGGAAGAACTTGCCAGTCTAGATACAGCCTCAGAGTGGCTCCTCACCAAAAATTATTGCCCACCCATGGCTTAGCACCTTCCTCAGGGGGACAGGCAATTTGCACCTCTTCTCACCTTCAATCAAGTATCTCCTAGACTCAGATGAATAACCAACCAACCAAAGAAAGGTCTTGCTCCCTGCTCTGGCTTACCTTGTGGAACCCAATGATTGCTTAGCTTCTCTTCATAAGACTCTCACAAAACTAGGTGACTGGGCAACAAAATGAGAGATGAATTTTAATGTTGATAAATGCAAAGTAATGAATCTTGGAAAACATAATCCCGACTATATGTATAAAATGAAGAGGATTAAATTTGCTATTACAACTCAGGGGAGAGATATTGGAGTCATTGTGGATAGTTCTCTGCAAGCATCCACACCATTTGCAGCGGCTGTCAAAAAAGCAAACAGAATGTTGGAAATCATTAACAAGTCAGAAATAGCAAATTGCCTCTATATAAAACAATGTTATAAACCACATCTTGATTAGTTCACACAGATCACCCCTTCTTCCAAAAGACCTCTTGGACCTGGAAAAGGTTGAGAAAAAGTCAATAAAAATTATTAGGCGTTTGGAATGACTGCTATATAAGGGGAAATGAAAAAGACTGTGACTTTTCTTCTTAGTAAAGAGGAGACTAAGGGGGGATATGATAGAGGTCTATAAAATCATGACTGGTGTAGGAAAAGTGAATAAGGAAAAGTGATTTACTTATTTCCACAATATAAGAACTAGGGGTCACTAAATGAAATTAATAGGTAGCAGGTTTAAAACAAATAAAATGAACTATTCCTTCACACAACACACAGTCGACCTGTGGAACTCCTTGCCAGAGGATGTTATGAAGACCAGGACTTTAACAGGGTTCCTAAAAGAAATAGATACATTCAGGGGGGATATTCCCATCAATGGCTATTAGCCAGGCTGGGTAGGGATGGTGTCCTTCGTCTCTGTTTCTCAGAAGCTGAGAATAGGTGACAGGGGAGGAATCACTTGTCGGTCACCTGTTCTGTTCATTCCCTCTGTGGCACCTGGCCACTGTCGGCCAACAGGACACTAAGCTAGATGGAGCTTTGGTCCGACCTAGTATGGCCGTTCTTATGATTGCTGTTGCCCCTACATCCCACTCTAATGGGCTCTCAGCCGCCCCTTTCCCGCTCGGCCTGACTCTGCTCTCAGTGAGTTCGTTTTAACGTAGGTCAAAGGAGGGCTTGGTAGCCCCATAAATACAGGGCGGAGAGAAGTTGTTTCAAGACTATTCCATGAGTTTGCTTTCCCCTGTTCTCAGTATAGCCCAGCATGGTGGTGAACTCTCCTATGTAAAAGGTATGGCAGATTTTGGGGACCTTGGACTCATGCCAAGTACTGCCAGTCCTGCCAGAAACAGAGGCTTCTGGGAGCAGAACTGGCCTGATCCATTTTGAAGCCATAACTCTGCTGTGTTACTCTGGGGCTGACATCCATGCGGCAAATAGCAGTTTGTTCTGAGGACATTAGCACCGAAGAGAAGGTAGTATACAGTGAGCCAGCCCCTCCTGTCTCGCCATTCACCCTGCATGCCGCCGTAAAGGGCACCCGCTCTTTGACAACCACTTGTAATTACTGTGATGGAGGCTATTTTCAGTCAATGTAATAACAAAATGCATTTTTGTTAACTCAGTTAATATGCCTCTGAGCAGGACCACATCCCACTGGGCTGCCAGCCAGGTGGGTGTCTGCACACTGCATCCCTATCACAGCATAGAAGTAATAGAAAAGACAGGTCCTGCCCTCACTTAGGGTACGTCTACACTACATGCCTCTGTCGGCAGAGGCATGTAGATTTGTTTGTTCAGCAAAGGCAAATGAAGCCGCGATTTAAATGATCACGGCTTCATTTACATTTACATGGCTGCCGCGCTGAGCCGACAAACAGCTAGTCTGGACGTTCCCCCTGTCGACATCAAAGCCCTTTGTCGGCAGCCCCGGTAAACCTCATTCAGAGGTGACCACGTGGGCTGTACATGCACACCCACGGTGCTGGGTTTGTAACCGAGTGGCTACGCAAGCTGAAGAAGCATCACTACCACAGCAAGGCTGGCCTGGCTCTGTCTGCAGGTGCTAACGTCACCTTTCTAGCTGCAGTGTAGACATCCCAGAGGAACAATTTACAACTTTACCAGCTCCATTGCTTTGATGTGGGGTTCATAATGGGCATTTTTAATGATGGGTGACTCATTTAATCCATAGCTCATACCTCCCCTCTGGCTAGGCATTTCGATTGGATATTAATGATTATCAGGCGTCCAGGGAACTGTCTGTGGACGATCAATCTCTTTAAATGCCATTGCTCGGGTTGACCCTTGTGAGTACAATCTGTGCAGACACATTATAGATGGCTCAGGCTAGCCAAGCACCAGTTCTGTTTGGGAGTAGCTGGCTAGGTCTCAGTTCAAGTCTAACATTCATAATGCATGAGGCTGGCTGCAGACGGTGGTGGCCCAGGGTGTAGGACATTATGCCCTGGAGAGACCTGTATGAAGGCCTCTTGGGAGACCTGTAAGAAGTGACCACATACAAGCCTCTGGGGGTACGTTAACACTGCCAAGGAAAACCCAGAGCACTAAGTCTCAGGGTGTATCTACAATGCTGCATGAGCCCAGGTGCAGGCCTCTCCTCCCTTGCATCTACAGCACAATTGCACTAACACAGGGGTTGGATCTTGCAGGACTGGAGGGTCCAAGCTCGAATAAAGCCAAGATGCAGGATCTAAGCCCAATTGCTTTGCAGTGTAGACACAGCTCTACTTGACCCAGGTTGTGGGAGAAAGCTGGAAGTATCCCACAATTCCCTGGGATGATTTCCATAGTCCTCTCTGTCCCCATAGTCTGCAATCCTCCTGGCAAATGACAGCAGCTTTGGTCAACATGAACACATTCTCCTCTGGTCACTGAGGCTTCGTCTACACTGCCAGTTTTTTTGGCAGAAAATATGCTAATGAGGGTCTCATTAGCATAAGTCACAATCTCATTAGCATATTTTCTGCAGTTTCTTTTTGTTCCAGGTGTTTTTGCACAAAAAGAAGCAGTGGACCTTTTTTTTGCTCAAAACCACCAGGACAGACATAAGGATATTGTGCAAAATGAGGTTTTTGTGCAGAAAAACTTGTCCACACTGCTTCTTTTTGCGCAAAAACACCTTGCACAAAAAGCAATGGAAGAAAATATGCTAATGAGATAATGATTTATGCTAATTATCCCCCATTCACATATTTTCTGCCGAAAAAACTGGCAGTGTAGACAAAGCCTGAGAGCCTCCTCGGTCTGGAATGGAGAATGAATCATAGAATGAGACCAACGCCCTACCCAAAGCAAGACCAACCCCAACTAAATCATCCCAGCCAGGGCTTTTTAATATGGCTTATTGGGAAATGGGACGAGACTCTCCGGGGGCCTTTCCACAACAGCAAAGCTGCATTCGGATCAATGAACTCGTTAATGCCCCTCCATTGGTACCGAGGCCTTAAGCCATCCAGTGACTCCTACACGCTCACTATATTAATTTTCCTTAAAAAAAGAATCTGATGGTAATGTCATCTGACATCACTCAGGGCAAAGGCTGAGAGCCACTTGGAGGTTGCACTCGTAACGAGAAACAAATGGCTCTGTGCAGCCTGTGTTCTGGACTGATAGTATGATCACATCAGGCATAAATCATGACCAGGAAGAAGAAACTATGTACTTAATGTCGAGAAGCTAAGCATGGTGACCTGTACGTCTATTTCATCCTTTACGGGGTGAGATAGTGAGACTCACGGTTAGTTTCCTGATGGAAATATATATTTTCTCATTAAATGTATTCAATTTATTCAATGTGGATTTGTCTTTTTTATAAAAAATCATTTCCATGGGTTTGATTATGGGGAAATGGCAGTTGCTGAGGGAGAACCTAAGTCCAATCAGATCCTTGTGCGTGTGAATATGGAGACACTGGGTTTGCTACACCAGGTTTCATCTGCAGCAGCCAACCAACCCCCAGCCCCTGCTAATTTATACGTAGTGCTTTTCCCTCGCAGCTCTCAAAGCTTTATATGGAAGCAGGGAGAGCAGAAATGACTTGCTCATTATGCAGGGAGTCAAGGGGTGGAATGAGGATCAGAAACCAGCTCTCCTGATTCGCTCTTCTCCATACGTAGTTGTTGCCTCCCTACTAATGTGGGGTGGACAGAAAACCTCCTTCCTAACACCTGCCACATTGACCTTATGCCATGAAGCATGAAATTTGATTGCTCTGAGTTTAATAGCCAGCATAGCCACCGATGTTAATAATCATAAAAACCAGTGACAGTGTTTAACTTGGTCACCTGTAGTGAGTCTTGCTGATGAGTGAAGTGGTTTCTTTCTTTCTTTCTCATGGATTTGGTTTGTTCATGCCAAATGTCACTTGTTTGTCATTTGGCTTGTTCATGCCAAATGTTCATGTTGCTTCATTCTCTTCCTTCAATCTCACTGCTCCTCTTCAGTCCAAAGTCCCAGCCTGGCTGCATCTGCTCCTCTGAGCTGAACATTTACCCAGAAATTATTTAAGCACTTTGAAATGTTTTAAGTGAACTCGTGCAAGTGAGGAAAGAGTGTCTAAGCAATTACACAATTACTGTAATTCACTGCCTGCTAAAAGTGTGTGGGCAGTGATATTCTCAGCCACCCTGAGCTAGAAAAAAAAATTACCCAAACTATTTGGTTAAGGAATAAAACGTTATTTTGAAATGGAGCGCTTTTAAAGAAGAAAAACATACTCTTTTCTCAAGTTACCTTCACCATCACCCTGCCACAAAGCAATGAAGGAAACTGCCCTGGAGGCTTGGAATCCCTGGTTCACTTGATGGCTGCTGTAAACCCTGATCTCCCAGACTTGGACAAATAGAAAAGACCCATTCAATTACCTGGGTCCTCTCCATAGGACATTTAATAAAAGACACGTTTCTACAGAGCACTCCCAAGAAACGTATGTAGACTGGCTTTGACTTACTCCAGTGATGGGGTTTCTGGCAGATCCCTTGGGAAAACATTTTGGCTGCGTCTAGACTGGCAAGTTTTTCCGCAAAAGCAGTTCCTTTTGCGGAAAAACTTGCCAGCTGTCTACACTGGCCACTTGAATTTCCGCAAGAACACTGATGATCTCATGTAAGATTGTCAGTGTTCTTGCAGAAATGCCATGCTGCTCCTATTCAGGCAAAAGCCCTCTTGCGCAAATGCTTTTGCGCAAGAGGGCCAATGTAGACAATGCAGTATTGTTTTGCGCAAAAAGCCCCGATCGTGAAAATGGCGATCGGGGCTTTCTTGCGCAAAACCGCGTCTAGATTGGCACGGACGCTTTTCTGCAAAAAGTGCTTTTGCGGAAAAGTGTCCGTGCCAATCTAGACGCTCTTTTCCGCAAATGCTTTTAACGGAAAAACTTTTGTTAAAAGCATTTGCAGAAAATCATGCCAGTCTAGACGTAGCCCTTGAGTCCAGTCAAGCTAGTTTCCTCTGATCATTTTCATCCACTGATGTGCTGTTAACGTTCCTATGGAAATACCTCTCCTTAGCCCATGGTAAGATCCTTGTCTCAAGAGCCATGTCCCTGCTCTCAAGCTGCTGCTTCCAGGATCGAGAAGGAGAATGCAGAGTCAGGATTCAATGTCTGAGAACTAAGTTCTCTACCTCTTCCTAGTATCCCAGGTCTGTGTCTGCCAGGAGACACTGAGATCACTCCTAATCAACAAAGAACCAACCTTTGCTCCAAAAGAGCCTCAGATCCTCAATCAAACTTTCTTTTGTAGGTCCGAAAAGGTTGAGTTATGTATCTTTTGCTGTACTGCTCGCATGACAATGGGAAAGAAAGAGAGGAGCCCCTTTCTGCTAATGCTGAACAAGGGACTTCATTAGAGTGAGTGACTAGAATAAGAGAAACAGCATGGCTGTGTCTAGAATGGCCAGTTTTTCCGGAAAATAAGTAGCTTTTCAGGAAAAATTTGCCAGCTGTCTACACTGGCCGCTTGAATTTCCGCAAAAGCACTGACTTCCTGCTGTAAGAAATCAGTGCTTCTTGCGGAAATACTATGCTGCTCCCGTTCGGGCAAAAGTCCCTTTTGCACAAGAGGGCCATTGTAGACAGCAGAGATTTGTTTTCCGCAAAAAAAGCCCTGATCGCAAAAATGGTGATCGGGGCTTTTTTGCACAAAAGCGCGTCTAGATTGGCCACAGAACTCTTTTCCGCAAAAAGTGCTTTTGCAGAAAAGCGTCCGTGCCAATCTAGATGCTCTTTTCTGAAAATGCTTTTAACGGAAAACTTTTCCATTAAAAGCATTTGCGGAAAATCATGCCAGTCTAGACATAGCCCATTAGTGTTAAAGCAGCTCTCCCTATATCTGCTTCCCCACAGTACACCCGCTAATGCTTCCCCTACCTTACCCTTGCTGCTAAGCTTCTTGCTATAGATTTAAAGAAACAATACATGCATCCTCTTCTGCACCGCGTGGTTTGAGCAAGGAGCAGAGGTGAAGTATCCAGCCACAGGGAGAGAGGCTGTAGGCTACATCTACACTGAAGGCTTTTTGCACAAGAACAACTGTGCCTGTGCAAAAACTTGCAGAGTGTCTACATTGCACACGTGTTCTTGCACAAGTAAATTTAGAGTAAAGCGTCGGAAAACAAGGATTCTTGCGCAAGAGTTGTTCCTCTCCCCATGAGGAATAAGCCCTCTTGCACAAGAGCTCTTCCACAAGAAGGCGGTGTAGACAGGCAACAGGGGTTTCTTGGGCAAGAAAGCCCTATGGCTAAAATGGCCATCAGAGCTTTCTTGCACAAGAGAGTGTCCACACTGCCATGGATGCTCTTGCACAAAAGCACATCTCTTCCACAAAAGCACATGACAGTGTGGACACTCTCTTGTGGAAGACCTTTTGCACAAGAACTCTTGCATAAAACAGTTCTTGTGCAAGAAGCCTGCAGTATAGATGTAGCCCTAGCTGTGTCTACATAGGCATGATTTTGTGTAAAAGAGGCCGCTTTTGCGCAAAAACTTGCTGCCTGTCTACACTGGCGGGGAGTTCTTGCGCAAGAACACTGACATTCTAATGTATGAAATCAGTGCTTCTTGAGCAAGAACTATGATGCTCCTGCTCAGGAATAAGCCCTCTTGCACAACTGTTCTTGCGCAAGAGGCCAGTGTAGACAAGCAACATGAATTTCTTGCGCAAGAAAGCCCGATGGTTAAAATGGCCATTGGAGCTTTCTTGTGCAAGACAGCGTCTACACTGGCACGGATGCTTTTGTAAACAAAAGCACATCTCTTGCGCAAAGGCACATGCCAGCGTAGATGCTCTCTTGTGCAAATACTCTAATGCAAAAACTCTTGCGTTAAAGAGTATTTGCGCAAGATCATGCCAATGTAGACGTAGCGCTAGTGTTTTGGAATAAGTCAAGACCAGAGGGTGCTAAAAGAGTTCACACTAGATTAGAAGACTGATCAACTCTCACTAATATCAATGGGAGTTAGGCAACTAAATACCTTTGAAGATCTCGGTCCTAGTGTCCCCAATCAGAAACAGAGAGGGGTTCTAGGCACCAGATTTGGATTCAATTTTTTGTAAAACTTCTCCAAAACAGCTTGAGAGGGGGATAAAAGCTGGTGGTTTGATATGGGTCTTTATATGATGGAGGCCATTTGTAAAATGCATTTCTGCATTCGGTTTTCCAGACAATAAGTTAGGTAGCTTTAGGAATCTTATTTGAGCTCAACCTTTGGCACTCCTTGCATCATTGTTACTGACAATTATGGAGCCAACAGCATCACTGCCAGGACCATTTCCAGATCATGGACAATTAGAAGCACAGCTGATGTCAACGCATTAACCAAAGGCTGTTCCAGGAGGTGGGAAGGATTAGCACACAGATAGAGCTAAAACCCTAAGTCTGTCAGAGAACTGTGCTTAAAACGTTATAAGCAAGACTCCCATAAAGCTTTGCAAAAGGTAATGCTAATGTAACCTTGAGTGGGCTAGTCTTCACTGCAGTACTGGAGACCCAGAGTTTAGTCTGTTAGGAATTTCAGCAAGGACTACCCAGTGTTAGCCTCCCACAGTCAAGTTCCAAAAGAAACTAAAAATGAATTTAAATTAAATAACTTTATAAAATTTTATGAAGAAACAAATATTCTAATTCTTACAACAGAACACGACTATTTTACAGTCCACAACTAATGTCTATAATTACACTAAACACAAGTAAAGAGAAAACTAAAAGTGAAATGTGAACAGTTCAGTCCACACACACATAGTGGCTACGTCTACACTGGCATGATTTTCCGAAAATGTTTTTAACGGAAAAGTTTTCCATTAAAAGCATTTTCAGAAAAGCACGTCTAGATTGGCAGGATGCTTTTCCGCAAAAGCACTTTTGCAGAAAAGCGTCCGTGGCCAATCAAGATGCGGTTTTCCACAAAAAAGCCCTGATCACCATTTTCGCGATCGGGGCTTTTTTGCGGAAAACAGTACTGTGATGTTTACACTGGCCCTCTTGCGCAAATGATTTGCGCAAGAGGGCTTTTGCCTGAACGGGAGCAGCACAGTATTTCTGCAAGAACACTGACAATCTTACATGAGATCGTCAGTGTTCTTGCGGAAATTCAAATGGCCAGTGTAGACAGCTGGCAAGTTTTTCCGCAAAATCAGATGATTTTGCGGAAAAACTTGCCGGTCTAGACACAGCCAGTAGGAAAAACCTTAGAGGTTCCAAGAGCTTAGCTTAGATTTGGTTCACCAAAGTCTCAGTTTGTGCCTCTGATATCAACTCTGCACCGTGTGCTGAGTCTGAAGTCTCTCTCTCGACTTGCTTGTAGGGAATCCTCAGCTGGAGTCCAGGCAGATTCTTCCTCTGCTATGGTCACTGCTAGGCAGGCAGCTCACTGATTTAACTAGTCAGTTAGCTCACAAATGAACAGACTTAAAGAAACCCTATTACAAGAAAATACAAAACAAATCTGAGAACAACAAAATAGAAATGACTCTTTTCCCCATTGCTACATTTTCAGAGGAGCTGGAAAAACCACATGGACTGAGAAAATGAACTAGAACAGTCTGACTAAAATCAAAACAGTATTTAAAGTAACAATTAACACAGAAGTGATTTCCCCTCGCAGGTTCTCCTGGCTCTAAGTACATTGCCCCTGATCCCCAGTAGGATAACAACACCACTACCTGCTGCTAAGTGCTGCAGAGTGAGGAACAGCAGCCAGTTCTCTGCTCCTGGCTTAGCTTCCTCCAGCTCACACAGGCCTTACTCAGAAAAGCAGCTGCCCTGCCTGCTTGCTCGCTCATGAAGTCTGACCCCAAACTATTGGACCCACCTCCAGAAGCTTCTGGGTGGAGTGCTAAATCTACCCAGCAACTGTAAGGCTGCGTCTATACTGGCATGATTTTGCACAAATACTTTTAACGGAAACGTTTTTCCGTTAAAAGTATTTGTGCAAGAGAGCGTTTACACAGGCATATGCTTTTGTGCAAAAGCATCCGTGCCAGTGTAGACGTTCTCTTGCGCAAGAAAGCTCCAATGGCCATTTTAGCCATCGGGCTTTCTTGCACAAGAAATTCATGTTGCTTGTCTACACTGGCCTCTTGCGCAAGAACAGTTGTGCAAGAGGGCTTATTCCTGAGCGGGAGCATCATAGTTCTTGCTCAAGAAGCCCTGATTTCATACATTAGAACGTCAGTGTACTTGCGCAAATACTCGCGGCCAGTGCCAATGTAGACACAGCCTAACACTCAACTCACTCCTACCTCCCCCCACAGGGGTCTCTTAGAGGGATAGCTCCCTATTAAGTGCATGGGTTACACTAAAACAGAGACTATCAAATTACTAGCAAAGATTAAACTGCACCTAGAGTGGAAGGACGTTTAAGAACAAGACATTCTCGAAGCTATGTGAAAAAGCAGATGTTTTTAAGCCGTGCACAATTATGACTGAAACCACAGGATGGAGACGGTTGTTTGCCTTTCAGGTGCATAACTACAATAGGACAGTGTATTGCACTTCTCAAATTGCAGAAGGAGACAAAATGGTTGGTTAATGAGTTGCTTTTGTGCTAAGCTTATTGTTAAGTAGGTTAAAATAGTTTTGATAGAAATATAGACATTAGGGAGTTCTCTTGTGTTAATACCCAGCATTCAGCATGTGAAATGGGAGCGATGTAATGGGGAAAATTTTCAAGCTCTCCAGTGTTGGGAGGTGACTGTAGTCTGGTCTTTTGGCAATACATTTCTGGGGGTAAATTTGGGATAAACTTTCTGGCAGTAACAGAACACACCAGAGCTGTCCCTAACACATAACGGGGCTCGTGTTATTTCAGGCACCTGCAGTCTGCAATATTGAGAATCCAAACAACATGGCAGTTTATTAAACATCACACATGGCTCATGACCTAGCTCTTAATCAGGGATAACTCCATGGCTCCCAGAGGCATAGGAAAGTTACAGCTTCCAGAGTACCGTCCGCAGGGATCTTGTGTATCCCATGCAGCCTACTGTGGCCAAACCAAGTGTGAAAGAATAAGCAAAACTGAAAGGCTGTGTCTAGACTGGCAAGTTTTTCTGGAAAATCAGCAGCTTTTCCAGAAAAACTTGCCAGCTGTCTACACTGGCCACTTGAATTTCCGGAAAAGCACTGACGATCTCATGTAAAATCATCAGTGCTTTTCCGGAAAAACTATGCTGCTCCCATTCGGGCAAAAGTCTTTTTCTGAAAGACTTTTGCCCAAAAGGGCCAATGTAGACAGCATAGTACTGTTTTCCACAAAAAAGCCCCGATCGCGAAAATGGCGATCAGGGCTTTTTTGCGGAAAACCACGTCTAGATTGGCCACGGACGCTTTTCCACAAGCATCCTGCCAATCTAGACGCGCTTTTCCAAAAATGCTTTTAATGGAAAACTTTTCCATTAAAAGCATTTTCGGAAATTCATGCTAGTGTAGACGTAGCCAAACATTAAAGTTCAATCAGTAGAAACTCAAACCTGCCTGCTGGGGAGTTTGGCAGACACGGCCTAGGTCAGGGCTGGGAAGATTTTGCGATTCCGTTAATGACTCCCTTTCAAGGGACATTAATTAATTTAGTGGCTAGCACAGAAAAGCACCATTCCAGCTTCCGCATCACAGGCTTATCTGATCATTATTTTATAAGACATTTAAGCCATCTGAAGCACTTTGAAAATGAGTCACGAAATTCTACGTCCCTTTGCATTTACTTCCAAACATTGTGGGCCACTTCTCTGCTAATAGAAACCCATTGACTTCAAAGCAGTTATGCAAGTAGTCAATTTGGCCTGGTAATTAACTGGAAAAAAACAACACAAAACCCTAAACAAAACTCATTGTGTGTTTGGACATTTTTCTCTATAATTTGATTGCACATTTCAAATTAAATCTTTGAGACCATGCACTTGTGTGTGTTTCATATAAGCAGCACAGAAAGAATACCTAGCTGGAGATGAGTTTATACTGTACCTGATGATGTGGTATAGACAATTTACCAGCAGTAAAGCTGAGAGCTAGTGGTGCTGGTTATGAAGAATTTGTGGGATGTTCCCCCAAATTACAATGGTTCAAAACCTAGGATTGGCCATTTGTTTTAACATGCGGGACATCCACATCTGGTAGAGCAGGGGTGGGCAATAATTTTTGATGGGGGGCCACTCCAAGATTTTGGAAAGTGGTCGAGGGCTGCACCCTTCCATGATATTAATGGAGGAGATGCAGGGTCTGGAATGGAGGTTGGGTGCAGAAGGGAACTTGGGGGAAGGGACTGGGGTGCAGGAGGGAGACTGGAGTCTGGGAGGGAGTTGGGATGAGGCAGGTGGTTGGGAGTTGGGATGAGGCAGGGGACTGGAGTGCAGGGGTGTGGGATGTGATCTGGGGCAGGAGAATGGGGTGCCAGATCTGGGAGGGGGTATGGGTGTAAGAAGGAGACAGGGGGATTTGGGTATATTGAGTGGGGGCAGAGAGTTGGGGCTGGGGTGCCAGAAGCAGGTTGTGGCCAAGAGACTTACTTGTCAGCTGCCTGCAGACTTAAAATGTGTCCCAGCCAGTCAGCCACCTGCCATGTGCTTCATGAATAACTGAGCCCAGGAGACGGGGAATGATTCTTCTTAGCTGCCTGTTATTCTAACAAGCAGCTCCCATTGGCCGGTTTCTGCCAGAAACTGGCCAATGGGAATGTCCTGGGGGCAGGGTGGCTCCTAAAACTTCCCCCCTCCCCTCCAGTTTTAAACTAGACACGGAGCCCTGCAGCTGCGTTTCTGCGGGGCAAGCAGGGGAGCCTGCCTGGGTCTCCCCACTGCCTCTGCGGGCTGGAACTGGTGGCTTGGTGGGCTAGATCCAGCCCACTGGCCGTATTTTGCCCAGGGTATTCTCACTAGCATGTATTGTGACGTCAGGTCCAATGTCCATGGACAGGACCCTGTAGGTATATCTACACAGCATGCTTCTTAGACAGACATGCGCTTTCTGCTCAAGCCAATGCACTATAAGCTAGCAGCGTGCTTGATTCAGCCCTGCCTGACCCTCTGAGTATGTTCGTGGGCAGCTACCTTGTGTTGCCATCACCTGCTGCTATTTGCAGCACATTAGCCGCTTGTGCTTCTGTCACCCCCTGCTGGCAAACCTCCTCCCAGCTCCTGATTTGATGTAACTTTTGTGTCTCTTCCTCAGCTCAAATGCTGGAGTTTCCAAAACTATGAAATGATGTCAGAGTGGTCAATACCAGCGCGGTTCTAGGCAGCGCTTCATTTCTGGCAGGGCTTGCCTGAGCAAACTAAGTGCCAGTTCCAGGAAACAGGCTCTCTCAAGGGCACAGTAGAGATATTAGATCTCAGCCTACATCGATATCCGGTGATGATCATGGGCAGCGACTCCAATGGCCCATTAATTGCCTAGCTGAAAAGTGATGGGAGTTAGTTCAATGCTTAGTGATCCAGTGTGCACATCGCTGTTGCAACCTTCCTCCCAACTCACAGTTTCACCAGAGACACAGAGCTGAAGATGGGGTGCAGTGCACTGATGGAGCCTGAGAATACTGGCCATTTTGGTACTTCCGGGAACAGTGTAGGAACACCCCCACCAGCGTAACTCTGCCCTCCCACTGGTGTGATCCCCACTTCACTGGCATGCCAGCGTGGACAGAGCACCATGCTCTTTACAGTAGCATCCTCTGTGCAAACCCATTGTGCTTGGTGCTGTATGTATGCCTAGTGAGAGTCATTGCTCCAAAGAGCTTGGGAACCAAATAGAAAACACAGACCTTCTGTAGCTCTGGTGACAAGAAATAGAGGACTTCATCCACAGAGGTATTAAGTCACCTTTCACCAGTGCCATTCCCCTGAACAAATACAGCTGTGCACGAGGGCCATGGTTTTAGCAGCTATGAGACGTGTGACTCCAGTCAAGGATTTCTGCTCAATTTATCCTAGTGTTTTGATAGGTTACATCACTCACCACACATATATGGTATATATGATTGTGACAATTTTCTTCCACTATTTGATCTGAGGAAGTGGGTCTGGCCCACGAAAGCTCATCACCTAATAAACCATCTTGTTAGTCTTTAAAGTGTTACATAGCCCTGGTTTTTGTTTCAGCTACACCAGACTAACAGGGCTACATTTCTATCACTCACCACACAAAAGCTGTGTTGAAGGCCAAGGTGCAGACTCGGGCCATCTAGCCAGAAGTAGGGTCTTCAAGTACCCCAAAGAAACAGAGCTACAGAACTCCTGCAATGCTAATGCAATGAAATGCTAATGCATCAGCCCTGCAGCACCTCACCTGTACTTTGGGCTTGTGTTTTGGGGATCTGCCTCCCTTTCTCCTGTTTGGAAAATCAATGTTCCCCATGGTGTTTCTGTGATTCTGTCTCCCAGGGCAGTGATAGAAATGAATAGAGCCATGTGGTTAGGTTGGCTTCAGGCTAGCCTATCCCCTGCTTCAGTTTCCTCTAAATTCCAGAAGCTGATCACTTGCCCACATTCTTTACCATGTGTAGGATTCTGGAACTGTTTCTCCAGCCCATGAAGGACTCGCTGCCATACCCAGGGTACATCTATACAGCACTACGTAGCTCAAAATAAACTACGCAATTCAAGCTATGCAAATTCAATATTGTCTGTTTCAAAATGTGGTGCTGTCTATACACCTCATTCCATCCTGATGGAGCAAGGTTTATTGGGATGTCAGAATAGCATGCCCGTTATTTTGATTGCATTTCAAAATAACAGGTGTGCTATAAAGACACAGAAAATACTATTTCAGGATATGGGACATATCCCAAAAGAGCACCATGGTCTAGATGTACCCCCCCGAGTCCTTCAATCTAGGGTGCCTTTTAATTATTTCAAATAAAAACACGCAATGTGAAACAAAACTCACAACCAAAGTTAACCCAGAAGCCTCATACTCTGCTCCTCCCCCTTCCAGGACTAATCATAAGAGCATCCCTCTTCATCTCAGTCCTCTCAGCCCTGTATAGAGAAAATACGCCCCTTCCTGCCTGGGTCCTATCCAACAATGGAATAGGATTGGCTAGCCCTGGTCTTAAAAGGAGCAACATGCCCCGTTACAGCTTCCCACTGTCCTAGAATGGCACTGGAAATGAAAAAACACTTTCCTGCCTCACCACCTATCACACCTATACACACACACACACACACACACACACACACACACACACACAGATGTGCTTGGGTATGTGCATGCGCGTGCACACACACACACACACAATTCAGACCCATTCCCACATGTCAACACGCATGCACAGTACACATCTGTACTCACTTGGACACACACACCTTCATATGAAGGCCCTACAGACATCGCACCCCACAGTATTGCCCCCGGCTGTTAGCAAGCTGTTCACTTTAGTTCCACATTCAAGGAGGGAAAATTGCATTAACCACTCACAACGATGCCACTTTCAAAAGGATGCAGCTCTCTTTGGTCTAACACCATTGTGCTATGCCAGGAAATAATCTGGCCCCACAGGTCCAAGTCTTGGTTTCTCATCTGGTGGCAAAGTTCCAGCGCAGACTCCGAGACTTGCATGGAAAGCCTCAGACACTCCCCATGGACTGCACAGGACTGTCTGTTCAGCAGAAGCCCAAGCGAATGTGATAGTGAGCAAATTATAGGCCGACTAGCAGTGAGATGAAGGTTAAAAGATAATTGTTGTATATTGATCCAGTTAATGACATGGAAATAGAAAAGTGGAGAGGTGTGGACATTTTCGGCATAAAAAATGTTAAATTTAAGTGGCTCAGAACTATTCCTTAGCAAAGCTGACTTCTGTTGCAGTGCAGCCCCCCTCTAAAGGCCATGCTGAATCATCTGAAACAGCCATGGTGATGGCCTGGAACTATCCAAACCAGATGGTTACTGGCTTAGCTCATGCATGACTGCACAGCAGCTGGGAGGTACGATCCTGGCTTGGATAGACATAGATACGCTCGCTCCAACTGAGCTCAGAAAAGCATCGTGGCCATGGTGGTGCAGATGATGACTAGGATCTCAGATGGGGTTATGCTCCAGCAGCTAATCTCAAATTACTGCTTCAGTGCGCTAGTAAACCTTCCAGGTGTACGTACCTCTCAGCTGCAGCTTAGATGTGGCCATCGCTGACCACCCTTCTCTTCCAGTGTTTGGACTGGCATTTGGGGTTAGGCACTGTGTCATCACGAATACAGGCAGTCCCCGGGTTAAATGGATCCGACTTACATCGGATCCCTACTTACAAACGGGGTGAGGCAACCCCACACTAGCTGCTTCCCCCCAGCAGACCAGGGAGACGCAGAGCGGCTTTTCTCAGCAGACACCTCAACTTGAGAATAAAGGACTGAGGGAAGCAAGGTGTGGGAGAATAAAACTGAGCTCTGGAGAAATGTTTGGCTAGAGTTTCCCCTACAATATGTACCAGTTCCGACTTACATACAAATTCAACTTAAGAACAAACCTACAGTCCCTATCTTGTACGTAACCCGGGGACTGCCTGTATATCATTACTGTAAGGTGCACCCTCCCTTTCAGAAAAGGCTGTCTCTAAAGCACAAGACTCCCAGGTGGCCTTTAGGGTAGTTATAGCTCCATTACGCATCCATTCTGTTGATGATCTGGTAAGATTTTTAATAAATGTTTAACCACAGACATCAATGTCTTTGCCCTAGATTCCCAGGCAACAACTCGCCACAGATATGACGGCCGGGAGTCGGGGCAGCTGCCTGCTTCAGTCATCTTGGAAAAATAGAACAGAAACATTTTCATTTTTCTAAAATGAAAAAGGTTTGGAATTCCCGTTCCCCAGGAAATGTCGACACTTGGCGTTTTCATTCCAGACCAGAACAAAGCCTTCTTGACACACTGGAATTTCTGAGATTTGACCAGCTCTAATTACCGATCCCCCGAGCTGTTCTGCCTCCACCCAGGGTGCATGTTTTTGCAAGGTGAACACGTACATAGATTCTTTCCTTCTTCAAACGAGCAGATTTAAAACGATACCTGTGACTGTCTGAGTGGTTTAATGTGACCTGTTCTCCGCTATCCAGAGTCTGTCTCCGCTGCATTAATTCCACTAATCCTGGATTGCCAGCAAATTGAGGAATTAGTGTCAGGTTTGTGTCTCCCTTTGCTGAGCGCCTCATTAACTGGGGTGTGTGTAATGTTAAAAATGAAGACTTGCAGCCAAGCATGCCAAGAGCAAAGCAGGGAAACATGCTCAATTATAGGCAGGTAATGTTTGGTGCCTGGAGAGCCCGTGGTGCTTTGCAGTGCTGTGTCTCTGCCTGGGGGCGTTATGTGATAACCAAAACAGCCCCAGCTAAAAAGCCACCCCTGTGAGGAGCATGGCTTGGTAACCGAAGACATCGACAAGGGCCAGTCTGCACTCCTTCAATGCTGAGCTGCTGTGGTACCTCAGCATACACTGCGGACAGAAGGGGTTCTTCTGGAAGCATAACTAGTCCACCTCCCTGAGAGGCAGTAGCTAGGTCTGTCGGCCTAGCACTGCCTAACAGGAGTCTAGGGCTGCTAAGCCATGCTTCTCACGGGGATGGCTAAAATAGGGAAAATTTGACTGAACCTATGGTCAAGGGAGTCCAACTCCAGCCAAGTCTGCAGTGTTTGCTCCTTATGACTATCAGTAGTAGTAATAATAATAATAATAATAATAATAAATGTATTGTTATGCGGCTGCATTTGTATTATGGTCATCTCTAGCAGGACAGTCATGGACCAAGTTCCATGGTGCTAGGTGCTGTACAAACTCAGAACAAAACCCTGCTTTAAAGAGCTTGCAATCTAAGGGTGTGTCTAGACTACTGAGTTTTGTCGACAAAAGTGGACTTTTGTCGACAAAACTATACCAGCATCTACACTACCGCTGAGTTCTGTCGACATAACGTCGACAGAACTCAGCAGTTTTGTCGACGCTGGTATACCTCATTTTACGAGGCATAACACCTTCTGTCGACAGAGTTCTGTCGACAGATGGTGTTATTGCCTGTAGGGTTGCGTCTAGACTACAGGGTTCTGTCAACAAAGCAGCTTGCTTTGTCGACAGAACTCAATGTGTCTGGACGCTCTTTGTCGACAGAAGTTTTGTCGACAGATACTGTCGACAAAACTTCTGTCGACAAAACGCAGTAGTCTAGACGTACCCTAAGTCTAGAGACCTCAGGGCAGAGACAGATGAGGGCGCACAAGGAGCCAACGAGCATGAGAATCAACAAAGTGCAGGCCATATTAAATGCTGTAGGACCGTCTGAGAAGGGCTACAAGATCAGAAGTAGGCAGCGAGCCTCTGAAAGAGTGACTGCTCCATGGAAGGAGGGGTGCATAATGCCTTAAATATCCCAGCCTGTGCCTTATGCATTCCCTTAGCCTACAGAGCGCCTTTGCATCAATTGCCCTGCCTGCTGCTTCAGTAAGTCTCCAGAGAGACTGGAACAAGCCTGCTGATTCAAGGCTGCGTTTAGAATGATGACTGATTTTTATGGCTCGTATTCATTAACTCCCAAGCCATGGGACAAGGCTCCTTCATTACTCAGGGCTCCTGTGATGTGGAGGAGGAAGGGGAGGGGCATTATCTACAAATACCCTGAAATCAGACTCTAATCAGTTGCCAGGCCGCAATTTTCTTACATTTCCTCTCTGTTCAATGATTATCCATGGAAGGGCTTCCTGTGTATGTGTGTATGGTGAAATTGATATTGACCCACATTTATGTGAAAAAATCTAACCTTTCCAGCCCAGTTCAGCGTGACTTCCATCTTTCTGGTCAGGGCTGGCAGATTGGGAAGAGGAGTCATTTTCACTGTGGCGTTCTCGTCTTTGATTGTCTTTGATTATAATCACCTTTGTTCAGTCGTTTTCAGAGAAATGAATCCAAGCCTTGTTGCTTCCCCTGGGAAAAGTGCTGCAGCCACTCGCAATGCTCCAGCAGAGACCTGGCTGACCAACGCTTCATGTGGATGTGGGCATGTGGTGATATAAACCTCCCTGACGAGGACGTCGTTCTGTTTATTAAGCTCCCCCTGAAACATACCCTGGTCTGCTCTGGCAACTGGGGAGCACCAGGAGTGCTATAATCGGCCACATCTCCCTTGCTTTGTGTTACATGATAAATGAATGTGTGTGTTGTGTGCGTGTGCATGTGTGTGTCACGTGTATATGTCCATCGATTCAAAATGAACTTCAGATTCCTCAACGCTGTTCAAGCTGTTATAACCCCTCATCAGTTCCGTTTAAATGGGCGTGAACAGGATCCTGAAGATCAAAGGGTTCTGATCAACCTTCCAGACTGCGGTCTCACGTCTGCTGAATGTGAATGCAGAGTTCACTTCCTGACTCAATACCACAAATTCTGTTGCCACTCTGCCAGTAGAGGCACTTAACCTAACCCTGATCCAATGGCTCCCAAACTCCAGGATGTCAGAAATGTGACTTATCTCTGTGATAGTATAGACATAGATCTACACTACCACAGAAAGTCGACCTAAGATATGCAGCTCCAGCTTGGTGCATAACGTAGCTGGAGACAACATTCCTTAGCTCAACTTAGCATCCCCACTGCACGGCATTGACAGGAGAAACTCTTCCATCAACTTTTCTAACTCCTCTCATCCAGGGTAGAGTAACAGGGTCGAACAGAGAGTGATCTGTGGTTGATTTAGCAGGTCTGATGGATAAGAGGTGTGTTGACAGCATTTGGTGACTAAAGGGTTAAAATCAAGTAGCTAGGGGTTGTTGGCAGGGAGCTAGGAGAGCCAAAGGGAGAAAGTGTTGAAAATTGAATTGAAAGGTATACCTGCCAGCTGTTTTTCTTTGTGTGACTTTTAAGCCCGGAGTTGGGGGAACAAGATTCATTGATCCAGGCAGAATTACCAGCCTACCAAAAATACTTGGCATGGAAATGGACTGGACCTTAAAGCGCAAATCTGTGAGCAGCTAGGGAATGGAATGTCATTTAGATGCAATCAGGTTATTTTCTTTGTTTTGCTGTTTGGTTAAACTTCTCTGAGCTAAGCTCCGGTGCCTTCCCCCTTCCAATACACTGTATTAAACTGAATCCCAGGGATACAATTCTGTGTTTTAATCTGCTCTTTTCTCAGTTGCTCACCTAGCAACCTAGTATGCTTTACCAAGTATATATTTTTCTTTTGTTAATACAATCACCTTTTTAAGGCTATGATTTGATTCTTGTGTCCTGAAAGGCAATAGGAGGTCTGCAAATGCATGCCTAAAACAGAGCGCATGTCTACACTACAGAGTTTTGACAGAAAAACGAATGTTTTTCTGACAGAACCTGAGTTACATCCACACTGCAATCATGTTCTTTTGAAAGTAAATCGAAAGAACAGAGGGGTTTTTCTGGCATTGGTAATCCTCTTTTTAAGAGGAAGAAGCCTGTTTCTAAAAGAGCTCTTTCGGAAAAAGGCATGTGTGGATGGGGAGAAGGGAGTTCTTTTGAAAGAAGAGGACTCCAGGGCTGTGTCCAGACTCAGGGTTTTTTTCGGGAAAAGTAGCCTTTTCCCGAAAAAACTTCCCCTGCGTCCAGACTCAAGCCACGTTCTTTCGAAATAATTTCGAAAGAACGCGGCTTTTCTTTCGATGGCGGTAAACCTCGTTTCACGAGGAAGAACGCCTTCTTTCGAAAGTTCCTCTTTCGAAAGAAGGCGTTCTTCAATGTAAATAGGGCTTCCTCGAAAGAGAGCATCCAGACTCGCTGGGTGCGCTCTTTCGAAAAAGCGGATTGCTCTTTCGAAAGATCCGCCTGCAGTCTAGACGCGATCTTTCGAAAGAGGCTCTTTCGAAAGATGCTTTCGAAAGAGCCTCTTTTGAAAGAAGCCTGCAGTCTAGACATAGCCTAGAGTGGTATTAGCCAGGGGGTAGGAGTGGTGTCCCTGCCCAAAGCTTGTGGAAGGCTGGAGAGGGATGGCACGAGACAAATGGCTTGGTCTCTGTCTTTGGTCCATCCCCTCCAGGGTCCCTAGGGTCGGCCGCTGTCGGCAGACAGGCTACTGGGCTAGATGGACCTTTGGTCTGACCCAGGACAGCCATTGTAAGCTCAGGGCTCAAGGTCGGGGGTCTCAGTGGACCACCTTGATTTTCATGCACACCTGCTCCTGGGTGGCCAGGCTGGCAGCTCTCCTGCCCTAGACGGCCGCTTTCCTGTGCCTAGTGCGGAGATCGTGGACGATGTCCGCACTAGACCAGGTGTGTGCCCGCCTCTTGTGGTTCCGGGCAAGCTCCCAGGAGCCGCCAGCCTGGTCCTGGGAAGAGGGGGAGAGCTGGGGGGCATCGGGTGGCTGGCTCGAGCAGTGCCAGGTGCAGGGTCTCTAGCTGGGTGCTGGCAGGCTTGCACCTGGCACGGGCATCGTAGCCAGCCCATGCCCCTTTAAGGGGTCTGGGGCTGGGAGGGGGGCAATAGAGTTTCCCTGGTGTTGGCCAGAGTGGCCACCAGGGAAAGCTGGGGAGGGCTAGCCTCCCACTAGTTCGAATTAAGGGGCTACACACCCCTTAATTCGAACTAGTAAATTTGAATTAGGCTTAGTCCTCGTGGAATGAGGATTACCTAGTTCGAACTAAGCGCTCCGCTAGTTCGAATTAAGTTTGAACTAGCGGAGCGCTAGTGTAGCGCCTATGAAAGTTAATTCGAACTAACGTCCATTAGTTTGAATTAACTTTGTAGTGTAGACATACCCACAGACTGCAGTTTGATTTCTCTCTCTCTCTCTCTCTCTCTCTCTCTCTCTCTTTGTCAAGCTCTCTTATGGTAAAGGAGCTTGGGGTACCTCTCTGGAAGAATTCCATGTGCTTTCTTTCTCAGTTCAAGAAGAAAGAGGTTTTCACTTGGTGGTGGCAGCCTATCTCCCAAGGCCAGGGAATCTGTGACCTTGGGGAGGTTTAAGCAGAAGCCTATAGAGGCAAGGTATTCTAAGGTCTCTTATGGGTCCCCACCTTTGGCACTCGGAGTGCCAGAGTGGGGACCAGGTTGGACAGAAGATCTTCACTAAACCTGCTAAACTGACGGCCAGTGGCTTGATCTGATCTGAGAGCTGTAGATATAGCTTAGATTTGGGAGATGATTTAATGTACTCTGAAAATTACTGGCTGAGGCAAAATCCTTTACATTAAAGAAACCCAGCCCCCAGTGCCTCTGTGCCCAGGTATGTCTCCACTACAAAATTAAGTCAACCTACGTTATGTCAACATAGAGTCACCACAGTAATTAAATCCCTTTTGCAGGCCACACAATGCTCCTTGTGTTGGCAGTGCACGTCCTTACCGGGAGCACTTGAACTGATTTAACTGTCAGGCTAGGGCATTGTGGGATGCTTCTGAAAGGCAGTAGTGGTCTACATGGACACTGCATTGAACTGTCTAAATCAGCCTACGCGGTACCTCTCTTGGAGGTGGAGTTATTAAGTTGCCGTAATGGGCAAGTTACACCGGGAGCTGTAAAAGTTACATTTTAGAGCAGAACAGGCTACAGAGTTTGGGCAAAGTAAACTGCTGTGTGTCGAACAGACCACGGTAGAGAGGTTTCTCTACTTATAGAAGAACGAGGCAGCTGTCTATGGTGGCAGATTTGGTCTGGTCACCTCTTGGCCAAGCCAAATCTGCTGTCCAAGGTTTACGGGTAGGGCCTGGCCAAATTCACGGTACAGGTTGGTATAATTCACAATCAGAGGATTCTAAAATTCTTAACTTGCACAGGCACTGAAATCTGATATTTCACAGCAGTGTAACCGGGGGGGGGTCCTGACCAGTGTCCCTCTAAGCTGCGGGAAAGCCCAGGGCTCCGTGCACTGAGCTCACTGGCTGGGCAGGCCTGATTAATCACCTGGGAATCTGGGCTGCCGCGCAGCTTAGCGGGAAGACTGGTCCTGAGCTGTGGGAGGTGTTTTCAAGGCTATTCTAGGGGGGATGCAATATCGCCCCCCCTTACCTCTGGGCTGCTGCTGAGGGCAGTGCTGCCTTCAAAACTGGCTCCCAGCCAGCAGTCGTGGAGCTTCCTGCTGCGGGAAGGGCGTCTGACATGGCCCGAGGAATGACCTTTGAGGAGACGAGGAAGTCACATCCCTCTCCAGCCCAGCCGGGACTGGCAGTTGGAGCCCAGAGCAGATCCTGACCAGGATGCCCCCAGATCTGCCTCTCCCTGACTCTGGACACAGCACTTGGGGGCTAAAAAGGCCTCAGGACAGCTGTGTGTGTGTTGGGGGAGGGGTGACCATGGTGTCTCTGGGCAGTTGCCCACGTCACCCATCTCTAAGGCCAGCTCTGCCCCCCCCCCAAGTGAGGATCCCCTCCCTCCCTTCCACACCATACCCCCTTAATTTCTGTGTTGCTGCTGGTGCTTTCAGAGCTGGGTACCCCATAGGCAGCACAGAAGTAGGAGGACCTACTTCAACAGCCTAGGGTTGGGGTCAATGGCGTTGCATTGACGCAGTGTCAGTGCAGACATGCATTGCTTATGTTGACTGCTACTAGCTTTCAGGAGTTGTCCCACAATGACCTGCAGTGACAATGACCTACCAAGCCTGCTTTCCCAGGGTCTGCCACATGCTCTTCACCGCTGTGACTTTGGGAAGGCCCAGCCTATGAGGAGAGGATCATGGCACTGACGTTTTGCCTAGTGCAGCAGAGTGTCTTGCATGGCCTCTGACTCATAACTAACTGCTGTTTCCTGAGGACATGGAGGTAAAGGATGTCGGAGCACAATGATTTTGGCAGTGAACGTTAATCTATTCTTCTTTCAACACACTAGTGTCAGTGAATTTCAAATGCATTATATTAAATATTGATTTTCTATGGCTCCAATTAGTACCTGAAGACAGAAGTGTCCCGAGGCGATACTCAAATACGCCAGCTGCTTTTTCAGGTTCTCAGTCCCCTCTCCCACATGCCTCCCCATCCCACAGACACTGCCACACGGCCAAGAGAGAAATGTTTAGTGGTTAGAGCATGGGATAGGGAGCAGGATCCTGGTTCCTATGCCTGGCTTTGCTGCTGATTTACTATGACCACGGGCTAGTCAATGTGTCTTGCTGTGCCTTGGTTTGTCCCATGGTAAAATGGAAATAATAAAAATAATGAACACAATGACTTTGCCTCAGGTTGTGTCAGAGAGTTTACAGTCAGAAAAGCCCAACAGACCATGTAGGTCTGATTTCCATATAGTACCTGGACACAGTGTATAGCACTGACACATCCCTCTAATACCCCCAATGCCCTTAGGTTATGTCTACACTACAGTGTTATTTCGAAATAATGCGTCTACACACAAAATGCCTTTCAAAAGAGCATTTTGCTATTTCAGAATAGTGCGTCCACACAGAGTGGACTCAATCGCATTTACAGCTGGCCGGAACGAGTTCCAGCAGGGGACCAGGTCAGGACTTAATGTGTGGGGGCTGCTGCCTGAGGCTATCTGAGGTCTGTGCTTAAAGGGACCCTCAGCCCCCCAGACAGCCAGTTCTCAGGTTTCCCTGCTTGCTTGCTACCTCGATGAGGGACAGCAAAGCATTTTGTCTCTGCGTGCTCTGATTGCCCTCACTTGGGTCACCACAGCACTCTGCAACATGGAGCCAGAGCTGCCCCTGGGCACTCTGGTGCTTCTCTTGGACACATTGCTGTGAGCCTGGCTGCACTTTCTGCGGGCTGTGATCCGGAAGGTCAATCAGGGGGCTGTCAGTATCCAGGAGGCCCTGCCAGAGAGCTTCCACCCTGAGGAACATTAAGAGCCTCCCTGGTCTGCCCCACTGGAGGCTTGTGCCTCATTCCTCCCTCACGTCCTTCCACTTACCCCTCCCTAGCCCCCTTTCCTGATGTAAAATAAAATACATGTATTTTCATGAATACAAACTCTCTTTATTTAACAAAACTGAGGTGTGTGTGTGTGTGTGTGTGTATGTGTGTGTGTGTGTGTGTGTGTGTAATGAAACTCTGTTGAGACTGGGGAAAGGAGGTGGGAGAAGGAAGGAGAGAGGTTGGGAGAGGGGAGGGGGAAACCTGGGAGGAGGGAGCTGAAAGGAGGAAGCAAGGAGAAGAAGGGGGAGGGGAAGCTCAGGGCTCAGGGTTGCGGGTCTTGCCGGACCAAATTGATTTTCATGCAAACCTGCTCCTGGGTTCGCATGTGGCCTTTGGAGGCCAGGCTGGCAGCTATCCTGCCATAGACGGCCGCGTTCCTCCATCTAGTGTGGAGATCATGAACGTTGGGAGCATCCCCTCCAAACCTGAATAAGGTCCATAATCTCCACCCTGGACCAGAGGGGCACCTACCTTCTCTGGGCCCTGGCAGGCTCCTGGGAGCTGGCAGACTGCTCCTGGGGAGCGGTGGAGGGCTGGCTGCCAGTGGCTTGCTGGCTTATGTTTTGGGGCCACTGGGTCAGGGGCAGTGACTGCTGGCTCTGGGCTGGTAGGTTGGAGCTGGCACAGCCACTGTGGCCAGAGTCTACCCCTTTAAGGGCTCTGGGGAGGGGAGGAGGGAGAGGAGTGTTCTTGGTTGAGACCGGAGTGGCCACCAGGGCACCCTGGGAAGGCTGGAGGCCCCCTATTTCGAAATAAGTGTCTACACAGCACTTATTTCAAAATAGCTATTTCGATTTTGGAGTTATTCCTCATAGAATGAGGTTTACCAAATTCGAAATAAGCACTCTTCTATTTTGAAATAAATTTGATTGTGTAGTTGCTAGGAAAGTTATTTCGAAATAAGGGCTGTTATTTCGAAATAACTTTGCTGTGTAGACATACCCTTAGTTAGACACAGACTAGGGCTATGTCTAGACTACAGGGGTTTTTAAAAAAAAAAGTGGCCTTTTTTCGAAAAAACTTCACCTGCGTCTAGACTGCCGCCATGTTCTTTTGAAATTAAATTGAAAGAACGTGGCAGATTTTTCGACAGCGGTAAACCTCATTTTATGAGGAGGAACACTTTTTTTTTAAAGAGCTCTTTCAAAAAAAGGCATTCTTAACCTCCAACAGGGCTTTTTCGAAAGAGAGCATCCAGATTGCCTGGGTGCTCTCTTTCAAAAAAGCAAATCGTTTTTTCAAAATAGTTGTGGCTGTCTAGAAGATCTCTTTCGAAAGAAACTTTTTTGAAAGATTTCAAAAAAGCTTCTTTCGAAAGAAGTGTGTAGTTTAGACATACCCTATGTGAGCAGCAGAGTGCTGTGGGGAGGAGAGATGGAACAAGACCCTGGCAGGTAGCACTGGACAATAATTTCCCACTGACATTTATTTCTGATGGAAAATTGAAGTTTCAACAAAATGATTTTTTTTTCATAGAGAGACTCTGCTTCCCTTGTCTTCATGTTCTGTAGTTGGAAATTCCAAAACACAAAGTACAAATTTTTCAGTTTCCGGTTCCTGCAAATGAAATGTTTGTTCTATTTTTGCAAGGAGACATTGTCATCCCCTTCTGAAGAAAAAAATCTCAGTGAAATTGTTTTTTCTGACTTTTTCCATGGAAACCTTCCATTTTTGTTGAGCCCTACTGGAGAGCCTGGAAGGATCCACCATTCACTGATATTCGGACATTAGGATTTGGGCTTCTCTTCATGTGGGAGCAAGTGGAAATTAGGGTCTGGACTACACTGCAGAAACAGGCCACTGTAAGGTGGCATACAGCAGCCTACACATGGACGTGTTTACACTCCCACTGCTAGAAGTGCCCTGCTATGCTGCCTTTGTAACTCCACCTCCCTGAGCGGTAGGGTTGCCAGGTATCTGGTATTGACCCGGACAGTCCAATATTTTCGCCTCATGTCCAGTAAAAAAAAATTCAGAAAATACCGGACACCTAAAATATCCGGCAATTTCTGATTTTTTTCCCTGCCAGGAGGCGAAAATACTGGACACCTGGCAACCCGACACACACTCAGCAACCAGGCACAGTCTCCCCCTCCTCCCAGACCCTCAGACCTCCTGCTTGCCTGGTTCCTCAGGGAAGCTGTCTTCTGGCTCCAATCAAGAAAACAAGATGGCTGCCGGCAAAAAGCCTAAAGACTTTTCTTAAAGGGGCCACGCTGTTTTAATGCTGTTTTATTTTTATGTATTTATTTATTTATTTTGCTTAATTACTCTCGGGGACCTTTTTTTCTTTTTGCTCAACAACTTTGGTCTCGCCCTTTTTTCTCTCAACATAATTTTTTCCCCAGTGGTGTTCAGTATTTTTAGTTAAGCCAAACCAAAGCAGGGTCGGGGTCAATGGAGTTCCATTGACACAGTGTCCAGTAGACCCGCATTGCTTATAGTGACAGTTATGGGCTTTCAAGAGCTGTCCCACAATGACCCACACTGACAAGTGTTCCCAGGGCTGATGAGAGACTTCACTGGGCCCTGGGGGAGCTGGTTCTGGGCCCCCTGGAAGAGGAGGTTGGGGGCTAGCCTCCACTAGCCAGCCCTTCAGAGCCACTGGGGCTGGAGGACGTGCGCTGCCAGGGGCGCTGGTGGCAGTTTAAGGAGGCTGGGCTCCAACTGCTGCTGCTCCTCTCTGAAAAAACCTGGCCCTGGGAAGCTGCCCCTTTTGCCCCCTCATCAGCAGCCCTGAGTTCTCCTGGTGAGGATGCCTGCACCACAACCCATGGAGCAAAGCGTAGTCATGCACTGCAGCAGCTATATGCTAATGTAAATCAGTCATCTTAATTTTGTAGGGTAGACATAGTCTCAAATTGTCCCTGCACTGGAATCTGTGTTTAGTCCTAGTTTGCATGACGGAAATTGACCAACATAGCTATTCCAATATGATTGAGCTATTGCAGAATAACTCCCCCGCACAGAGCTTGTATTCCAGAATAAAAGTGATTTGATTCCAGAATTACACTGCTTTGGGAGTCTATCTTACTCTCCAATGGCTGGGCCAATTGATTTTCCGTTGTAGGCAAGATCAGAAGAGGGTACAGGACTGAAAGTTTCTTTGCCATCAAGGCTGATGGAATCTGTAGCATAGATGGTCCTAAGCTGTATGCTTGTAGCTCCTGCTTTCAACTGGTTTGATTTTTAAACTCTGCTTTTTACTGCTAGCCTGCTTCCATGAACCTACCTGCTTATTTGTTTGTTTTACCTCCAGTCCTGTACAAACAAGCCAGGATAGGACTTTGTGGCTTATTCATTGACTAATGACAGCTTATTTTTTCTGTCATCAACACTAGTACAGTGCTTATCTTTAAATCAACTAAAATTGTACTCTCAATGTAAATGGGAACAAATTTCAATTCAATTTTCCTATTCATCTTTGCTTTCAAGGCAAAAAAAAGTCTGAAAAGAGAATGACACGGCTTTTCTTCATGCACCCATAGAGAATAACACTCCTGTGTATTGATCTTTGCTAGAGTCATCCTAACTCTGTGCAATACGAAGGGGGCAGGTATACCTATAATGCAGCTCATGCAAACTCTAGACAACTCTCCCATTTACACAGGCGCTTTCTGCGATGAGCTCTCACAGCATGACCAGTCGGAATGCTAGCCACTGGGAAGCTAGTGCTCTGGGCCTTCCACTTGCCTTTGGGAAAGCTGAATGGAAAATTATGGTTTTGAAAGAATTTCTTGCTGAAAGGTTGTCATCACCTTCCCTTTTGTTTGTTCCCCAAATGGAGAAGCTCATTCAGCTGTCTGATACTTCCTGGAGCTTTGAAAGGGGAGGGGCACATGTTTGCAGGGCAGCAGAGATCACAAAACACTGAGCAGAACCACCAGGATACTGG
Organism: Pelodiscus sinensis; assembly: GCF_052426305.1. NCBI lineage: Eukaryota > Metazoa > Chordata > Testudines > Trionychidae > Pelodiscus > Pelodiscus sinensis. Next base: position 12,064,560 of record NC_143080.1, on the reverse strand, counting down.
TGGAGGTCAGTTCTCTTGACAAAACAAACAGCAGAGTCCATACTGACTCTGTCTTTTCCCCTTCCCTTTATTGTCAACAAAGATCTCTCACAGGGGTGGAAGTTTTTTTTTCCACCAAACCTAGGTGTTTTTTCAGACAAAAATCAAACTGTAGTGCAAATGCTTTCATTGTTTTGTCACCAAAAGGTAGATTTTGGCGACAAAGCATGCCAGTGTAGACAAGCTCTTACAGTAGGCAGTGAAAGTTATGCATGTAAGAGCTTCTAGCTAAAACCAACTCACCTGTTACAGGCGTTACCTGGAAAACCAAAAGGCCTAATTTGAGACTTGGTTGCATTTTTGGTCAGCAAATAATAGGCATGCTGCAGAGTATAGTTCTTGCCAGCCGCGGTGTAGGAGCACTGAGGTTTGTGATGAGAGAAGAGGATGGTCTCGATATCTCATGGCAATACAGAAACGAGCAACGAATCAATCTGGCACTGAGCTTACTACAAGGATTTCTCAACGGGAATAGAGTAGAGGATTTCCCCTTTGAGAGGAGGAGAGACTGAAATCAGGGCATGGGGTTAGTCTTTGTTTACTGAGCTGGGCTGCAGCATGATTGATCCAAAGCTTTGCTAATAGGAGAGGAACAAAAGTACCACGTGTCCTGCAAGGAGGAGGGAATGATTTTATTTCCAGACAGTGAATGTTACTCATTGCAACTGTCCCTGAGGGCAAGAAGCCAGCATCACATGGTATGAATTTTAAAGGTTACGGACGTGTGTCTGGTCCCCTCGTGCCCCACCCCATTGATCCTCAGAAATGAGGGGTTAGATCCTCCAGAAGACAAAGCAGATTATGATGCTTAACTCTTGGGTGCCAGGCCACCCCGTGGAATTCACAGCACTGCAGTTGGCACACAGGTTTGCTGTGTGAAGGAGCACCTTAGAATGGGGTTCTCACATGCAGGGAGCCACCAGAGCTAAGCTTGCCAGGAGGAAACCTGACCTCCAGTCTGACAGAGCCACTTGGTGCAGCATGGGGATGTAGTTCAGCGAGGGGCCAAAGGCATTACAATTCCCCTTAGCAATGCGGAACCGCAGTTAGCCAGCTTAATGAGAAACTGGCCCTAAATGGACTATCTCGCCATTTCCCAATCAAAGGCTTTTCTGCACCTTTTGCTCCGCGAAAAAATGTGGCATTTCAACTTTTCATCCTGTTTCAGGATGAAAACAAACATTGAATTGCCCTGGGAAAGAAATTCTAGTTGTCTGGCAGAGAGGTAACTGTAAATCAGGCTGGCCATCTCCCAGGCAACGGCCTCCTTGTCAATTCCCAGGGCTCCCTACTGACAGCCATGTTCTCGGCTGACAGTCACCTTTCCGGGGATATTCTGAGAGCCACACACGCTACTAGTTGAAGCTCCAAGACCAGACATAGCGACTGTCGCTAGCTAGTGCTCCTCAAGAGAGCGGCACAATAGATCAATGCCTAGAAAGCCACGACATCGGGCACTTAAGGTGTGTGTGTAACATACACCCATTTAGTGTGGGGCTCTTGCCCACTCTAGTGGTGACTGAGCTGCATGTACAGATGAGCCTGCGATAGAAATGTAGCCTTGTTAGTCTGGGGTAGCTGAAGCAAAATGCAGGACAATGTAGCACTTTAAAGACTAACAAGATGGTTTATTAGGTGATGAGCTTTCGTGGGCCAGACCCACTTCCTCAGATCAAATAGTGGAAGAAAATAGTCACAACCATATATACCAAAGGATACAATTAAAAAAATGAACACATATGAAAAGGACAAATCACATTTCAGAACAGGAGGGGGATGCGGGGGGGGGGAGGAAGGAAGGTAAGTGTCTGTGAATTGATTATATTAGAGGTGGGGAGAGTGGGATGTCTGTGAGCTAATGGTATTAGAGGTGATAATTGGGGAAGCTATCTTGGTAATGGGTAAGATAGTTTGAGTATTTGTTCATTCCTTCTCGGAGAGTGTCGAATTTTAACATGAATGACAGTTCAGAGGATTCCCTTTCAAGTGCAAATGTAAAAGGTCTTTGTAGCAGAATGCAGGTGGTTAAGTCATTGAGAGAGTGTCCTTTCTGGTTAAAATGGCAAGAAACTGTTTTTTCTTTGTGATCTTGTCTGATATCTGTTTTGTGGGCATTAATCCTTTGGCGAAATTGTCCTGCATTTTGCTTCAGATGAGCCTGCAACATCCTTAATCGGCTGAAAAACCAGGGTAAGCTCACAAGCTTGTCTCTCTCTCAAACAGTAGGGCTATGTCTACACTCGCGGCTTCTTGAGCAAGTACGGCCGTTCTTGCACAAGAATCTGCAGAGCGTCCACACTGCCCGCCCGCTCTTGCGCAAGGAAATCTACAGTACGGCATGGTAAGAGAGGGCTCCTTGTGCAGGAGCTACGCTCTTTTTTTATCAGGTGTAATCTCTCTTGTGCAGGAGCTCTTGCACAAGAGGGCAGTGTGGACGCTCGGCAGGGATTTCTTGCGCAAGAAAGCCCTGTGGCTAAAAGGCCATCAGAGCTTTCTTGCCCAAGAGAGCGTCCATACTGCCATGGGAGCTCTTGCTCCCTCACGCAAGATGTTCTTGTGCAAGAAGGCACCAGTGTAGACATAGCCTAAGAGCTATTACCCTGCACTCCTTATCTCCCCACAGGAAAGAGAGGCATTTTAGCTTGGTATAATGACAGTAGATTCCCAGGTCTCTACCCCCAGCCACTGATAACCCACTCACGGATGGGGTGACACACACATGGCTCTGGACTGCACTTCTGGGGGGACTCAGAGATTTTTCAGAGCCTGGGTGGGGGAATCTTTCATAAATTGTAAAATTATTTTAAGAGAAAAGTTGATGCCTCTTTTTAAATTCTCCCCCCAAATCTGATTTGCTTTGATCTTTAACACAGAACTCGATGTTCCTGTTGTTTGAAATGATGCTGATGATCAGTTCTGTGCTTTCCTTGCACTCATGGTGGACACGGGCCAGATTCTGTGTGACCCTAAAGTGAGTTAGTCGGTGTTAGCTGGTGACGCAGGTATAATCAGTTGCACACATATAAATGGGGAACGACGACCTAGGAAGTAGTACTGCAGAAAGGGGCCCTAGTGAATCATAAACTAAATATGAATGAACACTGTAACACAGTTCCAAAAGTCCCCAAACATTGTTCTGGGATGTATTAGTAGGAGTGTTGTGAGCAAGATGTGAGAAGTCATTCTTCTGCTCTACTCTGCACTGATTGGCTGTGTCTACACTGGCAAAATATTTCGGAAAATCAGCCGCTTTTCCGGAAAAACTTGCTAGCTGTCTACACTGGCTGCTTGAATTTCCGGAAAAGCACTGACGATCTAATGTAAAATCATCAGTGTTTTTCCGGAAAAACTATGCTGCTCCCACTCGGGCAAAAGTCTTTTTCCAGAAAACTGTTCCAGAAAAGGGCTAGTGTAGACAGCATAGTAGTATTTTCCGCAAAAAAGCCCCAATCACGAAAATGACGATCGGGGCTTTTTTGCGGAAAAGCACGTCTACATTGGCCATGGACGCTTTTCCGCAAAAAGTGCTTTTCCAGAAAAGCGCCCTGCCAATCTAGACGCGCTTTTCCGAAAATGCTTTTAACGGTAAACTTTTCCGTTAAAAGCATTTCCAGAAAATCATGCCAGTGTAGACGTAGCCATTAGGTCTCAGCTGGAGTACTGTTTCCAGTCCCAGTGCCTCATTTCAGGAAAGATGTGGACAAACTGGAGAAAGTCCAGAGAAGATTATTAAAGGTCTTAAAACAAGGCCGGTGAGGGAAAATTGAAAAAACAGGGTTTGTTTCGTATGGAGAAGGCAAGACCGAGCAGGAACACGATAACAGGTTTGAAGTACATAAAAGGTTGCTACAAGGAACAGGGAGAACAAATGTTTCCCTCAACCTCTGAAGATAAGAAGCAATGGGACTGAACTGCAAAAATGGCAGTTTAGGTTGGATGCGAGGGGAAACTGCCTAATTGTCAGGGTATGTCGGCAGCCCTGGAAATTTGCAATACGTTGTCCGGGGAGGTTGCAGGTTAGACTCTTGTAAGGAACGGTCTAGGTCAGAAGGAGCAAACTGTGGCCTGCAGGCTGCAACCGACCTCTGAGCCATTTGAATCTGGGGAACAGGGTTGGGACTTGCCCGGCTCTGTGTGGCCCCTGCAAGAAGCTGCGTTCCCCCTCTGGCTCCTGTGTGTAGGGATGGCCAGAGGGTTCTGTACATTGTCTCTACCCCCACACACTGGGAACCACGGGCAATGGGAGCTGTAGAGACATGCCTGGGCAGCACACAGGCTCCTGGCTTCACATCCACATAGGAAGGGGAACATGTCACTTCTTCCAGAAGCTGCATGAGGAGCAAAGCACTTTCCAGAGCCTGCACTCCGAGTCCCAGCCGCTGCCCCAGCCCTGTCCCCCCCAAACCCACCAAACCCTTTGATCCCAGCCCAGAGCATCCCTCATCCAGCATTTGAGTGTGCAGCTAATACACTGAATCCAAATACCCCACATTGGGGTTTAAAACTCTGGCCAGTGAACTGGGATGGGCTTTTTCATTTGTCCGGGCCTGCTTCTCCTCTCGCTTGCACTGGTTTTACACCTCCCTGGCTGCTCGACTCCCGGTGGTATAAGAGGGGACAGCACCAAGACCCAGAGCAACTCCTGGTCTACACAAGTCAGAGGAGAATCCCCACCTGGAATTCACAGTGACCTGCACTGGGTTTTGCCTCCATCCATCTGGCAGCTGCACACAGCAAGAGGCAAGAGACAGGCCTCGCCTTTGAAACACCCAGTCAGCTCCACAGACTGAACCCAAGTTCACTGACGTATTAATAGCAGGGTCTGAAATCCAAGGGCAATAGAACGAAGCTCCCATAAGCCAGGAACACTGATTCATCAGGTGCATGCCCTCAGATTTATAGCCACATGTGCTCTGCCGTCCTTGTGAGCACAGCACCGGCTGCTTCTCTGTCAAGGGCTTGTTATGTATCAAGGCAAAAAGCACTTGGCTCACGCAATCAGCAACTGAAGGTTTAAACACATAAATATCATGTGACTCAACATCCTTTCCCTCTATCCCCCAATGCCAGACACCACAGTGGCACTCAGCACTTCATCTGGAGATCACCAGGCACTTCAGTATCATTATCCACATGTTATCGACAGGGAAACTGAGCCATAGGCAGGTGCTATTTCTTGCCCAAGGGCACCCAATAGGCAGAACTGGGAATAGAACTCAGGCCTTCTAACCCAACTTTACCCCCAACAGAGTCCCTAGGTGCACAGCTGAGTGACTAGCTTGCGCTACTGTGGCCACACTGCACTTTTTAGTGTGCTAGCCTCACTCTGAGCTAGGAAACACTCCCCCTGCTGCAGCACAGATGTTTTGAGTTCCCAGTGTGAGGCCTGGGTTTACTTGGGTTTTCATAGACCTACAGCTGGAGGGCAGAGGAGACATAGTGGAAGGGGGCCAAAAATCTGTTTGTGTCACCCTCATATGGGTGTAAAGTGGCTGGACTTCCCCCAGGAGAAATGGGAAGAGACTCAGGTCCCAGGTGCCACAGCCAGTCAATCAATTCAAAACAAAAAAGTACCACATGGAGAATTTCAATTTCAAAAACCTGGTTTTACAGGGTTTTTTAAAGTGATATTTGTATATTCCTGGCAGGCTGCCAGAATCAAATTAGGTTATACACTTAGTGAAATTGCAAGTTAATAGGCAGCTTTTTCTTCAGACGAACCAATACTTACTCTTTAAAGTTTAATCAAGAAATGAAATTAGGAGTTAAAGATCTCGGGCTTTTAATGGCATTTTGCTTTTAAATAATACAGTGAAGTTTTAACTCCCCCTGCCCCCAGCAGGGTGGAACCTTTTGGGTTAGTACGGCTTTGCGGACTGCTCTGGATACTCAATGGTTTTCTGCCCCAATCAGGAGCTGACTTAAGGGCAGATGGGTGGGTTGATTCAATGGGGGCAGAGGTTATACCATAGGTGAGAGAAATAAACCACTTCCACATAGGGCGGGAGGATGTTACAGAGCTTGTTATGAGGAGGGCCCTGAATTCTTCACTGGGGCTCCAACAATTCTCAGTACACACAGCTGATGCCCCTGATCCCCTAACCGTGGCACCCCCGATACTCCACACAAGCATTGTTGTTAACACCCCTTACTCCCAACCTGCTGCTCCCCTACATGGAGTAGCAGCAGCAGAATATGACAGGGAAACCACATGGAACCTCTGCCTTTTTCCCCACAGCACTTGCAATGAGGGTGCAGAGAGGTACTGCCAGCAGCTGGGGAGCCCCCAGCCAGGATGCTATCCAGCAGCCAGGGTGTATTTTCCTTCCTGTCAGACACAGAGCCTTGGGCGGAGGCTTGTCGCTGACACTTTGCTGGATGCGTGAGGGCAGCTTTCCCATCTCCCTCAGAGTAACTGTCTCGGGCTCTCTGCAGACTCCGGCAGGTGCCGGACACAGGTTCAATCGTTTCTTCCTGACCAGGAAGGCTCGAAACATGTTTTTGCTTTTCAGATGGAAGCTGAGGGGCTGAGGTCGCTGCTTGGTTCCAGGAGTTGGAACCCTGTAGGGATCCTGGCCCTTAATCTAGACATGGATGTGGACACAACCACTAAGCAATGAACCGAGACCCCACCAATCCATGGAACAGCAACCAGAGGCTGACAACCCTCCATCACCAACCCTCCATCACTTCCAAACAGAAATGAACCCACAGCCTAGAGGCAAAAGGCGTCCTGCCTCGTTCCCAGAGCTGCTGGCTGGTGGCTGAGAGGGCTGGTGCATTTTCCTCCTTTGTTGGGGGTTTTTCCTTCTCAGTTTCAATGTGTGTAAATGAGCACACCCTGGTGAGCGATGAGTTCATGCATTAAGCATGCTCTCACGAGGGCATGTCACTCCATAAGTCACTCCTGGTTCATTTCCACGTGAGGACTAGGAGGCACCCGTCACAGACCAGAATATCTCCAGTGGGCTGTATTTTGGAAAGAATGCCTGTGGGACATGGCTGTTCCCTTCACAGTGGGCAAAAGCAGCCTCGTATCCTGCCTCAGCCTCCCGCAATGCCCCGCTCACACTGCTGTTCCATTTCTGATAAGGCCAAGAATGGGTTTGCACTGCAGTGCAATGTTAGCTAGATATAGGCACCGTGGCTGCCCTGATGCCGCTGTATTATTGCACAGGTGCTGGTTAAAATGCCGTCAGCCAAAAGTTTTCAGTGTTCGACACTCTGAAAGGAAACCTTGAGCACAGCCTGAATGTCTCATTCTGGGTGTGATGGAAATGAGGTTTGTGCAAACAGCGTAACAGGAGCGCCAAGTGACCCTTTTTCCCATTTGACCGTGCAAGCGTGTAAGACTGCCAGCCCACAGGCCATCTTCGTGCCAGAGCATGTTCTCAATCTGGCCTCGGGGACCTCGTGTCTCAGGGGAGTGCATCTGAACCCACCCCCCAAGCTGCCCTGTCCTGCCCGCTCCCCTATGGCACCCCGTCTCCCAAGAACTTGGCCTCAGGGGTTACCAGGGAGACATGGTGCAAGGTGACAGCAGTGACTAGGGAGTGGCAGCAGGAGTCACAGGGAAACATAAGAACATAACAGAAGAACATAAGAACGGCCGTACTGGGTCAGACCAAAGGTCCATCTAGCCCAGTATCCTGTCTACCGACAGTGGCCAGCACCAGGTACCCCAGAGAGGGTTGACCGAAGACAATGATCAAGCGATTTGTCTCCTACCATCCCTCTCCAGCCTCTGACAAACAGAGGCCAAGGACCATTTTATCCCCTGGCTAATAGCCTTTTATGGACCTAACCTCCATGAAATTATCTAGCTTCTCTTTAAACTCTATTATAGTCCTAGCCTTCACAGCCTCCTCTGGCAAGGAGTTCCACAGATTGACTACACGTTGTGTGAAGAAGAACTTTCTTTTATTAGTTTTAAACCTGCTACCCATTAACTTCATGTGGTATCCTCTAGTTCTTCTATTATGCGAACTAATAAATAACTTTTCTTTATCAGCCCTCTCCACACCACTCATGATTTTATAGACCTCTATCATATCCCCCCTCAGTCTCCTCTTTTCTAAACTGAAAAGTCCCAGTCTCTTTAGCCTCTTCTCATATGGGACCCATTCCAAACCCCTAATCATTTTAGTTGCTGATGCAGGGAACATGAAGGGGCCCAACCCATTGCTGCTGCCCTATGTCAACCCCCCCACCCCGGTAATCCCTAATGTTGGGTCCCAAGGCAGGGAGAGGATGGGGCAGTACAGTGATGGGAAGAGGAGAGGCTTGGGGGATAGGTTTGGGCATGCCCCCCCAGGGATCTCAGGCTGGATTGCAAATATGATCTGGCCCATACATTTGAGACCCCTGCCAGGCTTCCAAGCAGGAAAAGGAAAGTCTCCAGGTTCTGTGTGCTCCTCCCCACCTGGGTCAGTGTCATGCGCGGGCAACACGCAGGCTGATCTATGAAAAGAAGAGCTCTACGGCAAAGCTCTGTATTTAGCGGTGAGGATGTGATCCAATTCACCTGAGATTAGCCACTCTGCCACTCTGCCACTCACTGCCACTCACTGGCCAGAGAGGGCATCCGAAGGCTGGAGCCATCCTAGAGTTGGATTTTGGATTCATCCCCAATCAAAGGAAGAGATTGTGGCTCTTCTCATGCCAGCGGGAAGCGTTTCGGGGAAGCCCGTGGCCTGTGCAACCCAGTAAATGATCACAGTGACCCTAGTGGCCCTTCAGTCAGAGAGACGCCTGCACCCTGGGCCGCTTAAAGATTTAATTTCCCATTTCATCCAAACAGCTCCTGCCAGAGCACAGTGGCTGGGGAAGAGCATCCCCTGGGCACCTCTACCCTGCACATGAAGGAGTCATTGCAGTGTGGTGACCGTACTCGCAGGAGCTCTAGTTTAGCTGGCATGAGGAACAGCCGTAGCAAGGGTATGGCAGCACCAGCCAGCTCCCAGCCAAGGGTGACTTAGGCTCTGTTCTTGGGTTGCTGGACAACACCAGGCTTTGTACTGCTGCACCTCTGCCACTATTGCTGCCCAAAGCAGCTAGTGCAAATCCAACCTCCCATGCATCACTCACCTTTATTTGCAACCTAGACACAGCCTGTTTGCATTTCCTGTATTTGTAGTCAATCCGCTTGTGTTACCGTTTCTCTTTAGCGGTATGTTTGCCTGAGGCCACTGGTAAATCTGCTTGGGTTTACAAAGGCTGCCCGTGTACACCCACTTTCCACTGAGGAAGTAGTGAACCAATTAGTAAACGTGCGCTGCTTGTCTTGTGCAGTGCAAGTTGGTGTATTTCTGGGTATGTCTATACTACCCCGCTAGTTCGAACTAGCGGGGTAATGTATGCATACCGAACTTGCTAATGAAGCCCGGGATTTGAATTTCCCGGGCTTCATTAGCATAAAGCCGGCGCCGCCATTTTTAAAAGCCGGCTAGTGCGAACCCCGTGCCGCGCGGCTACACGCGGCACGGGCTAGATAGTTCGAACTACGTAGCCATTCCGAACTATCTCGGCACGGGCTAGATAGTTCGAACTAGCTAGCTATTCCGAACTATCTGTACGCCTCGTGGAACGAGGTGTACAGATAGTTCGGAATGGCTACGTAGTTCGAACTATCTAGCCTGTGCCGCGTGTAGCCGCGCGGCACGGGGTTCGCACTAGCCGGCTTTTAAAAATGGCGGCGCCGGCTTTATGCTAATGAAGCCCGGGAAATTCAAATCCCGGGCTTCATTAGCAAGTTCAGTATGCATACATTACCCCGCTAGTTCGAACTAGCGGGGTAGTGCAGACATACCCTCTGAGCCACAAGGCTGGGAGTTGGTGGGTTTTGGCTTGGGCCTTTCTCTTTGTGATTTGGAGTGGCGCTGGGAGCACTAATGCCATCTAGCTGGCTGTGGAGCACCACATGCTGTTGTGCGGTAAGGTCACGGTTCCTGGAAGGGTGTGCTGCTTGTCACTAGCAAGGCCGAGTGAGAGACAGCCCAGGCCAGAGCGTTAAGGAGTCCACAGTCCCAGGCAGGGAGAAGAAACATCTGGGCTTAAGAAGCAGCATGCAAGGGAGTTTGGCATTTGAATCCAGATCCAGCTTCAAACTTTGCTTGGGGCTCCCTCCTTTGAACAGGCCTGACCTAATCTCTTCAGTGGACCAGCCCTGCACTCTGGGCCAGTTTGGATTAGAATCTTTTTCCAGCCTCCAGGGCTTATTGCACAACTTGCCTTGTGGGAGTGCATGTGTGTGTGCCCATCTACACAGAGCTGTGGTTGTCTTGTGTTGCCTGGGTGCACGCTTGGTGAGAGCCACGCTAGCCTGACTCGGGAGCAGACACAGTCATTACTTACGTGTGACCACCTGGCTCAGCAACTGTCCAGAAACCTGCCTGCCTGCTCTCTACTGACACGTACAGCTCCAGTCCCTCTCTGCCTGCTGTTCTTGTCTGGACCAAAGGGGACGGAGGGCATGAAACCAGCCAAAGCCACTGCGAATGATGCTGCATTAATGAACTTAGCAGCACAGCAGGATAATTTGTAGCCCTGCAAACTTGGGAGAAGGAAGGCCTTGTTTAAAGCCTGCCCATTGCTCTATGGACCTGTTAGCCAGACAGAGTCCCTGAGGTTACGTCTCCACAGCAAGAAAAGGCCTATCTCAGGCTATGTCTAGACTGCAGAGAGGGAGACTGGAGGTATCCCAGAAAAGCTCTGCCATGTCCAAGGAACGCGTCTGCTTTTCCAAAAAAAATGCCAGAAAAGCGGACACTTTTTTAGCATCCCCATAAACCTCGTTTTACAAGGAAGAAGGGATGTTCGAAAGGAGGATTTTTCTGAAATCTGGCCCCGTGTGGCCAAATTTCAGAAAAGCCTCTTTCGGAAGTAAATCAGAAGAAGATACGCAAACTGCGCTTCTCTCTCTGGTTTATCTTTGTTGTGTAGACCCAGGCCTACAGACTTGGGCGCTTGCTACAGGGCTGAGAATAGCAGAGCAGACATTCCCATTAGGCTAGGGCCCGAGCTCTGACCTTAGTGCGGGAAGAGCTCAGAGTCCAGGCTTCCGCACAGCCCAAATGTCTCGGCTGCTGTTTTTACCCCCACAGCACAAGCCCCATGAGCTCAGGTGGGTTGACGCTGGCCCTGAGACTCGCAGCGCTGTGCTTAGTTCTGCAGTACAACAGAGGTGAAAGTCTCTGCAAGAAACTGGCCAGCTGGGGCACTCAGCTTCAGGGGGAGGGGCAGGGCTCCCAGCTTCCTGCAGGCTGCCACACTAGAAGCAGGCAGCCCGGCAGGTTAGAAGGGCTGGTTGGGTGGGAGCTCTGGGATTGCCCCAGTCCTGAGCCGCCCCTCCCTCCCCTGCACCATTTCAGGGGTGAGGTGGGAACTGCCGCCTCACTTTCCCAGGTTGCCGAATGGGTTTTTTTCTTTTCGCTGAGTAGGGAGTGAGGCAAAGTTCACAGCCTACTCTAGTGCCCAGATAAAAACCCCCACTGAGCGACTGGGGTAAGTGCAGCTGCGAACTTCAGCCGGTCATAAAAGGACAGACATAGAGAGAGCTTGGGCGTTTGGATCTGTGTCACTCCCAGGTGACAAGATCCGTTGGGGCACCTTTCCAGCCTTTCCCAGGCTGCCCGCTGCGAAGGAACTTTGTGTTCTAGCAGTTAAAATCTAAGGTGTAATAAGCTCTTCCTATATAACGGGGCATCTGTTGGCCTGCTGGCCACCCTCTGCGACGGGACTCCGGTCCTAGCAGTAAAGACACGGACGTTAAACCTTTTCTCGGAAGCATACACACACACACACTGCCCTGACCGTCGGCTGACAGAATTGTGCTATTAGTTCAAATACAGCAGCATGAAGCCTGTCACGATTGACATGGGTTTTAGCTGTATAGAAAAGGAGTTTGCCCGAGAGGGATGGGGCAACCCTAAGTGGGATAAAGAGATGTTAAGGAAAGACACTTGCATCTGGCTGTTAAAGGGTGTGTGGCAAGCAGCCTTGTACTAGCTACTGGAAGTTAGAAACAGAGCTTATCAGAGTGCAGAGAGAGAGATACGAACTCTGGGAGCAATGCCAGAACCTGGATACCCGGGTGCGAACCCTAAATAAAGACATGAAGCACCTACAGGAACGGCTCCTCCTGAGGCTAGAGAGGGGAAGGAGAAAGTAATTAATGGAGGAAAATGAGCTTTTAGAGCTGGCTTTAGAACTTTGCTAGTTCAAGCCCCCGCTCTCCCGCCTTCCACTGTAACCAAGATAAAACAGTACAGCATTCCAGCCAAAGCTATGGCTCCGGTCTGTGAACTAATTAAAGATCTGGAAAAACAGGGAATCTTAATTCGTACCTACTCCCCGTATAATTTGCTCAGGAAGCATGCTCGCTGGGAATGAGTCCCCCCCCCCCCTCATGAGGAAGCTCTGAGACAGCTGATAACAAGATACGCACTTATCAGTCTATAAGTCCGATTCACCCTAATGGGTCCCATTTCATTTGTACCTTACTGTAGGAAACACAAGGATGTCCTATGCCTAATAGCAATGAGAATACTCTTCTGTAATCACCACCAGGTAGATTTGAACCAGGGACTTGCAGAGTTAGTGCAGGGGCCTCTACAGCTCCAGCAATAAAGCCAGCTGGCTCTCAGCTCAGGCTGTAGAGCTCCCTTGCTCTTATCTCTCGCTGTACGTGATCTACGTGCCACGACATGGGACAGCTACCCACACTAGCACTACAGCTAAGCTACAAGCTTTTTCCAGAAGAGGAAATGCAAATGGAGCGCTCATTTCGATCCTTTTGGCAGAAGAGGTTTTTGCACAAAAAATCACTGTGTAATCGGCGCCTTTTTGCGCAAAAACCCCCTTTTGCACAAGAGCCCTTCTTCCTCAAGAGCCCTTCTTCCTTTTTTTCCATAGAATCCCAGGGTTGGAAGAGACCTCAGAAGTCATTAAGTCCAGCCCCCTGCCCAAAGCTGGACCAACCCCAACTCAATCATCCCAGTCAGGGCTTTGTCAAGCCGAGACTTAGAAACCTCTAGGGACGGAGATCCCACCACCTCCCTAGGGAACCCCTCCCAGTGCTTCACCACTCTCCTAGGGAAATAGTTTTTCCTCATATCCAACCTAGACCGCCGCCGCAGCAACTTGAGACCATTGCTCCTTGTTCTTCCATCTGTCACCACTGAGAACAGCCTCTCCCCATCCTCTTTGGAACCTCCCTGCAGGTATTTGAAGGCTGCTCTCAAATACCATCTTCCCCCCACCCTTTTGTCTTCTGCAGACTAAATAAACCCAAATAAATAAACCTAAATAAACTAAATAATCCCTCAGCCTCTTCTCATCAGTCACATGCTCCAGCTCCCTAATCATTTTTGTTGTCCTCTGCTGGACTTTCTCCAATGCATCCACATCCTGTCTGTAATGGGGGACCCAGAATTGGACGCAGTATTCCAGATGTGGCCTCACCAGTGCCAAATAAAGGGGAATAATCACTTGTCTAGATCTTCTGGAAATGCTCCTCCTAATGTACCCCAATATGCCATTAGCCTTCTTGGCTACAAGGGCACCCTGTTTACTCATATCCAGCTTTTCATCCATTGTAATCCCCAGGTCTTTTTCTGCCAAACTGCTGCCTAGCCAATCGGTCCCCAGCCTGTAACGTGCTTGGGATTCCTCCATCCTCAAGTGCAGGACTAGGCACTTGTCCTTGTTGAACCTCATCAGGTCTCTTTTAGCCCAATCCTCCAATTTTTCTAGGTCACTCTGGACTCTATCCCTACTGTCCATTGTATCTACCTCTCCCCGTAGCTTAGTGTGATCTGCAAACTTGCTGAGGGTGCAATCCATCCCCTCATCCAGGTCATTAATAAAGATGTTGAACAAAACTACCTCCAGAGCCAACCCTTGGAGCACTTTGCTTGAAATCGACCGCCAGCCAGACATTGAGCTGTTGATTGGTACTTGTTGAACCCAATAATCTAGCCAGCTTTCCAGCCACCTTACACCTTAATCACTCCTCCATCACCTGGAGAACTCCCGCACGAAACTCCCTGTTAGCTGCTCCTGTTCGCTAGGCTCCTGTTTGCTAACCTTGACTCCTGTACCCCCATCCCTAAATCCTGAACCCCACACACCACAGCCCCCTGCCCTGAGCCCTCTCCTCAGACCCCCTGCTCTGAATCCCCTCATACACTCCAACTTTGATTCCTTCATCCCTGTCCCCAGCCCTAAGTCCTGTACCCCCCCACACACACCTGAACCCTCTGTCCTGAGCCCCACACACTCCATCCAACACTTAAATTTCTTACAGGTACTGTTTTATGACCAACAACTCCCCACCCTTAGTCACCCCCAAAGGGCGGGCAGGTTGTGATAGAGCAGTGCCTGTAAGAAATGTAAGTTATTTTTACCCATTCAGTACAGACATACCCTCAGATACTAACTGGCCTGAATGAAAAGTGAGCAAGTTTGAGGTTCCAGTTGTAGGGCTAAGCAATGTTTTCTATTGAAAATGTTTCAGCAGAAAAGTAAAGTTTTGACAAATAATTTTTTCATGAAAAGTGTGTTTTCTGGGGAAAATTTTGATTGTTCATGGAAATATTCCATTTTCTGAGCAGCTCCCCAAGTGTATGGCTTTTGGTCTTGGTCCTAAATGCCTCTGTATGGGGTATAGTAGGGGATGAAAGTCTGGGAGCCTTCTCAGTTATATTGTACTAGGGTTGCCTTTGCTTACCTCGCCCCTTGTGTCAACATATGCTATGTTCGTGCTGTTATATGCCCATGTTTGTACCTGTCCTAGGGCCTGGTGTTTGCTCCAACCATAGGCAAATGGAGTCTATACATGCTTCCCAAATTCAAGTGGAGTTTGGGGAGAGATGGAAGGATCAAGGGAGGGCAAAAGGAAGTGGGTAAGTGATGGGGGTAGCAATTTGCATGGAATTGGGAGCGAGAAGAGCAGGAAGGAAGATTTTGCAGGCTACACCAAGAAGTCAGTCTGCATGCACATGGCTGGAAAGCCAGCTGCAGCTACAGCACCGCTGTGCATTGCTCTCTTGTAAAGTTCCTATTTAATTCTCGAAACATGGAGTCGTCTCCTGTTATTGTACAGCATGTGAAACATGAAAGAGTGGGCAGAGTGCTGTGGAGAGAGGTGTGTGAATAGGGCACTAAGGCCTCCTAACCTGCCTGATGGGGTTTCTATCTCCTCCAGTTTCCCCAGGATCATCTCATTTTTAAGGTAGTCATCCAAGGAAAGCTGCTACGGTGTTTAGGACTCTCTCCCAGCTGGCCAATTCCATGGGCTCAGGAGCATTTCTGATCTCCTGGCTTTTTATAGCTCTGAAGTGACAACCTGCTTGCTGTAAATAATTGGGATTGAATGGAAAGGTGGTGGCAGGGTGTGTGTGAAGAGGTGGGTGGGGATGGAATTGTGACAGCTTTTGAAATGACAAGTCAGTGGTACACATTCCCGGGTAGAGCCCACATTTCTGTCTGCTCCCAGCTGTCGAAATGTTTGTACAATGTGACATATCAAATGGTAGAACCCATGCGACTAACAACTTCTCTCTTTCAGAAGGGGAGGTGAGAGCTTCTCTCTCCTGCAAACGACATGTTGGAAAAGCTGCCCAGATTTCTCTTCAAAGTCAACTGTCTTGGGTTACTTGGTTTCTTTTTAGCAGGTCATGCAAATGCTGTGATGGTGAACGGAACCAAATTGACCGCATATTTATTATTATTGCCAGGAAGAGGCAGAGCTGAGATGAGAATGCTAGTTTTTCAGCTACTGCCTAATTCACTGGATCATGTGGTCTCCAAAGGGAGAAACGGCAGGTTGTGAAGAAAACAGGAGATCCCCAAAGCTGTGGCTCTCAAATTAGGCTGACTCTAGGGTGACACTGGAGATATGTGAATCCAAGCAGGTTAAACATGCTACAGATTAGAGTTGGGTGAATTTTGTCATGAAAATAGCTTTTTTCAGCCAAGCGGGTCAACTGAAACTAATTTTAAAGTTCAAGTCTTTGGCAAAAAGCTTTGTCTGGAAAAAGTCAGAACATCCTGGAATGTTGAAAGGTTTCATTTTGGCATTTCTGAAACAAAACCTTTCCACTTTTTGTTTTGGGATCTATGGATAATTAAAAATCCTTTAAATCTTTTAAAACCATTTACAAGACCCCAAATGAAACAACACTCCTCTCCCACTCCAAATTGCATTTACCAGTAGATCTACAGATCACAAATACCCTGCTTTGAGCCTCCAATGTGCTAATTACAAGAGACAGTTAGATATGCTGTGGACAGGTCATTGCTAAGAATTGACTCCAGTGTTGAAAACCCAGAGCTTCTGCTCCCTGCTCTAATGGCCTCATCTCTCTTCATTGGCAGCCAGTAGCACCAACTTCTCAACTTGGACAACCTGATGAAAGGTCAGTGCAATGATGCTGAAGTCAGTGGAGTTACTCCAGCCTTTCAGTGGAGTAGCAGAGTCGTTTAGCACATAGGTAATTGTACCTGAGATCTTCGACAGCACTTTTCCAGGGTAGGTCTCGAAGCACTTCACAGTTTATAATAGAGGACTCAAGTCATTGGTGAATCTCATGTTAGGATCTGCTCAGCAGTCAGCAGGTGGAACAAGTAATGAGCAAATCTCCAAAGATTTGCAGTGAACAATGCTCATATGGCCACCTGCGGGAATCCTTTTTGATCTAATATTTTTCTATGGAAGGAGGGTGTAAAACAAAGGCTTCTTGCCTGGGAAAGTCTATTTTAGCAATGGGAAGCCACCAGCCCTTTTTATTTTATCCAGGTCAGGATAAAGTCAGTGCCTAAAATAACAATAGCGCTGTAGGCTAAGAATCTGTTTGCAATACGTTTTTCAGTGAATTAGCACTTTCTTTTCATTTCAACTTAGTAACTTACTTTGATTTGTCTGTTGTCATTTGCAACCACTTAAATCCTGTTTGTACTTAAAAAAACTTTTGTTTACTATCAGGCACAGTGTAAATTATTGTTACCTGGGGGAACAACCAGTGTATGTATCTCTCTTTCATTGATAAAGAGGGTGAACATCCTCATTAGCTTTCCTTGTGCAAACTTTTACACAGGGAAATATGGATTTATTTGGGGTGGTTTCCTGGGTGCTGTGCCCTAGAATTGAATTCTTCCAGACCTGAAGTGGTTCAGTGTCTACATGCTCTTAAGACGGCATGGTAACCCCAACTCTGTGCTTTGTCTGGGAGAGACCAGAGGATCTGGCCCCATGGGACAGGGTGGTGGGGCGCCCCAGAGAGAAAGAAGGCGGGTGTCAGTGGCATAATCAACACACCAGGGAACAATCCCAAGGAATCTTCGGTGACTGTACCCCATCATACACAGCTCTAGTGAAACCACTGCAAGCTTCAGACAAGCTTTCCTGTTCCAACTGGACACCTTCTTCACTGAAAGGAGAATCTTCTTTCGCTGTGAGCAGTGTAAGGCTCCTGACACTCACAAACACAACAACCACAACCAGTATGAACCCAGAGATTTTTTTTATTAAAGCAAGAGATTTTCTCAATAGTCTCAAATATTCACAAATGTCCCTTACTATGTAGTCACATGAATCAGCAGAAAAATCATCTCAAAGAGTAAAGAAAATACATTATTCTATTAAAAAAGAAAAGCTATGACATATCCATCCCTTCAGACTCTATATAAAACATATATAAAACATATAACGGCCATTATTCTGGAAAAATAATACTGAACAAACATAGCAATTGCATTATTTAGAAAGAAAATTGAAATAACAGAGGCTGTGTCTAGACTGCATCCCTTTTTCGTAAAAGGGATGCAAATTAGACATATCGTAGTTGCAAATGAAGTGGGGATTTAAATCTCCCCCACTTCATTAGCATAAAAATGGCTGCCGCTTTTTTCCGGCTCAGAGCTTTGCCGGAAAAAAGCGTCAGTCTAGACGCGGATCTTTCGGAAAATAAAGCCTTTTCTGAAAGATCCCTTATCCCTCTTAAAATAAAGCTCGGAGCTTTGCCGGAAAAAAAGCGGCAGCCATTTTTATGCTAATGAAGCGGGGAGATTTAAATCCCCGCTTCATTTGCAATTGTGATATGTCTAATTTGCATCCCTTTTACGAAAAAGGGATGCAGTCTAGACACAGGCAGAGGGTTTTTTCCAGCGTTGGTAAACCTCATTCCATGAGGAATAACACCTCTTCTGAAAAAGCTCTTTCGGTGTGTGGATGCACTATTGCTGCTATGTTGAAACAGCCCCTCCCCAGGGCCATTCTAAGTTATTCCTCCCCAGTGCCTCCTGGGGCTCTAAATCAAAGTAGCACGTCCACATTAGGGGAGCCTGCCTCCGACTCATTTGGAGGCTTCCCTGTAGTATGGATGCTCTATTTCGAAATAAGCTATTCCAGAAGATATCTTCAGGTATGTCTACACTACAAAGTTAATTCAAAATAACAGCTGTTATTTTGAATTAACTTTAATAGCGTCTATACATGCAAAACGCTATTTTGAATTTAATTTGAAAGTGGAGCGCTTAATTCAAATTTGGTAAACCTCATTCTACGAGGAGTAACACCAAATTCGAAATAGCTATTTCAAATTAAGTGCTGTGTAGACACTTAATTTGAAATAGGAGGCCTCCAGCACTTCCCAGGGAGCCCTAGTGGCCATTCTTTTCCCTACGTAAAAGAATAAATGGACACAAATAAGGTATCAGGAATGGTAATATACAAAAACCTGTAGGAGACACTTCAATCTCCTTGGACACACAATAGCAGATATAAAAGTAGCCCTCCTGCAATAAAAAAACTTTAAAAACAGACTTCAAAGAGAAACCGCAGAACTATAATTCATCTGCAAATTTGACACTATCAATTTAGGATTAAACAAAGACTGAGAATGGCTAGCCAACTACAAAAGCAGTTTCTTCTCCCTTGGACAGGCTGTTATATTCAACACCCAAATGATATCAAAAGCTAAATATCCAGCACTTACAGCCCACTCTATTAGACTCATTTAGCACAGACACTTTGACAGGTTTTCCCCCTCCCTCTCTTTTTCTGCTTTTTATTTAAAGCTCTGTGCCTTTTGCTCTACATTTGTCATCTGAGGAAGTGGGTTGTGCCCCTGGAAGCTCATGATACTCTCTCTATATTTGTGGTTTATCTCTAAGGTGCTGCAAGACCACTGTTGTTTTTTAGGCTTCAGCATGTTTTTTAGGCTCCTTTCTCTGAGCCTCTGTCTTTATGGACAGAGAACTGGATCCAAGCTGTGAAATTCAGACCCAGGCCTGCCTTTCAGTGCATAGGGATTTGTGATTTATAGTTTTTTAAAGCCAGAAGGGACTGTTATGATCATTCGATCTGTCATCCCAGATAACAGAGGCTGTAAAATTTCATCTAGTCATTCCTATTTCATACCCCCTGCTTTGCAGTTGAATTAGAGTATATCTTTTAGAAAGACAGACAATATTAATTTGATATCAAGCAGCACAGAATTTATTGAATCTCTTCCTAAACTAGTCCAATAATTAATTATCATCATTGTTAAAATTTGCACTTTAATTCCAGTTTAAATTTTTCTAGCTTCAGTCTCCATCTTTTAAATCTCATTTATGACCAATTTCACTAGTTCTTCAGCAAGAGGATGATTTGTTTTGTTTCCTGGGAGTTCAATGTTGTTCAGTAGAATTCCTCTTGTAGGAGAAGTGAAAATTCCATTTCCCAGAATTGCGTGGCACTATATTTCTGATGATTTTTGTATGTTCCATGGTGATGAGGACAGGATATGTATGTACTTTGTACTTTGGAGTATAGCCACACACAAAAAAAAAAAAAAAAAAAAAAAGAAGACCTAGAAATAAAAAAGTTCCTGAACTTTTCTGAACCAAATTTTCAGAGCTCAAGCTTTTTCTTCTTTTCTCTGAACTGGTTTTCACATTGGAACTTCAGAAATATAAAGGAACAACAAACAAGGAAGGGTTATCTTGAAGCACAGAACTACAGGTGATGATCAAACTGATTTGAACAAACTGAGGCTACATCTAGACTGCATGTTTCTTTTGGAAGAAACTTTTCCAGAAGAAAACTTCCAGAAAAACTTTTTTCAAAAGAGAGTGTCTACACAGCAAAAGTGCAGTGAGAAAGAGAAGTCTGGGGGGTACATCAATACAACTGAAATTTGGAGAAAACTGAATTTTGGTTTTAAGTTTTACAGCGCTTTCTTATTTTTGTACTTTTTACACCCCAAAATTTCATCTCCAGCCCAGCTACAATTAAGTTGTTTAAACAAATGTGTTGAAATAATAGAAAAAAATTGTGTGTCCTTATATATATATATTTTTTTTAAAGGAGGTACTTTATAAAGAAAGGTTGAGAAACACTGATCTAGAAAACATGACCAAGAAAAAATTGGCTATGTTTCATCTGGAAAAGAGGGGCCATAGCAGTTTTCAAGTACATAAAGGATCAAGGAGGAAAATAATTCAGCTGAGGATAGTACAACAAGAAATGGGCTTAAATGGCAGGAAAAGCAGTTTAGACTGGAGATTAGAAAAAACTTCCTAACTGTCCACAGAGCCAGTTACCTCATCACAGAAGCTAATCAGATTGGGACTTGCCCTTGGTGAATGCATGTTGACTATTCCTGATCACATTCCCCTCTTCCAGGTGATTCAAAATGGATTCCTTGAAGATCCCCTCCATGATTTTTCCGGGACTGAGGTAAGGCTGACTAGTCTGTAGTTCCCTGGATTGTCCTTCTTCCCTTTTTTAAAGCTGGGCACTACATTTGCCTTTTTCCAATCATCTGGGATCTCTTCCGATCTCCACGAGTTTTCAAAGATAATGGCCAAAGATTCTGGCAATGACATCTGCCAACTCCCTCGGTACTCTCGGAGGCATTAAATCCGGATCCATGGATTTTTGTATATTTAGCTTTTCTAAATAGTTCCTAACCTGTTCTTTCCTCACCAAGAGCTGCCCACCTCCTTCCCATCTGTGTTGCCTAGTGCAATAGTCTGGGAGCTGAC
This sequence comes from Pelodiscus sinensis, assembly GCF_052426305.1. NCBI lineage: Eukaryota > Metazoa > Chordata > Testudines > Trionychidae > Pelodiscus > Pelodiscus sinensis. Next base: position 12,043,491 of record NC_143080.1, on the reverse strand, counting down.
CTTGTCTGTGAGGTCAGAGGCAAAAAAAGCCTTGAGTACTTCAGCTTTCACCACATCACCTCATCCAGTAAGGGCCCCATGCTCTCCCTGATCACCCTCTTATTACTAACTTATCTGTGGAAACCTTTCTTGTTACCCTTCACATCCCTTGCTAGCTGTAATTCCAATTGCGCTTTCGCCTGCCTGTTAAATCCCCTGCATTCTCGAGCAATAGATTTATACCCTTCCCTAGTCATCTGACCAAGTTTCCAGTTCTTACAAGCTTCCTTTTTGTGTTTAAGCTCACCAAGGATTTCTCCAGTAAGCCAAGCTGGTCGCCTACTATATTTGCTTTTCTTACTGCACATAGGGATGGTTTGTTCCTGTGCCTTCAATAAAGCTTCTTTAAAATACAGCCAGCTCTCCTGGACTCTTTTCCCCATTCATGTTAGCATCCCAGGAGATCCTGTCCATCAGTTCCCTGAGAGAGTCAACGTCTGCTTTTCTGAAGTCTAGGGGATGTATTTTGCTGCTTTCGTGCCTTCCTTTTGTCAGGATCCTGAACTCGACCATCTCATGATCACTACTGCCCAGGTTGTCATCCATATCTACTTCCCCTACTAGTTCCCTCTGTTTGTGAGCAGCAGATCAAGCTATGCATGGCCCCATGTTGGAGCACTTGTACCAAGTCCATCAGCACTTGTACCAAGAAGTTGTCCACAACATTCTCCAAAAATGTCCTGGATTTTCTGTGTACTGCTCTCCGAGCAGATGTCAGGGTGATTAAAGTCCTGCGTGAGAACCAGGGCCTGTGATCTGGAAGCTTTTGTTAGTAGTCTGGAGAAAGCTTCGTCTACCTCATCCATCTATAGAATGCACCAACCACAACATCACCCTTGTTGCTTCCACCTCTAAACTTAATTCATAGACTTTCAACAGGCTTTTCTCCCTCTATATATTGGAGTTCTGAGCAATCCTACTGCTCTCTTACATACAATGCAACTCCTCCTCCTTTTCTCCCCCGCCTGTTCTTCCTGAACAGTTTATAACCGTCCATTACAGTGCTCCAGTCATCTGAGTCATCCCGCCAAGTCTCCTTATTCCAGTCAAATCATAGTTCTTTGATTGTGCCAGGGCTTCCGATTCTTCCTTAACTCGAAATAACTCCCTAGTGAAGCCCAGGGCAGAGGGAGCTCTTTCTCTCTACATTAGCTCTCTCAGTGTATGGCTTGGTGCAATCACTGATTAGCTAAATAGAAATTCTAATTCTGGATTCTGATTCCTCTCCTAAAAAGTACTTTTAAAAAAGTAATTCTATGTCAAATAATTACTGGAGGGATTTAAGTTATGGGATAAAACAGTGCTAGTAAGAAACACGGCTTCACTTTTAAATATGGCTGTAATAAATGCTAAGAGCCCCGATGTGCCATCATGCTGTCGCACACTGCCTCTGCCTGCACAAAGGGGCTGTGAGCCAGCCTGCCCAGACCAGAGATGGGACACGTTGAGGTATGTACAAACAGGGCTGTAGCAATATATAGAGAGAGATGATGCAGATAGCAACTGTTATACTGTCCCAAGAAGTGGTAGCAGAGGTAATAAAGGTTACTGTGCAGACAGGGGAGCCAACAGCCTGTGTGGGTAAGGTGGAGAGGGGAGCTCCATGCTCCTGGAAGGGGTGGGGCTGGGGCAGCTGGTAGCAGCAGCTTAGCTGCAAATCCTGGGCCCCTTTGAATCATCAGGCCTCTCCCACCCCTGTTGGTGGGCCTGAGTGCAGACCCCCAACCTGCCCAGAAGGGTTCATTTTAGGCCCCCGTGCAATGCTCATTCACGCAGAGAGAAGGGAGTGGATTTCGTGTAAGGTATTTCTGACAGGACCATTCCTGCAGGGCCACATGGATCATTTCAAGCACAGAACTCAGAGGATCAATGACCGTGGAAGCCATTTCAGAGCTTTGTTTGCTTTGCAGTTCTGGCTGAGTTTGCTTTGCTCATAGATGCTCTGGAATGACCAGCAATTTCTATTCACCAAATCACCTCCTTTCATTCCCTTTGTAGCAAGCCCGAGCCATGGGGGGCTGTTCCACTGAAGCATCTGGACAAGTGTACTAGTTCAGCTGACTGAAAGTGCAACTTTGATGTCATGACCATATTTCCACTTCAAAACTACACGCTCAGTGCAGCACAAAAGGGTATAATTACCATTTCAGGAAAATATGTTAATCTGATGCAGTGCATTATGGCTGTGACAGCTTCCAGCCTCTTGTGAAATGGGTGTAAAATATATATTACAGGGAAACATAGGGTTGCTGTTCTCACTCTCTCTCCCTGCACCCTTTCCTAGTAGAAGAATAGCTGTCAGGTTAAAGCAAGGAGAAAATCTTTCTGCTAAGGGAAGAGGGGGTAAATTTGCAAAGTGGTTTCTGATTGTCAGAGCTGGGAAATAAGCAAACAGTTCTAATTTGCAGGCACAGCGACACCTGATCCTAATTCTGAAGGGTCATTTTCAAACCCAGATGGCATCTACCATCCATTGAACATCAAGAAGAACTGGGCACCATCTGCCATTTGTGCCACTGAAAAATTCCCCCAGTGTGAGGAGTAAATATCATAGAATCCTAGGATAGGAAGAGACCTCAGGAGGTCACTGAGTCCAGCCCCCTACCTGAAGCAGGACCAACCCCAACTCAATCATCCCAGCCAGAGCTTTGTCAAGCCAAGACTTCAAAACCTCTAGGGATGGGGATTCCACCACCTCCCGAGGGAACCCATCCCAGTGCTTCACCACCCACCTACTCAAATAGTTTTTCCTAATATCCAACCTAGACCTCCTTCCAGTGTAACTTGAGACCGTTGCTCCTTGTTCTGCCATTTGTCAGCACTGAAAACAGCCTCTCTCCATCCTCTTTGGAACCCCCTTTCAGGAAGTTGAAGGCTGCTATCAAATCCCCCCTCACTCTTCGCTTCTGCAGACTAAACAGACCCAAATCCCTCAGCCTCTCCTCAGAGGTCATGTGTTTCACCACCCTCCTGGTGAAAGAATTTTTCCTAATATCCAATCTAGATCCCCCCCACTGTGACCTGAGCCCATTGCTCCTCGTTCTGCCATCCATCACTACTGAGAACAGCCTCTCTCCATCCTCTTTGGGACCTCCCTTCAGGCAGTTGAAGGCTGCTGTCAAATCCCCCCTCACTCTTTCCTTCTGAAGACTAAACAAACCCAACTCCCTCAGCCTCTCCCTGTAAGTCAAACCAGGTTAAAAATATCCCACAACAGCCCGAAACAAAAGGACACCAAAGAGATTCAGCTTCTCCAAAGCCCTGACAGCGCTTTAAAGCCACCAACACCTCCAGGGGAGTCTCCGCCTGCATGAGTGAGTGCAAGTGATATTCCCTCCCCCAGCAGTGGTGAGTCAGGCTTGGGGAATTCCCCAAGAAAGGAGCATGTTGTCAGAGAGCAGCCCCACTCCAGGGAAGAGCTCTGGAGCAGTCACGGTGGGTGCATATGTAACTTATAGCTTATAACAATGTAGGTTTTCAGGGCTCCTGCCTACAGGAAGTTGGTTACCCTCACTTTGGGTGGGGAGGCTCAACATTTGATACTCACTCCATCTGTGCCTGGCAGTATCCTCCCCTCTGTTCCCCACCACCTCGTGCAACACCCAAGAGGTGCAGGGCCTACCCTAGGCCCTCAGTGTCTTCCAACTAACTCTCTGTTAACCGTGCAATTATCCATCAGCGCCCTTTCTTTGTACCCCCACCAGTGCCCCGTCTGTACCCTCCACCCACAACCCTCAGTGGTACTGCCCCTGCTACTTTGTCTGGCATCCTCTCCCCCACCCCACCATCAGGACTGCAGCAGTGGGAGCAGCCTGCAGAGAGCTTGCCCTAGACAAGTAGAGGCCTTCGTAGTGGCAGCTTTCAACAGCAATGAGTCCACTGTATAATTCAAAGAAGGCCCAGTACAAGACTGGGAACCTCTTGAGTGATTAGGGTGGGGACGGCTGTTATGCTGGGGGCCTTACAGATGTAACAAATAGCCTACTTAGGCAGATCACAATGTAAGTATGGATGCTGGGTTGTGCTAGGCAGCAACATCTCAGAGCAACCGGCATGGGCAGGCGTGTATTGATGTAAAGCACAAAGGTCCCAAACCACACTGACAGTTTCTACCATTGAAGGGTAAGCAAACGATGACATTACTTTGCTTCAATGTTACAATGTGCCATCGGCCAGTCAATATGCGATTAGAGAGATTCACTGCATTTATTGCACAGGGAGATTGATAAATGGGGGGGAAACGGAATCTATAAAGTCCAAGTGACGAGTTAACCTCTTTTGGCTTCCAAATTGCAGTGCTGAAGGGAACATTAATTGAGAATTTATAGATTTTATAACCGGAAGGAACCATTAAATCTTCTGGTTCTTGCAGAGACAGGCCAGGGAATTTACTCCTGCACTGAGCCCAATCACTTGAGCTGGATGAAGCAGATAATAAATAATAATAATAATTAATGAAAGCATCCACTCTTGATGTGAAGTCCCCATCCCATCCCCTCTCTGCTAGGTTTGTCCACCACTAAATGACTTCACGAGACAGATGACATCACTGTGTTTCTCCACTAGCTCCATTTCATTTGCCATATCAGGGGTAAAATGGAGTGAACATTTTAACGTCAGAAAACAGCAGAACACCAGAAAATTTCAATTTCTCAAAAAATAAATGTTTCCATCTGAAAATAATTCCACTGGAATATTCCCAACCAGCTTTAACCACCACTACCTTTCAGCAGGGTTCCCTGCATGTTCATTGATGGCCACATTTCCTTCTCTAGGGACGAACAGTTTGAAATCAGGAATTTCAAATTCAAAATTTTAAATTTCCTCCATTGAGCCTGGACCATTTTTCAATTAACAACCACATGTGACCCTCAGAGAAAATCTGTGCCTTGTAGCTTTTTCTGTTACAAACCATAAGGAAGATGGAGCCTGAGGGAGGTTCTTCTGATGATCCTAAACTGAAATCTTTATGCACGTTTGAGTGTACAAATGGTAGGTCATTTGTATTATTTTTACTATTATTAATTATTATTATCATTAGTGTCACATTAGTGGCCATAATGTTCAGGGGTTATATAGCCAGACTACAATACAATTCCTTTACCCAAAGAGTTGATCAAGTTAGCCTGAAGAAATTTCATTAGAAAAGTTAGTTAAAGTTTAGATTTAGAGTTTCCAAAAATCTGACATGGTACACTTTTCTGAACAAGTCAGATTCAGGGGTTTAGATAAATATCTTCTTTAATCTAAGAGGAAAATTTAGCATCTAATAAACCAGTCTCTTTACAGGCAAAAACTAATTCATAATGTTTCCTTTTGGAGGAAGATTGGAAAATAATTAGAAATATGTTAATGTACCATTTCTTAATTTTCCTTTTATTCCATCTGGGAAAAATACGATCCTCCCCTCTGATATGTACTAACTGTATTTGTCAGAGTGTTAGATCTCAAAGAAGAAAGTTTCCTGCTTCTTGAAAAGGCACCATTATTCCTTTTAGGGAGACTTTGCATGCGATGAATCAAGATAATTTTATTGCCAGGGGAGTGAAGATTGTTACTGTTCCGTCACCTCCCAGGATCTTGATATGAATTCTCATTGTTATTTTTTTCTTTCAAGATCTGATCTTGATCATAATTGGATTCTAAAATTACCCAGACTGAGGGGTAGAGATTCAGTTTCCTGGGCTTAAAGGACTGTTGTTTCTAGACTGTTGGTGCTCATGTTGCTGCTGGTTATAGAAACAAAATCTTGCTTCTAACCTAAACAGAAAAAAATATAAAGGGTGAAATTCTCCCCTGTGCTGATGACTATGCACCAATTCAGTGCTGCTTAAAGCCCTTTAACAGGCTGTATGCACAGAGGTCAGTTTTATGCTCAAGTGCATTTAAGAGTCTGATACACAGTGCTACAAACCTCGCCGATCCAAGTACTGTCGTCCTTTTTCAATGTCACCCCAGGGAACTACCCAGCTCGGCATTTCTGGAAATCACCCCCACCTGACCAGAGTCCTGACAGCTCCCATCTCCTACTGGAGGAGCCCTGGTCTGCCTGCTGGCCCATCCCCTGAGCCAGCTGGCCTGAGCACTGGGCCACCAGCTGACCCAGCTCCCGAGCTGGCCCACACCACCCTGGCCCTTGGCTGCCAGCCAGAGCAGAGCCTCCACCAATTTCAGATGAGAGGGGGAATCAGGACACAGCCTCATGGTGGAGCCTGGGTGGGGCCACAGTCTGGATTAGCCTATAATACCCCCCACTCATGTGCCCAGCTAAGGATTCAATTAACTTTAGACACTGAAGCTCTCCAGTGTGGGTCTATAATCTTGACACGGCGTGTTCGGTGACAAGGGCACAGCCCTACCCCCTAGATGCCAACTGATTAAACTAAGTTCATTAAGTCAGAAATTTGCACATGCATATTTTACAGCCTAGACTGGACTTCTGCTCTTTTCAGCACAATATAGGAGGGTGTCAAGGGGGTCTGTGCTGGAGATGGCTCTGCTCCCCAAAGTAAAAGCAATCAGAAAAAAGCGACTTAAGAATTCTCCCCCTACCTCCCTTGTTGGTTTGGTGAGTGTAACACGCACCAGTCAGAGCGCCGGGCTCAAAGTAAGAAAGCGGGTTGTTTTGCAGTAAGGCAGCGTGATGTAGTGATGAGAGCATGGATGTGGTACTCAGGATGGGGTTCTATTCATCGCCCCTTGGACAAGTCACACATTGTAATTTCTTTGCTTTGAGAGCTGTGGCCATAGTTTGTTCAAGTTGCAGTGCATTCAAGTGCCACAAACACACTCTCACACACATAGGCTGTGTCCAGACTCAGGGGTTTTTTTGGGAAAAGTAGCCTTTTTCCGAAAAAACTTCACCTGCGTCTAGACTGCAGCCGCGTTCTTTCGAAATTAAATCGAAAGAACGCGGCTTTTCTTTCGACGGCGGTAAACCTCATTTCACGAGGAAGAACGCCTTCTTTTGAAAGTGCTTCTTTCGAAAGAAGGCGTTCTTGAATGTAAATAGGGCTTCTTCGAAAGAGAGCATCCAGACTCACTGGGTGCTTTCTTTCGAAAAAGCGGCTTGCTCTTTCGAAAGTTCCGCGTGCAGTCTAGACGCTCTCTTTCGAAAGAGGCTCTTTCGAAAGTATCTTTCGAAAGAGCCTCTTTCGAAAGAGGCTTGCAGTCTAGACATAGCCATAGAAACAGTGTCCAGTGTCAGCATGGCACCAGAAAGATTCTCCCTGCAGGGTCTTCTTCTTAACCTATTTCCTCAGGAATTAAGACCTCCTCTGGGTATCCCCACAAAGACACAAGACCTGCGGTACACACCCTCAAATAAGTTCTAGCTCCTCCCTCCAGCGCATGGAGCCAGCCTTCCAAAGCAGGACAGCAGCACAGAAAAACACTGGTGTGTGTTTTGCTTGTTCTTGAAGGGCCAAATCTGAGTTTGTGGCCTTGTGATTTGGGTTGTGGGACTCGCAACTCCATTCAAATCTGTGCTTATTACAAAAAGTTGTGGTGGGTGCTGTGTGATTTCTGCAACAAAATTGCAGCCTTCAATTTTCTTACAGCCTTATCCACCTGTAAATTGGATATAAGAGGTACACCTCATTTATAAAGAGCTTTGAGGTCTTAAAATGCACTAAATCAGAGCTAGGCTTTGTTATTAGGAGCAGTATTAGGAGTTGCATTAGAAGTATTTTTTACTCTGTTTTCTCTTTTAGTCTCTGTTTTTTAGCACAAGCAGCTTTATGATGCAGGCTTTAATTGGAGCATTGATAGCACCATTGCCTTTTTAAAAATGTAGGTGCGGCTTGTGCTGCACAGGCAAATCACAGTGATTAGGAATGGTCCGGTTGGTCAGTGAGGGCCTAGAATTTTACTGACATTGTGCATATTTGTGTCATTGTTAGACAGGTGAGTACAGCTGGTCAGGAAGATTTCAGCAAAATGGTTTCTCATTAGAAAAAGCTGATTTATCAACATTGAAAATTGTTTGAGAAAACTTCCAGCAGAAAAGTTTCTCACAGCTAGGACAGAATTTCTGGTGAAAATACAAGTGAAAGGTACTAGGATAGCCCAATGGTAGTGCACTTACTTGTGATGTAGGAGAATGAAATTTTCCTGAATTAGACAGAAAAGGAGTTGCCTGCATCCTTGGTAAGTTGGCAAAGCACCAGGTAGAGGCTATTCCATGATAGTGCTCATTTCCTCTGAAATGTTGGGGTCCATTTCATCTCAGTGCATTAGCAACATTTGAAATCTTGAAAATGTTTGTGGGATGGGAAAAGTCTTTCCCTGCTCAGCTCTTCCTATGTGTGTATAGAGCCTTGAAGGATCCCTATATCGGAATCACATTAGTCATGACTGAAATGGGACATAAAGCAGCTGTTATCAGTGCACAGTGACACTACACAAAGGGAAGAGGAATTGTATCCATTCTTCATGTTGCCTTTTAAGAGGAAAACAACCCTCACACATCCCGCACTGTGCTCTGGTGCTGGTACGGCTTGCCTAGGGCTGTGTCCAGACTCAGGGTTTTTTTTGGGAACAGTAGCCTTTTTCCGAAAAACTTCCCCTGCGTCCAGACTCAAGCCGCGTTCTTTCGAAATTAAATCGAAAGAACGCGGCTTTTCTTTCGATGGCAGTAAACCTCATTTCACGAGGAAGAACGCCTTCTTTCGAAAGTTCCTCTTTCGAAAGAAGGCGTTCTTCAATGTAAATAGGGCTTCTTCGAAAGAGAGCATCCAGACTCACTGGATGCTTTCTTTCGAAAAAGCAAGCCGCTTTTTCGAAAGTTCAACGTGCAGTCTAGACGCTCTCTTTCGAAAGAGGCTCTTTCGAAAGTATCTTTCGAAAGAGGCTTGCAGTCTAGACATAGCCTAGGAGAGGTGATCTGCGTTACATGCTGTGACTGCGATGGGTCCCCAATGGACCAGGTTCATGGTCTGTCTAGCAGCAGGCTTGACAGAAGTGCTAATTGTAACCCATTGTTCAATGCTGTTCCCCGCTCTGATGTGACACTTTGGAGATATCAATCATCCCAGCAGCAAATTTTTTACAGAAATGAAACATTTGTTGTTTTCTTCACGAAATGTTTTGTTAAAATTTTATTTTTTAAATGAACCACCATAATCATGTCTGTTTTCAGTTCTTGATACTCTCCCACCTTCGCTTTCCTGCCCCCTCTCCTTTTCTTCCCCTAGAAAAGGGGAAGGAAAACCCCCAAACTGATAATCCAAATCCCTTGCTTGTCCTTCAAATCAAACCCTAGTTTTTCATTTAGAGAAACAATTGAAGAGTTTCAAATGATCATTTTTTGGTGGAAAATCTTTTCCAAGGAACACTGTCTGGCTAGCTCTATTCTCAGAGCTGAACTCCACTGGGGTGTCCAGAGGCATCTTGATTTATAGAATCATAGAAGCATGGGACTGGAAAGGACCTCAAGAGGCCATCTGGTCCAGTCCCCTGCATTCACGGCAGGACGAAACACCATCTGATCATCCCTGACAAGTATTTGTTTAACCTCCCCTTAAAAATCTCCAGAGATGGAGATTCCACAACCTCTCTAGGCTATCTATTCCAGTGCTTAACCACCCTGACAGTTAGGGAGTTTTTCCTAATGTCCAACGTAAACCTCCCTTGCTGCAATTTAATCCCAATGCCTCTTGTCCTACCCTCACAAGTGAAGGAAGAACAATTTTTTTCCCTCCTCCATGTACAATCATTTATGTTCTGTTATCCTCATCTGGCTCATTTGGTACTGGCTAAGACCAAAGCTCCACCTAGCCCAGTCTTCTGATAGTAGCCAATGCCATGTGCCCCAGAGGGAATGAACAGAACAGTATCCATCCCCTGATGACCATTCCCAGCTTCTGGCAAACAGAGGACACCATCCCTGCCCCTGCTGGTTAATAGCCATTCATGGACCTCTCCTCAGAGAGCTTAAGAGCCTGGGTAAAGAGCAGCCCATAATTTCAGATCCCAGGCAAGATGGGGATAATGCTGTTGAGGAAGAGATGTACTTGAGGAACTTACAATGTCACCAACTCATGAGGCCTTCTGCCCTTAGCTGCATCCAACAGAGCTTTGGGCTCCTTTGGAAAGCTGTGTGCTACTGGATTTCCAAATAGACATGGTAGTAACTGCCACCTATGATTGGCTACAAGGCTGCACCCACTGCCATCGAACACTAACCTGACCACAGTAATCCATGCACCATGAGTTCCAGGTGTGATCATTTAGCTCTTAATCTCCAGCAACTAAGCCACATGCCTTGAAAAGATTCCAGCTGCTCCAAAGTGCAGCAGCCTGTCTATGAACATCCAGGCCAGCTATATAGCACCAGAACCATCAATGTGATGACCAATAAAGAGTGCAGGAGGCAGGGCTTCTACATGACATTGACCTAGGCTGCGGAACTTATTGCCCCAAGAAATAAGAGGTTGCAGGTCTTTCTCTATGCACAGTTCTAAACAAAACTCAGTTCTTCAACTGCATAAGTTCTTCACAATATTGAAGAACACAAACACGTTCACGGGGACACACACACACACACAAACACACATATGGCAAAAGTGAAAGCAAAGCAAAGGAATGTATTACCATCATCTTATGCTGCATTTGGAGAGTAGTGGCAGAGTCAAATCTGGAAAGGTGTATCAAAAAGGAGTTTCCACAAGGATCTGTCCTGGCTCCAGCACTATTCAATACTTTCCTAGAATGCTCAAGGAACTGCTAGAGGAGGTATCTAAGCCATTAGCTATCATCTTTAAATAGTCATGGAAGTCGGGATGGATTCCAGAAGACTGAAAAAAGGTAATTATGTTGCTCATCTATAAAAAGGAAAATAAGAACAACCCAGGAAACCACAGACCAGACATCTTATCTTCTGTTCCAGGAATGCTAATGGAGCAAATAATTAAGGAATTCATCTGCAAATACCTGGAAGATATTAAGGTGATAGGGAAGAGTCAGCATGGATTTGTAAAGAACACATCAAGTCAAACAAATCTGATAGTTTTCTTTGATAGGATAACAAATCTTGTGGATTAGGGGGAAGTGGTTGACATGGTATGCCTAGACTTTAGTAAAGATTTTTATATGGTCTCACACGACCTTCTTATCAATAAACTTGGGAAATACAACATAAATGGGACTATTGTAAAGTTGGTGCATAACTAGCTGGACAACTGTTCTCAGAGAATAGTTATTAATGGTTCACAATCAAGATGGAAGGGTATAACAAGTGGGGTTCTGCAGGGGTCAGTTTTGGGATTGGCTCTGTTCAATATCTTCATCAGCTATTTAGATTTTGGCATAGAGAGCACACTTAATAAGTTTGAAGATGATACTAAGTTGGGAGGGGTTGAAAGTGCTTTGGAGGATAGCATCAAAATGTTCTGGGTAAACTGGAAAAATGGTTTGAGGTAAATAGGATGAAGTTTAATAGGACAAATGAAAAGTACTCCACTTAGGAAGGAATGATCAGTTTCACACATACAGAATGGAAAGCGACTGTCTATGAAGGATACTGCAGAAAGGGATCTAGATATCATAGTGGACCACAAGCTAAATATGAGTCAACAGTGTGACACTGTTGCAAAAAAAGCAAACATGATTCTGGGCAGCATTAACAGGAGTGTTGTGAGTAAGACACGAGAAGTCATTCTTCTGCTCTGCTCTGCACTGATTACGTCTCAGTTGGAGTATTGTGTCCAGTTCTGGGCACCACATTTCAAGAAAGATGTGGAGAAATTGGAGAAGGTCCAGAGAAGTGCAATAAAAATGATTAAATGTCTAGAAAACTTCGGCTATGAGGGAAGGCCGAAGGAATTGGGTTTGCTTAGTTTAGAAAACAGAAGGCTGAGAGGGGACATGATAGCAATTTTCAAGTACCTAAAATGGTGTCACAAGGAGAAAAATAGTTCTTCTTGACCTCTGATGATACGACAAGAAGCAATGGGCTTAAATTGCCGCAAGGGAGGTTTAGATTGGACATTAGGAAAAACTTCGTAGCTGTTAGGGCAGTTAAACACTGGAATAAATTGCCTAGGGAGATTGTGGAATCTCTATCATTGGAGATCTTTAAGAGCGGGTTAGACAGACACTTGTCAGGGATGTTCTAGATGGTGCTTGGTCCTGCTGTGAGGGTGGAGGACTGGACTTGATGACCTTTCAAGGTCCTTTCCAGTTCTAGTATTCTATGATTCTGTACATTTTTAGATAATGGCATAGCTAAGACCCTTTCAAAGTTAGTAGATGTTCCAAGCAATTTGGAGGACAGGATTAGAATTCAAAATGATCTTGACAAACTGGAGAAATGGTCTGAAATAAATAAAATTCAATAAGGACAAATGCAAAACGCTGCACAAGGAAGGAATAATCAATCGCGCAAATACAAAGTACTGCTTCCTAGGCAGTACTTGGGTTATACTAGATCCCAAAAATGGGTCAACAATGTAATGTAATTGCAAAAAAACCCCAAGAAGTAATTATTCTATTCTGCTCAGCCCTGATTAAATGTCACCTGGAATATTGTGTCTAGTTCTGGGCACCACATTTTGGGAAAGATGAGCATGAACTGGAGAATATCCAGGGAAGAGCAGTCAAAAGGATTCAAGGTCTACAAAACATGACCTCAGATTGAGAGAGATTGAAAATTGTTTAATCTGAAGACTGAGACTGAGGGGAGACATGATACTAGTTCTTATATAAATTGTTTATACATAAGCAATTCTTATAAAAAGGAAAGTGATAAATTGTTCTCTCTAATCACTGATGACAAGACAAGAAGCAATGGGCTTAACTTGCAGCAGGGGAGGCTCAGGTTACACATCACCAAAAACTTCCTGTTGGGATGTGTAAGCACAGGAGTAAATGACGTAGGGAGGGTGCATAATCTCCATCACTGGATGTTTTTAAGAGCAAGTTAGACAAACCCCTGAGAGGGATGGTCAATACTCAGTCCTGCCTCAGTCCAGGAGTCTGGACTAGATGACTCACTCTGAGGTCCTTTCGAGCCCTATATTTCTATGATTTTATGAATGAATTAGTCAAGCTATTTCTTGTACAGGCTGGGAAGAGGGAACAAAACAAACAAAGAAAGAAACATTATTATTTCTATTTTAAATGATTGGGAGATACTGCAGGGATGTAGACATAGAAGCCTGGTAAAGGTAGCGAGGTACAGAGACAAAGTTAATGTGGAGAAGTGATACGATGCATTACTCTTTGTGGCAGTAATAATAGTAAATACTAGAAGAGGTCAGGAGGTATCCATTACCCAGTTTTTCCAATTGTCAATTTTGTTTGGACTTATTTCTAGAGGTTTCATCCCATGACATAATCTTTAAAGATTAATTCCTGGAGAGTCCAGGCCAATCTTGCCGGGTTGGCAGCCATAGCCTCTGCCGATAGATGAGTGAAAGGCAGAGGGAGATTACCAGACACAGGGTCAATGAGACTGGCAGGTTCAAATCCAGGAGTAAATAGGAGCAGACGTGCAAAGTGTTATGTCGTGGGGAGTTTCACACTATAGAAAGAAATCAGTGGAAATGCAGAGAGCTGGTGTAGTTGCAAGTGTCCATTTTATTGCATAGCACAGAACTCACTAGAACAAGCCCAAACCAGCTGGGCTGACTCCAGTGACTTAATTCAGTTACTATAACAGCAAGAACTAGATCTACAACCAAAAACACAACACAAAGATCACTGCCGGCCGGTTATGACATTTAGCCACAGACTCAATGGACGGTTCTCCTAGGAGCATTGTGCCCTCACAATCCTTCCTCCCACCCTCCATCCACACCGAGTCTTCCAGGATTGGCCCACTGCTACTGTCTGTAAACACAGATTTGAAAGGGTAGAGGGGACTCAGGGAAGGCTGCTGATCTCTCCTTCCCCTTCCTATTCTTTCATTAAAGATCCTGCCTGGATGATAGATATCAAAAAGGGTGAAATGCCCCATTGATAAGGAATCAAGAGGGACCTCTCAAAGTGCCAGAAGTGATGGTGGCCATAAAGTCTCTGAATTAATTAGAGTGGAATAATGGATGCATGTGGAAATTCATCCAAGAATGAATTAAAGTATCCCACCTGGAATTCATCAGCATCCAGCAGCTCCGTGGTCCAGAAATGATGAGAAAGGGAACAGAACTGGTGCCATTGATTTTGTTGTTCTTGTTTTTGTGCATCGTTGACAAGACGATCAAGGGGAAGTCTAAGAACTCATGAAGAAGGCGCCACACTGTGTGGGAGCCAGGCAAGCACTGCCTGAAGGTAAGTGGTTTTCCTCCCAGGCACACTGCTTGCTGTATCTCCTCATTCTCTTAATCTGAGGAAGACTAGCCAGAGAGTGGTTGTGTTTACAGTCCCATAGCCCAACTGCTAGAGTTTAGCAAATGTGGAGTTTCCAGCCCGCAGGAAATGCCAGCATTTTATAATTTGTTCTCGAAAATTGGGATGAAAACTTAGAATTTAATTGTTTTCACAGAAGGAAATTTCTATTTTGAAAATTTTTTGCAGAATCAAAATTTTCTGTGGGAAAAATGACATTTCTGTGACAATAGCATTTCCCCCACAGAAAACCATTCCAGCGGGAAGTCCCAAGTAGCTCTGATGATTTAACTAGGAGATTTTCCTGGCGTTGCTCGGGCCCTTACCTCAAATCGGTTTTGTTTTCTTTATTTAAATCATAGTTCTGGGGAAGGGGTTGGGATCAGGATGTGAGGTTCCATATGGCTGCCCCAGGAAGAGAATAGTGATAGAAATGTAGCCGTGTTAGTCTGGTGTAGCTGAAACAAAATACAGGACTATGTAGCACTTTAAAGACTAACAAGATGGTTTATTAGATGATGAGCTTTCGTGGGCCAGACCCACTTCCTCAGATCAAATAATGGAAGAAAATAGTCACAACCATATATACCAAAGGATACAATTTAAAAAAATGAACACATATGAAAAGGACAAATCACATTGCAGAAGAGAAGGGGGATGTGGGGGGGGAGGGGGGAAGGAAGGTGAATGCCAGTGAGTTAATGATATTAGATGTCTGTGAGTTAATAGTATTAGAGGTGATAATTGGGGAAGCTATCTTTGTAATGTGTAAGATAGTTGGAGTCTTTGTTAATTCCTCTGCGGAGAGTGTCGAATTTTAGCATGAATGCCAGTTCAGAGGATTCCCTTTCAAGTGCTGATTTGAATGTCTTCTGAAGTAGGATGCAGGTTAGCAGGTCATTCAGACAGTGTCCTTTCTGGTTGAAATGACAAGCAACTGTTTTTTCTTTGTGATCCTGTCTAATGTCTGTTTTGTGGGCATTGATTCTTTGGCGAAGTGTCTGAGACGTTTGTCCAATGTACATAGCAGACGGACACTTTCGGCACATGATAGCATATAGCATGATAGCATTATATTTCTGGATGCGCAGGAATATGTGTTCTTGATCTTGTAACTCACTTGGTTAGGCCCAATAATGGTGTCAGCAGAGTGAATATGTGGACAAAGCTGGCAGCGGGGTTTGTTGCAAGGGAAAGTACCAGGGTTGGTATTAGTGTGGTATGTCCTGTGGTTGTTGGTAAGAATCATCTTGAGGTTAGGTGGTTGTCTATAGGAGACTATGGGTCTGTCTCCCAGAGCTTCTTGTAGTTTAGTGTCCTGTTCCAGTATAGGCTGTAATCTATTGATAATGTGTTGGACAGGTTTAAGTTGGGAGCTGTAGGTGATGACAAGTGGTGTTCTATTGTTGGTTTTCTTGGGTCTGTCTTGTAGTAGATGGTTTCTAGGTATTCGTTTGGCTCTTTCAATTTGCTTTTTTATTTCTCCGGGTGGGTAGTTGAGGTTTATAAATGCTTAGTAGAGATCCTGAAGTTTCTGGTCTCTGTCAGTGGGATTAGAGCAGATGCGGTTGTATTGAAGGGCTTGGCTATAGATGATGGATCGTATGGTGTGTGCTGGATGGGAGCTGGAAGCATGTAGGTAACTGTATGAGTCAGTGGGTTTTCTGTAGAGGGTGGTGTCTAATTTTCCATTGTTGATTTGTACTGTGGTGTCCAGGAAATGGATCTCTCGTGTGGAATGGTCCAGGTTGAGGTTAATGGTGGGGTGTAGGTTGTTGAAATCTCTGTGGAATGTCTCCAGTGTTTCTTGGCCATGCGTCCAGATCATAAAGATGTCATCGATGTAGCGTAAGTAGAGAAGGGGTAAAAGGGGACGGGAGTTGAGGAAACGTTGTTCTAGGTCAGCCATAAAGATATTAGCATACTGTGGGGCCATGCGTGTACCCATGGCTGTGCCGCTGATCTGGAGGTATAAGTTGTTCTCAAACTGGAAATAATTGTGGGTGAGAACGAAGTTACATAGGTCTGCTACCAGGTTGGCAGTGGTGTCCTCTGGGATAGTGTTTCTAATAGCTTGTAATCCGTCTTCATGTGGGATGTTGGTGTATAGTGCTTCTACATCCATAGTGGCAAGGATGGTGTTATTGGGGAGGTTATCGATGTTTTGTAGTTTCCTTAGGAAGTCAGTAGTGTCTCGGAGAAAGCTGGGGGTGTTGGTTGCGTAGGGTTTGAGGAGAGAGTCTACATAGCTGGATAGACCAGTAGTGAGTGTGCCAATACCAGAGATGATGGGGCGTCCGGGGTGTCCAGGTTTATGGATCTTGGGAAGCAGATAGAAAAATCCTGGTCGGGGGTCAGAAGGTGTTTCTGTGTGGATTTGTTCCACACAGGAAGAGAAGACAGCTACAGCCCTTGTTTACTGCGGCAGCTTGGGGCCACATGAGAAGTACCTCTCCATAGCTACTGCAGCTGCAGTGGGCACAGTCAGGGGAGGAGTGCACGTCCTCTTGTTGGGGGACAGAGACACACACAGAGAGACAAGCTTTCTGAAATATATAGTGGAAGACAGCTGTCCCTTTCTCCACCACTGCTCCCTGCTATCCCAGTCCCCATCTCTGGCCCTTGCTGTCTACTTGTGGTCATTCTGCAGTATCACTCTCCCCTGCCAGATCCCTCCCTTTCCATTATATGAGAAACAATCAAATTCCAGCACATCCCATTGTCGTAGCACTACCAAAGCCTGACCTTGCTTTAAGTGATGATAAGAAGAAGCTGCATTTCAAATTTGGTGGTCCTACTTCTTACAGGTTAGAAGGAGTTCTTAAATAAATGGACTCACAGATGGAAAGACAGACACACATTTCTAAAATAACAGAGAGGTAGCCGTGTTAGTCTGATCTTGGTAAAAGAAAAAAAAGCAGTCATGTAGCACTTGAAAGACTAACAAGATGGTTTACTAGGTGATGAGTTTTCATGGGGCAGATCCACTTCTTCAGATCATACTCTGAAAGTGAATTGGCATAATCATTGTGAATTGGCATCATACAATGAAAAAGTAAACTAATTATACAGTAACGAATCAGCTACATAGACTAGAGGGGACAAGGAAGAGACAAGGAATGAGGAAATTGCTTATTGTAAGAGTCAATTAAGTGGCTTATTGTAGGAGTTGATTAAGTAGCTAATCTGGAGTTACTACAAATGATCTTTATATTTCTAAAATAGATAGTAAGGTGATGGGTAGGCTATGGGTGTGCTGATAGCACTTAGCCTGTATGCTGACACATAGGCTACATCTAAACTGCACCCCTCTGGGTATGTCTACACTACCCCGCTAGTTTATTTTAATCGTGGCTTCATTTCCCTCTGCCGATCTGGCTAATCTACATGCCTCCGTCGACGGAGGCATGTAGTCTAGACACAGCCTTAGAGACCAGGATGAGCAGTGTGGAGGCAGGAAAAGGGAATAAGGGAATTTGTGTGCAGCCATCTTGGTCTTGTTAACAAGAGAGCAAGAGTCAGGCTAAGTCTGTGGCCTGACAACGCGAGATCTGTAATTAGACGCTGCCTTTGCCTCTCGCCTCCATACGGAGATAAGGATAGAATGCTGACTCTAGTAGGGACCTTGAGATAAGGAGCATCTGGGTGGAACTAAAGAACTGTTAGCCATTGGTGTTTGTAATGGGAAGGAGACTAATTGTTATTGTTATTATATCTAATAGACAGTATATAAACTGCTTCATAATTGCTTGTATTCGAAGATCTGCCTCAGAGGGGGGGCTTCCCCCCCCTGTCCGAACCAGTTTTTCCCTTGCTGCAGCTTATAATAAAACTGCCTCTGGCTACTTGTTGCTACAAACTCAGAGTGAGGACAATGTTTCCTTCCACAGCAGATATGGAGCAAATGAGCCCATATCTGCTGCTGTGCGTTTCTTACACCTGTCTCAGGAGCTGCCCACCGCCAGACACAGGATAGATAGACCTCAGGTCTGAACCAATGAATGGCCATAGGCTGTACATGGCTCTCTGCACACGGGTGAATAACACGAGTTTGAATGAATTTTGGAAAATTTAGTAATTTGCTATTCACTGTTCTTATTTGTGTGACATGGCGAGTCGGGTAGTAAAGTCACATTTTTTTATGCTTTCTGATTGGATGAAGCACTTTAAAGAGGAGAATAATGAATAACAAACATTATGGTATGAATCATGGATGAATCATCACCAGTGCCAAAATGTTAACGTATTCATGAAAATGTCAGGATGTGTGAGCATTTTCACAACTGCTTTGTACTTACACAAACATTCACATGTATCATGACTCATGTAGTAAATTCAGTGCTATTATTTGTGAAAATATTCTCTAAGCTGTTGGTTTAGTCAACCTGCTATAATGAACTTTTAAACGTTTTAGTCAAAGGAAGCATGCTAAAGTGTAACATTTAGCTCCGTGGCTAAAGGTGCTGCAGTGATACCTCTGATAGAATCATAGAATCCTAGAGCTGGAAGAGACCTCAGGAGTCATCAAATCCAGCCCCCTGCCCAAAGTAGGACCAATCCCAACTAAATCAACCCAACCAGGGCTTTGTCAAGCCGAGACATAAAAAACTCTAGGGCTGCATCTACACTGGCATGATTTTGCGCAAATACTTTTAACGGAAGAGTTTTTCCATTAAAAATATTTGTGCAAGAGAGCATCTATACTGGCATGTGCCTTTGTGCAAAAGATTTGCTTTTGCACAAAAGCATCCATGGCAGTGTAGATGCTCTCTTGCGCAAGAAAGCTCCGATGGCCATTTTAAACATCGGACTTTCTTGCGCAAGAAATTGATGTTACCTGTCTACACTGGCCTCTTGTGCAAGAACACTTGTGCAAGAGGACTTATCCCTGAGTGGGAGTGTCAGAGTATTTGCGCAAGAAGCACTGATTTTGTACATTACAACGTCAGTGTTCTTGCACAAATACTCACGGCCAGTGTAGACAGGTGGCAAGATTTTGCACAAAAACAGGTGCTTTTGTACAAAATCTTGCCAATGTAGACACAGCCTAGGGATGGAGATTTTACCACCTCCCTAGGTAACCCATTCCAGTGCTTCACCACCCTCCCAGGGAAATCGTTTTTCCTAATATCCAACTTACACCTCTCCCACTGTAAACTAGCGACCATTGCTCCTTGTTCTGCCATCTGTCACTACTGTGAACAACCTTTCTCCATCCTCTTTAGAAGCTCCCACTAGCTTAGTGTCATCTGCGAACTTGCTGAGGGTGCAATCTATCCCTTCATCCAGGTCATTAATAAAGAAGTTGAACAAAACCAGTCCAAGATCAGATCCTTGGGGCACTCTGCTAGAAACCGACCGCCAACCTGACATGGAGTCATTGATCGCTACCCCTTGGGCCCAACAGTCTAGCCAGCTTTCTATCTATATTACAGTCCATTGCTCCAATCCATACTCCCTTAACTTGCTGGCAAGAATATTGTGAGAGACCGTATCAAAAGCTTTGCTATGGTCAAGGTATATCACATCCACTGACTTTCCCATATCCACAGAGCCATCATGGAAGCTAATCAGTTTGGTCAGGCATGACTTGCCCTTAGTGAATCCATGTTGACTATTTGTGATCACTTTCCCCTTTTCCAAGTGCTTCAAAAGGGATTCCTGGAAGATCCCCTCCATGATTTTTCTGGGACTGAGGTAAGGCTGACCAGTCTGTTGTTCCCTGGATTATCCTTCTTCCCTTATTTAAAGATGGGTACTAGATTTGCCTTTTTCCAATCATCCGGGTTCTCTCCTGATCTCTATGAGTTTTCAAAGATAATGGTCAAAGACTCTGCAATGACATTTGCCAACTCCCTCAGTACCCATGGATTTGTGTATGTTTAGCTTTTCTAAGTAGTTCCTAACTTGCTCTTTCCCCACCGAGGGCTGCCCACCTCCTTCCCATACTGTGTTGCCTAGTGCATTTGTCTGGGAGCTGCCTTTGTCCATGAAGAGAGAGGCAAAGTAAGCATTGACTTCTTCAGCTTTTCCCACATCATCTGTCATTAGGTTACCTCCCTCATTCAATAAGGGCCCCACGCCCTCTCTGATCACCCTCTTATTGCTAACATGCCTGTAGAAACCTCTCTTGTTACCCTTCACACCCTTGTTAGCTGCAATTATAATTGCACTTTCGCCTTCCTGATAAATCCCCTGCATTCTCAAGCAATATATTTATACTCCTCCCTTGTCATCTGTCAAAGTTTCCACTTCTTGTAAGCTTTCTTTTTGTGTTTAACTCACCAAGGATGCAATGTAGATGTTCTCTTCTGCCTACATTGAACAGGGTGAAATTTTTCTGACAAAACTTCTATTTGATGAAAAAATGAAGATTTTGCAATATCAAAATGACAATTGAATTGTTTGTGTGAAAAGTCAGAAAATTGAAAAATGTTTCATTGCAACATTTTCAAAATGAAACAAGTTGATTTTTCTGCTTCAGAATGTCCTTCCATTTTATTTTATTTTATTTAAAGCACTCAAAATCCAAATGAGACATTAAAATGTTTTATTTGGCCTGAAATTAGTTTTATGACTTTTTGGTTTGCTATACATTAAAAAAATCAATTTCAGTTTGTATTGAGTCTGGTTTTTTTCCATTTACATCTGTTAAATCCCCAAATCTGTTATGCACACATCTGGACTCCTTAGCACCTCATTGATTTAAAAGACAGGTCTTAGGTCACTTAGGCACGTGTGAAATTTTTGCCTCCTGTGTAACTTTCTCTGTGTTTTTTCCCAAAACATAATGGAGCCAAGCGCTGCTATGTCCGCTGCTGCTGCCGCTGCTGCTGCTGCTGTGCATGTCGAATACTGACATAGTTTAAAAAGGGTTATAGAACACGGTGTTCCCAAATATGAAATTGCAACCTGGTGCAGGGGATTTATACAAGTCCTAGGTGCCACTTAGATAATGCCTGCGCCCTCCAAACCAGAGTTAATTTTGTTCCATATGAGTGCAATCCATTTCAGTGGCAGTTGTTCTCAGACAAAAGGTTGCACACGGGGGTTTTATGCTCCAACATGCACCCAACCATGGTCTTATCTTAACTTCACATGCATTCCATCAACTGTGCACACAGCTCCTTCAGCCTCCTATTCAGGCAGACATCCATCCTAACATGAAACTGAATTTTCCTGTGGGGATAGAACTTGCTTTTATTTCAATCCATCAGTGAGATTCTGTATCAAGCATCCCACCTGCTGATAGCTCTTTGATAGTGTTAAAGCTATAAAGATAGGGTAATGTTAATGTCAGAGATGATGGATAAGCCTGTCTCTTTTGCTCCCGCATCCAGCTTTATCTACCTGCTCTCCTGCTCTAAAGAGTTTTCTATCTAACATCCTCAAATGTTTTTGTTTTGTGTCTGCTCTTGATAACGTTGACAATGACAGACAATGTAATTTTCTCTTGCCGCCTTTGAATACTGTCTTCCCAGGAATGGCACTGACACCAGGCATCTGCCCCAATGTACGACTTGTAAGAGTTACACTGTGGGAACGGCAAATTGTTTCTCATTGATTTCAGCATTTTCCCTAGCTGGGGATTTGAAATTGGATGATGATATGGTTAGTAAACATGTTAACCGGGCATATGAAGGACAAGTACTCAGTGGTGTCCAGACCCTTGGGTCCAGTTGTGCACTCAGATATTTCAGAGATAAGCTGGAGATAGTTTTAAAAAATGATACATTTTGAGGTTTTTGGTTTGCCTCTCCAAGCCTTTAGCACTCAATAACTTCAGTCAGGTGGAAAAAGGCATAATAAAATGGCTGGAAATTCAGCGTGGAAATAAGGCATATATTTTAAATGGTGAGAGTAATTAACCAAGGATCAATTTGCCAAGGTTCATGTTTTCTCGATCACTGACAATTTTTAACAATATTGGATGCTTTTCTAAAAAGATCAGCTCAGGGAATTATCTTAGGGGAAATTCTCTGCCCTGTGTGGTACAGGAAGCCAAACTAGATGGCTGCATCTAGAATGGCAAGTTTTTCCGCAAAAGCGATGGCTTTTGCGCAAAAACTTGCCAGCTGTTTACACTGGCCGCTTGATTTTGCGCAAAAGCACTGACGTTCTACTGTCCGAAATCAGTGCTTCTTGAGCAAATGCTTTGACATTCCCGTTCGGGCAAAAAACCTTTTCCAGAAATGTTTTTGTGCAAGAGGGCCAATGTAGACAGCTAAAAACTGTTTTGAGCAAAAAAGCCCCGATGGCGAAAATTGCAATCGGGGCTTTCTTGCGCAAAACCGCGTCTAGAGTGGCATGAATGCTTTTCTGCAAAAAGTGCTTTCATTTTCATTCCACTTCCCATGAAATGGTTCAAAGCTTAGGACATGTTGGCTTTGTCTACACTACATGCTTTGCTGAAAGATTAGCATTTTCTCTTGCTTCATTTGCATACGCTCTTCCGTTCCGTTTTTGCGCAAGGGGTTTGTGTGCAAAGCCAAACTGTGTGGACCCCTTTTTGCGCAAGATCCTTATGTCTCTCTGGCTGGGAGTGGGGCAGAGTCCCATGGAGGGTCACATGAGGAGGTCACGTGCCCCCCCATCTGGTATATCAGCTCGCATAGCAGTAAGAAATTGATTTTACTTGTCCTACTGGACAGGACACTGGGAAACAAGGCCCTGCGGCATCAGGATTATGGGACTCATGCTTGTAGGACACTAACCCTGATAAACATTGCCTGCACCTCTCTGCTTCTGTCTTCTGCTCTTTGTCTGTGACTAGAACCAGGGGATGCAGGCTGGGAAAACCCTCTCACGAAACCGTCCAACCGTGGCTCTTTGTGGACATTTGCAACTAAGCAAATATCAATCTCTCCAGCTGATAATGTAGGACACAGACTCAGAGTGAAGAAAAGATCCAAATGAGGCTATGGGGCAAACTCCTGTCTTTAAACTTAAAAGAGCTCAGGATTTGGGCCCTCCACCACAGTTGTCTGCAACTGCCTGGTTTGTGGGCACCAAATCTTGGCTGGTTACTATGGTAATCAACTGTCACCGGGGGGTAAATCTACACTGCATGGCTATTTCGGGATACCGGAAGGTATCTCAAAATAGCTATCCCATGTCTACACAAGCCGACCGTTATTTAGAAATATTTTTCAAAATGACGGGCGTGCTATTTTGGTATCCCGGTAACCCTTGTTCCATGAGGGCTAAGGGATGTCTCTAAATAGTGCATTATTTTGAAATTTGGCTCTGTGTAGATGTGCCAAATTATGGAATAGCCTATTTTGAAATGGTCTCAAAATAAGATATGCAATTTGCACAGAATAAATTGCGTATCTTATTTCAAGGTTGGGTGCTGTGTAGCTACACCCTGAGAGTATTGGAGAGAAGACTGTGTTGGAAGCAAATTAGGAAGCCAATATCCCATGTGGATGTTTTGGATACTCGCTTGGTGTGGCGGCTTTTTTGGGACCAGAATGTTGTTTAATAAATTAGAGTCCAGGAGAGGGGGATATTGTGTGAAGATTCTGGCAGTAAGATCATTTTCGACACTAAGAGGGAATCAGAGTATCACTCATGGTTAAGTGAGGTTTCAGAGCTCCATTATATCTTAAGGCCTCCTTCTCGCTAACATACCCCCCCCCCATGTGTTTAATTGAATGAGCTACTGCCCTGTGATTAATGGAAATATGTCTGGGGCGAGGACTGAGGAAATCTCTTTTCTAAATTGTAAAAAGAAAAAAAAGCAAAGCAAAGTTCACATGTTTCAGAGCTGTTAGGTTTTTTCTTTTTGACACCTCATTGCTTGCTGCTGAAGCGCAAACCCCTCCATATGTCCATTTAACACACTGTCACACATGCGACGAATTCTTTTTCTTGGTGCCAGGCTTGTCCATCAGAGAACCTGCTTTGTAATTAATTTAAAACCTAAAACTTTTTTTTGGGGTGGAGTCACAAAAGCCTTTGGGCTCAGCTCAGTTGAGACACATGCAGCACAATCATGGGAGACGGCACGTGCTCCAATGACTCGATGGGCCCCTTTTCCAGGGCCAGTCCCCTAGAATAAATTAGAGCAAAATGCAGCTGGCAATGACCTCAAAGGGGCTGCTGAGTCCTAGGGAAGCCGTGGCAGTGTATCTTCTCCCCCCAGCTGTATGCTGCACTGGGGTGAGCCACCAGCAGCCAGTAATGCTGGTCTTAGAGATTTGTATGAGCAGTGTGGCCCGAAAGAGGGAGAACTGAAGCTGGGGCCTCCAGAACATGAGAACTTCTAACATCTCCTTTGGGAGGAGGTCTATGGAGAGGGCAGACTAGGGTGTGCAGTGGAAGAGGGGTGCATGTCAGGAGCTCCCAACCTTAGATGGACCTTAGCCTTGGCCACCCCATGTTTATCTAGTAAGGACTCACTAAATTGAATGATGAGGGTGCCCCCATGGACCCCAGTGCTCCTCGGACTGGCAAGAAGTACTGACCTTCCACCGTGGGGCCCTCCAGAAATTCAGTTTAAGGTACGTCAATTTCCAGCTACGCAATTCTCATAGCTGGAGTTGTGTATCTTAAGTCAAATTTCTGGCGTAGTGTAGACCTATCCTCAGTCACTTGGCACAGGCCAAGCATGGGTGCTCTAACTGAAGTGTAGACAGACGCACAGAGATCTGTTACTCGAGGCTGCAAGTGGATGGCCAGAGGATTGTTCATTGTGGCTAAGAGCATAGCAAGTGAATTCAGATAGAAACTTCTTCATTTAAACTGACCTGATATATTCCTGGGGTGAATAAAACAGGAGGTGAAATGTAAGTGGCAGAATGAGCTGCCCTTCTGTGAATGGCTTTCATAGAGCCACAGGGAATTAAAATTAGCTGCTTTTGTTATCAGGATGAAAGGAAATTGGAGTGATGAGTTTTTCTTGCCTAGGCTGCAAGGGCACGTGGGCGGTGTCCTGAAGGGATTCTGAGGGAGAGGAACCGCGGCAGCTTAGTCATCAGGGTGAGTTTAATTTCCAGAGCACACGGCTGTGCGTCCACAGTGGTACTGCAGAATGAGAGTGCAATTCTACTCTGCACAGACGTCTCCCTTTGGGTCTAAGTCAAGTTTCAGCTCATAGTACTGGGTGAAGGGAGAGGATTCTGTACTTTGATCTTCCTCCTCCTAGAGAATGTCCAAGAGCCGTAGGTGCCTTGCAGATCAAGTGCCAGTCAGATTGATTTCTACCTAGGTCCTTAAGGTGGTTTAGCTGGTTACTTATTACTGGTGATCTTATCATGCTGCTGCAACTTTTGGCTGTGTAGCAGCATGCCTTGATAAATGCACTGCATAAAGTGCTGGGCCACACTAACATTATATCCATAGCAAGAAAGTTTCTGAAACCATATTGGGCAAGTGTGCATGACATTCCTGTTGTTACCGTAGAGCAGCATGAATTGACTTGATTTCCACTGAATCTTTCCCATATACCTTCTGGTTGTGATGTTCTAATAATAAATAAATGAGTGAATAGAACAGGGAGTTTTCTTTCCAGTACCTTCATACCATCTAGTGGAGATGGAGAGTAGAGCACATTAACTTCCAACAGAATGGATGTTTCAGAATTCTCACATCGGGGTTAAGATTTCTCATATTTCTAAACATGCACCCGTACCAAAAGGCAGGGCTGTGAGAAACGGCAAGGGGTTCTGCTCACGGGACGTACAAATCGACTGCAACTCTTGTCAACGCAGGAAGTGACCAGGAGACAAAACTTTCCTGAGATTCCAAAAAGTTGAAACTGATATTTTATTTTCAAGTTTATTTTTCATGTCATGTTGTCGCTGCACTTCCCGCCCCCAGTCAGCACAGGAAGCAGAAAGCCCCAGATTTCGGGATGCAGGTCATTTCTGAAGGGATAGTGTCAGCCCTGTGGAAAAGGCATCTCTTGTGTGATTTCTCACCCAAAGAGCCAACTGAAGCGGAGACAGACTTGCTGGGCCCCTGGGTAAGGGGGAGGGAGGCTGACTCCGCACTCAGAGAAGGGGCAGAGCTCGGGCGGATGGGGCAGAACAGAGGCAGCCATCTGTCAGCGCTGCAAGGAGCATACCGCTCTGTGTCCCCTCTTCCTTTCCCACACCCCAAGCAGCCCTAAATCGCATGGCACTCTGGCTCTGGTGCAATTTAAAGGGCCTGGGCATTGGCTGCTGCTGCTTCTCTGGGGCTGTCGTCTTCTTTGACCTGTCAGCAGACCTGGCTGCACTGTGCAAGGTGCAGTACAGATTCCTAGACTATAAGGCCAACAGGAACTTTTGTAGCCGCCTAGCCTGACTAAAAGTGTTAGGGGGTAGCCAGGCTCGTCTGTAACTGTGAGGGGGCGCGAGGGGGTCACTCACCACCGTAGCGGGGGTCCGTCATCTGTCCCCGGAATCAGTCCATTCCGTCTGCCCAGGCCTCCGCTCACGGGCCGTTTCCCCTCTGGAGCCCTTCCGGTCACGTATGTCTCTTCGCCACACTGCCCTCCGGCAGTGCCCAAGTCACTCGCTCTGAGCCCCCCTTCCGGGGGTCGATGTCTCTCCAGCAGGCCTTGCCGCAGGCCTAGCAGGCTGGCCGGTTGGCTGTCCGAGCGCCCGGGCCCAGCCTGACTCTCTAGCCCTGCCCTAGCTCCAGAGAGCGTCCTGCTCCCTCGGCAGCCAGGCTCACACTGCCTTGGCTGAAGCAGCCCTTCCCTTTTTATAGCTCCCAGCTGGGCCTTAATTGGCCAACGCCGCCCAGCTGGGCTGAACTCCCCGGGCCTGCTTCAGGCTGGGGTTTGGCTCTTAAAGGGCCAGTACAGGGCAGCTGCCCTGCTACAGTAACTAAAAAACGAACAAATGGTCCTGTGGCACCTTAGAGACTGTAGCTGGGATCACGAGCTTTCGTGGGCACAACCCACTTCTTCAGATTCATGGAGCAAGGGGTCCAGAGGTACAAATAAACAGCAGGAAAAGAGGGGAGGAAGGATGGGAAAAAACTTGTCAATTAAAGTGTTCATGCTCAATGAGGCTAATAGAGTGGGCTGTAAATGCCTGATACTTAGCTTTTCATGTCATTTGGGTGCTGAATATATCGGCCCATCCAAGAAATGTCTGTTTAATGCCTGGCTAAATGTATCAGACTTATGTATGAAGGCCCGTTCCACAGTCTCTCCGGGTATGTCTACACTACCCTCCTAATTCGAACTAGGAGGGTAATGTAGGCATACCGCACTTGCAAATGAAGCCTGGGATTTGAATTTCCCGGGCTTCATTTGCATAAGCCGGGCGCCACCATTTTTAAATCCCGGCTAGTTGGAGTACAGCTAGTTCGGATTAGGAAGCCTAATCCGAACTAGCTACTCCATGCCGCGTGTAGCTGCGCGGCACGGGGTTCGAACTAGCCGGGATTTTAAAATGGCGGTGCCCGGTTTATGCAAATGAAGCCCGGGAAATTCAAATCCCGGGCTTCATTTGCAAGTGCGGTATGCCTACATTACCCTCCTAGTTCGAATTAGGAGGGTAGTGTAGACATACCCTCTCTCTCTAGCTGGTTCCTGAAATCACTTTGAAAGAAGGTTGCCACTTTCGAATCCATTAATGAGTGGCCAGGCAAGGTAAAATGGCCGTAGACTTGCCTAAATTAATTCCTGATTGAAGTGGAGCTGGTCTTTTAGAAAAAAACAACTCCACTTTTCAGTTTAAAATTACCAGTAATTACCACAACTCTGAGTATAAATTTATACTGAGATACACTGTGACCCCTTTACAATCTACATGGAGAAGGCAGACAAAGCACAATTTAATGTCCCCATTTGAAGGATACAGGAAATGAGGCCTAGAGATTTGCCCAATATTCCAGAACAATTAAAGAGCAGAACTAAAAGTCGAAACCTCAACTCTGGAACCCCCCAAGCCTGTTTTAACCACAACCCTAATCTTCCACTTCACTGAGAGGTTTGAATGGATTTGAGAGGTAAGCAAACGGCTTCAGGAATTTGGCCTGTTCCTCTCTGAGGCCTGGTCTACACTGGAGGGGAAAGTTGACCTAAGATATACAGCTCCAGCTACGTTCGTTGCGTAGCCGGAGTTGATCTACCTTAAATCCCTATCCACGCTGTGGGAGACCAATGTGAACACACTCCTGTGAGCGTCCCTTACTCCCCACAGAGCCAGGAGTACTGGATGCTGGCAAGGTTTGCCCTCAGCGTTCAATTCAGACTTGCTAAATCAAAAGCTAGAAGATCGACCTCTGGAGGGTCAATCATCTCCCTAGTGTAGACATGCCCTGAGAAACGTAGCTCCTGGAAGCCTGCCTAAAGAAGAATGAGTCTTCGTGATATGATGTCATAGAGACAGCTAATTAGAGCCTATGAGTTCATTGTTTTGAGTACTGCTTTTTGGGGAGGGTGGCCCGTCTGCAAATGAGGCAGAAATAATGGTGGAGCTGGTCAAACTTTTTTGAGCAACCCATTTTTTCAACGGATTTTTGTTGATAACATTTTTTTGTTTTAGAGAAAATCCAAAACTAAACATTTACGATTAAGGTTCAAAAGAAGTGAGCACAAAATCGGCATGTGTTATGAGCACCATGTAATGAACTGCAAACCAGTGCACACAAGTTTTAGTGGTGCTAGAAACCCTACAAGTAGAGCTGGCTGAAATTATTGCCAGGGGAATTTGTGAAGGCAAAGGGTATAACTGGGTTCAAAAAAGAACTAGATACATTCATAGGGTTTGACTAGACTGCATCCCTCTGTCGGCAGAGGGATGCAGATTAGGCAAGTCGACATTGCAAATGAGGCAGGGATTTAAATACCCCGTGCCTAATTTGCATAAAAATGGCCACCACATTTTGCCGACTCAGCACTTTGTTGGCAAAAAGCGGCAGTCTAGAGGGGGATCTGTCGAGAAAGAAAGCCTTTTTCGACATATCCTTTATGCCTCCTGCAAGGAGGTTTACAGAATCTGTCAAAAAAGGCTTTCTTTCTCGACAGATCCTTCTCTAGACTGCCGCTTTTTGCCAACAAAGTGCTGAGTCGGCAAAACCCGACAGCCATTTTTATGCTAATTAGGCACGGGGTATTTAAATCCCTGCCTCATTTGCAATGTTGACTTGCCTAATCTGCATCCCTCTGCCGACAGAGGGCTGCAGTCTAGACATACCCCTAGAGTCCATCCATGGCTATTAGTCAAGGTGTTGAGGGAGGCAACCCAGTGCTCTGGATGTCCTTAAACCTCTGACTGCCTTCAGCTAGGACTAGGTGACGGGAGACGGATCACTTGACAATTGCCCTGTTTATTATGTGTTTTAAAAGCTCGTAATTTTTGAGGTTAGACCCAGTATTTTGGGGGTCAGCAGTACTGCAGATGGAGGGCCCATTCCCCCCTGCATTCTTCCTGAGCAGTACTTTACTCTAATGTGCTACTCATATGCACAAGGCTGTCAGGGGATGGTCCCAAGGGTGTTCTGTGCATTTGGAGCATGAAGCCCTCTTTTCATTCACAGAACGAGCACGGTACATGCCACCCCAGGCTCCATGTGGCATCGTGGCTTTGACAAAGGCGTGTACAGCCTGGGATCCCAACTGGCCCAGGGCTGCATGTGGCGTTTCAAAGCAGCAGCTCTGCATGGAGCCCGAGGTCTGGCCCCAGACACCATGCTGCACTGCTGCTTTGAAGCACTCTCTCCTCTTCCCTACCCCTTAGCTGCCTCCTTCTGATAGAGGCAGCAAGGAGGGGAAGTGACTAGTCGACTAGTCTTTCACATCCCTAATCCAAAGGGACCAATGCTTCTTAGCATTCCCAGGGTTTTGTGCTCATTGGTTACCACCAGGTGGCGCAACTGCAGGCCTTGCAAGTTACCGCAGAGACAAAATGCCCTTTCTGCTGCTTCTCTGTCTGCCTCCCGTCCTGCTGTTAGGTAAGGGGGGTCCAGACCGCCGCTCACAGCTGTGGCAGGCAGGCTGCTGTGCTGGGTTCCAGGGGAACGGGCGATGTCTCTGACTCGGCTAGAATGCAGCAACCATTCACAACAACAAAATGAGGACTGTGGCTTTGGGTCAGGTACAAGGTCCCTGGGAACCTACCTCTGCCCCCAGGTCCTGCAAGCAGCTGAACACCAGCAGAGAGCAGGTGAGCACAAGTTCTCACTATTTCTAGGGTTGGGTCCTTAGTGGCCTGGATGCCTTCAGGGCCTTTTCCTTTGTGGTCTGGTGAACGATGCGATGATGGAGAATCAATGCAGATGAGACCATGACAGACATAAAAGGATCAGTGTTCTGCTAGAGGGGACCCACCACCAATGGTCCCTTCTCTGCCTGGGATGGAGTCAGCTCCCATTCCAGATGCTGCTAAAACTTCCTAGCCAGAGACAGTTAAACCCCACCGAGATGCTCTTGGAGAGAAGGAATTTCTCCCTCCTAATAACACAAGCTGAGCATTGGCTTGCATTGCTGGAGGTTGCTGTATCCACATGTAGTTGGAAGGTGAGAGAGATTCTGTAGTAGGTTGGTTGGGGTGTTGCCCTCCTCTGCGAGAAGCAGGTTCAAAGTCCCTCCTCTGCAGGTGATCTGGGATAGACAAACTCTGCTTTCAGTCAGCCAGAGCAGGACTTGCCTTGAGGCTCTCGCCTCTCTCCCAGAGTTGTGCCTAATGAAATGAATGGGGAGCAGGTTTAAAACAAATAAAAGAAATTTCTTCTTCACACAGCGTGTAGTCTACCTGTGGAACTCCTTGCCAGAGGAGGCTGTGAAGGCTAGGACTATAATAGAGTTTAAAGAGACGCTAGATAATTTCATGGAGGTTAGGTCCATAAAAGGCTATTAGCCAGGGGATAAAATGGTGTCCTTGGCCTCTGTTTGTCAGAGGCTGGAGAAGGATGGCAGGAAACAAATCGCTTGATCGTTGTCTTCGGTCCACCCTCTCTGGGGCACCTGGTGCTGGCCACTGTTGGCAGACAGGATGTTGGGCTGGAGGGACCTTTGATCTGACCCAGTACGGCCGTTCTTATGTTTTAACCCCGTGGTCACCAACCAGTAGGTCGCGATCTACCAGTAGATCTCAGGGGCTCTAAGAGAAGCTCTTGAGCCCTCTCTGAACTGCGCGCCTGTGCAGTACATTTACATTAGGTTTCCTCATTTGAGGAGCAGCTACTCACCGAGCAACAACACAGGTGAGTAGCTGCGAGGAATGGTGGGAGCTGGGAGGTCGGGAGGGCTGAAACACCCCAGCCAGCTGACTGTGGCTTTCTGCTGAAAGAGGCTGCCCCGTGCTCCAGCTGACTGGTGGCTTCTCCTCTGTGCCTGCCCACATGGAGCTTGGTGCACTCTGGCTGAGCGCCATGGCCAGCTGGCTGGGCATTTGCTTCTCTTCCCTCCAGCCCAGCTGCCCTGCACTCAGCCCAGGGAGGCTGCGTCAGGCTCCAGCTGTGGTGGAGCAAGCTTCCCGGGCTGAGCGCAGGACAGCCGGGCGGTAGCGAAGAGAAGAGGCTTCCTGGCCAGCTGACCATGGCGCACAGCCAGGGTGCACCAAGCTCCACGTGGGCAGGCACAGAGGGGAAGCCGCCCGATCAGCTGGAGCTCAGTTCAGCCTCCTCTGGACTGAAGGCCACAGCCAGCTGGCCAGGCAGCTTCTCCTCTGCGCCCGCCCATGTGGAGCGTGGAGCACCCTCGCTGAGCTTCAAGGAAGGGGCAGAGCTTCCAAGGAAGGGGCAGGGTGGTAGATCTTGGCTTGGTCTGTCATTTAAAAAGTGATCTTGGGTGTAAAAAGGTTGGAGACCACTGTTCTAAACACTCACTTCTCCCTTTGGAAACCTGGCTTCTGAGCCAGAAACTAACTTTTCAATGCACTTCTGCTCTTTGTGAAAATCTGCCCAAGGATTTGTTTTTGGAAAACAAATGTTACAACTTCAAAAGTCACCACCTTCAATCAGCGCTGTTTCCGGAAATGTGTCCAGCCCATGTCAGAGTCAGGCTACTGGACTAGATTGACGGTTGTTCTCAGCCAGCCTGGCAGTTCCTATGAGCCCAGACACCAGCTAAGTACGCACCCCGTGCTCCAGGCCTGCATGCTGCCTGTCCGAGAGCACCTTCACAGAGTGCCAGGTCCTGTCTCCTCTCACACAGTAGGGAAAGTTTTCCGTTATAAGCATTTTCGGAAAAAGCGTGTCTAGATTGGCACAGACGCTTTTCCGCAAAAAAGCCCCAATCTGGGCTGTCTACACTGGCCCTTTTCCAGAACAGTTTTCCGGGAAAGGAATTTTGCCCAAACGGGAGCAGCATAGTTTTTCCGGAAAAGCACTAATGATTTTACAGTAGATCGTCAGTGCTTTTCCGGAAATTCAAGGGGCCAGTGTAGACAGCTGGCAAGTTATTCTGGAAAAGCGGCTGATTTTCCAGAATAAGTGGCCAGTGTAGACCCAGCCTAGGAGTTGCAGGGGCACTGTTGCAGGTGGAGCCAAGCCTTGGGTCTGTGAATTTCACCTGTGGAGGACACAGCCCCCAGAGCTCAGCCTGGCACCACATGCTGTGAAACCAACTTTTCCTCTGCATTGAAGTTACTGTGGTTGCTAGTTTGCTCCAGGTGCAGTCCCACAACATTGCTGTGTCGCAGCCTGGCTCTCGTTGCAGATGTCAAAGAAGAATCCCATAGTGTCACTCATAGTACCAGCCCCCGCTGAAAAAAGCCATTTCCCTTCTGGAGTGGCTGCTAGCTGCTTCCTTGTCTTCTCCTCAACCAAACACACTGTTACAAGCCATAGCGTCTGTTCTGCCCCTGACAGGTTGGCCTTGGGTCTTCCTTCTGCCTGAGAAAAACACTCCCATCCATATTCAGAGGGGAGAGGGGAAGAAAAAAGGCAGCTTTGCTTTCTGCCCTGTAAGGGAAGCTATGCTGATGGCTATGTAGCCCCAGACAGCATTACATCCTCCCGGCACAGTGCTGAGGAATGCTTTCTGGCTCAGTGTGATGTATGTACTGGGAAGCCTTGTCCCTTAGATGCCAAGGTGATGGGCACATTATAATGCCACTTAAAACCCTTCATTTTCGCTTGAAACTGAATTTTACTGAAAAAAATCCCATGTTTTACAAAAAGTATTCATTGTTTTTCCCCTGATTTTCACCCTACGTTTATGCATCCACATCTGCAGAGACGGATATCCATGGATATAAAGTGCATATCCATGGATTTTCAGGGTTCTAGATACAAAATTTATATCCACATCTGCTTCTGTATCCACAAAAAAAGAGCCATGGATGTCCGTATCTGCATCTGCATCCATGTCCACAGACACAAATACCCATGGATATAAAGCAGATGTCTGTGGATTTGCAGGGCTTTGAGATGTGAAATCAGTGCCATATAATGGCTTCTCAAATGCTTTCTGATACCTATGCATGGCACTTTGGAAATGAACAGAATATATTCAATGTATTAAGAGTTGCTAAATCTGTGCTGCATTCTAATCTAGCTATTAACATGGCTGGCACATAGTTCCCGAAGCAGCACTTGACTCTGAGCACATTTCCGTGGGAACAGAATGACTGCCCAGGAAGGAGTACTGCAGAAAGGGATCTGGGTTCATAGTGGATCACAAAGCTAAATACGAGTCAACAGGGCAACACTGTTTCAAAAAAAGCAAACATTATTCTGGGATGTATTAGTAAGAGCACTGCAAGAAGATACAAGAAGTAATTCTTTCACTCTACTCCTCACTAATTAGACATCAGCTAGAGTATTGAGTCCAATTCTGGGTACCACATTTCAGGAAAGATGTGGACAAACTGGGAAAAGTCCAGAGAAGGGCAACACAAATGATTAAAGGTCTTTGAAAACATGTCCTGAGAGAGGATTGAAAAAATGGGTTTATTTAATTTGGTGAAGCTGAGAGGGGACATGAAAATAGTTTTCGAGTACATAGAATCATAGTGTTAGAAGAGTCCTCAGGAATCATCGAGTCCAGCCCTCTGCCCAAAGCAGGACCAACCCCAACTCAATCACCCCAGCCAGGGCTTTGTCAAGCCCAGACTTAAAAATCTCTAGGGATGGAGATTCTACCCCTCCCTAGGAAACTCATCCCAGTGAAGACAGAGGGAAAAAAGCCTTGAGTACTTCAGCTTTTCCCACATCATCTACCACTAGGTTACCTCTCTCATGCAGTAAGGCCCCACACCCTCTTATTGCTATTATGCCTGTAGAAATCTTTCTTATTACCCTTCACATCCCTTGCTAGCTGCAATTCCAATTGTGCTTTGGCCTTCCTGATTATACCCCTGCGTTCTCGAGAAATATATGTATACTCCTCTCGAGTCATCTGTCCAAGTTTCCACTTCTTGTCAGCTTCCTTTCTGTGTTTAAGCTCACCAAGTCTTTCCTTGCTAAGCCAATCTGGTCGCCTACCATTTTTGCTTTTCTTAATGTGCATCAGGATGCTTTGTTCCTGTGCCTTCAATATGGCTTCTTTATAATACATTCAGCTCTCCTGGACTCCTTTCTCCTTCATGTTAGCAACCATGGGGATCCTGCCCATCAGTAACCTGAGGGAGTTGAAGTCTGCTTTTCTGAAGTCCAGGGTGTATATTTTGCTGCTCTCCTTTCTTCCTTTGGTCAGGATCCTGAACTTGACCATCTCACGATCACTGCAGCCCAGGATGCCACCCACATCTACTTCCCCTACTAATTCCTCCCTGTTTGTGAGCAGCAGGTCAAGCTGCACATGACTCTGGGTTGGTTCCATCAGCACTTGTACCAGGAAGTTTTCCCCAACGTTCTCCAAAAACTTCCTGTATTGTCTGTGTATTGATCTCCCAACAAATGTCAGGGTGATTCAAGGCCCCCATGAAAGCCAGGGCCTGTAATATGGAAGCTTCCCTTAGTTGTCTGAAGAAAGCCTCGTCTACCTCATCCACCTGATCTGGTGGTCTACAGCAGACACCAACCACAACATCATCTCTGTTGCTCCTGCCTCTAAGTTTAACCCAGAGACTCTCAACGTAAAAGGTTGTTACAAGAAGGAGAGAGAGAGAAAAATGTTCTCTGTAACCTTTGAGGATAGAACAAGAAACAATGAGCTTGAATTGCAGCAAGGGAGGTTTAGGTTGGACATTAGGAAAAATTTTCCGCCAGGATGGTTAAGCATTGGAATGAATTGCCTAGGGAAATTGTGGAATTTCCACCACTGAAGGTTTTAAAGAGCAAGTTATACAAACCCCTTTCAGGAAGGGTGTAGATCATTCTTATTCCTGTCATGAGTGCAGGGACCTGGATTATATGACCTTCCGAGGTCTCCCAGTCCTATGAGTTTCCAAGTTTGGGAGGAAAAAAAGCAGTGTATACAAGGCTGACCAATACAAGGGGATCTGTCAGCTGATGACATGTGGACACACAGTAACCCACCATTGTGGAGAAAATGATGCTTTGAAATTATTTGGATATTTAGTGACCAGTATATGTCAAGCAAAATAAACAGTCGGGATGGTAGAAAAATTTACATCCAAACTGATTTTCAGTAGAAAATTGGGTTTTCAACTAAACAACAATTTTGGCGAAAAGAGTCTGTTTTCCACAGAAAAGTCCAATTTTATATGGAAAAATGGAATGCTTTGAAGCCAAAAGAATTCTTGATTTTTGGCCCCAAACTGAATTGTTTTATTCTGAACGGCTGCAGCAGTGTCTCATGGGAGTTGTAGTTTTGTTGCTTTTTGTAGTTCATGCTGCAATTCTTCACAATGGGCTAGGCTTCCCAGCCAGAATACATCTTCCATGATTCACTGCAACCATGCAAGTGCCTTGGTATATGGCCTTCCCTTCCCAAGAGGGTGCAATAGTGAGATACCGGCCAACCGGGAAACATGGCCCATAGTCTTCTTTGAAAATCCCAGTCTAAATTGTTAATAAGGAATAGAAGTGTTTTCAGAGTGGATTAGACTATTGGCCCATATAGTCTAGAATTCCATCAAAACCCTGCATTTCCTCTGCCACTCCTCGCAGTCTTATCAAGTCATGACTAACATAAGTGATTTTGTGTCTCCTGCCAGTTCTCTTTCATACTATTCATAAAGAGAAATGCCAGGCCTAGTTAGTTTCCTGATGAGCCTCTTCCATGTGACTTCCTTGAAGGCTTTGTGGAAGTCCAGACACATTACTCCAAACAGTTCTCTTCTATCTGATACTAAGTTGGCATGTTCAAAGAATTGCAGCAGATTAGCGAGCACAAACCATGCTGATTTCCCCTGTTCTATCATATTCCTCCTGGTGTTTGATAATTCTCTTTTAATTATTGTTTCAGACAGTTAACCTGCTCTGCATGGAAACTCCCAGGGCCCTCTTTTTAAAATATGGATGCCACATTCACTACTTTTCAAACCTCCAGTTGTTGATTTTAATGAGCGATTGATATTTTTGAAAGCAGTTCAGACACTTCGTTCTTAAAAGCCTTCAGACCTCTCGGCTTATATATCAGCGGATCCAATACCTAATGAAATTAATGGTAATCTTAATATTGACTTCAACGGGAATTGGTTTACGTCCCTAGAGACCTGGATACTCTTTGTTTTAGCAGTTGATTCCAGCCCTTCTTCGTTCTGTTCATGGCTGGCATGGAAACACCAGGAGAGAGGCTGCCCTCTGCAAAGATTGTGACTAGGGTTACCAGATGTCTGAAAAAAAAATACCGACCCCCCTCCCCCCAAAAAAAACCACCGGGAAAAAATTTTGTTGAAGGAAAAGAAAAAAAAAAGGGGGAGGGACCAAAGTTGTTGAGCAAAAAAAAGAAAACAACAACCTCCGAGAACCTGGATCACAGCTAGCGGTTACCAGGTAATAATTTAAAAAAAAAAAAATACCCCGAACACGCTTCGGTGGGGAGGGGGACCGGCCAAGAAGGGAGCGGTGCTGGCCGGGAACGGGGGTCCTGGAAACAGCTAATGGAGGGGGGCGGCAATGGGGCTGGCCGGGAGAGATGGGGGGGCCAACGGGAAGCAGGACTGGTTGTGGGGGGGGTCGGGTGGAACGAGGCTGGCCGCGGGATATCGGGGGAGGGAGAACCGGCCAGAAGGGGGCAGGGCTGGCCGGGAGTAAGGGGGGCTGGAAGCACAGCTGGGGGAGATCGGGGGGCCGCGAGGGTGGTCAGGAGGAAGGGGGAGTGGGACGCAGAGCTGGCATGGGGGTGGTGCAGTGGCGCTGTCTGGGAGGAAGGGAGGGCCGGGAGGAATGGGGGGGTCAGGGAGAGGTGCAGCGGCACTGGCTGGGGGAGACAAGGAAGAGGAACGGGCCGGTGGGAAGCAGAGCTGGGGGAGGATGCAGGGAGGAAGATCAGGAGGGGAAGCGGGGGAGAACCGGCCGGCCGGGAAGGGGGAGGGTGAGCAAATTGGCCGGCGGGGAGCGGGACTGATCCGGGCACTTGCTGCCCATCCCGCGCAGGCTCCCGGCGACACACGAGCGAGGAGGAGGCTTCTCCTCCTCCTCACACTCAACCGACTGAGGGCTCCCGGTGGCAATCGTGGCCCCGTCTCCCAGCTGTGAGTCCCAGCCGCTCCCCCCGGCCACGCCAGGCTTCCGTCCGGTGTGCAGCCGGAAAAATCAGAAAATACTGGACATTGCACATGTCCGGTATTTTCTGATTTTCTTTACCAGACAGAGCGCGCAAATACCGGACTGTCCGGTACAATACCGGACACCTGGCAAACCTAATTGTGACCCACACTGAAAGGGGGGAATGGTCCCGCATAACCCTGGTGAAATGGGTTAGGGAAAGGATCTGCGTCCCTGCTCCCACTTCCTTTACCAGAAGCCTCCTTTACCCCAAGAGCCCACCTTCCGCTCTCCTGTGGGCAGAGCTCCCCAGGGACATGGATGGACCCAGGAGTCAAAGGGGTCTCAACCCCCCATCTAGGGTCACTTAGGACAGGGGCTGGGTGTCCCCACTCTGGGTGCTCTCTCCACACTGGACGATTCCCTGATCACTGCATGCAGCTCAAGGCAAATACGATGTGTTAAACGGCAATCCTGTTTTAAAGGGCAAAAGGAAAATGGGAAAGGTGACAGGAAAACACCTCACCCCACTCTTTGGCAGGGGCCTCACAAACAGCTGTCTATGAAATGGAAGGACAGTTCACAATCTGTTCCTCAAGCATCCCAGGCCTCCTTCCCAGGCCCAGGTAGGGATGCCAGATGGTTGAAACAAAAATATCGAACATCCCCCTGCCCCCCCCCAAAAAAAACACTGGGAAAAAATTCTGTTGAAAGAAAAAAAAGGGGGGGGGAGACCAAAGTTGTTGAGCAATAAATAAATAAATAAATAAATAAATAAAATAAAGCACCATTAAAACAGCATGTCCCCTTTAAGAGTGAGTGCAAGGATAAGAACAGGGGAGCAGTTGAGCACTAAGACCCAGAGGAAAGCATTGCTTCCCCTTGGTCAGCAGCCATTCTGTGCTGGCAGCCTTGCGGAACCAGGTAAGCATGGGGGCTGGGGTCGGGGATGGGGGTGTCGGGGGGGGGGAAGCTGGGTGCTGAGTGTTTGTAGGGTTGCCAGGTGCCCAGCATTTTCGCCTCCTGGCTGGGGGAAAAAATCAGAAAATACCCGACATTTTAGGTGTCCGGTATTCTCTGAATTTTTTTACCAGACAGCAGGCAAAAATACCGGACTGTCCCGGTGAATACCAGACACCTGGCAACCCGGCTGCATGGACGCTGGGGATCAGGCACTTGCTTTGGCAGCGGCCACAGGCCTTCAGGCTCTAGGTGGCAGGGCCCTTCTCCAAAGCACAACGGCCCCCTCAGTCAGGTTACAATCCCCTCCAAGTCTGGCCTGAAACGCCTCTTGGCTGGTGGCATCTCCCTCTGCTGGCCCTCTGCCCAAAGCACATCTCTTGCGCAAAAGTACATACCAGTGTAGATGCTCTCTTGCGCAAATACTTTAACGCAAAAACTCTTGCGTTAAAAGTATTTGCGCAAAATCTTGCCAATGTAGACGTAGCCCTAGTGTTCTACCCAGAATTGGGCAGAAAATGTATTCCCCACTGAAAATTTCCATGTTTCAAAAGAAATTTGAAATCCAAAATATGTTGTCTGAAAAGAGAAGTATTTTAATTTCAAAAGATCACCTGGGTGCCTCATGGGAACTGTAGTTTTGGTATTTCATGCCACCAATCACATCTATGGACGGGGCTCTCTGGTCAGACTACATCTCCCATGATGCTTCTGGGTCTTCCCTCTTGTTGAAGGAGAAGGGCCATCAGGGCAGTCACATGGCTGCTGTGCATCATGGGTGATAAAGTCCTGCTGGGGAGTCCAGTCCAAAGTTGAGTGAGAGTGGGGGAGATGAGAATTACAATTCCCATAAGACACTGCAGTGTCATTTTAGCCTTGAAATATTTTCCAGTTCAATTTTGGATGAAAAAGCAGGGGGGGTTTCTCATGGAAAGTAGAGAATTTAGGAAAACATTATTTAATCAATCCCCCAAATTTTCAACCAGTCCTTCCATTAAGCATGTGGGATGAGAAAACAAATCAGTGTTAGAATTCAACAGCTCCTCAGCTGACTACAGACTCACTTTAAAATGACCCTGTGGGCAGAGCCAGGCTGTGCTTTGACATGACCACTCTGGGTGTGTCTAGGCTACAGAGTTTTGTCAACAAAAGTGGACTTTTGTTGACAAAACTATACCTGCGTCTACACTACCGCTGAGTTCTGTTGACATCACGTCGACAGAACTCAGCAGTTTTGTCGATGCTGGTAAACCTCATTTTACGAGGCATAACGCCTTCTATCGACAGAGTTCTGTCGACAGAAGGTGTTAT
This sequence comes from Pelodiscus sinensis, assembly GCF_052426305.1. Classification (NCBI taxonomy): domain Eukaryota; kingdom Metazoa; phylum Chordata; order Testudines; family Trionychidae; genus Pelodiscus; species Pelodiscus sinensis. The sequence continues at coordinate 12,003,351 of NC_143080.1, read as the reverse complement.
TGCATGTAGGGTTGTGTCTAGACTACAGGGTTTTGTCGACAAAGCAGCTTGCTTTGTCGACAGAACGGAATGTCGTCTAGATGCTCTTTGTCGACAGAAGCTTTGTCGACAGTATCAGTCGACAAAACTTCTGTCGACAAAAGCCTGTAGTCTAGACGTACCCTCTGTGATAAATTGTCCCAGGCCATGACCCTACTGACTTGCACTCCCACCACAAGGAGCAAAGAAGACAAACACAGAGGTGCAGTGAAACAACATTCCTCATCTCAGGCAGAGGAGGTATCTGCTAATATCAAAAGTGAAAGGAGGATGGGCATTTGCCCTGGATGGGGCCTGGGTACCACAGTCCTGAGAGAACAGGTTCTCCCCTAAAACAGGAATGTGGGATACCAATGGAAATGGGTCCACTGGCCTCTGGATGGCACTCTTGTTTCACCACTGGGCGTGCTGCATAGAGAAGGGTTTAGCTTGTGCACTGCTCACCCTTTTACTGGCAGGGGGCAAACTGCAAGGGAGAGGTGTTGATTAGGATGGAGGAAGGTGAGTGAGGGGGACTGTTCTGTTGCCAACGCCAGCACAGCTCCTGGATTCTGTTTGCTCTTGTAGAAATACCATGAGATTCAGAAATAAGATCTTCTTTGTCTTGAGTGGCTGATGAAATGAGCCAGGCGCTGCCAAGGGTGCATTTACATGGCACTTGTAGCCCAGGCTCTGACTCCGGTTTGAACCCAAACTCCCCCTTTCATCCACAGGCGGCTCAGTCTGACTCAGCACCCAGAGCCAGAGTCCCACTTGGACTCAGGTCCATGCTGCAGTCACTTTGCAGTGCAGATGCAGCTCGAGCCTCACCCCTGAATCAGGAGGTCTGTGTGGTGCAGCACACACGCATTAGCGTGACTGTGAGATCCAGGATGAGCAATGGTAAATCCAGGTTCACAGTGCAACGTGGAGGCTCAAGCTGTGGGTTTGGGAATACTGGCTCCATAAACCGGTTTGCAACGCGGTGTAGATGCACCTCCTGAGGAGGTCTCATATCTTAGGAGCATCACAGCGTCTGCTGCCTCTGGGGGCTGCCCCAGACTGAAGTGCAGTGGGCTGGATAAGTATTCCAGTTGCACAGCTTCACCTCGCAAAGGCCAGAAGAACAGGCTGACGACACAGACACAGTCCTGTCCATGCCCTAGAAGGAGGGCCCTTGTGAGCAGGGCTGGGGTGGGAAATGGTTCTCCCCCCCCCCCCTGGGAAATTTTTGATGCATTGAAAAATGTTCCTAGCCCAAATCAAGGGGGAAAAAGCCCAAATCTGTGCAGCTCTTGCAAGGTGCCCAAGTCCCACTGTGGTATTAAATGACAACTCATAACAATGAAAAATGTCACGTTCTTGCATCCCTCCATCTCCTGCTCCCCCAAACTCCAGGTGTGCCCCTCTGTCCCCCTCTAGTTCAGGCACTGCCCCAATCTCCCCCTGCCAGGGATTCTCTGTGCTCCCCATTTCTCTTCCTCCCATAAGGGGTTCCCCCATTCTCCACACCCTGGGGGAACTCCCAGTACTCCCCACAGACAGTATGTGGAAGGTCTGTGGCTAATAATAATCATTCATAAACTCGGCAGCGGCTTTGAGTATGTGGACCGGGAGGAAAGGCAGGCAGTTAGGGCACCACAGAGCTGGGGTGGACATAATTCCCCAATCCACTCACCTGAGCTCCTATCCCCACACAGTGCTTATACAAGCTCTCCCCACCCCTTCCCCTTCCAGGGAGAGGCTGGCATCGCTGCTCACCCTCCCTGGCATGCTCCACCACAGCCTGCTTTTTGACAAATGTGGGCATTTGTTCGCAAGAGCCAAGGGGACAAATGCCAGAAAAGTTGGGGTGGCTGGTGCTGCGCTTAACAAAGGGATGTTTGGTCTCTGGCCAAAACCGGATGTGCAGTCACCCTGCTCATGGCGAAGTTCCCAGGGAAAGACAGTCCCCAAAGTCTGGGAGAGCCCAGGCAATAATAATGGGGAACATCAGTTCCAGAAGCAAGTACTGCAAAGTTCCCTTCCTAATCCCCAACTTCCCCAACACTGCCAGGGGAGCTCAGACTGATGGTTTCCTCATCTGACATAATCCGGGCCTGTTCCGAATCCAATCACCTGGAATATAGAAACACCGCTGAAAGAATCTAGGCACCGGGAGGGGAAAGCAGCTGAAATCTGATTAAAGATGATTTCACTGAGAACTCAGTCTCCTGCGGCCAAAACAATACACAGATTTTTCCTCCTAAAGGCAATCTTGAAGAGGGAAAGGGAAGAAAAACCAGAGCGAAATAGTCAGGGCTTAGGGCCTTGAAGGTATAAGGCAGCATGGGGAAGTTGGATTAACATTCACACGCCAGTGATACGATATGCAGGGGGTGCAGAGCGTGTGTGACACAGAGAGAGAAATAAAGAATTCTAAGCCAAATTGTCTTCCAGCATTCAATCCATCAGGGAGAGGCTGCAGAATGAGAAGCGTGAGTAAGGAGAGCAGAGAGGAGTTTGGGAGATATTTGCAGTAGGAGATATTTGCATGGCAGAGTACAGAGTTTGTCTGGAAGATTTTTGTCAGCTCCAGCTCCGGAGGGTTTTATTCCTGCCTTCCCTGCCAGATCAGCTCCAGTGGAGAGTTTACCCAGCCATGGGAGCGAGCTGGCAGGTGAGAACAGGCAGAAGAGGCGTGCTATCTGTAAAGTAGTGACTCCAGGCCAGTGAATTCATCATCTGCTTCAGAGGCTGACTCACTCCAAAGAGCTAGGCCTGTCTCCAGCAGCCAGGTGGTGGCAGGGGCAGAGTGCAGCTGGGGGGCACACAGGAGTGGTAGCCCCTCTCCTGTGCGCTGTCAGGTGCTCTCAGGGAGACAGGTGCTGTGCTCTGCACAGAGGGGGAGTTCCATGCAGGCAGCAATCGGAGCGCTGTTCTCCGCAGGGTGGCACGCTGCCACAGCGTCACCGGCTGGAGCTGAACGCGTCTTCAGCCCAGCGGCTTCGCAGTCAAATTTGGAGTGAAGGTGGCCTGGCTCTTTTGAAGTGAGTCCAACAAACGTGCCTCCCCCTTCAGAGAAGTGACCCAAACCAGGGACTTTCAAACAAAGCAAATGCTGGCTCGTATGTGAATGAAGCCCCCTCCCTCCAGCTCTGATGATGCTGACCAATCCCAACACACTGCAGCTGCCCCGCTGGTGTTACTAATTATTTACAAGCCTGTCATGCCTAGGAGCCCTCACCACCGACCATGACCCCATTGTGCTAGGTGCTGTACAAAGGCAGAGCAGAGATACCACCCCTCCCGCGAGAGCTCACAGCCCTGCTCTCCTCACACAGCACGGCCAAGGCCTGTCAGCCCTGACAGCCGCCAAGTTGTGTGTTGCACCGTCGGTGATGATTTATGCAAAGTATCCAGTGAACTAATCTGCATAGTTGAGACTGATTTGCATATAGCATTAATTCTATGGTAAAAGTACAGGGTGGACTGTGTGGTATTAAGACAAGCCCTCAGTTTACCTAGTGGGCATCAGCAGTGAAAACTTCTCCCACACACTGTCCTTCCAGCCTGACTGGGCCCTGTGCAGGTAAGGGAATCTCTACAGGTAACTGGCCATTCAAACTGCATGCCCGTGGGAGTCCCTTGTCTCTGATGAGTCTGCCCACGGGTGCAAAGCACGGCTGTGGGAGGTGGCCTTGAAACTTCCCCAACTCATCTCATCTAAAGGACTCAGAATAGCTATGAGAGGGGTGTCATGGCTCCTTCCCCACTCTGGCATGATAAATGCAGAAGTGGGGGCCAGCAAGTGTACCCCAAAGCCTTATCTACCAGGCTTTGGTATAAAACTTCCCCCAAGATCTTAAAAACCTAGATCTTGGGAATAAAACTTCCGCTGCCACCACCCAAATGTTGCTAAAGAAACCAGGGGAAAGACCATTTGAGAAATCTCACCCCTAAAATAAAAATCAGGGCACACTATTAACCAATGCCAGGTTAATAAAAGAAAAGAAAGAACTTTTATTATTACAACAATATTCCTGTTACAAACATAATGACTAGATAGGGAGGTAACAAAATATACTCATGGAGAAACTCCATGGGCCTAGAACTTAGTTACAAAGAAAAGCCAAAACATCTTTTAAACAGTGCCAGATCTCATATCCCATACCCAATCCATAAAACAATAAAACCTAATGAAACTACCTAAACTTTACCCTACTTACAGAAAATGAAGAATGGTGTCTTGGGCTATGTCTAGACTGCAAGCCTCTTTCGAAAGAGGCTCTTTCGAAAGCATCTTTCGAAAGAGCCTCTTTCAAAAGATCGCGTCTAGACTGCACGTTGAACTTTCGAAAAAGCGGCTTGCTTTTTCGAAAGAAAGCATCCAGTGAGTCTGGATGCTCTCTTTCGAAGAAGCCCTATTTACATTGAAGAACGCCTTCTTTCAAAAGAGGAACTTTCGAAAGAAGGCGTTCTTCCTCGTGAAATGAGGTTTACCGCCATCGAAAGAAAAGCCGCGTTCTTTCGATTTAATTTCGAAAGAACGCGGCTTGAGTCTGGACGCAGGGGAAGTTTTTTTGGAAAAAGGCTACTTTTCCCGAAAAAACCCCTGAGTCTGGACACAGCCTTGGAGAGAGAGAGACATGCTTGTCCCTCTCTGTAGCTGCAGAGAACTCTCTCTAGAGAGACAAAAAGGAGAAAGAAAAAAACCCAAATTCCTTTGTCCCAGTTTGAAAAGTCCCACCTACATTCCTATTGGTCATTCCACCTGGCTAGGTGTAGTTAACCCCTTAATCCCCAGGCTGCTGGCTAACCCTCATAATCATGACAATGGGTGCTTTAACATTTTGCACTGTGTGACGGCGCGTTGGGGTTCCTCTGATACTGCAGCCCCTTGGCAGCAAGAACAGACTCCGCCAGCCAGCCGAATGGAGAGGGTTTATTGCTTCTCCAGGATACAGCACAGCATAGATGTGATGTGCTTACAGGAGTCAGGGCCAGGCTGCTTCAGCCCCCTTGAGATGGGGTCCCTGGGCCCCATAGATTCCAGCCCCCTCCTTAGTCTGTTTCCTTCATGGTTCCAGCCCAAGACTCCTCACTCCCAGACCCTGCCCCCAAACCAAGTGTTCATCTCCGCCTCCCTCCCTTTGTCTCTCCCCTGGGGAAAGAGCCTTGTTATCAGGTGTCTGGGCTAATGCACATGTGGGTGAGTCAGTGGAAATCACACAGCACAGCGCAGGGGGACCCCGAGTTACAGAGCAGACAGCACCCCCACTATGTCACACACTGTAAGAATGAGGTTCATTAAAATGTTATATTTTGGATTTCACACAGGCAATACATTTCACACACTGCTCTGTCTCGAATGCACTCCCGCTTTGCCCCATACACAGATCCATGGGCCAGATCTAAGGCATCCAAGGATGCTGAGGGAATTGACAGATGTGATTGCAGGGCCATTGGCCATTATCTTTGAAATCTCGTGGCAATCGGGGGAGGTTCCAGACAAAAGGCAAATATAGTGCCCATCTTTTAAAAAGGGAAGGATGATCCAGGGGACTACAGACCAGTCAGCCTCACCTCAGTCCCAGAAAAATCATGGAGGGGATCCTCAAGGAATCCATTCTGAAGCACTTGGAAGAGGGGAAAGTGATCAGGAATTGTCAACATGGATTCACCATGGCTGAGTCACGCCTGACCAACTTGACTGACTTCTATGATGAGGTAACTGGCTCTCTGGCTATGGGGAAGGCATTGGATGTGATATACCTTGACTTTGTCAAAGCTTTTGATACAGTCTCCCACAGTATTCTTGCCAGCAAGTTAAGGGTAAATAGACTGTAAGGTGGCTAGAAAGCAGGCTAGATTGTTGGGTTCAACAGGTAGTGATCAACAACTCAATGTCTGCTTGGCAGTCGGTTTCAAGCAGAGTGCCCTAGGGGTCAATTTTATTAATGACTGAGATGAGGGGATGGATTGCACCCTCAGCAAGTTCGCAGATGATGCTAAGCTAGAGAGCGAGGTAGATATGCTGGAGGGTAGGGATAGGGTCCAGAGTGACCAAAAGAAATTGGAGGATTGGGCCAAAAGAAATCTGATGAGGTTCAACAAGGACAAATGCAGAGTCCTGCACTTAGGATGGAGGAATCCCAAGCATTGTTACAGGCTGAAGACCAACTGACTAGGCAGCAATTGGGCAGAAAAAGACCTGTGGATTACAGTAGATGAGAAGCTGGATATGAGTCAGCAGTGTGTGCTTGTAGCCAAGAAGGTTAACGGCATATTAGGTGCATTAGTCGGGGTGTTGCCAGCAGGTCTAGGATTATTCCCCTTAATTCAGCACTGGTGAGGCCGCATCTGGAGTATTATGTCCGATTCTGGGTCTCCCATTTCCAGATATGATGTGGACACATCAGGGAAAGTCCAGCGGAGAGCAACAAAAATGATTAGGGGATGGAACACATGACTTACAAGGAGAGGCAGAGAGATTTGGGCTTATTTAGAGGGAGGATTTGATAGTAGCCTTCAACTATCTGAAAGGAGGTTCCAGAGAAGATGGAGAGAGGCTGTTCTCAGTGGTAATGGATGGCAGAACAAGGAGCAATGGACTCAAGTTGCAGTGGGGGAGGTCTAGGTTGGATATTAGGAAAAACTATTTCCCTAGGAGGGTGGTGAAATACTGGGATGGGTTACCCGGGGAGTTGGTGGAATCTTCATCCCTAGAGGTTTTTAAGTCTGGGCTTGACAAAGCCCTGGCTGGGATGATTGAGTTGGGGTTGATCCTGCTTTGAGCAGTGGGGTAGACTTGAGGACTCCTGAGATCTCTTCCAGCCCTAGGATTCTAGGATTCTGTGTTCTGAATGCAACAGCTCCTGCTAACTAAAAGGCAAACTCTAAGTACATACCATTGGGCAAGCATTAACCCAACATCCAAATTCACCTCTGAACACAAAGACTGGCAATGTGAGTTTATTTAATCAATTACCCAAGGGTTCTAAGAGTATTGTATGTGTAACGTTTCCTCTTTGAACCTGAGCAGTTCAACAAAATTTGGGATTTTGTGGGTTTTCCCAGTTGAGGGTGAGATACTGATGATGGAACATGGGGCTTTGATGTAATTTGGTTCATTTACAAAGAACATATAGCACCCCATTTTCCTGAACATGGGAGGAACCAGAAAAACAGGAGAGTTTCTCCATCCTCTTTCAGTCAGCACTCCTGAAAGGTTCTTTTTCTTTTTCTTTTTCTTTTTCTTTTTCTTTTTCTTTTTCTTTTTCTTTTTCTTTCTTTCTCTCTCTCTCTCTCTCTCTCTCTCTCTCTCTCTCTCTCTCTCTCTCTCTCTCTCTCCCTCCCTCCCTCCCTCCCTCTCTCTCTCTCTCTCCTTAGCACTTTGAATCACTTCTTCCTGCTATTCTCATCTTGGGCCAGTGAATTAGCAATAGAAAGGCTATGTCTACACTACGCCTTTTGCTGGAAGAGGCAATGCAAATGAAGCGCTGATTAGCATTTTCTCATGCTTCATTTGCATAATCTCTTCTGATTATGCACAAGAGGTTTTTGCACAAAAACAAGCAGTGTGGATGTTTCCTTTTTGCACAAAACCCCCTTTTTGTGAAGGATCCTAAGGGAGAGACATAAGGATCTTGTGCAAAAAGGGATTTTTGAGCAAAAAGGAAACGTGCGCACTGCATGTTTTTGTGCAAAACCTCTTGTGCATAATCAGAAGAGATTACGCAAATGAAGCCTGAGAAAATGCTAATCAGCACTTTATTTGTATTGCCTCCTCCAGCAAAATGCGTAGTGTAGACATAACCAAATTGTCTACACTATGGTGCTATATCGAGGGCACATCTACACAGCATGGGCTCTGGTCACTCCAAGGCACTGCAGGCAGATCTAATCTATTAGCTCACACAGCTCCTGTGATTAGTGCCTGCATGTCAGACGCTGATTGCTTGTCAGCAGTTGTGCACAGCAGGCAGGCAAGAAAGATATCATTTAGGTGTATGCTGCTGGGTTTATTGAACTCATAGATCGCAACTGATTAACCAGGGTGAGGGAGTTTCTTCACTGTACAGCGAATCACTGAAAGGGAAGGCAAAGTCTTCTGACGTGCAGAACTCTTTAAAAGAAGCAACTGCAGGCTTCTTTTATATTTGTCACTGTGCCTGGCCTCTCCCGGCAAAATGGAAGAAGTTGAGAATCAATCAATGGAGCTATCTAAGGGGTATGTCTACACTACCCTGCTAGTTCAAACTAGCGGGGTAATGTAGGCATACCGCACTTGCAAGTGAAGCCTGGGATTTGAATTTCCCAGGCTTCATTTGCATAAGCCGGGCACTGCCATTTTTAAATCCCGGCTGGTTCGAACCCACGCGGCTACACGCGGCATGAACTAGGTAGTTCGAACTAGGCTTCCTAGTTCGAACTACCGTTACTCCTCGTGGAATGAGGAGTAACGGTAGTTCGAACTAGGAAGCCTAGTTCGAACTACCTAGTTCGTGCCGCGTGTAGCCGCGCAGCATGGGGTTCGAACCAGTCGGGATTTAAAAATGGCGGTGCCCGGCTTATGCAAATGAAGCCCGGGAAATCCAAATCCCGGGCTTCATTTGCAAGTGCGGTATGCCTACATTACCCTCCTACTTTGAAATAGGAGGGTAGTGTAGACATACCCTAACAAAATACACCCAAGAGTCATTGTTTGCCCTCAGCCACACTTGGTTTAGTGCAGGAAACTGAGGACAGAGAAGTGTGCTGCACATTTTCTTCAGAAGAGCATGAAGCTCAGGATGGGACTGGCAGACCAGGTGCCAGCTTAGGCCTGGCTGAACACTGACAAATGCAGCGCTGAAAACCCATCTGACTCGCCTGTGCACTGGTATTGTCACAATGGATGTTAGCATTATGGAATGCTTGCAAAATGCTGCATGTGATATTGTCTGTATCCTGGGTTACGGTGTCATCTCCTCTCCAAAAAAAGAAGGCCTAGAGACATCAGACAAACTATTGTAGAACATCAGCATACAAAAGATGTTGTTTATTGGTTCCCCCCTAGCCCTGGAGAGGGTACCATGCACAAGCACCAGGCCCTTGCCTGCTTGAATACTAGGGGAAGAAATAGGCAGTAACATGCCATCAGAGTGTGTTACTGCTGCATGGGCTTACACATCGCATTATATGCCATTAATGTAGCAATCTGTATGGACCGTGGAGCGAGGCACCCAGGTTGCGGGAGGATTGCATTTGGAGGAGGTGCCCAGAAGTCAGTCTGTGGGCTCATGGCTGGAATGCGGCTGCAGTGGCATCACCTCTGTTTATTTACTCTGAATAAACAACCAATTTAATTTTACATGCATGGAGTCCTTGTATGTTATTATTATTCAAATACTCTATGGCTGTGTCTACACTGGCCACTTATTCTGGAAAATCAGCCGCTTTTCCGGAATAACTTGCCAGCTGTCTACACTGGCCCCTTGAATTTCCAGAAAAGCACTGACGATCTACTGGAAGAAATCAGCCACTTTTCCAGAAATACTATCCTGCTCCCGTTCGGGCAAAAGTCCTTTTTCCGGAAAACTGTTCCGGAAAAGGGCCAGTGTAGACAGCATAGTACTGTTTTCCGCAAAAAAGCCCCGATCGAGAAAATGACGATCAGGGCTTTTTTTGTGGAAAAGCGCATCTACATTGGCACGGATGCTTTTCCAGAAAAAGTGCCTTTCCGGAAAAGCATCCTGCCAATGTAGACGCGTTTTTTCCGGAAATACTTATAACGGAAAACTGTTCCGTTTTAAGCATTTCTGGAAAATCATGACAGTGTAGACGTAGCCTATGAAAAGCAATTAAGATTTGCTGTTTATTCTTGAAATATTATTACAGCCTGTTCTATTCTTTGGTGTAGCCTGCTATAACTATGCCAGTTAGAGGTGTGAGTTCTTATAACCATATTTATAGTGGTAAAACCCCTCACCTTGACAAATTAAATTCATCTGAAGGTGCCTTATAGCAGCATCACTTCCCCCCTTATGTAGGAATAATTACACTGATATAAAATACTTTTATATTGATGTAACCATGTCCAGACAACCAGGATTGTATCATTTTAACTATTCAGCACAACTGTCTAGTGTAGCTAACTTGGAGCTGTGGTCAGAATACTAAGGCATTGGTACGCGAGATAGTCTGAGCCTCATGACGTTCTTTACTTACATTTTTAAAATTTGTGAGCATTTGTGCTGAAGTGACTGAATGCAGTAAACTATATTTACACTGTTGTAAAAGCAGCATAAGTGAGTGCAAAACCATGCCTTTTGGTGCATTGGTTTTTCATTATTTTACCCTTTCAGAGTCAAGGCGAGAATGCTAGTCGGGAGAGCTGTATTAAGTATTCCATGGCTGCTGCTGAAGCTGCGTCTTGTTGAATAGAAAAAGCTTTCTCGGAACAATAATAATTCATCCCATCTCTCAAGTGTGTCTAACTTAGAGAGCAGTTTGCAGTTAAACAGCTGCATGGAAAAGCAGCAGAAAACAAAACACGAGAATAGAGTTGACTCTTGCAACCTGCTGTGTTCTCATGAGATAAAAGGGCTGTTATAATGCATCGTACCTGGAGTTTGTAAAGGACAGAGGCACTTGTAGCATTGCCCTTTTCTGGCTGGAATATGTCAGGTCACAATTATGGGGCATTTCTAGCAGGTGGAAGGTGTGAATAGTTGGGAGTTTGTCAAACTTTCTACTTTTGGGGCTTGACAAATCAGCATTTTCCAATGAGACCCTCTTGTGTCAGAAAATTCCAAATCAGCTCTCCTAACTGCTGCTCCTAGCTCAGGAACTCTGCGTTAGCTCAAGCATCAGGAGCTTGGTGTACATCTACATTGCAATTAAAGACCTAGGCCCCGCGTCTCAGAGGCTGGATCAACTGAGTCTGGGTCATGGGACTCAGGCTGCAGGGCTAACAATAGGCTGGAGCCTGGACTTGGATCCTCAGCTCCAGCTCATGCCTGGACAGCCACACCACTATTCATAGCCCCCAACCTGAATCCCAAGAGCCTGAGTCAATTTCCCAGGTTGGAGTCTCGGTGCAGGGGGTTTTTTCTTTGCGGTGTAGACTGACCCTGAGTGTGACTGTGGCAGCAGTCGTGCTGGGTTGTCCACACAACATCTTCTTTGCAGAGTGTTGGCTGTGCCATAGCAAAGATCCTCCTTTGCTATCTGCAGAGCGAGAGGGACCATCGGCCCCTTTCAAAGCCTGCTGCCTGTCACCAGACAGTTAACTAAGGTGCTGACAGCAAACCCTGTGTCACCACAGTGCTGATCCCTTGCTCCCTTTCGCCACGGCCCCTCGCATCTCTGCCAATGGACCTCACCATGTCGTTTGTCAGCCACACACAGTTGTGTGCCCCACTGGTTCTCTTGGCACAAAGACCCGTGGGGAATCATTGTTTCCACTAGAGACGTGCAAGTGTCCAGCTGCTTTGGAGCAGTAGGATGTGGGTGAAGCCAGATGGAACTGTACGAGTCCTTCTAGCACAGGCCTGGGCAAAATTCGGCCCATGGGCCAGATCCGGCCCACCAAGCCACTGGATCCAGCCCGCCAAGCCGCCAGATCCGGCCCATGGAGGGAAAGGGGAGCCCCAGGCAGGCTCCCCTGCTGGCCCCACTGCACTCCATGCAGAAAAGCAGCTGCAGGCCTTCCTTTCTGTTTTGAAACTGGAGGGGAGGGGGAAAGTTTTCGGAACGGTCCCACCCCCAGCACATTCCCATTGGCTGGTTTCTGATAGAAACCAGCCAATGGGAGATGCTTGTTAGAATAAAAGGCAGCTAAGAAGAATCATGCCCCCTCTCCTGGGCATAGTTATTCATGAAGCACGTGGCCAGGCAGGCAGTCTGGCTGGGACACGTTTTAAGCTCTGCAGGCAAGCAGGCTCATTTGGCAGCTGACAAGTAAGTTTCTTGGCCACAGCCTGCTTCTGGCACCCCAGCCCCAACTCTCTGCCCCCACTCAATATACCCAAACCCCCTGTCTCCTTCTTACACCCATACCCCCTCCCAGATCTGGCACCCCAATCTCCTGCCCCAGATCACATCCCAAATCCCTGAACTCCAGTCCCCTGCCCTTGGTCACAACCGCCTGCCTCATCCCAACTCCCTCCCAGACTCCAGTCTCCCTCCTGCACCCCAGTCCCTTCCCCCAAGCTCCCTTCCGCACCCAGCCTCCATCCCAGACCCTGCATCTCCATTAATACCATGGAAGAGTGCAGCCCTCGACCACTTTCCAAAATCTTGGGGTGGCCCCCCATCAAAAATTACTGCCCCCTCCCCCCCGTTCTAGCTGCACAGGGAGACGACTGAGCGGGTATTTTCTCTGGCATTTGTGCATCAGTTGAAGAGTGACAACAGGCGCACCGGTGGTTGCTGGGTTGGGTCAGGCACTAGCCTGTGGGACACAGGTTTGTTTCCTGCTCCCCCTCGCTGACTGCTGACCTCGGGCTCATGGTCAGGGTACAACTTTCACAAGCACCTCGATGATGTAGGCTGCTAAGGGTCTGGCTACACAACCCATGGCCATGAGTGTCCAAGCCGGCTCAGCAGACTCAGGCTTGCCCTGTGGGCTAAGCAGAGAAGTGTGGTGGCTGTGAAGGCCACCCCACTCCCGAAGAGCTGGAACCATGGCACCTGCACAGAAATGTTTAGTGCCGCAGCTTGAGGCCTGAATCGGTTGACCCAGGCACGGAGACTCCACCCCGTGTGCAGCCCTATCCAATGTCTCATTTTCAGAAGTGACCTTGGGTCTGTCTACACTGCTCTGCAAACCTGGGCTCTCACTCAGGTTTGAGCCTAACCTTGCCTATTGGCCACATACATATCGGTCCAGCTCACATCAGCACTCAGGGCTGGATGCTAGAGCCGGGGGGCGGGGTCAGAGCCTGAGTCCCACTCACTCCGGGCCCTCTCATTTGCAGTGTAGATGCAGCTCAAACCACAGGCCTGAACCAGAAGAGCTGCATGTGGAAGCATTAGCAGCGGCGTGAGACCCTGGCTCAGTAGGCACAGGTACAGATTTACAATGCAGCGCTGATGCTCACAGGTGGGCTTGGAAACAGAGTCTGCAAGCCTGGTTTCTAGTGTAGCACAGAGTTACCCTTAGAGCAGGGCTACTCCACTTTGGGAGCCCTGGGAGCCACCATGATGCTCATAGCACATGCGGAAGGCTGCAACTTAAGTGTGGTTGCATAGACATGCAAATATATATGCAAATATATGCAAATAGCTTATTTCACACTGATGGGCATGAATACAAAGATTAAGGCAAGACTGCACAACACACAGGCCCCATTTCAGTCAGTTCTGCTGATATTAATAAAATGCACCATTTACCCGATCTCCACCCATATGACAGCACTTTTAATGAGCAATGACAGTCCAGGAATTGAACTACTAAAACACATCTCAACAGAAGACCATTCTATGGACTATGTTTGTGTTTTGGCTCCCACCCACAGGCCACATGTCGAGCCCCACATAAAACCAAACTGCACTGCGAGCTGCAAACAAATGGGCTGCGGGCTGCTTGCGGCCCATGGGCAGCGCGTTGAGTAGCCCTGCCTTAGACACTTGTGTACCATTGAAAGTCACTTCTAAGTAACTAACCCATTTTTGAAATGGGATTTAGACTCCAAAATAATTGAGGCACTCTTGGAAATTGTATCTGTCGCTTCTCTGTACCTCAGTTTCCTGGGGCTGGGAGAGCAGGAGTCAGAACAGGGGGATATCCAGTTTGCATAATGAATATGCAATTAAAACGTTGCCGGTCCACCAGAAGTTTGTGAATGGGTTTGCCGGTCCGTGGTATAAAAAAGGTTGGGAACCACTGAATTAAAAGAGCCATAGATTCTAAGGCCATCTGGTCTGACCTGCCGAACTCAGGCCACAAAGCTTCCCTGAATCCACTCCTGTTTACACTAGAGCAGATCTGTTCGAAGAACATCCCATCTTGATTTAAAAAACCTACCCGTGGTGGAGAATCCACTCCAGCCTGTGATAAGCTGTTTCAATGATTAATTGCTCTCACTGTGAAGAACGTATGCCTTGTGTCCAGAGCGCGCTGTCTCCTCCAGGAAAGAACAGGACACTGGATGATTTCTTTCCATCTGGTAGAAACCTCTTTGCTTGGAGCTGTCAGTCCTGATGGGGCCTATCGTGCATGAAGGGCTGAGCAGCTGAGTGGTCAGATCATGGGAATGATGTGAGCTGCCGTCTATGCCTGGCTCGGATGCTGAGCCACTCTGTGGTCTTTGAAAAGTCCCTTCTCCTTGAGCGTGTCTACTCTGTGTTGTGTCTGGGACCGGGCTTGTGGGTGCAGTGTTTCCAGACCCACACTTGAGCATCTGTACCCCTTGGCTTATTGCTGCTGGACATGTTCTCACAGCCGTGTGGTGCAGAGCGTCGGGGTTCCCCCGCCTCCTGCACCCCCGTAGTGGCACGAACAGACTCCACCAGCCAGAAGGATAGAGGGAGTTTATTGCTTCTCCAGGATACAGCACAGCATAGATGTAATCTGGTTACAGGGCAGGCCTAAGATGCCTCAGCCCCCCTTGAGATGGGGGAGACTGGGCCCCTAAATCCCAGCCCCTTTCCTAGCCTGCTTCCTCCATGATACCAGCCAGAAACTAAAAAGTCCCTTCCAGCCCTGCCCTCCAGCCAGGGGCTGGCCTCCCCTCCTTCCTTTGTTTCTCTCCCTGGGAGGTAACCGGTCGAACAGGTTACCTCCCTCTCCCATCAGCTCCTCTGCTGGGCCATGGTACAGACAGCAGCCAGTAGGGGTCACCCGCAGCCCCAGCCAAGCAACCAGCAAGGTACCCCCACTAAGTCACACCGTGCTAATGCACCCACACCGCACTGACTCAGGTCTGCGGCTTAAGCTGCTTCCACACTGTGAAATGTGGCAAGGACCCAGGTCGCAGAGGGACTGGGGCTCTGCAATGTCCTTGGACGCAGCTCCTAGGCAGACTGATTTGCACGTGGATGGAAGGGGGACCTGGGCTCAGAGCCCCGGCTCAGCGTGCAGTGTGAATGCACCCTTTGGTCTGCAGCTGTGAAACCGGGAGAGTGATCTTGACCTGTCTCTAGGCCCGGCCAAAGAGTGTGTGGGGCCCAAGGCAGCACGCTGAGCCACATGGCCACGTGGCTCCCGGCTGGAAGCTGGGCAGCCAAGGCCCTGAATGCGCGGGGCCCAGGGCAACCTCCTCGCTCGCCTTGCCCAAAGGCCGGGACTGCCTGTCTCACAGGGGCAAGGTCTGTGAGGTCATATCTGTCTGTTCCTTTCAGCAGTCCATTGCTGCGCTTTACTGGTTAATACCTCTGGTTAACTGGGAAGCTGGGGTTAGTCTATGCCATGCGTTTGTCCTGGAATCTCAGTGCTTCCTGTTTCTGTTTTATCCGCTCTAGCTGTGATCATGGAATTGCAGAGATTTGCTGGAAGGTTAACAGCAGTGGTGTGAGAGTGGGCAGCTGGGATCCAGGGCCCCGACACTGACTCCCTGTGTGCTCTTGGGCAAGTCACTTCCCATCTTTGTGCCTGGGCACGGCCAGAAGGGGTCTGGCCAGCTCGACACGAAACAATTGAGTTGACCCCGCTGCATCACTGACGGGGGTGAAAAATCCACACCCCTGTGCACCATCGTTAAGCTAATCTATTCACTGGTTCTTGGGGAGATGGGCTAACTGCAGAGAAAGGAGAACCCTGCCTGATGCCACAGCAAGTGGCAACATGGAAGCATTTTGCTTTAGTCTCTTTCACTGCCAGCATTGGGATTCATAGAGGGGCCTGGCATGGGGAGCACAGAGCAGCCTGTGTGTAGCTGCCACAATCACAGGCAAGAGTCAGCCTCAGTGTCTTCCAGGGATACCTCTGCCTCTCTGCCACGGGCTCTGCACAGCAGGGAGGATCCTGGGGGCTCAGTGAATCAGTTCCTATTTCAAAACTACCTCGAGGGCCTTGGCTGCTGATGCTGAGTGTGGTATTGCTGGCACCTTCCCTGCCGTCCACTGCAGTGCAGAGAGGAGGGCAGAATAATACTGGCAGAACCGGGAGAGATCACAGGGCAAAGGGGCGATCGTGTGCAGCCACAACCCACTGATGTTGTTCTTCGGTAGCCGACACGCGCGGCCGCAGCACCGATGTTGGGCTAGTTACTAGGGTTGTCAAGTGATTAAAAAAATTAATTGCAATTAATTGGGCGATTAATCGTGTGCACTCCACTTTGAAACACTGCAGCAGTGCTGCAGAAGCCCGGGATCAGCTGGAGTCTCCTGCTGACCCCGGCTCGGTGCAGTGCTGCCCCTTTCAGGCACCACGGGGGCACGTCAAAGGGGCAGCGTAATGCAGAGTCAGAGCTCACCTGGGCACTCCAGCTGATCCCCGGCTCCTAATGTGCTGCCCCTTTGAAGTGCAGGAGTGGTGCTTCAAAGGGGCAGCACAGTATTAATGCCTGCTATTAATACGTTAAAAAAAATTAATGTGTGAATCCTTCCCTGTGTTAATCGCAGGCATTAATGCACATCAATTGACAGCCCTAGTTAAAACTGCTCTGGTTTGCCACAGAATTCACGGCAACTCGGCCTTCAGTCTCCATAGGCAAGTTATTTCCTCCAAGGCCAGTCTTCAGCCATTCATGAGAACACAGGCTGCCTCCCCTCCTCAGCTCTCCTCTCTTCACCCCCAAATCATGTTCTGCAGCATGCAAATCTGTAACTCTCTCCATGGCCCCTAGATGGGGCAATTTAGCATAAAAAGCCTCCGGAAAAGGCAATCCTTGACAAAGGGCTTCCTCGGTGCTCAGACGGCTGCAATCCCCGGGCTCTGCAATCTGCTAGAAGCATGAGACATGCAGAGCGGCCAGTCCCTCCCTGGCTGCCCGCCTGGGCCTCTCTCCTGATGGGGAAACGATGGATGGATGTGAATTCTGGTGACTGGCGTGTTTCCCTGCATGCACCTTCCATCCCCAGGGAGCCCCCTCCCCCCCCCCCCGGCAGCTGCTGGTCTCCGCACCACCTCCATCCAGTCACTGTCCCCCTGCACCTGGCCGCGCGGGTGAAGTGTCCACCCCCAGGCCTGAGAGAAGAGGTGAATGGTGGGAAGTAGGTTGAGACTAGGCAGATGCATGGGGCAGAGCCGAGAGAAAGTGGAGAGGAACACGGTTGGCTGCCCCACTGCCCAGTATGCCCCATGGCTCCTCCCTCTGCTTAGGGTGCGCCCAGTCCATAATGTGCATTTATCTGCAGGTGCCATTGTTTGCATGGCTATTGTCCAGGATGGGTAGGAATGGTGTCCCTGGCCTCTGTTTGTCTGGGGGGCTGTGTCTAGACTGGCCAGTTTTTCCGGAAAATCAGCTGCTTTTCCAGAAAAACTTGCCAGCTGTCTACACTGGCTGCTTGAATTTCCACAAAAGCACTGACTTCTTACTGTAAGAAATCAGTGCTTTTTGCGGAAAATACGATGCTGCTCCCGTTCAGGCAAAAGTCCCTTTTGCGCAAAACTTTTGCACAAAATGGCCAGTGTAGACAGCTCAGATTTGTTTTCTGCAAAAAAGCTCCGATCGCGAAAATGGCGACACCTAAGTTTTGATGGCATTTGTACCCAGCATGAAAATCTCACCAGGAAGTCTGATAAGCTGAGCTCTCTCCCCCCAGCCATCTGAGCAGCACTGTGCAGGTGGGGGGCTTATTTGTACTGACTCCCCCCCCAGGCCTTCTGAAGGTCTCCTGTCTTCAGGTCTCCCCCAATAAACTTGCTAGCAACAGCTGGATCCCACACTCAGCCTCCAAACACGTGCAAGTGAGCAGGGCATGGCAGGCTGTCACGTTATTGGATTGTGAGGGGAGCAGCCGGGTCACTGCTGCACCCATGGGGGGGTGTTCGCCCCAAAAGTGGTACAAAGGGAGCCATGTGAGGGGTCAAACAAAAGCTACTTTCTTCTGATTCTGTGTCTGCTCTTCATATATCTGTATAATGTCTGTGTGTGGAGTTAGGAATCTGTACTCTGTATGGAGACTGGAAGTCTCTCTGAATGTGGTTGAGCATTGGACAGAGCCCAGCCTATGGACATGCTAATTATCGAGGCCATGTGGGACAATAGCACTCAGTGGGCCAAGGACACACCTCGGGAATGGTGACTGACACCTAAGGGCTACCAGCAGGGAACACAGGGATAGGCTGCTCGCCACGTGACCTGCTGCAGCCAAGGAGAGACCAGGAAGGAAGGATAAATATGCCATGTGGTCGACTCCATCTTGGTCTTCAGATCTGCTTCTGACCCCAGATGCAGCCTCGCAGGGAATCACAAGCCAGGAAGAACTGTGGACCCATCCTGATCCTAGGATGTGCAACAAGGACTTTTAAGCCAGCAGCTATAACATCTCTGCTAGAGCCTGCATTGAGACTGGGAGATTCGATGGATGTAATGTCTGATTCTTTAGCAACCTCACTCTCATGCTTTTCTTTCTCGTAGCAATAAACCTTTAGATGTTAAATGCTAAAGGATTGGCTCAACGTGATTTGTGGGTAAGGTCCAGAGGGTAAATTGACCAGGGGTCTGTGGCTGGTTTCTTAGGACCGGACAGAACTTGTTCGGGGTAGGTGAGATTGGGCTCTAAGACTCTTCACCTGTATATGAGGCCCAGGGCCAACTGGGGCACGAATGTTGCTGGGGTGTCGGAGGGGTTTTGCTCATGAGGCTTCAGGCAGGCAGCTGAAGCGCTCTGTGGGACTTCAGGCCTATTTGGGAAGGCTTCCAGTCTGGGGGCTGTAAGGACCCCGAATTTGAGCAATTCGCCCTGAGCGGACGCCCTCAGCAGTGCCCAGTCCCGGCCCGGTCCGTCACACAGGTCTAGCCGTGTATCTATGACAGGCACACAGCCAACGCCCTACGAACGCTGAACATGGTGCTATACGGCTCACAACACTGGCCTGTACAGTCAGTCTGCTCGTCACCTCTCGGGGCCTAGGAGCTGCTGCTTGGAGTTGGGTGGTTTGTTTATTGTCATGCCAGTGTTCGCTTGTCTTTGATACTGGCAGGTCTTGACTCTAGAAGGGCCTTGCAGCTCTGGACATGGCTCTTTGACTTCCGCATATATTGTCCCTCAGCTGCATCTTCACCCTCTGGAGCTTCATCTTAGAATCTGTGGGATGCAGCATCTCTTATGAGCACCAAGCCTCTGGTGGATCCTCAGTGGAATGGAGGGATAGACCCCAGACTCGTAATTGTGCATTGCTAGGGGAATAGCGTAAGTGGGCAGGGCAGGAGTTACTAGCCCTTTCAAGACAGCTGTCCTTCAGCCCCATCTCTGCTGTTGCTTGCTCTGATTCCAGTTTTCCAGCCAGAACTGTAATAGTCTTTCCTCTCTGAGGGCTGTAGAGAGACCAGTGAGCCATGAGGCTGGGAATCTGCCGTCTCCTGAATTCCAAACCCCTTTGCTCCACAGGCCTTAATAACCCCATACTTCAGTGTTAAATTGCATCTTGCTACAGTGCCATGATGCCTCATGGGAAGTATATTTTGGATGCTTCCTCTTCCAAACTCCTAGGCCAAACTGCAGTCTCCCTTCTGATCAAGTGGTGTAAGGCAGCGTGAGAGTCACATGACCGCCAAGCATCATGGGACATATAGTCCAGCCAGGGATCCTGGCCCATAGACAGGAATCTGAGGAATTGACTCAAGGCGTTTAGGCATTTCACAAGCAAATATTTTCAGATTGTTTTTTGTTTCACAAAATTTCAACTTTTCATCTCAATTCCACGACAAATACAAACGTCAGAATACTGGCATTTCCCACGCAACAGGAATATCAATTTTTGTTCAGGCTTGAGTGGCACGAATGCTATTGCCCCTTAAAGACGATACTGGCTGAAGGGAGAAGGAGGAAAATACATGCACTGACCACAGTCGGGAAACTGAATGCACACAAGGTCGAGGTTATCAGAAACCCTCTCAGGGAGCCACGGTACCTACGGGAGAAGCATTCCATCCCTTTCAATGCTCTGGTTCCTGGACCCCTCTCTTGTTTGCTGATCTAATTGGTTTGACTGCAAATTGTCCAGGGTGTCAGGGAGATGGATTCACTCCCACCAGCCATACACACCCTGCTGAAGCCCAGCTGGAAAGCTCAACTCCATCCCCGTAGCATCCTCCCTTGCATCCCTGTGGCCTGGCTTGCTGGGAATAAGTGCTGCTCCCATCACTACCTGGTAATTGCAGACTCCCACCCATTGAATCTCACTCTAGGGCCTTGCGAATGACTAAATCGCAATGAATGTCTTCGATGGAGGTTATCAATCCCCTCCTGAAGACTCACATGCTAATGTCTTACTGTCTTGTCTCACAGCAGCAGACCCAGCGGGACTGGATCACCTATTATAGATCGTTGGCTACTACTGCCCGGGCGTTTGGGGGATGGCTCTGGCTATGCTGGGTTTGGGTTGGTCTTGAGCTCCCCAACGAAGCTGGAAGAGCAGCCGAGCCCTGTGCCCCCCATCCCTTCCTGGGGGGAATAAAAAAGACTGGACTGGGATAAACACTAACCTTATGTTAACACTGCAGACCTTACACCAGAAGCAACTCCACCTATGTCAACCTCACTACATCCACTTACACCGGAAATAAATTTACCCAATTGGACCCTGTGGTGTGTTGAGGACAGTGCTGTGATTGTGGGCGGAAGGGGTTCCTAGTTCTGCTTGCAAGCAGAGTCAGAATGAGAAGAGCCAGCGTAAGCTGATACAGTGGGGTAAGCTGTTGTAACCAACAGACCTAGTGTGGCTCACTGGCCCATGTAGTGGCACTTTGACCCCTTGCAGCGAGAGATACGATCAAGGGAGCTGTACAGCCTGAGCTGAGAGCCAGCTGGCTTCTAGCTCAAGCAGTAGAGGGTCCTCTGCTAAGGTTACAGTCTGCCTGGCGGTGGTTACCCTGTGCCCCTCTGTCTCTGCCTTAGGAAGTGGCCTGTTTTCTCTCACACACATTTTGGGGTTCTTGTGTGGTTTTGTTCTGAATTCTGACACATAAAGTTGTGTTGGGTTGCAGCTTTTGAGCATGAGCTTTTGTACTTAATTTCTCCACGGCTGTGTCTACACTGGCAAGTTATTCCGGAAAATCAGCCGCTTTTCCGGAAAAACTTGCCAGCTGTCTACACTGGCCGCTTGAATTTCCGGAAAAGCACTGACGATCTCCTGTAAAATCATCAGTGCTTTTCCGGAAAAACTATGCTGCTCCCGTTCGGGCAAAAGTCTTTTTCCAGAAAACTGTTCCGGAAAAGGGCCAGTGTAGACAGCACAGTAGTGTTTTCCGCAAAAAAGCCCCGATCGCGAAAATGACATCGGGGGTTTTTTGTAGAAAAGCGCGTCTAGATTGGCCACGGACGCTTTTCCGCAAAAAGTGCTTTTCCAGAAAAGCATCCTGCCAATCTAGACACGCTTTTCCGAAAATGCTTTTAACGGAAAACTTTTCCGTTAAAAGCATTTCCGGAAAATCATGCCAGTGTAGATGTAGCCCATGTGTATAGCCAGTGGCGCTGCCAGACCCCTTTGTCTCCCTCCCCACCCCTGATCAGTGGGCCACGAACATAATAGTTCTGCTCTGCCCTGACTCACCCTGAGATGCGAATCCATGCCGATACAGTCTTGTCTTTTCTTGTAAAGTGTCTGTGAAATCCTAGAACTGGAAGGGACCTTGAGACGTCATCAAGTCCAGTCCCCTGCCCCCATGGCTAGACTTAGCATCATCTAGACCAGGGGTGGGGAACCTTTTCTGGGCTGGGAGCCGCTGACACAGGAAATCAGTTGGGGCCACACACCACACAAGTGAGAAGCAAAACCTAAAAACCCCCTTCACTAAGTGAGAAGGAGAATGACCCTCCCCTCATTCCCCTCCTACACTAGAGCCTACCTGGGGTGGGGCAGGCTAGTAGATGCTGTGGGCTCCAGCCCCATGATGGGCAGCGGGGGCTGGAGCACCAGCACAGACGCCCAATGCTGGGGGGCCCTGAGTCTCAAGATCCAAGCCAGGGGCCTGAGGTTCCCCACCCCGGATCTAGACCGTCCCTGACAGGTGTTTGTCTAAGTGCTCTTACAAATCTGCTGTGATGGATATTGCACCACTTCCCTGGGCAATTTATTCCAGTGCTCAGGAAAATTTCCTAATATCCAACCTAAACCTCCCTCGCTGCAATTTAAGCCCATTGGCTTAGACCAGGGCTGGGGCCAGGGGCCACGTTTTGTGGGTGCACATCTTTTGCAGTGTGAACAGCAGGTGCACTCCTGGATAACTACACTGCTACCGCCTGACTCATGTTCTGTTCACTGCGGGAGAAGTGCCAGAGTTCGGGCTGTGTCTAAACACAGCCACAGGGACTGCGAAACACAGCAGGCTGCCTCCCATAGAAAACAGTAACGTGCTATGTGTAAATAATTGAGTGATAATGAATAAATCATTACAATGGCCATTTAAAATCTCTTCTCCGAGGTGCTGTGACATGTGGAAATGTGCTCAGAACATTTTAAAACACTTATTAAAAACTTGCTGCCCAGTGCTTGGCAAAGGTTTACCCAGTGCTGCAAACATTCTCCTTCCAGCCACTTACCCTAGTCTCATGGCAGCAATAGCCAAGCACCTATAATTAGTAGGATCTGAGCTTACAGTGATTCTGTACGTTATTAATAGAAGTAGAGGAGTTATTTCACCTGACACAAAGAGCAGGTACTTTCAATCCACCGGGCCTTTCTGTTAGGGGAAGAAAGCAATAACCAAGAAAGAGCCAGAGTCTCCCCGGCCGTTTGTCTCCTCTGACAGCCAGCACTGAACTGAATATGAAACTGGCTGCCTGGTTCTGAAGACAGAAGACTCCTTTGAGATTTAAAGCTGCAGTGCACAGAACACAAAGGCATAGCGGTATCCTAGGGAAGGTACAGGACAGTCAGGGAAAATGCATTTTATGGAATCATTTACTTGTCATTAGAAATGACTTGGGAGGAAGCAGCATCTAGAGAACTGAGCACTGGACTGTGACTCAGGAGACTGGAGTTTTACTGAGAGGTTTGCCACAGCCCTGCTGGGTGATCTTGGGCAAGCCATTTCACTGCCCTCTGCCTCAGTTTCCCCTTCTATTAAAATAGAGATGATGATACTTATCCTCTTTCATAAAGTGCTTTGAGATCTCTGTGAAAATGCTATGATTACTACAAAACAATGAGAAACAGAGCCTCCAGTGAACACATTGCCATAGGTCTGGCAGAGTATAATATGTATTCCAGAGATGCAACAGCATTGTAACTGACCAGCCTCTGAACATTGGGCCCAAGTCACTGACTGGCACAGGCTACTCTGTGCTCCTCCAGTGTGGTGGCCCCGCTGTGGATTTCAATTAATTAGTTATTCTTATTCTTCATTTGCTTTACAGGAACTCCTATGAACTGTCGTTGGGGAGCCTGCAGTGCTAGGTGCTGTACGAACACATACAAGAGATATGGTTCCTGCTTAGAGGAACACAAGAACAAGAGATGCACAGACAAATTTGTCCGGTATCTGCCCTACACCAGCAGCATCTCTGCTTGTGCCAGGATAACACTAATAATCAGCTATTACATAGTAATTTACAGCCCTAGATCAGGAAAGGCAAGAAAGACAGTATCAGTACCCCTATCTTACAGAGGGGGAAGCTGAGGCACAGTGAGGGGAAGTGACATGCCCAAGGATATAGAACAAACCAGTAGCAAAGCTGGGAAAAGGGGCTAGTTCACCTAGTCTAGTGGCCACACTGAGATGAGGTCTACACCACAGAGTGTCCACACCTCAAGCGCATTTTTGTGCAAATCAAACGAAGCAGCAAAAGTAAAAGGAAAGAACAGAGGGGTTTTTCTGGTGTATGTATTTCTCCTTCTACAAGGAATAACTCCTTTTTGTGCAAGAACTCTTGTACAAAAAGGTGTGTGTGGACAGGGAACAGAGGCATTTGTGCATAAAGAGGCATTTGAAAAAAGCACAGGTGCTCTAGTGGCCTTTCTGTAAATAGCAATCATAGTTTCCTTTCGAGAGAGCGTCCATGAAGTCTCTTTCGCAAAAGCTCATTGCTTTTTTGATGCGCTTTTGCAGTGTGGATGTGCTCTGGGGCCAGAGGCCTGCAGTGTAGACATAGCTTGAGAGGTCAGCTTCAGTACAGATGGTTCAGCTCATGGCTGGCCAGAGAACGGCACTTTTTTTTTCCCCACTAGACATGTCTAAATGTTTTCTGTTTCCTCAAACTTTCAAAAAAGTTCATTTTTTGATGAAAACTGAAAACCTAAAAATATCATTTGTGAAAGAACAACTAATTTGGGGATAGATCTGTGAGTTTTAAACGCCAAAGACAGTGACTAGTGTAAAAACAAACCCAAACCTAGAAAATTCCAACTGAAAAAGATAATTTTTGTCAAAAAGGCAATTTTCAATGGAAACAAAAGATTTTAACCCAAAGCTCCCCCAAAAACCAAAAGTCAGCCAGCTCTGTCTAGCAACCTCTAGGGTGGGCCAGGACCGCCCCTGTGGCCCTCACTCGTGTGCATTCAATGCAACAATAGCTAGTCCACTACAAATTACCATATGACAGATACTGTCATGCTGGGTCCTTGTATTCCCCCTTCTGCATGTCCCTCTCAACCTCTTAGGGTATGTCTACACTGCCAAACTCCCTTACAGAGCCTGTACCCTGAACACCCTCCCTCCTGCACCCCAACTCCCTGCCCCGGCTCAGCTCAGAGCCCCCTCACACTCCAAATCCCTTAGCCTAAGACTAAAGCCTGTGCCCCAAACTTCTGCCCCTGCCTGGTGAAAGGGAGGGAGAATGAGGGAGGGAGAACCGAGGGAGCAGGGTCAGGGCCTCAAAGAAGGGGCGAGAAGGAAGCCGGGGAAGGGTATTTGGGTTTGAGGTAGATCTTACACTGCACTTACATTGAAAAGTGATCTTGTGGTTAAAAAGGTTGGAGACCACTGTGATAGCGCATAGGCAGGTTTCACCTCCAAGCTCAGTGGTAGCAATGTTTGGGGGACAGCGGTGCAGGATGGGGGAATCTGCACATTGCCTGAACCTGCTCTGCTCTGGGCCAATGGACAGGACCCCACTACATAAAGGAAGTCTTGGCCAAACCATCAGTCCTTTGCCCTCTGATGGCCTGGCTACATTGGCACGATCATGCCTTCCTCTCTTAGCTAAGAAACAAGCTCAAGCCCAAAGTATCTGTGGTATAAAGAGGAACAAATTCCAAAGACTTGTCCCCCCTCCCCATGGGAGGTCACCCAGGAGAGATTCAAATGCCATCTAGATGATTAGAAGAGTGCTCACAGCCAGAAGTAGCTGGCAACATGTGTTTCTACTGATGGTGCACATCTGCACATTCGTCAGTGCACATAACAAAATTTATTCTGCACAAAGATGGAAAAAAATTATAGGAACATTGCTCCAATGAGAACCTTGATCATTTTACATCAGAAGAACTGCACTCCAAGCCTCTGAAGCAAGTATGTGATGGGAAAAGCCCTTTTTCTAACCTTCACTCTTCCATAGCTCCGTCTATCTGAGGATCTTAAAGCTCTTCAGAGATAAGATCTCTGCAAGATAGAAAAGGTGTTTGTACAGGGAATCCTCTGACCACCACTGAAATGCAGCCACCTCTGGGGTGAAATGTAACTGATGTTTAGCAGTGCACAGCAAAGCAACAGGGAAATTTAGGGCAAGAAATAACAGAGAATATCCTATCCAATGTGTCCCTCATTCTTGGAGGTGAGGTGTTCCTGAAACTGCCATTCAGTTCATTTAACCAAGGGTGCTCAAGGCTCAGACAGGTGGAATGTAATTGCCTGAGCTGAAATTTGTTCATGACACCAAGGTTGGAAATTAAAGGGAGTGAGAAACCAGAAGGAATTAGTGCCAGTCTGGCCTCCAAGGGCATGAGATGAATGTTTCTGAGCACTGGGATAAAAAGAGAAATTCACTGTTGCTCTAAATGAACACCATGTACTATGACTGCCATCTCAGTTCCCCTCTGCATTACAAAGGGGTAAGGAAAGGGTAGCAAGATGAGATCCTAAAACATAAGCCCATGTAGCACAGGTCTAGTTTGAGGCCTGAGGCCTAGCTAACAATGGACAAAACTTAGGTAATATAAAGAGGCAGGCCCCTGCCCACAGAACTTGGAATGAATAGGGCTGAGAGTGTAAAACACTACGGCTACGTCTACACTGGCATGATTTTCCGGAAATGCTTTTAACGGAAACGTTTTCCGTTAAAAGCATTTTTGGAAAAGCGTGTCTAGATTGGCATGGAAGCTTTTCCACAAAAGCAGATGATTTTGTGGAAAAACTTGCCAGTCTAGACACAGCCTACGAGTACGTCTAGACTACAGGCTTTTGTCGACAAAGAGCGTCTAGACGACATCCAGTTCTGTTGACAAAGCAAGGCGCTTTGTCGACATGAGAGTATAGACACAAAGGACAGTGTAGATGCAATAACACCATCTCTCAACAGAACTCTGTCAACAAAAGGCGTTATTCCTCATAGACTGAGGTTTACCGCCATCGACAAAACTGCCGAGTTCTGTCAACGTTATGTCGACAGAACTTGGCGGTAGTATAGACGCAGGTATAGTTTTGTCGACTGTGACGGGTCGCGCCGCCCCCACACCCCACCCGGCGGCCCGCCCCGCACTCAGCCCGCGATCGCGCTGTCTCTCCTGGGCGCCACCCAGGGAGCGCGGCGGCACTGCGGAGCCTGCTCCTCTGCCGCAGCCCAGATAACGGGCAGCGCGGCGGGGGCGGGGCCCCGACAACGTGACGTCTGATGTCACCGGGCACGGACGCACGGCGGGGGGAGGAGCCTGATGACGTAGCGCCCCACGTCATCAGGACCGGACGCCGGCGGGAGATTTAAAAGGGGGGGAACGGGGAAGACGAGGAGGACGGAGGAGCAAGGAGGGGAAGGAGGGAGACGGAGAACGAGCAGGGGAGGAAGGAGCGGAGAAGGAGGAAAGAGCGGAGGAGGAGGAAAAAGCTGAGGAGGAGGGGAGAACAGAGGAGGAAGGAGGCACAGGACACTGAAGGAGAGGCACGCCGCACGAGAAGGAGGGAAGTGGGGGAACACAAGTGGTGAGGGGGACTACAAGAAGGGGGCAAGCAGGGACGACGGGGAGCAGGACGGGCTCCCGCGTTACATCGACAAATATACACTTTTTTCAACCAAACCCTGTAGTCTAGACACACCCTAACTGTTAATAGGCCCAGGTGTTTGACAGTCATTGGTACTGGTCATAAGTTGAAAGCACATGGTACCACCAGCTCATTAAAAAAGACCTCGGTACTTAGACGCCCCACAGATATAGACCCTAGTTCAGGAAAGGGTCTAAACTGACAGCATGATGGATAGAGAAGATCTAATCGAACCACGAGGTACGGCGTGCTGGGTGGTATCTAAGTAGTGTCTGAGAGTGGCAGCCTGACAGATCAGGAGTGACATGTAACTTGTTTGTACCTGTATCTAAAGTGGTGTCTTGGGGCAACAGTCTTTGTCCAGCCAGGGGGCAGTGATGTCTCCCACGGATTGAGTCATTCCATCGTTACGAATTACATGGGCATAGTGGTTCGGTGGAGTCTACTGACCACTCTTACTGTACTTTGCTTAACAATAAACCTGGCCAGGCCCTGAGATCTTTATCTGATTTGTGGTCTTTGGGGGTTCTCTCAAAGTCCGCTGTGGTGACTATTTGCACAAGTCAACACAGCACACATGATTGAGCACACATGCAAGTAGCCTTCTGGTTATCACCATCAATGGAGCAGGAGACCTGTCGGGACACCACAACAGTAAATCCTTCCCTACTACATTGGTGACCTTACTGCAGAGAGGTGTGTGCAAGCACTATTCTGCTAGCCCAAGGATTATGAATTGGCACAGGCTCCAGTTCCCCTTCATGACCTTCATTTTGTATTTGAAATAAAGAGTGTCTAAGACTGAAAATCAGCTGCCGCAGGAAGCAGGTTCATCTGTTTCACCTTCTTAAGGGCGGGAGTGAGAAACTTCATTTGGGTTGGCAGCTGCTGACCCACCGAAAAATCAGTTTGGGGCCACAAATAAGTGAGAAGCAAAAAACAGGAACCACCTCACCGTGCGGTGGCAGGGGGGCTGGAGTGCCAGCATGGGCTCCCCAGTGTGCGCGGGGCGGGGGAGGGGAGCCCTGAGTCTTGGGGTCTGGTTCCAGGCAAGCGAGGGACCACATGTGGCCCTCAGGCCTTAGGTTCCCCGCCCCTGTCTTAAGGGAAGGTTATGCAGGTAGAAAGTTAGTCTGTCTGATGACTTGGATCAGTGGGCGGAGTGTACTAAGATAGCTCCTCCCCGTTGGGCGAAGGAGGAGCTACAGAGCCTAGCTATCAAATGCATGTGAAATACAAGACATTGACATTCAGGGATGGGGTCACAGAACCAGAAGGGGTCAGTGTGCAGAAAATCTTGGACAAGGCCCATGGTTTGTGAAGGAGCCCAAGTTTTGATGCTGCCAAGAGTGACTCTGTGGGTATGTCTACACTACAGCGTTATTTTAAAATATCTAATTTCGAAATAGTTTATTCGAAATAACGCATCTACTCACAAAATGCCTTTCAAAATAGCATTTGGCTATTTCGAAATAGCACATCCATACTGAGTGGACGCTGAATCGCATTTAAGGCTGGCCGGAACCAGGTCCAGCAGGGCATCAGGTCAGGAGTTACTTTGTGTGGCTGCTGCCTGAGGCTATCTGAGGCCTGTGCTAAAAGGAACCCCCCTGGACAGCCAGTTCTCAGGTTTCCTTGCTTGCTTGCCTACCTCGATGAGGGACAGCAAAGCATTTTGTCTCTGCGTGCTCTGGTTGCCCTCACTCGGGACACCACAGCACTCTGCAACATGGAGCCAGAGCTACCCCAGGGCACTCTGGTGCTTCTCGTGAACACGTTACTGAGAGCCTGGCTTCACTTTCTGCAGGCTTTTGTCCAGGAGGTTCATTGGGGGGCTGTCAGTATCCAGGAGACCCTGCGGGAGAGCTTCCACCCTGAGGAGCACTAAGAGCCTCCCTAGGTCTGCCCCACTGGGGGCTTGTGCCTCATTCCTCCCTCACGTCCTTCCACTTACCCTTCCCTAATCCCCCTTTCTGATGTAAAATAAAATACATGTATTTTCATGAATACAAACTCTCTTTATTTTACAAAACTTGTGGGTGGAGGGATGAAACTCTGTTGAGATTGGGGAAAGGAGGTGGGATTGGGGAGAAGAGAGGGTGGGAGATGGGCGGGGGAAACCTAGGAGGAGGGAGCTGGAAGGGGGAAGCCAGGGGAAGAAGGGGGAGGGGAAGCTCAGGGCTCAAGGTTGGGGGGTCTCGCCGGACCAACTTGATTTTCATGCTAACCTGCTCTGGGTTCGCATGTGGTCTTTGGTGGCCAGGCTGGCAGCTATCCTGCCATAGATGGCCACGTTCCCCCGTCTAGTGCGGAGATCATGGATGTTGGGGGCATCCCCCCCAACCTGAATAAGGGCCATGATCTCCACCCTGGACCAGGAAGGTGCCTGCCTTCTCCGGGCCCTGGCAGGCTCCTGGGAGCTGGCAGACTGGTCCTGGGGAGTGGCGAAGAGCTGGCTGCCAGTGGCTTGCTGGCTTATGTTTTGGGGCCACTGGGTCAGGGGCAGTGACTCCTCCCCAATCCCACCTCCTTTCCTCAGTCTCAACAGAGTGACTGCTGGCAGAGGCACTGTGGCCAGAGTCTACCCCTTTACGGGCTCTGGGGAGGGGGAGGGGAAGAGGGAGAGAAGTGTTCTTGGTTGAGGCTGGAGTGGCCACCAGGGCGCCATGGGAAGGCTGGTGGCCCCCATTTCGATATAAGTGTCTACACAGCACTTATTTCGAAATAGCAATTTTGAAATTGGTGTTATTCTTCGTTGAATAAAGTTTACCAATTTCAAAATAAGCTCTCCGCTATTTCGAAATAGCGGATGGCTTGTGTAGATGCTAGGAAAGTTATTTTGAAATAACTGTGATGTGTAGACATACCCTGCCTGATTGGAAAAGTGCCTGTTACAGAGAAATCGTGTATGTAATTTCCCTTTTCTGGAGAAAGCTGGTGGAATTGTTTGAGTGACAGTCCTGGTGACTGAGCGCCTCTGCTTTTCTAGGTATGGCAGCAAATGCTACTGGTAACAATAAAAAACAACAACAGATTTAGGTTGTGGAAGCACTTAAGAACCCCAAGGCCCCATTGCACTAGGCGCTGTACAAACACAGGGCAAAAACCTGGCCCTGACTTCAAAAGCAAAACAAGTTTCTCTCAAACAGTCTCCCACCAAAGTAATCCCACCAGACTTTGCCAGCTCACCAGTGGGAGGGGGTTTAGTATTCATGCCCCATTCAAACATCTTTCTATCTGCAGAGCCTGCCAGCAGAGGAGGCAGTGAGGACAGTTGTGCGATGTGGAACTTGGTAAAGTTAGGTCCACTGGTAAGAATGATACAAATTATTATATCAGATTAGACCCAATAGCCCATCTGCTCTGGTGTCCAGTGGCAGATGTTTTGGAGGAGGATGCAGGAAGCCCCCTTATAGGAAATTACGGATTGACCTGCCCCTGGGACTTTATTACTAATCCAGTTATGGACGGTTTATAGCCTATTTTTATCCTGGCAACCTCCTGGCCTCAATGATACCGTGGGGCAAGGTGATGCAAAAGCTGATAGTTGATGCATTGTGTATAGTGCTTTCATCAGTTTTCAATTTAAAAACTTTCAGATTCACTGGATGTCTTCCAGTTTTTGTATTATTAGCAAGATTGCCTGATATAACATCTCAAAACAACTCATTATTGTCCAGCCTTTGAAAGTACAGTAGGCAGCTAGTCATGCGTTTCAGTACTATAGCAATCTGCACTCTAATATTCCAATGCAGTATACAGCCTGATGTTTTAATTAAGCTTTCTAAGCCAGCAGCCCGTATCTGGGGACTGTTTTATCCCAGGAATCAGATTCACATGTTCACTATCTCATTTTAATATAAGGCAAAAAAATATTTCCTGGGTTTCTGTTTTGAAGTTCAGAACAAAGTCACTGGATCAGCTGTGAAGTACAATATGATGCGTTTCCTAGGTCTGCTCAGAGGGAGCAGGAGACCTGTCACGACACCCCACCAGCATCAGCTGACTACCACGTAGACAAGGTAGATAGAAGGAACCTGCCTCACTTTCTGTTTGAACAGCAATGTTCCATGTAGAAACACTGGTCTTGCACCTTCTGTTTTATTATTTAGTCAATATCTTTGCTTTCAACAGAGTCACTAGCTACCAGACCTTCAAGGGTCTGTTCATAAGAAGCAAGTAAAGAAGTTGGAAGCAGCCAACATGTCTTTGTGTGTGTGATATACACGGGGAACTGCTTCTCTTGCAACCAAAAGTTCCTCCTGTTTTTAAAGGGCCAGAACTGTATTAACATAAGTGTAATTCAGTAATGCTAACGTAACAGAGCGATGCAAGAATTCAAACCTTTGGGCAAACTGGGATCCAACGAGAGGCATGAAAATATCTCACATTTGTCTAGCACTTTGCATCCCTCTTTACAGTTGTACACTACCCACAGCAGCACTAAACCACAGCACCCTGAGGACCAAAGATGAGCCACGAGCCGGGCATGGCAGTAGGAGACTGTGCAGAGGCTATCTAGCTGGGCACATGCATGAATTCCTGACTCGAGTGCATACATTCAACTGCCAGACAACCACATGCCCAGCCAGGCTGAAAGGAGAGTCTGCAGGAGTAATCCAGACCTCTCTTGTTATGGGCACATTGAAAAAACCTTAACTCTCCACTGCAGGAAACTCAGCCCACTGGAGAAGCAGAGCAAGCTGCTTTCTCAGAGTCTACCCCTAACCCACCAAGCTGGGGAATGTCAGCACTGAGAACCTGGGGATGCCATCAGGACATTCAGCTCCAGACTCATAGACCTCTGTTACTTGGCTGAAGAGTCTATACTGGCTAGGGCCAATCACTTGAGCAGCTCCAGTTCCATCCAGCAAGGGGCACAATGGTGCACATCTGCCACCCAGTTGTTTTGAGCACAACATCCTAAAATCAGAGGATTTCAAATCCAACCCCCCATCTCCATGAACAGACTCAACATCTCAGAAGTAACTACAGTGGCACATGTCGACACCATGGCTGTGTCTAGACTGCATCCCTTTTCCGTAAAAGGGATGCAAATTAGACACATCGCAATTGCAAATGAAGCGGGGATTTAAATCCCCCCCCCCCGCTTCATTTGCATAATCATGGCTGCTGCTTTTTTCCAGCTTGGAACTTTTCCGGAAAAAAGCGCCAGTCTAGACGTGGATCTGTTGGAAAATAAAGCCTTTTCCGAAAGATCCCTTATTCCTCTTAAAATAAGGAATTCAAACTAGGCGTTACTCCTCGTAGAATGAGGTTTACCTAGTTCGAATTAAGCGCTCCGCTTGTTCGATTTAAATTTGAACTAGTGGTTTGTATGCGTAGCCCCTATTAAAGTTAATTCGAACTAACGTCTGTTAGTTCGAATTAACTTTGTAGTGTAGACATACCCCAACTGAGGCCAATTGTTGGGAAAATGATTCCATGCTAAAGACTAAACAGCATTCCTAGGAGGCATCCCTGTTTGTATCATGAGAATTGTTGTATTGATCTTAAAGGTCAAAAGAGTTGACTGTTAGCTCTTCATTGTCCAATATTAAACACTGTTTAAAAGTCTTGGTTCTGGTTTGTTAGTTTTTTAACAGGGATCTTTTTTTTTCCCCTCACTGTTTGCATTTTGGCAAACACCCAGACGTTTTAATTTTAAAGTTGAAAGTTTATAGATTAAACCCAAGTACAATAAATTAAAATGAACATTTATATTGAAACCAAAATTGAGTGGTTATTAGAGAAACACACAATTAAAATCTTTAAAGGGAAAATATTAGAGCCTATTTTCAGAACAATTCTTCTTTGATGAAAGGGAAAGGGTTAATTTTACATTCAGTTCCAATGCGTAAATCTATTCACGTCTCCTGTTTCCAATAACAGATCGGTGCAAGGTGAAGGACGGATAGGCTATAAAAGATGGAGCAAATTTGGCTTTAGATCACTGGATGGCTTGTCAGTTAAGAATTGATAGTATGGGTGACAGATTGAGCACAACACTTGTTGCTTGGACCTTGGTTTACATTCCACCCAGGGATATCATCTGGTTTGAAACTCTTTTTTTTTTAAAGGCAGGGCAGGTTGACATTGTCCTCAGGGAGTCCAGCACCGTGAGTTGCTATGTTACCCCTCTACCTCAGCAAGAATTAGCTGTGCTGGAGCTTAAAGTATTTATCAGCTCCCTGCCATGTTGGTTCACCTCACCGGCTGACTCATAGAATCATAGAATCCCAGGCCTGGAAGAGAGCTCAGGAAGTCATGGAGTTCACCCCCTGCTCAAAGCAGGACCAACCCCAACTCAATCATTCCAGCCAGGGCTTTGTCAAGCTGCGACTTAAAAACATCTAGCGATGGAGATTCCACCCCCTCCCTACATAACCCATTCCAGTGCTTCACCGCCTCCTCCAGACTGTGCCAGTCTAACCCTAGACTTGTAGCTAATATAAGTGAGTCTCCTTTCCTGAGTTCCCCAGAGATGTCTCTCTGCATTATCCAGCCCCTCCCAATGGGTGTGTCTAGACTACATCCCTTTTTCGATAAAGGGATGTAAATTAGGCACGTCGATATTGCAAATGAAGCCAGGATTTGAATTTCCTGCTCTTCATTTACATAATGGCAGCCGCTGCTTTTTTTTGAAATGGGGCTTTTTCAAACCTCCCTCCCCCCCCAACAGTTTAGACAGGGATCTTTCAAAAATAAAATCCTTTTTCGAAAGATCCTGTAAACCTCATTTTTTGAGGAGTACGGGATCTTTCGAAAAAGGCTTTTATTTTTGAAAGATCCCCATCTAAACTGCCGGGGGGGGGGGGGGGTTGAAAAAGCCCCATTTCGAAAAAAAGCGGCAGCTGCCATTATGCAAATGAAGTGCGGGAAATTCAAATCCCGGCTTCATTTGCAATAGCAACGTGCATAATTTACATCCCTTTCTCAAAAAAGGGTTGTAGTCTAGACACATCCACTGTGGCTATGTCTACACTGCAAGCTTTTGGCAGCAGAGAGTACGCTAATGAAGCGCTCATTAGCATTTGTAACACTGTTATTTGCATATCTTTGCCGATGCTTTCTGCACAAGAGGTTTTTGCGCAAAAACAAGCAGTCTAGAGGGGTCTGTTTTGTGTAAAAAAACCCTTTTGCACAAGATCCCTTATGCCTCAAAAAAGGAGGTATACAGGAACTTGTGCAAAAGGGTTTTTTTGCGCAAAATGGACCCGTCTACACTGCTTGTTTTTGTGCAAAAACCTCTTGTGCAAAAAGCATCGGCAGAGATATGCAAATAACAACATGGCAAATGCTAATGAGCGCTTCATTAGTGTACTCTCTGCAGGCAAAAGCCTGCAGTGTAGATATAGCCTGAGCGCTCACAAACATTAACTAAGGCCACTGTCTCCAAAGAGACAGAAAACCCACCCGATACTCCAGTCATCTGAAAAAGTGGGTTGTACCCATGAGAGCTCATGATACCCTCTACATGTTTGTTAGTCTTTAAGGTGCTGCTAGACTATTCGTTGTTTTTTAAGTTTTTCCAGTTACAGACTAATTTGGCTACCCCTCTGAAGCTCTGCTGCTTTGGTTATGTTGTTTACCTGAAAGGCAAATGTATTTTCATTGTCTAGGGCTTACAAAGCTTGACTTGACAGACTGGCAAACCCACAGTCCTTTGTGTAGGACAAATCTATTTATCTGCTCTGCTCAAAGGCTTGGCCTCAGCACATTTCAGGAATGTATTTCTAGCCCACATATACGTCTCTTCATGCACCAATCTTCTATGCCTCCTGCAATATTGTTAATAGCCAGTGTATAACCAGGGCCCTTACGAGACTCTGGCTAAACATTCTGACAGCTGTGTTTTGGGGTGAGTCCTTTTGGCAGCCAAGAGAGTGAATACACAAGCGGATAGGAGGAAGGTGAGGTGCGAGGGGAAGGAATACAAAATTAAAGGAAAGAACCTCATGGGGTTTTTTTGCAACTCTAGCTCCTAGGTATCTCCACTGATGGACCAAGGACAGAGTGTCCAGATATGACTGTCAGGACTCACAAGTGAAATACTCAGTTCTTTGAATCAGAGCAAGGCCTAGTCACCTTCATCTTCGGAAGCAATCCTTTTGACAGGTCTGTTCCTTCTTTTGAGGACCAAAGAAGGGGAGCTGAGACGAGCTAAGCTGAGAGGTAAGGTGGAATGGGAGAATGGACCATTTTTTAAAAATGTCCTCTTAAAACCCCCCCAAAAGGAAAAAGTGGGCAGCATGGTCCATCCTCATTACTTTGTTTAGCAAGTAGGCCTAAGAGGGCATATCTACACTAGGACGTTATTTCAAAATAACTTATTTTGAAATAATAACTCCTGAAATAACTATTTCAAAATAGCACGTCCACACTACAGGGAAGCCTCGAAACGAGCAATGTGGATGCGCTACCTCAACATAGAGCCCCAGGAAGCACTGGAGAGTACTCTGAATGATTCTGAGGAGAATATATTTTGAAATAGCAGCAGCGGAGTGTCCGTGCTATTGCCATTTCGAAATAGGCGTTATTCCTCGTGGGAAGCAGCAGCTATTATTTCAAAATAACGGGGTTGGTAGAGTGGATGCTCTGCTTGTTATTTTAAAATAACTCCCTAGTGTAGACCAGTAGACCAGGGCGGAAAGAGCTTCCATGTCTCTCCCTACGTAGAGTCACTGCAGAGACAAAATGGCAAATATGTCTGCTAGTGAAAGAGCAATTTCTCTACCTAAGGAAGAAGGAATAGAGTTAAGTAGAGAGCAGTTGCTATATGGGGGGCGGGGGAATAGACTAGAGACGGGGTGGATATAGGGCAGGGCGAACGGGGCGGTCGCCCCGGGCCCCGCGCTTCAAAAAGCCCCGCGCATGTGCCGTGGCGCCACCGCGCATGGCGTCACTGCGCATGCACCGTGGCAAAGGGGGGCCCCGCGAAATTATGCTGCCCGGGGCCCCGCAAAACAGTCATCTGCCCCTGACTAGAGATCAAATAGAATTACCCCAAACACACTCCCCTCCAAACTATTCAAGCCTTTCTCAGCTAAAACCTGAGCAGAGATGAAGTGAACACTGCAGCAACGCTGTGGAAATGAGTAATTGCTTGGGGGAGTTAAACCTCTCCAGGAAAATGGCTTCATGCCCACAAGCAGGGGTTCTCTACAGCTGGCAGTGTGGACATGCTGGACAAATGGACATGCTGCAATGTGTGGGTATGAAGTGGTGTTGGGATTCAAGAAGTCAAACCAGCAGGATCTGATTCCATCGAATCAGACATCTCAGCGACTGGGCTGGCTGAACTCCTGGATTTCTTTCATTAAGGATGCTCCCCTGTCTTGAGAGGGGCTTGGCATTTGTTCTTGCACCCCTGTTCTGTCACTAATCTTCTTTACATCTTGTTCCTGTCTGCTGGCCTGTTTGACTTTTCTCTGTCTGAACAGCAGGGTGCTCTGTCAGCTCAGCACTGCAGCAAGTAGTTGTCCTAGTCAATAGCCTCCTTCAGGTAGCTTTGCTATGGTGCCCAGATACACTGCCAGGGAGCATGGCAGTGACCTGTAACCCCCAACTGTAGGGAAGGTCGTTATGCAACATTAAGCTGTACAGCATGTGCTCAAGACATGCCCAAATGCTTTAAAAAGTGATAATTAAAGCAATTAAAGCTGTAATGTTGCAACTTGGGTAAAGAAATGTAACAGCATCTTGAATAGGCTATGCAATAAATATAGGGCCAAGCCAGCTAGTCAGCTGGCAGAAGTTAG
Source organism: Pelodiscus sinensis (assembly GCF_052426305.1). NCBI lineage: Eukaryota > Metazoa > Chordata > Testudines > Trionychidae > Pelodiscus > Pelodiscus sinensis. Next base: position 11,966,363 of record NC_143080.1, on the reverse strand, counting down.
CCAAAAATTCTTCATCTGGGATTACTTTTCGCAATATTCATCTTGTGATCAAGAGGTAAACCACAAAAGGGTGGTTTAAAGCTAGAAATAATGGATTTTAGGGGATTTTTAGTGCTTATACCGAGCGATCAAAACCACGTACACATCAAAACCACTGTGACATGTATCAGTATGGCTATGGACAAAATGGGCAGGAGACCTAAATCAAATATGGTCCCACTTAGGGATGGTTTTCACCCAGACAGTATAGGTTTCAAATTGTATGCCCAGGTGCCATTTGATAAGCCCTGATGTCTGGGTTTCTTTATGTGGCAGGGAAGAAGTAGAGCGAAGGCGGGATCTAGGGGGAAGGTAAGGGATGGGTAAGGGATGTAAGGAAAAAGAGGATCAGACCAGTCCCTAGCTGGGACACCAGGTGACTTAATGGTAAAAGCCTGAATAGGAACAAACTCTCTCGTGATGCTCGCCATGAACTTTTTGGTCAGTCTGTGGAGTTATCGGTCTCTGTTAACATTGGAAGTATGCACAATGTTGAAGTATGTCAACATTGAGAGATTGCTTTATTGCAGGCCAGCCTAAGGCTTGGGGGCTGTGTCTAGACTGGCAAGTTTTTCCGGAAAATCATCTGCTTTTCCGGAAAAACTTGCCAGCTGTCTGAACTGGCCACTTGAATTTCCGGAAAAGCACTGACGATCTTATGTAAAATCATCAGTGCTTTTCCGGAAATACTATGCTGCTCCCATTCGGGCAAAAGTCTTTTTCCGAAAGACTTTTGCGCAAAAGGACCAGTGTAGACAGCATAGTACTGTTTTCCTCAAAAAAGCCCCGATCGCAAAAATGGCGATCAGGGCTTTTTTGCAGAAGAGCGCGTCTAGATTGGCCATGGACGCTTTTCCACAAAAAGTGCTTTTGCGGAAAAGCATCCTGCCAATCTAGACGCGCTTTTCCGAAAATGCTTATAACGGAAAAGTTTTCTGTTAAAAGCATTTTCGGAAAATCATGCCAGTGTAGACGTAGCCTAAGAGTGTGTCTAGATGGCAGGATTTTTTTTTGAAAAAAGTGGCCTTTTTAAAAAAACCTTCCCCTGCGTTTAGACTGCTGCCGCATTCTTTCGAAAGTAAAACGAAAGAATGTGGCAGTTTTTTAACCGCAGAAAACATCAGTTTAAGAGGAATAACACCTTTTTTTGAAAGTGTTCTTTCGAAAAAAAGTGCTATGTAATGCAAACTGTGCTTTTGTGAAAGAGACTGTCTGGGTGCTCTCTTTTGAAAAAGTGGCTTGCTTTTTCGAAAGTACTGGTTGTAGTCTAGATGCTCTTTTTCGAAAGAGGCTTGCAGTCTAGACGTAGCCTAAGTGTGCATGATGCAGGGGGCGTTGTCTGTTTTTGCATCGTTATACCTATGCTTGGATCTTGGATCTTTAAGCCAAGTCTTTATGTCTCTATTTCTGTGGCCCCCAATATTACTTCCTAGAAGACATTTTATGCTGTCAACTGTGATGGATAGGAGGAACGCCTATCCATCACATCAACAAGGAAAGACCCTGTTATTAGTGATGTGTGGATTTTGCACTCCTAAATTAACCAGCAGCTAGAATGGGAAAGAAGCAGAGTCAATGCGTCCTTTCAATATGCAGACTGCATCACACCTTGTATCTAACTGTCTGGATCTCTCCTGCAATTTTTCACTAGCAAAATTTAAATTGTCCATAGTGGTGAATCTCACCAGTTGTTTGCACGCTGCTCGGATCCAGAGTTTTGGTTCTGACACTACTAGGTAAGCACTTCTCTGGGGGAAGGTGGCTTGCAGAACTGACCACTTGAAAGCAAGTTCAGCATCCTTCATGCACTGTCAAGGTCTGCCCCTTTCAGGCTCCTGCAGATAAATTGTTGATTTAGCTTCCATAGGTTCACTGTTGGGCACAGGAACTTGGCAAAGTTGCTGCTCATACTCTAGATATTTACAAACATATATTCCAGCTAGAGCAGACACACTCTGATCTAGTATAAGATACGGTGGTTTGACAAAAGAACGACAGGGTTGTTTCGTCCAAGATATGAGGAACAAAGGGAGGTAACAAACAGAAGACATGAAATACGTAAGTTGTGTCTATAAATACCGGTCACCTATCTAAGGGGCTGTGTCCTGGTATAATTCATTAAAAAACAAATACAATTACATTAAATCTCTTCTGCATTAAAATAATCAGGTTGTCAGGATCTTAGCCTCACATCCCCTTTGCTGTCTAAGATTCAGACATAGCCCTCTCCAACCAACCACCTGCCGCTCCACAGGATCACAGAAATGCAGGACTGGAAGGAAACTCAAAAAGTCAACAAGTCCAGCCCCCTGCCCTGAGGCAGGACCAATAAACCTAGACCATCCCTGATAGGTCCAACCTGTTATTTAAAATGTCAAGGGATGGGGATTCCACAATCTCCCTTAGAAGCCTGGTCCGGAGCTTAATTGCCCTGTGAGTTAGAAAGTTTTCCCCATAATATCTGACTGAAATCTGACTAAGGTTCACCAAGGACAAGTGTAGAGTCCTGCACTTGGGATGGAAGAATCCCAAGCATAGTTACAGGCTGGGGACTGAATGGCTAAGTAGCAGTTCTGCAGAAAAGGACCTGGGGGTTACAGTGGATGAGGAGCTGTATATGAGTCAGCAGTGTGCCCTTGTAGCCAAGAGGGCTAATGGCATATTGGGGTGCATTAGGAGGAGCATTTCCAGCAGATCCAGAGAAGTGATTGTTCCCCTTTATTCGGCTCTGGTGAGGCCACATCTGGAGTATTGTGTCCAGTTCTGGGCCCCCACTATAGAAAGGATGTGGGCGCATTGGAGAGGGTCCAGTGGAGGGCAACCAAAATGATTGAGAGGCTGGAGCACATGACCTAGGAGGAGAGACTGAGGGATTTGGGTCTGTTTAGTCTGCAGAAGAGAAGAGTGAGGGGGGATTTGAGAGCAGCCTTCAACTTCCTGAAGGGAGGTTCCAAAAAGGATGGAGAAAGGCTGTTCTCAGTAGTGATGGATGGCAGAAGAAGGAGAAATGGTAGGAGAGGTCTAGGTTGGATATTAGGAAAAACTATTTTACTAGGAGGGTGGAGAAGCACTGGGATGGGTTCCCTAGGGAGGTGGTGGAATCTCCATCACTAGAAGTTTTTAAGTCTGGGCTTGACAAAGCTCTGGCTGGGTTGATTTAGTTGGGATTGGTCCCGACTTGGGCAGGGAGCTGGACTTGATGGCTTCTGAGGTCTCCTCCAGCTCTGTGATTCTCTGATTCTATGAAATCTCCCTTGCTGTAGATTACCTAGTCATCATAATAATGTTGGGAAGACAGCCTCACCCCTCTCCAGCCACCTACCCCTTCTCCTAGGAAGCATACCAGCAGCCCTCTCCAGTCATCCTCCCAACCCTGCGTGTCAGGAGTTGGACAGCAGACCACAAGGATGGATGGTTCAGCCATTGGGAGGCTCCCTGGGACTTCTGGAGAGTGAGGGTGCATTCTCTATTCTGCTACAGCCTCCCTGTTTGACTTGGGAAAGTCACTTAGCATCTCAGTTTCCCCTTAATAAATCTGGATAACATGAAGCGGATGCACAAATACACTGAAGATTATGTGATGCTTGGTTACTATGGTAATGGAGCTCCTAATAGAGGAAGACAACTAGCAGTCATTGGCAGCCTCTGCTATTGGCTTCCGTTGGGACAGCATCCCAGACTAGATGGCCCTTAAACTGGGTTCAGAACACATCTCTTTGTTTTCTTAAGGCCAGGTTTCTTGCCCAGTTAATTTCTGCATCTCAACCCTGATTGCCCTGTTTATTGACATGTGAAACTGGTGAAAAAGTCACAACAACATCCCTCTCAATCAGGTGTTTTGGTCTCACCCTAAAATGTACCAGACAAAACAGAGAACAGATGGAAAATGAACATTTCCCCATGAAACACTAATTTTGCCCCCTTTCCTTGTATAGATGGAAAACTCAAAGTGTGCAAAGGAACCCATGAAGAATACCAGCATGCACATTATAATAACAAAATTGAGCTGTATTTCTCTTTTTTCAGTATCATTTATCCACTTTACAAGATACTGCAAGAGCGTTTGAGTTCAGCAACACAAGCACAGAACCAGCCTGGTGCTTAAACAGCTGTATTTTCAAAAAGGCAAGTTTTCACAGTCCAATCCAGCAGTGTTTAGGGAATGTTAATTTATCAGGTAGAGTCTACACAGACTTGGAGACTTTATGTATCGGGAGATCGTTTCCTCTTTAAATGGCTGCACAAAGCTGCCACAGATGCAGGGCTATTTGTCCTGTCCCAGCCTTTCCTGCCCAAAAGTAGCAAATTATGGGATCAAAGGGACAGTGAACTACCTCATTTTTCCAGTGTCTAGAATTTACCCACGTAATGGCTGTTATTTATATTTATGCAAGCACTGAATTGTGTTGCTATAGAGCCCTGCAGGCCACAACCACTTCAGTTAATGGGATCACAAAATAATGTACTGCTCAGCTCTTCTTGTTAATTTCCTCTCCCGCAGCCATTCCTCAGGGTCTCTGAGTGAACGCTAGCTCTTGGTTTGAGGGAAAGTTTGTTTCACCTGAAATCTTAGCCCATCGTCCTCTCTGACCTCTTTCTGCCATTGCAGGTTCAAACGTAGTCGCTAACTCTGCATCACTGCAGCTGTTTACCTATCTCATCTTAGGGATGCATGGGAACCAGAGTGCTAAGATGCACCACAAGGCAAACTCCGTCCCTTATTATTTAGGTGTACAGCACCTAGCACAGAGGGGCTGCAGGTAGTGTAATGCCTTTGGACACTGCTGAAAGCTGATGGACAGCAGCTTGTTGATTTGGTGTTGGTAGAGATGTGGCTACAGCACACTAGTGAGAATCCGGTGCTGGCTTCAAACTGTGGTGATGACCAGAGAAGTGGGCTACATAAAGTTTTGGCTCTATGGGTGTAAAACTAGAGACAATCCATAGCAACCTAGGAATCAGATTTACAGTGATGGAATTGAGGAGACTGAAACTAGCACTTTACTCAACAAATTTGCTTCTTATGAAGCTAATTAGATCAGTGTAAATCCAGAATGACACCTCAGACGTCAATGGATTTACTCTGGATTTACAGCAGTATCACTGGAATCAGAGTCTGGTCTTGTCTCCTATCCCTGACAGCTGACTTGACTAGCACTGACCCCTTTTTTCTTTTGTCAGCATGCCTGAGCTCACCAGGCTCCAGATCTAGAATCACTTCTGCCTCAGGCATCATAAACAGTGTCAGCAATGTCTAATCTCAGGGTCATTATTGCTGGGAACGAGGCAGGAGGGACAGCCTGGTTTGATTCATTAGCTAAAGTTTGCACAGTGCTTGGAAAGCTCTGACAAGCTTTGTAAAGGTGAAATTATTATTATTATTATTATCATTATTTTCTGATCCCAAAGTGAATTTGCACTGTTGATGGTTAGAAATATTTTGCCATGTAAATTGTATCAACCTGACCCAGGATTCCTAGTGGGAGGCAATTAGAGATGGGCCTAGATCCAAGCATGCTTGACTGTGGAGTTGCTTGTCACTCAACCCCAGGGCAGCATTTTTAAAATGTGTTTATACACTGAGCAGAGCCATTGCCCCTCCACGCTTGCTGGACATCCCAGAACTCTAAGAAGTTCACAATTCCGATCCAAAGCTTGCAGCCTGTTACCAGCCACAGTGTGATCTGTCCAGAGTCCCTACTCAATGTATAACAGCGCCCTAGGAAGATTCTCTTTGGGATAACTTCCTGAAGGGAGGTTCCAAAGAGGATGGAGAGAGGCTGTTCTCAGTAGTGACAGATAACAGAACAAGGAGCAATGGGCTCAAGTTGTGGTGGGGGAGGTCCAGGTTGGATATTAGGAAAAACTATTTCACTAGGAGGGTGGGGAAGCACTGGAATGGGTTACCTAGGGAAGTAGTGGAGTCTCCATCCCTACAGGTGTTTAAGTCTCGGCTTGACAAAGCCCTGGCCGGGTTGATTTAGTTGGGATTGGTCCTGCCTAGAGCAGGGGGCTGGACTTGATGACCTTCTGAGATCTCTTCCAGCTCTATGATTCTATGATTCTGTGAACTGAGTTAAATTCAGGCCCATATGCAGGAACTTTGGAGGGAGGGGGGTTGTAAATGTGGACCACAAGGGTGTGAACACGTCCCCATGGTTCCCCACGTAAGCCAAGAAGTCAGCCCCAGCCTTTCCCCGGCAGGCCAGAGCATGGCAGAGGGAGGCGTGGACAGTGCACCACTCCTGTCTTCCCCTGGCTGGCCAGAGCATGCTTACTTGAGGGACCATAGGGGGTGCTTGTGCACCCTTCGCACTCCCCTCTCCCCCCACGTACAGGTCTTCTCCTGACCAACCTATTAGTCCTTCAGTAACTCCCTGGCAATGGGTTTGATTCACTGTTGCCCATTGACTCCTTTACACATCAAGGACTCTGGCATAACGGGGTGGTAAAAAGGCAGAAGGCACCTCCCCCTAGTGAATCTCACTGGCAAAGGGTTCCTGTGCTCTCCACCCACAGAGCCCAAACTCTGATTTGAGCCTCTAGATGGAGCATGAAGAGGCTGATTGGCTTTTGGGAATTGGCTCAGTACTTAAGCATCTAACATGTGAGGCAGGGCTGGGGCCAAATCACACACACCCCTCCAGATCTGAACATCCCTAAAGTTTGAGGGGATATGGATATGGGCTTTTTTGTTTGTTTGTTTTTTTGTTTTTTGGAAGGAGGGAAGCCCTGGTTTCTACTTAGAGGTAGATGACAGCTTTTACTGGTGACTCATAAACCAGTAGATATTTCATGTTCAGCTTTTCTTACATGTTCTTAATTACAAGCCTGGATGTATATGAAATTCAAGGGAGCAGATCCTGGCTCACTTGTGTGCAAAACTGCCTCCTTTTAACTCCCTTTAAGACAATTTGATTGTCCATTTTGTGGTATGATGTCTCTGACCAGCACTCATGTATATTCCTCTGCTTCAGAGGGAAAAGAAAGGAAAATGAGAGTGTTGGACCAGATGGAGGTGCCTTCGGGAGCTCTCTGCTGGGGCGATACAGCCAGCATATTTAACAAAGCTCCTGTCTCTTCAAAACAGGCTGCTTTGTCCTGGATTGACTCTCCAGGCTGATAAATGGTTGGTTTTGAACTTGTGGAACGTCTAGAACATTTAGATAAAGATAGGCTGCTGCAGTCATCAGATAATTGCTTTCTTCATTCCCTTTTACCCACTGGAAACCTCTTTGGCATCTAAAGCTGAAAAGGCCTTTGTGAGTCTTGGTAAGATCTCTTCCATTGTTGTCAAAAATAATGGGAGCACTTTAAAACTTTATTGTGGGGGGAAAAGGGTCAATGCATATGCAGAGTTTGTCTCATTTTTTAATAGCTACCGATTGTTGAATCGATTTGTCAGTTAGTCCTCTAACTTTCTTCAAGGCTCCAAAAGCTTGTGAATCTGTTTTTAGTTCCTTCTTCAAAGGAGTTAGCTACTCCTGGTAGTGCCTACTGTACCAGTTCCACTTCTGGGTTGAGTTTCAAGTGATGTTCCCCAGGGGGGTATCCAAGGTTTTGGATACTGGTTGAGTGTTTGTTCCTTTGTTAGAGTATTATGGCTAGAATTGTCCAATGCACTGTGTGTGTCATGACATCATCTCACTTTCTGTTGAACTGCATATCATTACATCATCTATCCATTGCACTGAATATCATTGTATTTCCTGTATGCAGTGTGGTTATTGTCATGTCAATCACAGGATTTTAAACAAAGTGGGGGAAGCAATATCTTTGATTGGACCAACTTTCAGTGCTGAAAACTTGTCTCTCTCACCAACAGAAGGTGGTCCAATAAAATATATTACTTCACCCACCTTGTCTCATTACATGTCCATTTTCTTACACTGCACATTTTTCAATAATATTGCAAAAACGTCACCATTTCACTCAGTTCTGCTGAGAGCAAAGGTGCTTGTGTGCTCTAGGTCTTTCAATGTCTAACATACAGAAATTGTCATAAGAACATATCAGTGTTCTCCATCGTGGGGACACTAATGTTTCATTAGGAATGCTAGCCTGGACTTATTTTCCAGCATTTGTGGGGATCTAGTTTGGAAAAAAGAAGATTAAAGGGGGACATGATAGCGGTTTTCAAATATCTAAAAGGGTGTCACAAGGAGGAAGGAGAAAATTTGTTTCTCTTGGTTTCTGAGGACAGGACAAGGAGTAATGGGCTTAAAGTGCAGCAGGGGAGGTTTAGATTGGACATTAGGAAAAAATTCCTAACTGTCAGGGTGGTCAAATATTGGAATAAATTGCCAAGGGAGGTGGTGGAATCTCCCTCTCTGGAGATATTTAAGAACAGGTTAGATAGACATCTGTCAGGGATGGTGTAGACGGAGCTTGGTCCTGCCTTGAGGGCGGGGGGCTGGACTCGATGACCTCTCGAGGTCCCTTCCAGTCCTATGATTCTATGATTCTATGATTATCCTGCAAAATTTTGCAGTATTCCTTAAAGTTTATTATATTTCAGATACAGCCACTGCCAGTTTGACTGGTGAATATCTAAGATGGGTGACTTGCTGATACTTGAGGCTTTCATTCTACAGACTACTTTTTGCCTTTGCTTTTCATGTCCCCCCAAACCAGTTAGTGATAGATAACAATCTGAGGAGGTGTCATTTTTACTCCACAGAAATGGATCAAAACCATTTTTCCCCCACAGAAAAAAATCAATGAAAGCAAAAATAAATTATTCATGGAAAAGTCTGACTTTTAAGCAGCAATTTAAATACCAAAATATTTCAGTTTTCAGCCAACATATTTTGGTTTGGGGGCATTTGGTTTTTCAATGACAAATCCAGATCTATGCCATTAGACAGATAGACAGACCCTCCTCTGCCATAGGTGACTATAGAGCTTACGTCAATGTTCAGAGAAAGGCTAATTGCTTCCAAGCCATTTCACCTCTCTGTATCTGCCAATGTTACTCAGTTGATGGCTTGAATGCAATGAGGCAGAAAAACGGCAAAGCGCTACATTACCTACATTTCCTATGTGCCAATATGCCAGAGGGGATGGAAGATGAATCTACCCCTAAGTTGAGCCCAAGAAACTAGTAAAGTGTCTGTGACCTCCAGAGGTGGAACTTCAGCTCTAATCAGCGGGTGTCTCAGTAGGATGAGAGGAGCATCCTACTTCAAGCATGATGGGGAAATGGCCTGGGATGTAGCTTTGATTTTTGCAGAATATCTCGGTCACACAGAGTAGGTCATGTCTGTTGCTTCTGCTATACTCCCCCGGCCCAGAGTAGGGTGCTGTTTAAAAATGGAGTTTTTTAGTAAACTTTTGCTGTCTTGCAAAAAATAAGCACTCACCCAGCATACACAAGCCTCACCTCTGTAAAGTTTTCCTCCCCTCTCTTTTGACAACTGCCCACCCTAGCAATATCCCTTTGACTTCCTGCATAGAGTTTCAAACCTTAGAGGGACAAAGCCCTGAAAAACAGAGCCCAAGCATCTCATTTAGTTCTTACATTAAAATCAGGGCTGGCTGAAAATTTTTCATCAACATCTGGTTTTGATGGGAGATTGGGGTTTGACTAAATGAAACTTTTTTTTCCGTGGAGAATTTCAACAGTCCATTGGAAAGAACCAACAATAATAATAACCAAAACCAGAAAAGTTTTGGGTCACATTTTGAGATTTTGCTGGAAAGCAGATATTTTCCACTAAAAATCAACAAAATTGGGAGGAAAAAAATCCTGCAGGAATTCCAACAAGCTCTAATTAAAACTGTTTAACATCCATATTTTAATAAATAGAGGCTACATAATATCTATATTTTAATTAATAAGGGTTATGCTTCCATAGAGTTCCCTTTAATGAGAGAAGAAAAAGCCAATATGTTGTGTAGCTCAGATAGGAATACTCACCAGGCTCTGTGTCCTTTCCCAATTGCTGTAAGTCTCTCTGGGACCTCAAAGTGACCAGTTTGGCATGTGCCATGGGGCAGGAGAGCAAGGAAAGGAGATGAGGAGGGAGGAGATGATATAGCTAAAGCTGTGGAAATGAGCCAGCAGACTGGAGTTGGGCTTTGCAGCACGCAAGTTCCCAATGAAGGAGGCACATGTAGAGTGTGTCTAGACTACAGCGTTTTGTTGAAAAAAGTGGACTTTTGTCGACAAAGCTATACCTGCATCTACACTACCGCCAAGTTCTGTTGACATCACGTCGACAGAACTCGGTAGTTATGTCGACGGCAGTAAACCTCATTCTATGAGGAATAATGCCTTTTGTTGACAGAGTTCTGTCGACAGAAGGCATTATTGCATCTACACTGTCCTTTGCGTCTACACTCTCATGTCGACAAAGCGGCTTGCTTTGTCGACAGAACTGGATGTAGTCTAGACGCTCTTTGTCGACAGAAGCTTTGTCGACGGTATCTGTCGACAAAGCCTTTGCCGACAAAAGCCTGTAGTCTAGACGTACGCGTAGGCAGATGTTATGCTGCTTCCTGTCACCCTCTTGGTAATATGAGATTAAACAAGTACTGTCCCACCGTTACTATAAGGCTGTAACCAGAGGGCAGCAGGAGCATTGAAAGGCTAAAGAGATGGACAGATGTGGGGGGAAGGTCTAAGTGGGAAGCGGGCAAACAAATCTGAATGAAGGTTGTGAGAGGGATTAGGGAGGGGGGAATACAGGCTTCAAGGAGGGGAGAGGAGTAGAATTCAGGATGGGGGAGAGTGGCGCTAAGGGGGGGATTAGTACTAGTGGTAAAACCATTACTCAAGTCTGATATCCCTGGGATTAGCCCCTTCCCCACCATCTGCATGACCCAGGTTTTGGTCCATCTTTTCTCATCTCTAGACTTGACTACTCCATGTTCTTCCACTCCAGCCCCATATGGCTACCTTGTCCCACTGCATCCCAGCGAGTGCTCCTCCTCCCCACTTTCCTTTCCCCCTGCTCCAGACACATCACCCCCTCGCCCCAGATGCCCTGCATCATCCCCCTCTAGGAAGCAGAAGCTTCAGCATGTTCCACAGCTCTGAACCCACCTAGTCACCATCCATTGTCAAGTCCCATTTCTCTGGTCTGGCCCCGCACCTCCAGCACTGCATCCACTTGCATCTCAGCTCTGCCCGTCATCCAGGAATAAATATTCTTTGTACTTTAACAAATTCCTTTGAGCGCTTCACTGAAGCAGTCCTTTCTACAATAGGACTCGTTGTTGCTCAGGGATGACCTACATAGCACTTGTCTTCATAACAATTGGGGCTGGCTGAAAATTTACTTGCAATTTTTTTTTCTGACTGAAAATTTGGCAGGTAGATGATAGATTCAACTGGAAATTGTTCCTGAAAAGTGACTGCTTTCCTCAAAGAATTTTGATTTTTCATTAAAAAATTAAAAAACCCTGACATCAGATTTTATTTCAGTCTTCTGATGAAAATATTTCAGGTTCTAGCAGGCTGGGGGCCAAAAATGTTCCAGTTTGGAGGGTTTTGCTGAAAAGCCTTTCCATGTAATTCTCCCTCTTCCCTTATTTTCTGACCGGCTTTAATAGTTATATTTGGTCTTGCTGGGTACTCAATCAGGTACTTTTAGTTAAGGATCTCTTGAGGGCAGGGATCTATGATGTTTGTATGGAACTAAACCCATTATGGGGTGCTGTGCCCTGGTTATGAAATGACTAGCAGGAGCATCCACAATTACACTAAATAGAACTAAAAATGGACTAAGATGTAAACCTTCAAGCAGCAGGGCACCAATCAGTCATTGAGTGTCTGGGATCAGAAGGAGACATCCCTTAAGGGCAAATGATTGCACAATAAAAATAATGTTTAAAATATATCAATTAAAAGGTCACAAATCCCCATTTCAACGGGGATGAGAATGAAGAACAGCTCCGTGCTTTACTGCAGGGAAATGTTAGCTGGAGCGGTGAACGGGTCATAGCAAATTCCAGCTGCTGAGCTCGCAGGCGTCTGAGCCCAGAGCTCCTTGATGAGCTCCTTAGGCCCTTGTCCAGATATCTCAGTGTTTGCCTGTGGGAGTCTGTCAGAGGGCCGAGCAGCTGGGGCTGGCCTTGCTGCTGCCTTGTGGAGTGTTGTGTATCTCATGTTCGCTTGGTCTTGGCTTCGTACTGTGCTCCATGTACGAGCACAGTACGAAGAGACTGATGTCCAGGGCTGTGGTAGTGTGGAAGGATTCCCTTTGGCCTTGTGTGTCATCTGTGCCAGCAGTAGATTACAGTCAAGTGACATCTGCATCTTGACAATTAGGACCTCTCGCCACAGCGCGCTGGCTCTGTAATGTAGGAGTGCCCCTAGACAGCCTTATACAAATGTACACTGCACATGTAAACTGAGGCCAGTGCAAACAACACTACCCCCAGATGCCCTCTATGCGCACCCCCACACTCACCATACTTAACACACAGATACACACACTGCATACACACGTGCATTCCCATAGTCCCTTATACATATTCCTCTCACTACACAGCCGGGGGGGGGGGACGACAACACAGTCCTCTGCTGTGCCATTCTCGTGGTCAGTTCTGTCACTTGTTGTGTCTTTTTTGAAAGAATTGATGTTAAATACGAATCAGGGCTTGATATGAAAAAAAAACCCTGGTGGGACTTTTATAAGCTTCTCCCACAGTTCAAGTTATGCCCACTTGAGATGCCAGAAATGAGATGCCACTCACAACAAATTGTGCAGAGGTCCAAAATATGGGCTCTACAGCTCTTCTCAAACTTGGCTTCCCTTTGGCAGGTTCCAGTACAATCTAGGCACAGTAAACACATACCTAAGGGCAAGGTCCTGGCATGTTCAGACCTGAGAATCTCAGCTTTTGTGCATTTTATTTCTAGCCTTCAGAATTGTGAAGGAGGACTTGGAAATGTGAGCTGAAGCAGCATATCAGCCTGACTGTGCAGAAACCCAAACCCATCACCCTAAAAGGGCTGGGGGGTGACTCTGAGTGTGACTGAAGCTGTGACATTTGCCTGACTCTGCAGAAAAATGGAACCAATGGCTCTGAAAGGAAGAACTGACCTGTTTCTTCAATACAGTGAGGACTTCCTGAGTCTGCAGGCAAGTTCTAGTAGAGGGAGGAGCAGCAGCCCTGGCTGATGTCATCAGCTCCCAAGGTCTTTGCTTTGTCACTCCTTCCCTGTCGACCCCCATCCATGCTCTCCTTTATTCCTGTCTTTCCAGCTTCTCCCCCTTCTGTCTCAGCTTAAATATGGCTAAACTTGAACTTCTCATCTTTTCTCATGAATAGTCTCCCCTGCTCGATTTCTTTGGGTGAAAACCTCGTTCGTGGCAAGCTGGGGTGTGAAACTACTGCACAGTAGCCTGCCATGCCTAAGTGCCCCTGTAGCCCCCTTCATTAAATGTTTCCTCGTGAACTTTAATCTACCCCCATTTTAAAGCAGGATAGATTAAGAGCCCTACAGAAAGTTTAGTGCATAGTGGCGAGGTCTACACGGACATTTAATGCACACACACTAGGGCAGGGTACATATACCTTGAGCTTCCTATGAACTAGGTGTTAGACAAGCCTTTACCCATTGTTCACAACTCTACCGCCCCCTGGCCATGTGAGCTCACATCTGGGAGATACCTTTGAACTCTCCCCTCACCACCTTAGTTATTTCCTGACTCGGTTCTTTCTTGCACTGGGACAACTGTAACCTCCTCCTTTCAGTCTTCCCCCGTCTATCAGCGCCACCTCTGCCTCCTCCAGAGACTGCGCTCACCAGCTCATGGGCATCCCCCTCCCCACCCTTGCCAGCCCCTGGGGGAGCAGAAGGGATAGAGACACCCTGCTGTGTAACATCTGGACACCAGTGGTAGCATAGCACCAGAGCTAGCTCCCTGTGTTCCCAGAAGGAGGATGAAAGAGGAGACTGCAGACCCAAGCACAGCAGAATGCTGGGGAAGATGGGCAATCACACAATCTCCCCCTCTGGGAGCTCGCCAAGAGGACAACTTAGAACCGGATCTTGTCCCACTGCCAGGGTCCATGGGCAACTCAACAGAACCTCCTGGCCAATGGAGTGGCTGTTTTCAGTCACAAGATCCCAGACGGCTACATCTCTATCAAGATCCCAGACCTCTGCCCATTGTTGGATACCGTCTGTAAAATGGTTTATTGTTGCCTCCAGTCCATGCGTAGGCTGCGGTCAGACCGAATGGATCCAAAGAAGCCCAAAGTGGACACCAACGATTCCTCAGCCACCTTCACCCGACATGGAAGGTTAGAGCTATAGAAAGGTTGCCAGCACCAAGAGGTTGGTTCTTCATCAGGGGCCTGGCCACAACTCATTGGGGGGAAGCTGGCACTTTGCCATCTTTACAGAAGTGGTTATCAAACTTTTTGGCCCATGGCCCACCTGGCTCAATGGAAATCTTTCTGCAGAACACCAGTTGCTAAAGGAGACTCACCGTTAATGACATAACTACTCCCAAGTTATTTTGATAGTGCTGCAGCTAGGGAGAATGGTTTAATGTAAATTATTAAACAGATTAAGCGTTTTAATTTTCTCATGTTCGTTTATCAAACTTCATTTTAAATAAAGTAAAATATTCATTTATGTACAACACAAAAGGTTTCAATGTTTTCTTTATTTATGGCGGGGTGGAGAACCTTTTCGGATGTGGGGCCACTGACCCACAGAAAGATCAGTCAGGGACCACACAAGTGAGAAGCAAAAACACACCTCCAAAACCCCCCAACCCTCAATGATGTGTCCCCAACTGAGACACCTCACTCCTCTGGTGCTCCGGCTCTAAGGGGCGAGGGGAAGGGACAGGGAAGACTGAAGTTCAGGGCTTCTCTAGGCCAGATTTACTCTTCTGGGTTCCAGAGTTAGTGGATTTTTGGACTCCCTTAGGCTCTAGAGTGGGGACAAAAATGAGGGGTTCAGTGTGTGGGACAGGGCTGCCAGTGAGTGGGATAGGGATGGGGTACAGGATCTAGGAGGGAGTAGAGCATCTGGCTAGGCAGAGGGACCATTAGCAAGGGAGGGTGCAGTGTGTGGCCAGGAGGGAGGGTGCAAGGAGCATGGTGGGGGTAGGTGTCTGGCTGGGGAGCATGGGAGGGTGCAGGAGCAGGCTGAGGGTAGGGTGTCTGGCCAGGAGGAAGGGTGCAAGAGATGGCTTAGGGTAGGGTGTCTGGCCAGGAGGAAGGGTTCAGGAGCAGACTGAGGGTAGGGTATCCGGCCGGGGGCAGGGAGATCGGGGCAGGGGATGCCTGGGGATAAAGCTGGGGGGCAGAGTGGCTGAGGGGATCCAGGGAGATGGGGGGCAGGGTGTTCCTGGGAAGAGGGCTGGGGTCAGGATGTCTGACGGTTCAGGGAAATGCAAAACCCGGAAGGGCCCAGAGCCCCCACCTGCATCCTGCAGGTGTGGGCTTATGGCAGGCCCCTCTCGCCTGACCTCTTAAGTCCAAGGCCCTCCGCCCTGAGTCCAAAACATGCTTTAAGTCTGGTAGCGGGGACGCACCCCCAGGTAGGGGGATCTGAACCCATCCTACTCCACTGGGTCCCAGCCCAGGGCCCTGTGAGCGACCGGATAGCAGGTCACTCCCTCAGCGGGGCAATCTGGCCGAAACGCGCTGAGGTTCTTGGGGACGGAGAGGCGGTTCCCGCTCCTGCCTGGGCCGGCGTCTCCTCGGCGGGTAGTCCCTGGGTTGCACCAGCTCGCCTCCGTGTCCCCTCCAGCCTCTCCTGGAGTCTCCGGTGACAGCTGTACGGGAGTCCCCTTCACCGGTCCTTCTCCTCCGGCTGTCTTCCCCGACTGAGTCCTTCCCCAGGCTTTTATGGTGGAGCTACAGCCCGGGCATGCTCAGTAGGGCTGCAGGGGAGGGGCCTCTGCAGGCAGGTAACCCTGGCTGGGCCCTGCAGGCTCAGTGTGGGGCTGCCTCGCCCCGTCACAGGGCTCCTCAACCCAGCGCTGCCGTGTGCCGGGGAAGAGCAAGGCCCCCAGCTGCTCGCTCTCCATGAGAGCCTGCGGGAGCAACTGAGGGAAGCACCACCATTACCAAGGTGACCACAAGCTCAGTGGGACCTGGGTGAGGTAGACAACCATGGAGCTGGGCGAGGTGACTCTCCTCTACCTGTAGCTCTGCAGCCTGTGCAGGGCGGGGAGGGGGAGGGGGAGATTTTGGTTTCTTTTTCCACTTCTCAGTTGGATCAAAATGGTTTTGATCTTCCCAGAAACAAACATTTTCTAACCTTTCAAAACTGCCAATAAACAGAAAAATCCATTATTTGTTTCACTCACTCGATGACCCATAAAGCACTAAGGGAATATCTACACAGCAAAGAAAAAGCCATAGCACCAAGTCTCAGACCACAGGTCAGTTGCCTCAGCTCAGTCAGCTGAGGGGCTAAAAATATCAGTGTAGCCATTTCCACTGGGGCTGGTGTCCCAGCTCTGAGACACTCCTGCTCCAAGTGGAACGAGGTGTACCGGTAGTTCGAATTAGAGATCCGAATTCAAACTATCTACTCCGTGCCGCGTGTAGCCACGGGCATGGAGTTCGGACTAAGGGGGATTTAAAAATGGTGGCGCCTGGGAAGATGCAAATGAAGCCCAGGATATTTAAATCCCGGGCTTCATTTGCAACTCCGGTTGCCCTCATTTGCCTACCTAGCTCGAACTACCGAGCTAGTGTAGACATACCCCTAGAGCTTAGTGTAGGAGTCTCTACCGCTTGAACTAAAAGCCAACTAGCTCTCATCTTAGGCTGTAGGCTCCCTTGTTCTTATCTCTCACTGTAAGTGGTCTAACCATACTAGGTGTAAACTTAAAAAACAACAAATGGTCTGGTAGCACTTTATAGACTAACAAAACATGTAGATGGTATCGTGAGCTTCTTGGGCACAGCCCACTTCTTCAGATGTTTGGATCTGTGCGAGTTTCTTGTGAAGTTGAAACAAAAAACAGGACTATGTAGCACTTTACAGACTAACAAGATGGTTTATTAGATGATGAGCTTTCGTGGGCCAGACCCACCCTTGTGAAGTTGATGGATTTCCACTACATACAGCTAAATGCAGTGCCTTGCATGTTTAGAAACTTCAAAGGGTAGCTGATTTAGACTGTACAGGATGAACTTTTAAAACAACAAACAGTCCAGTCGCACTTTTTAGACTAACAAAACACACAGACGATATCATGAGCTTTCGTGGGCACAGCCTACTTCTCCAGATGTGGTGTAACATATTTCCCCTAACTGAGGACACACATCCCAAGAGCTTCAGAGACCCCTGTTGGGATCCCAGATGAGCCCCCACTTGTAACTGCCACCGGGCAGAGAAATTGAACCTAGTCCCTCTGGAGTTTAGTGTAGAAGCCTCTACTGCTTGAGTTAAAAGCTAGCTGCTTTTCTTTGCAGCAAAGACTTACCGGAAGTGGCCTGGGCCCATACTATTTGAGATCACTGAAGTATCTCTATGTCAACAAACAGGGATGTCCGAGCAGAAAGATGGAATGGTTGGGGGACAGGGCCGTCCTTAGGATTTATGGTGCCCTAGGTGGGATTATTAAACTGGCACCCCTATGCCTGACTTGCTCTTAGCAACACAAACATAAACTTACGGTATTGGTGCCCCAAAAATACGGGTGCCCCAGGCAACTGCCTATTCTGCCTATGGC
The DNA here is from genome assembly GCF_052426305.1 of Pelodiscus sinensis. Lineage (NCBI taxonomy): Eukaryota > Metazoa > Chordata > Testudines > Trionychidae > Pelodiscus > Pelodiscus sinensis. The sequence goes on along the minus strand of NC_143080.1, from coordinate 11,948,661 downwards.
TAAGGACGGCCCTGTTGGGAGATCATTCTCTGCAAGGGCTCTGGGACTCAGGAATTTGCTTGGTCTGAAATAGCCCAAATCTTGGTGACTTTCCAGGCATGCTGCAAAAGACAGGTCTTTGAGAAGACTTTTGGAGATGGGTAAGGGGTTGCTTTCCACAAGTGAGGGGCGGAAGAGAATTCTGTAGGTGGTGGCTCATGAGCTTCCTGTTGAAATAATCACGTTAATGCTACTGGGATTCTATTGAATTGTGTGTCAGCACGCCAAGAGTCTTGAACTGGTGTCTTTGTTGTCATCTTAAATCCAAATAGATTAATTAAAAATAAATAGTTTTTACTAGCCATGCTGGTCACATGGTCCCATTCACAGGTTGCAGGCTGTAGCTTAGCAGCTGCATTGCCCCCAGTAAATATGCAAGTATAGCAATCAGCGAGTATTTAATTAACCATAATTAGCAGCTCATTAGTTGTAAATGAAATCCTTATCCTGGGCCCTCCTATTGATCAATGATGCAGTTTTCTGGCAGTTTTTGCTGTTTGAACTGAAGAGTCAAAGGCATCTCAGTTCCAGCCTCTCAGGGCTCTGACTCCCCTGGCCAGGCTCATGTTAATGCTAATTTTTTCCATCTTTTGCTTGGAGATATTTGGTAATTGGCATTGCGGGAGTTATATTTTAAATTGTGTCCGCAGTGCTGTGTGTGTGAGTGTCTGAAACGTGCTCAGCACCACAAATCTTTCATTTTTTGAGCACTTGGGGTACTGTATTTTTAATTGTCATGTTGTTACTTTAATCATTTCAACTTCCGGACGACAATGCCAACAGGGGCTGAAGTTTGGATTAAACCCAATATACTGATCAGGTCATTTCTGATATCCACAGAATAGCAAGTTTCATTTTACTGGCAACTGTCTTGCCACTAGCTGGGGAAAAAAATCTCTTCCAAACAAGCTTTGTGCTAGTGATTTACATTTCCTTCTTTCTTTTCCTACAGTAAAAATAACAGTGAACGTCCTCTGGAATCACATGAGCCTGTCGTAAATCTAGTACATATGTATGTGAGCCATGTCCTCTTGGTGCGGAGTGCTGTCCCCCCTAGCAGTGGCTGAGCCTTGGCTAAGAAAAGAAAGAGGAAGGGGCATGAAATCATCTCAGAGGACTCATCCAAACATTTGCACAGCTCAGAGGCAGGTGCTGCTCAGGGTTAACAACTTGCCCCCAAGCAGGAGCTTTCATGAGGTGTTATCCTGCTTCCAGTCACACAAACGGTTGGAAAGAGAGCTCTGAAATGACAGGGTTGGGTGCTGGGATGAATCTCCCTCTCTCTGCAACAAAAAACAGGACTATGTAGCACTTTAAAGACTAACAAGGTGGTTTATTAGGTGATGAGCTTTCGTGGGCCAGACCCACTTCCTCAGATCAAATAGTGGAAGAAAATGTTCTTCCACTATTTGATCTGAGGAAGTGGGTCTGGCCCACGAAAGCTCATCACCTATTAAACCATCTTGTTAGTCTTTAAAGTGCTACATAGTCCTGTTTCTTGTTGCAGCTAGACCAGACTAACACGGCTACATTTCTATCAGTATTCCTCTCTCTGCAGTGCTGCCAGCTCTCATTATTTCCTCATGAATCTCCCGAGAATTGGATTTTTTTCTTAAAGCACCAGCTCCTGGAGTCATTCGAGAATGCCATTTTTAAATGGCAGTCAGTTTGTAGCCCTCTTGGTTTCAGAGGAAAGCTTGAACAGTGTGATCCACCCCCCAACTGAAAAAGCAGAAGGTGAATAAAAAATGCTGGGACCCTCAGGGTATGTCTAGTCTATATCCCTCTGTCGCCTTATGTACAAGGCATAAGGGATCTGTCGTCAAAGGCTTTAGTGAGTGACAGATCCGTGTCTAGACTGCCGCTTTTCGTTGCCAAAGCTCCGTGGCAACAAAAAGCGGTGGCCATTTTTATGCTAATGATATTTAAATCCCTGCTTCATTAGCAATTCCGGTATGCCTAATTTACATCCCTCTGTCGCCAGAGGGATGTAGTCTAGACATACCCTCAGGCACACAGCTGTCAGGGTTTAAAGCGCATTCCCTGTGGCTCTCTGCTCGGCAAGGAGGGGGAGGCTCCATGTAATCTCCCTGCCCCCAGCCCAATCCTCAGTTTGTATTGGCTGGAAACAACCACCCAATAGGACCTAACCCCAGCCAATGTCTCGAAACAACCAGCCAATAAGAGCTGAGAGATTGGCCTAGAGGAAGGGGCAGCACAAGCCTCTTCCCACTCCTGGAACTGAGAGATACATGGAAGGGGGAGCGTTCAGTTTAAAGTGATCTGGGGCTGCAGCAGAAAGGGGGCTCTGCCTTGAGGGTGCTGCAGGGCTGCTGGCCGGGAGCTGCTTAGATAAGCATCGCTCAGACAGACCCTGCCTCTGACACCCCAGCCCCTCCTGCACCCCAACGCCCTCCCCCAGGTCACCATCCAAACCCTCTGTACCCCCTGCCCCAAGTCACAAATCCCTTCCAGACCCTGTACCCCCTCCTACACACCTCCCTCAGGCCAGAATCATCTCTTGCACCCCAACATCCTCCCAGACCCTCCACCCCAATCCCCTGCCCCAAGTCACCACCCAAGCCCTTTGCCGTCTGCACCCCCTTTTCCCCTTCTCCCGCATCACAATTCCCTCTCAAACTTTGCACCTCCTCCTACAGCCCCTCCCCAGGCCAGAATCCTATCCTGCACCCATACTCCCTCCCTTACCTTACACCCCAATATCCTGACCCAGGTCACAACCCCCTCATAGAATCCAAGGGCTGGAAGAGACCTCAGGAGTCATCAAGTCCTGTGCCCTGCCCAAAGCAGGACCAACCCCAGCTGAATCATCCCTACCAGAGTTTTGTCAAGCCAAGAATTAAAAACCTCTAGGGATGGAGATTTCACCACGGCCCTAGATAACCCATCCCAGCGCTTCACCACCCTCCTAGGGAAAGAGTTTTTCCTAATATCCAACCTAGATCTCCCCCACTGTAACTTGAAACCATTGCTCCTTGTTCTGCCATCCATTACCACTGAGAACAGCCTCTCTCTATCCTCTTTGGAACCTCCCTTCAGGAAGTTGAAGGCTGCTCTCAAATCCCCCCTCACTCTTCCCTTCTGTAGACTAAACAAATGCAACTCCCTCAGGGTATGTCTACACTAGAAAGTTAGTTCGAATTAACTTTGATAGGCGCTACACTAGCGCTCCGTTAGTTCGAACTTAATTCGAACTAACAGAGCGCTTAGTTCGAACTAGGTAAACCTCATTTTACGAGGACTAACGCCTAGTTCGAACTAGCTAGTTCGAACTAAGGGCTGTGTAGCCCTTTAGTTCGAACTAGTGGGAGGCTAAGGCTTCCCAGGTTTCCCTGGTGGCCACTCTGGCCAACACCAGGGAAACTCTATTGCCCCCCTCCCGGCCCCGGAGCCCTTAAAGGGCCACGGGCTGGCTACTCACTTTGTGCCAGTTGCAAGGCTGCAAGCACCCGTGCCCGCACAGCCTGCACCTGCCACAGGATGAGCCAGCCATCCGAGGGCTCCCAGCCCTCCACTGCTCCCCAGGACCAGCCTGGCGGCTCCCGGGAGCCTGCCCGGGGGCGCAAAAGGCGGGCGCCCGCCTGGTCAAGTGCGGAGATCGTGGACCTCATCGAGGTTTGGGGGGAAGCCTCCAATGTCCACGAGCTCCGCACTAGCCACCGGAACGCAGCCGTCTACGGACGCATGGCTGCCAGCCTGGCCGCCAGGGGCCACCAGCGCAGCCGGGAGCAGGTGCGCTGCAAAATAAAGGACTTGCGGCAGTCCTACTCCCGGGCTTGCCTGCCAGAGGCCGACCTGGAGGCCTGCCCCCACTTCCATGCCCTGGACCGCATCCTGGGGCCTCATGCCGTCCCTGCCCCCCCGGGACGTAATTGACCCCAGGGCAGAGGGACCGCTCCTGGAGACAGAGGAGGAGGAAGAGGGCTCTGAGAGCCAGGAGCCTGCCGCCAGCCTGCCCAGGACCCGGGACCCCCGAGGCACCCCACAGAGCCGCTCGCCTGCATCGTCAGAGGCCGGGGAGGCGTCCACCTGTGAGTACCCTCGTGTTCCCCTTATGTGTACGGGGGGCTGGGGCAAGAGGGAGCCCCGGGACCGTGCGCCTGGGCCTTGCCCACCACGGAGCAGCAGCTGGGGATCCTGCAGGGGCCCTGGCCTCGCAGAGGGGAGCTGGGTTTCACACACCTGGGCCCCTGGGGAAATTGACCGCTGGTCTTCTTGCACCACAGCTGCAGCACCTGGGCCTGCAGGGCGCACCACACCGCCTGCAGCAGCCGCCCGCGCCCGGGCAAGCAGGACAGCCAGGAACCAGGAGGACTACCAGAGGCAGCATCTCTGGTTCCTGGACCGACAGCTCCGTCTCCAGGACCACTGGGTCCAGGAGGACCTCAGGCTGCGCCGGAGGAGTCTGGAGGCCCTGGAGGAGCAGGGCCGTGCCCTGCGAGGCCACCTCCAGAGCCTGCTGGACCGCTTTCCATTTCCTCCTCCCTCTGCTCCCCCTCTTGCTCCCCCTCTTGCTCCCCCTGCTCCTCCTGCTTCCGCTCCTGCTTCCGCTCCTGCTTCCTCCACACCCCCTGTCCCCTCTGCCCCCCCCTCCACAACCATTCCCCACCGACGCCCCCGGACCCGCAGTGTGGCGAGACGGGAGAGGCAGCCGGACTCCCACCCCTGAGCTTTCCTTTCCCTTCCTCCCTTCCCTCCCCTCCCCTTCCAGCTCCCTCGTCCCAGGTTTCCCCCTCCCTCCCCCCACCCCAGTTCTGTGAAATAAACAGATGTTTTTGTTGGAAAAACAGGTGTCTTTATTTGACAGTAGGTAGGGAAGGGAAAGGGGAAGGGGGGGGTAGGGTGGAAGAAGGCCCCAGTGGGGCATGCAAGGGAGAGGTCAGTCCTCCTCCTCCTCCACCTGGAAGCTCTCCCGCAGGGCTTCCCGGATCCGGATGGCCCCCCGCTGGGCTTCCCGGACGGCGGTGGTGCGGGGCTGACCGTAGTGTCCAGCCATGCGGTCAGCCTCAGCCATCCAGGCTGGCAGGAAAGCCTCCCCCTTCCGCTCACACAAATTGTGGAGCACACAACATGCCGCCACCACGGGAGGGATGTTGTGCTCGGCCAGGTCCAGACGGGTGAGGAGGCATCGAAAGCGGGCTTTCAGTCGCCCGAAGGCCCCCTCCACCACGATGCGGGCCCTGGTGAGCCTGGCATTGAAGGCCTGGCGGGAGGGATTGAGGTGCCCCGTGTAGGGCTTCATGAGCCACGGCTGCAGTGGGTAGGCAGCATCCCCCACCAGGCAGACGGGCATGTCCACGTCCCCGACCCTGATGTGGCGGTCGGGGAAGAAGGTCCCGTCCTGCAGCCGCTGGCACACGGAGGAGTTGCGGTACACCCGTGCGTCGTGTGCTTTGCCGGACCAGCCCACATTTATGTCCGTGAACTGTCCCCGGTGGTCACACACGGCCTGCAGGATGACGGAGAAGTACCCCTTGCGGTTCACGTAACGGGACGCCTGGTGTTCCGGGGCACGGATGGGGATGTGCGTCCCGTCGATGGCCCCCCCACAGTTGGGGAAGCCGAGGGCGCCGAATCCCCGGATGACGGCGTCCGGGTCGGCGAGGCGGACCACCCTGCGGAGCAGCACCCGGTTGATGGCCTTGACCACCTGCGGAGAGAGACACAGCAAAGCGCCAATCAGTGGGGTGCCCGGGTGGCTGGGAGCGTGCGTGTCCTGGCAGTGCCCCGCGCCCCACTCCCGGAAGCAACCCCCCTGGCGGCGTGTAGTACGGCCGGGACAGCCCGACCCCTCCGGTGCGGGGCGCTTTCGCCTCCTCCCGCCCCCCCTTTGTCCCTGGGGTGGCCCATCCCCTCCTCGCAGCCCCCCTCCCCCCCGGCTCGGTGGGCGACGAGTGCCGTACCTGCATGAGCACCGCTCCGACGGTGGATCTCCCCACGCCGAACTGGTTCCCGACGGATCGGTAGCTGTCCGGCGTGGAGAGCTTCCATAGGGCAATGGCCACCCACTTCTGGAGGGGGATGGCGGGTCTCAGGCGAGTGTCCCTTCTTTGCAGGGCAGGGGCGAGCCACTCGCAGAGCTCCAGGAAGGTGTCCCTCCTCATCCTAAAGTTCTGGGTCCACTGTCGGTCGTCCCAGCGCTCCAGGACGATGCAGTCCCACCAGTCGCTGCTGGTGTCCAGACGCCAGATGCGGCGGGGCACTCCAGTGCTGGGGCGCCGCCGCGGCTCCTCCATGGCCCCCAGGGCGGCCAGGCGGAAAGGCAGGGGGCTGACGTTCCCCAGGTGGTGCCAGGCAGCCTCGAGCCATTGCTGGCAGGCTTGCAGCAGCAAGTCCAGAACGTTCACCAGAAGGTGCAGGGCGAGCCGTGGCTCCATGTTGCCACCTGCGGCGGCCCCCCCGAAGGGAAGCACCGACACAGACGGGCACAGAGACCGACGCTTTGCTGTCCCTCGGCGAGGTTGGCAAGCAAGCAGGAAAAGCTGAGAACCGGCTGTCCAGGGGGGTCCCTTTAAGCACGAGCCTCAGATAGCCTCAGACAGCAGCCACACAAAGCAACTGCTGACCTGATGCCCTGCCGGAACCAGTTTCAGCTGCCCTTAAATGCCCCCCTGCGTCCAATCAGTGTGGACGCGCTAGTTCGAACTAGCAAAACGCTAGTTCGAACTAGTTTTTAGTTCTAGATGCGTTAGTTCGAACTAGCTTAGTTCGAATTAACTAATTCGAACTAAGTTAGTTCGAACTAGCGCTGTAGTGTAGACGTACCCTCAGCCTCTCCTCGTAGGTCATTTGCTCCATCCCCCTAATCATTTTGGTCGCCCTCCGCTGGACCCTCTCCAATGCTTCCACATCCTTTTTGTAGTGGGGAGCCCAGAACTGGACACAACACTCCAGATGTGGTCTCACCAGTGCCAAATAAAGGGGAATAATCACGTCTCTGGATCTGCTGGCAATGCTCCTCCTAATGCATCCTAATGTGCCATTAGCCTTCTTGGCTACAAGCACACGCTGTTGACTCATATTCAGCTTCTCATCTATTGTAACCCCCAGGTCCTTTTCTACTGAACTGCTACTTAGCCAGTCGGTCCCCAGCCTGTTTCAATACTTGGGTTTCTTCCATCCCAAGTGCAGGATTCTGCTCTTGTCCTTGTTGAACCTCATCAGATTTCTTTTGGCCGAATCCTTTAATTTGTCTAGGTAACTCTGGACCCTGTCCCTGCCCTCCAGCGTATCTACCTCTCCCCCTAGCTTAGTGTCATCCGCAAACTTGCTGAGGGTGCAATCCATCCCCTCATCCAGGTCATTAATAAAGATTCAGAACAAAGCTGGCCCCAGAACTGATCCCTGGGGCACTCCACTTGAAACTGACCACCAACCAGACATCAAGCCGTTGATCACTACCCATTGGGCCTGACAGTCTAGCCAGCTTTCTGTCTACCTTACAGCCCATTTATCCAATCCATACTTCCTTAACTTTCTGGCCAGAATACTATGGGAGACCGTATCAAAAGCTTTGCTAAAGTCAAGGTATATCACATCCACTGACATCCCCATGTCCACAGAGCCAGTTACCTCATTATAGAAGCTAATCAGATTGGTCAGGCACGACTTGCCCTTTGTGAATCCATATTGACTTTTCCTGATCACTTTCCCCTCTTCCAAGTGCTTCAGAATGGATTCCTTGAGGCTCCCCTCCATGATTTTTCCAGGGACCGAGGTAAGGCTGACTGGTATGTAGCTCCCTGGATGATCTCCTGCTCAGGGTTTAGCTGATCGCCATATTTGGGGTCGGGAAGGAATTTTCCTCCAGGGTAGATTGGCAGAGGCCCTGGAGGTTTTTCGCCTTCTTCTGTAGCATGGGGCATGGATCACAGCTGGAGGATTCTCTGCATCTTGGGGTCTTTAAGCCATTTGAGGACTTCAATATCTGAGATATAGGTGAGAGGGTTATTCCAGGAGGGGGTGGGTGAGATTCTGTGGCCTGCACTGTGCAGGGGGTCAGACTAGATGGTCATAATGGTCCCTTCTGAGCTTAAAGTCTATGAGTCTATGAGTCTCTTCATACCCTAATATTCTATGATTCTATTACCAGGTTTTCTATGACCTCATCTAGTCCCTATCTAGTCCATGCAGGATGATTTATTGCAGTATAATCTCCATTGTTTCACCCACAGTTCTAAGTGACAGGGCTTTGGTTTCCATTACTTGCCCCAGGAATTGTTAGCGGAAGGGTGCAAAAGCCGAGGGGATGAAGACTTGAACTCACAGCTGGAATTCTACCCTTCTTGCAGGGTACGCTGAGAGCTGTTGAGTTGGGCAGGAGAAGTGAGAGCTCTAGGCAGGATCGTCTCAACACACCCATCGACGACCACACAAAAGCTCTTAGCAGAGATTCCCTGCTTCCTTTGCACACCCTTGTCTTGGCTTAACTGGCATGCAAAGGTCTGTGTGGTTGATGTGTGTTTGCCCAGCACATCAGGTCCTAGGCTACTGCAAAATAAATAAGGAATGATGCAGAGTGATATCCATCAGCCACCATGCAGGGTGTATATCCAAGGCCTCTTGTCCTGCCTGCACCTCAGTGGTGTAGCAGAAGAGCAGCACTGAATTATGGGTCACTCAATTGATCATGAAACCACTCAGCCCCCCAGAGCAGTCAAGAAATTCACTGCATGCCGTGAGCACATATCAAAAGAATTTGGCTGTTTGTGTGGGAGCAGGCGGCTCTCCTGCCATTTCCTGCCATTTTTGCAATGGGCAAGAATGGAATAAAGAAAAGGAGCAATGGAGGGAGGACTGCTCTTCGTGCCCCTGTGTACAAGGGAGCTAGGGATGGCAGCTACAGTGCCGAGCTTGAAATCCTCCCACAAGACTTCCAGTCTCTGTAAACATAGGGCCCCAATCTATCACTGGCTGCCCCTCCTCAAGGCTATGTCTACACTGCCGGCTTTTGCCAGCAGAGAGTATGCAAATGAAGCACTGATTAGCCTATTTGTCATGTTCATTTGCATAATCTATTTGAGCCGTTTTTGCGCAAAACCAAGCAGTGTGGATGTTTCCTAGAGTGACGCAGCTTGGTGTGGCACTAAGAGCCATGGCGAGGGCTCCCGCATTTCCTAGCTGTGCCCACGTGCCAGCTTTGCAAAGTGGATGCTCACACCTGGGATGGGCTAGCCTGGGTGTGTAGCGCCAGGTTGGCTGCTGTGAAGATCAACTCTCAGAGACAGTCCAGGAAGGCTGGTGAAAGTGGGCCAAGGAGTCACGTGAGCCATCCACTCCCCTGGCCCACCTATCCCTGATGCCCCACTAAGGGTATGTTTACACTACCCTCCTAGTTCGAACGAGGAGGGTAATGTATGCATACCGCACTTGCAAATGAAGCCTGGGATTTGAATTTCCCGGGCTTCATTTGCATAAGCGGGGAGCCGCCATTTTTAAAACCCCGCTGGTTCGAACCCCGTGCAGCGCGGCTACATGGGGCACGAACTAGGTAGTTCGAACTAGGAAGCCTAGTTCGAACTACCTAGTTCATGCCCCGTGTAGCCGCGCTGCACGGGGTTCGAACGAGCGGGGTAGTGTAGACATACCCTAAAGGACGGGTTATTCCCTGTGGGAGTCCTGTGGCAGGCTGCTGCCACATGTGGGTCGAACTCAGCCAGACCCAGTTATGCATTTTAACAACATCTCTGCCCTTTGCATGTGAGCGTGCTGCATGTTTTCCTGAGATGCTCTAGACCTCTAAGCACAACGGGAGCAGGCAGAGCCTCGCGCTTCATTAATTCTCACATCAGCACATGGGGCCGTGCTCGCCTCCATTATCATTCATTTGTGTTCAGCCTGGCGTATTGTACAGCAGCAGAGATGCTCTCCAGGCAGGCCAGGAAGACCAGCACAGCTCCTTGGTAATTAATGTGACTCTGCCTTCAGCCTTAAGATGGGCTACAAGGCTAAGAGAATAATTAATCATAAAATTTGTATTTAAAACAGCCCCCTCCCCAAAGCATTTAAGTGATCTTTATGGATAAAGATGAGCACATGCCTCAACCGAGTAATGGATCAGTGCAACCCCAGCTCTTTGCCTTGATTGCATTCTAGCTAGGACTGCACCGCAAGTGCTGGGGCCAAGGGCCACCTGGTGAAAGCGTATTGGACTAGGTGCTGTGCCTTTCCAAACGCTGTGAGCTGGTGTGTCTATCCAGCAAGGAAAACTCGCAGCCAGCCTGTGCCAGCCAACCTGGACTCACGGGGCTCAGGCAGGGGGGCTGTTTTATTGCTGTGTAGACTTCTGTAGTCTGGGCCCTTGGACCCTCCCCCCTCTCAGAGTCCTCGGCACCAGCCCAAGCCCAGACTTGGACACATCAAGGGAAAAGCCCCACAGCCCAATCTCCTCAAGACAGGGCCAGTCACAGGTCTCTAGTTGTTGGGTAGACATACCCAGGGTGCTGGATCTAGCTGGGCCTGTGTGTGTGTATAGTCAATGCTGTTATTTGGGACCCATCTGTATCGTTTTTTGTTTTTGTTTTTTGTCGCATAAAGAGGAAAAGACGTGACTGGTTTTAAACTGCCTGGCATGTTTTGTTACTAGTTAATGGGAGGCCACATGGCTTAATGGACAGAGCACTGGGGCAGGGTTCCGTCTCATTTTTTTCCATCCATGTGCAGAATAAATGTTGTTATGTGTACTGAGACATGTGCACTCATTCACCACCAGTAGAAATACACGCTGCCAGCTGTGGGCACTGTGGCCTCTCTGCTAATCAGCTGAGTGTCATTTGGATCTGATGGGTGGCCAAATGGTTCAAACTTTCAGCCCTAAAGTTATGTCTATATGGGTATGTCTACACTACCCTCCTAGTTCGAACTAGGAGGGTAATGTATGCATACCGCACTTGCTAATGAAGCCCGGGATTTGAATTTCCCGGGCTTCATTAGCATAAGCGGGGAGCCGCCATTTTTAAATCCCCGCTGCTTCGAACCCCGTGTAGCGCGGCTACACGGGGCTCGAACTAGGTAGTTCGGACTAGGGTGCCTATTCCGAACTACCGGTACTCCTCGTTTCACGAGGAGTAACGGTAGTTCGGAATAGGCACCCTAGTCCGAACTACCTAGTTCGAGCCCCGTGTAGCCGCGCTACACGGGGTTCGAAGCAGCGGGGATTTAAAAATGGCGGCTCCCCGCTTATGCTAATGAAGCCCGGGAAATTCAAATCCCGGGCTTCATTAGCAAGTGCGGTATGCATACATTACCCCGCTAGTTCGAACTAGCGGGGTAGTGTAGACATACCCTGGATTCCTAAGTGGCCATATGTATTACTCAGTGTCAAGTGCTGAGCACCTAGATCTCTCATTGTCTTCTGTGGGAATTCAAAGGCATCCATCCTCCTCTGAAAAATGAGTCTGATTTTTAGGTGCTTCGGTGTGGATTGATGGAAAGGCGCCTGAGTGGGAATATTTTTGGTCTAGAATTTTACTATATGTTTTGTTTGGGATTTGTCTTGTCCATTTAACTTGAACCTGGATTTCGTTTTCCTGACCAGACAGGTGCCCCTGCTATAAAAATGATAAAGAGTCTGGTGTGCAAATCATTATTCCTCCTATGCCTGGTATTCCTAGGGGATCAAAGCGAACAGCAGCTTGGAACTTGTCCCAAGTCAGAGCTCCAGCATCTCCTGTTCTCATCCGTGTCCAGATGGCCCAAGATCTTTGGCTGAGTTGTACACTGCCCCCTAGCACCTTCCTGAACTGTTGCACCTCAGAACTGGCCAGGCTCTCGGGTAGTGCTGAGGAAAGGGCAACGCAAGATCTGTGCTTCTAACGTGGCTACAGAGAGATCAGTCAGTGCCATGTATCAGGCCGCCCACACAGCAGCAAGAAATAACGTGAGAGCCATGAGATCCTTGAACATCAGCCTGCATGGCTCCGGGCTGTCAGCCTTTCCCTCTATCTCTGAATCTGGCTGTGATTCTGAATCTGGGAGAGGGCTGTGAGAGCAAAGCCCCACAGAAGTGGCAGGTACTGGCTAATTAGGGAATGGAAGGAATTAGCTGAGGGAAGTATAAATAAAGGCTCCTGGCAGGGAGGAGACTCAGGCTATGTCTAGACTACATTCCTCTGTCAACAGAGTAATGTAATTGAGGCAAATCGAAAGTGCAAATGAAGCACAGATTTAAATATCCCACGCTTCATTTGCATATTCGCGTCCAAGCGCTTTTTTGAAAAAGGGTTTTTCGAAAGTGAAAGCGCAGTCCGGATGGGGCTCTTTCAAAAAAAAAAAAAAACCCTTTTTTTCAAAAGAACCAGAACCCCAACTACACTTTCAAAAAACCCTTTTTTGAAAAAGCGCTTGAACACAAATATGCAAATGAAGCACGGGATATTTAAATCAGCACTTCATTTGCACTTTCGATTCGCTTCCTTTACAGTCTTCTTTCGACAGAGGAATGTGGTTTAGACGTGCCCTGAGACTCACTCTTGCTCTATGGGTGGAGCAGAAGGAATCTAGCTGCCAGGGATGCTGGTGGCTTCCTGACTAAGAGCAGGGCTGCAGAAAGGCAGGCAGGGCTGGGGAGCTCCGGCCAGGAAAACATCCAGGCTGCAGGGCCTGAAGCAATTCCTCAAGGTGCTAAGGCTGCAGAGACATAGCCAGGACAGCAAAAGGCAGCCGGCCACACCCCCTTGCCAGTGATGAGTGGCCATGTCAGACTGCAGTGTGCCCCTGAGGTAAGGAGCTAGATGCTAATCCGCAGTGGGTCACTGAGGCAAGATGGGCATAGGGGGTTGGGGGTTTCCTGAGGGGGAGGATCCCAGAACATGGGGGCACTGTGTTAGGGCAGTACCCAGAAGTGGAGAAAAATAGGTAACCGTAGATGATACACTGGCCAAAAGGGGGTGCTCCAGGGCCGAATGAGCTAATTCCTGGGTGCCGGCAGGAGGTGACTATGGCGGTGAAGCATGCCCAGTTGCATTGCAGAAAAGGGGCGTCTGCATGGGGCATGGGGAGGTGGGGCCTAGAAGGGTGCCACTGATTGCAGCAGGTTGGAAAATTTTTATCCTAAGTTTTCCAACTCTTTTTGTTAAAATCAATGTGTTTTGAAAAACACATCAATTCCAGCTAGCCTTTGTTTGGGGGGGAAGAGAGAAGAAAAAACTAATTTGTCATTTCAAGCCAGTCAAAAGGTCCTGATTTGTCATTTTCAGACAGGAACCTTTGCGGGGAAAGGGATAGCTCAGTGGTTTGAGTATTGGCCTGCTAAACCCAAAGTTGTGAGCTCAGTCCTTGAGAAGGCCATTTAGGGATCTGAGGCAAAATCTGTCAGGGATGGTACTTGGTCCTGCTGTGAAGGCAGGGGACTGGAGTCAATGACCTTTCAAGGTCCCTTCCAATTCTAGGTGTCGTACCTTGGTGTTCTAGTACCTTTGATGGTCTGGACTGTCAGTGTCAGCATCGTCTGGTCAGGGTTGTCCTGGCGTGCTCCTGACAGGACCTCTACTCCGTTGATAAACTTTCGGCTGCATGCGTAACAATCGGTACTCCCTTTATCTAGAGTGTTAGACCCCGTGTAGAGTGTTAGACCCCGTGCACTTGGGTCAACACAAGAGATCTCTGAGAGGCCCCGGAAACGACAGATGCAGGCAAGGTTTGAAATCAATCGAGCAGGTTTATTGTCAAATGCGAAGCTCTACCAGTTGGTAACAGAGATCGGTACAACGTTACACCACTGGGCACTATGGCCCACGTTGACAAGGTACCAACACCAGGCAGGCCTATTGCCATATATCAGATATTAACAGCAGTTAGTCAAAGTTAAGCTACTGTGCGTTCTATAAGTTCAGGCAATGACACCTGCCGTTCAGGCGCCTAGAGCGCCCCGCCGAAGGTCGGCCGGAGAGCACCCTCTGCGGTGTCCTTTTATAGACAGGTACAAACAACTTACATCATTTCTTTACGTACCAGGTTACCACCCTCTGTTGCCTAGTTACCACCTCTCACCTTATGAAAGGGGGGCTTATTTACTATCCTTCATGCTGTCAATCTTGACCCGGTCCTGAACCTAGGTCGGTCTGTGCATTAGTTTTTAGGGAGTTTTTGTACCAAGACATTTCTTATTAAGATGTTCCATTATTCCCCTTTGGCTTACAGTCTGTACCCAGTGCCTCCCTGTGTCCTTCCATGCTCGACCTAACTTACACAATCACACAATTATCAATAGGGCTTCTTTCTTGGCTCCTGTGCTTCTTTCTTGGCTCCTGTGTTACTGAACCAAAGTCTTGCTCACTAGATTGCAAGCCGGTTGCTGTTTCCATGTTGCAGGCCTCTATTTAGGCCTGCTGACCCCATGTTATTGACCTTCAACTTACTACACTAGGAGATAGGTATCTCCATTCATATAATGAACAAAAAAATTAACCCAATGTGGGTTTGTTTGTAGAAAAAGACGCTTCAAGTAGGCTAAAAGCCCAAAAGAGAATATTGCAATATACTTGAAACAATCTGTTTAGGGATTTCATTTAGCTGGAAATTTCCGTGTTTTCTTTCCTTCCATTTTGGATGTATTATGGAAATAATGGAATTTCCTTAAAACAGAAATGAAATTCTTGCCCAATGGCAACCTTGATACCCAGGACTTACATAACATCCACCTGTGGAGCTTTTAGCGTTAGCTAAGCATCAGCTACCTACCTCTAGCATCACCCATAACAGAACAGAGTTCCCTCTGAGTACACACACATGGATTGTGCATCCCATGGCTGTGCAGCTCCACACACCTGAGCTCATAGCTGTGGGCTATGGACACATCCAAGCCTTTTATTACTTGTGTGTCAGGAAACACTTAAGTGTTTTACTGAGCTCTTTTTAGAAGTAACACAAATCTATGTATCAGTTCAAAAATAAACCCGGCAGCCCAACCTTTTAAATAATTTGGAGCTCCCAGAAGAGTCTTCTCCACAAAGAAGCCGGAAGTTCATGTAGGGAAAGATGAAATTATAACCCCAAAGCCCCTGCTGGAGAAGAGAGGCTCATACTTCAATTATTTATGTTGGCTTTAAATATTTAGCTTGGCACTTATACCCTTAAGGAAACCATAGTTACCACTTCATCATTACAAGCCGCCTATCATTTATTTATGGAATCAATAGAAGAACAGAACAACAGTAACGTTTCATTCTGCTGCATGTGTCAGGAAGTGGGGGCACTTACCACATCTCTCCATCTGTTCAGAAGGGGCAAGAGGGTTTTAAGGTCAGACTAGATGCTTGGGAGCTGGTGCCTTGTCTTCAGGGGTTTTTACTGAGAAGGATATGTTCATAAGAGGACAAATAAGCAACAGTACAGAGAAGCCATGACGTGGATCTGCAACATGCACTGGGATTATATATTTCATTGGTTTATTTTATGTACCTTGGGAAGGTTCTGGGCTGACAGTCGTGTGGGCTGGAATGCTGTATTTATCCACACATTGGTCTGACCAATGAACTCTGGTTCTAAAAGCACCGACTCTTTTAGCCAAGGCTGTAGCTATCTCATTGACTGCTCTATGTGGTCCAGCCACCAGTAGAGGGGGACAGAGCCACATGCAAACTTCCCCTAACAACGATAGGGCTCTGCCCGGAAGCAATCACCCATAGCTGTAAAATGGGTATGTCCACTCTCACTGGTCCTTTGCTTGCTCGCTCTCTTTTTGATGAAACTCTTAGAATAATAATACCTGGCACTCTCAAATTCCTTACCAGGAGGTCAGCATCATTGTCCCCATTCTACAGAAGAGGCAACTAAGGTGCAGAGAAGCAACTAGACCATAGTGACCTAGCAGCAGAGCTGAGACGATAACCTAAGATTTACTGACTGTTAGGACGTGCTGTTGGCCACTGGGCCCAGCAGACACCAGGGGAGCTCAGTCTTGTTGAACGATTCTCTGAAAAATAGAGGAAGTTGCTAGTCATAAATATAAATCCAGACATTGGGAATTGTAGAAAATTGGTAAGAGAAGCAAAGAGAGAAAAGATGAATTTATGGCCTGCAGAAGTAAGGACAACAAGAAATAGATTTTAAAAATATATTAGGAATAAAAATAATCCTGACAATGATATTTTTCAGTAACGGATGGAAAGGGTAGAATTATCAACAATAATTCAGAAAAAGCTGAAGTGTCCAACCAATGTGTCTGTTATATATTTGGGAAAAAACAGATGATGTAGACCCGTGGTCGCTAACCGGTCGATCGTTAACTTGCAGCCCCTCTTTGTTAACTTGCCAGCTGGGAGGGAGGAAGAGGTACTAGGAGCATCCCTGCTCTTGCCTCCTGCTCCAGGAGAGGGCTGGCGGCTGACACACGTGGTACGCTGGGGACAAGGCTACCCCATGCTGTTCCCCACAGGCTGTGTGCGGGGTCTGAGAGCCACCTTCCCCATGACCCCACTGCGCCCAGCTGGGCTGTGTGCAGGTTCAGAGGGCTCCTTGCCCAGCACCTTGCTGCATCTGGCCCAGCTGAAGCCAGCCCTGGGTTCTGCTGCCCCAGCCCCAGAGCCGCAACCTGCAGGCATAGGGCTGGGCTGGGCTGAGCCAGGAGAAAACTCTTTCCCCTCCCCCTCACCCCAGGGCTGCTGCTCCCTGGAGGCTGCAATTCCCAATGCTGCTGTCCTGCCAGTGAGTGCGCTAGGGGTACAGGGACGTAGAGGTAGGAAGGGGGTGAAGGAGGATGCGGCGCAGGATGGGAGGGGACGGGGTGGCACCGAGGGGCATGGGGCAATGCAGGGGATCAGGCTGTGGGGTCAGGATGGGAGGGGCAGGGTGGCACTGAGGGGCATGGGGCAATGCAGGGGATCAGGCTGCGGTGGGGAGGGGATCATGGGGCTGAGGGGAGCGAGGCTGGAGTGGAGGGAAGATGTGAGGGGGGGAAAACAATTTTACTTTGCAGAAGTTGCACTTTCCTTTACTCCTCACTTTTTTGCCTTCTTCCCCAGCGAGCTATTTGGCTGCATTCTCACCCTCTCACCTTTTCTGTGTTACTGCCCCAACCCCCTCCCGCCCCCAAACTCCTTCTTGTACCTCCACCCCACACCCTCTCCTGCTGCTAAACACCCCTCCAGACCCTGCCCCCACCTCCCACCCAGATCCTGCATCCCAATCCCTTTCGTGGGCAGCCCTGTCCCACACATTGAGCCCCTCAATTTTGTTCCCACCCCAGAGCTTAAGGGGGCCCACAAAATCCACTGACTCTGGAACCCCAGGAAAGTAAATCTGGCCTGTGGGAAGCCCTGAACCTCAGTCCCTTGTGCTTGGGTACTGGAGAAGCAGAGGAGTGAGGTGACTCCGTTGGGGGCCACATCTGAGAGTTTTGGGGGTTTGGGGAGGAGTTTTTTTGCTTCTCAGTTGTGTGGTCCCCAGCTGATATTTCTTTCGGTCAGAGGCACCCGACCCAAAAAAGGTTCCCCACCCCTCCCTGCCATAAAGAAAGAAAACATTAAAACCTTTTGTGTTGGACATAATGTTTTACTTTATTTAAAATGAAGTTTGATCAACTAACATGAGAAAGTTAAAATGCTGTAAAAATCTGTTTAATAATTTAAATTAAACTGTTCTCCCCAGCTACAGCACTAGCAAAATGGCTCAGGTGTAATTATGTAATTAACGGTGAGTTTCCATTAGCAACGAGTAGTCTGTGGAAAGGTTTGGAGGGGGCGGGGCCTCAAGAAAGGGTGGGGTCTCGGGGAAGGGATGGGGTAGATTCTGGCTTGCCTTGACATTTAAAAAGTGATCTTGGGTATAAAAAAGGTTGGAGCCCACTGATATAGACTCATCATATGGCGATGATGACACTCTTTTGTATTCCTCTGGAGAATATTACACAGAAGCGACTAAAGTTGGACTTTTTAAAATTAATAGACCCAGAAAATTTGCATCCAAGAGTTTTAGAAGAGTTGGCTGTACCGATGCTATTTAACACTTTTTTCAATTATCTGGAAGAAAATATCAGCTCATCACTGAAAAGGCTGCAGATGGCACAAAAAAGGAGAGGTGATAAATAATGAAAAGGACAGGTCACTGATTCAATACACATCACTTGGTCTACTGGGTGCAAGCAAAAATATACATTTTAAATGTAAATGTAGACACCTGGGAAGAAAAAAATGGAGGTCAGACTTACAGGAGCAAGGCCTCTCTGTGGGAAGAAGTGATTCCGAAAGAGATTTGGGGGTCGTGGTGGCTAATAAGCTGAACCTGAGCAGCCAGTGTGACACTTTGTCCCAAAACACTGTCATCCTTGGATGCCTAAACAAGGGAATCTCACATAAACATAAGAACATAAGAACGGCCGTACTGGGTCAGACCAAAGGTCCATCTAGCCCAGTAGCCTGTCTGCCGACAGTGGCCAGCACCAGGTGCCCCAGAGAGGGTGGACCAAAGACAATGATCAAAAGATTTGTCTCCTGACATCTTTCTGCAGCCTCTGACAAACAGAGGCCAGGGACACCATTTCTATCCCCTGGCTAATAGCCTTTTATGGACCTAACCTCCACGAAATTATCTAGCTTCTCTTTAAACTCTATTATAGTCCTAGCCTTCACAGCCTCCTCTGGCAAGGAGTTCCACAGGTTGACTACACGCTGTATGAAGAAGAACTTGCTTTTATTAGTTTTAAACCTGCTACCCATTAACTTCATTTGGTGTCCTCTAGTTCTTCTATTATGGGAACTAATAAATAACTTTTCTTTATCCGCCCTCTCCACACCACTCATGATTTTATAGACCTCTATCATATCCCCCCTCTGTCTTCTCTTTTCTAAGCTGAAAAGTCCCAGTCGTTTTAACCTCTCTTCATATGGGACCCTTTCCAAACCCCTAATCCTTTTAGTTGCCTTTTTCTGAACCCTTTCCAAGGCCAAAATATCTTTTTTGAGGGGAGGAGACCACATTTGTACACAGTATTCAAGATGGGGGCGTACCATAGTTTTATACAGGGGCAGTAAGATATTCTTTGTCTTATTTTCTATCCCTTTCTTAATAATTCCTAGCATCCTATTTGCCTTTTTGACCGCCGCTGCATACTGTGTGGAAGTTTCCAGAGAACTATCTAAGATAACTCCAAGATCTCTTTCCTGATTTGTCGTAGTCAAATTAGTCCCCATCATACTGTACGTATAGTTGAGGTTATTTTTCCTGATGTGCATTACTTTACATTTATCCACATTAAATTTCATTTGCCATTTTGTTGCCCAATCACTCAGTTTGGAGACCCTCACAGTCTGCTTCTGTCGTGACTATCCTAAACAGTTTGGAATCATCCGCAAACTTTACTACCTCACTGCTTACCCCTTTCTCCAGATCATTTATGAATAAGTTGAAAAGGACTGGTCCCAGGACTGACCCTTGGGGGACACCACTAGTTACCCCTCTCCAATCTGAAAATTTACCATTTATTCCTACCCTTTGTTTCCTGTCTTTTAACCAGTTCCCAATCCAAGAAAGGACCTTTCCTCTTATCCCATGGCCATGTAATTTACACAAGAGCCTTTGGTGAGGGACCTTGTCAAAGGCTTTCTGAAAATCCAAGTATACTATATCTACTGGATCCCCCTTGTCCACATGCTTGTTAACCCCTTCAAAGAACTCTAATAAATTAGTAAGACAGGATTTCCCTTTACAGAAACCATGCTGACTTTTGTCCAACAAATTATGTTCTTCTACATGCCTCACAATTTTATTCTTTACTATTGTTTCGACTACTTTGCCCGGTACTGAAGTTAGACTTACCGGTCTGTAATTGCCAGGATCGCCTCTAGAGCCCTTTTAAAATATTGGTGTCACGTTGGCTACCTTCCAGTCATTAGGTACGGAAGCCGATTTAAAGGATAGGTTACAAACCACAGATAATAGCTCAGCAATTTCCCATTTTAGTTCTTTTAGAACCCTTGGATGAATGCCATCCGGTCCCGGAGATTTGTTAACATTAAGTTTTTCTATTTATTCCAAAATCTCCTCTAATGACACTTCAATCCGGGACAGTTCCTCAGATTCATCACCCACAAAGGACGGTGCAGATTCGGGAATCTCCCCAACGTCCTCAGCCGTGAAGACTGAAGCAAAGAAATCATTTAGTTTCTCCGCAATGGCTTTATCGTCCTTGATTGCTCCTTTATATCTCGATCATCTAGGGGACCCACAGGTTTTTTAGCAGGCTTCCTGCTTCTAATGTACTTAAAAACATTTTGTTATTTCTTTTTGAGTTTTTGGCTAGCTGTTCCTCAAAATCTTTTTTTGCTTTTCTTATTACATTTTTACACTTGATTTGACAGTGTTTATGTTCCTTTCTATTTATCTCACTAGGATTGGACTTCCACTTCTTAAAAGATACCTTTTTGTCCCTCACGGCTTCTTTTACATGGTGGTTAAGCCACGGTGACTCTTTTTTAGGTCTCTTGCTATGTTTTTTAATTTGGGGTATACATTTAAGTTGGGCCTCTATTATGGTGTCTTTAAAAAGTTTCCATGCAGCTTGCAGGGATTTGGCTCTAGTCATTGTGCCTTTTGATTTCCGTTTAACTAACCTCCTCATTTTGTGTAATTCCCCTTTTTGAAATTAAATGCCAGGGTGCTGGACTGCTGAGGTGTTTTTCCCACCACAGGAATGTTGAATGTTATTATATTATGGTCACTATTCCCAAGCGGTCCTGTAACGGTTATCTCCTGGACCTGATCCTGTGCTCCACTCAGGACTAAATCGAGAATTGCCTCTCCCCTTGTTGGTTCCTGCACCAGCTGCTCCAAGAAGCAGTCATTTAAGCCATTGAGAAATTTTATCTCCGCTTCTCTTCCTGAGGTGACATGTATCCAGTCAATATGGGGATAATTAAAATATCCCATTATTATAGAGTTCTTTATTTTGGTAGCCTCTCTAATCTCCCTCAGCATTTCAATGTCAGTTTCGCTGTCCTGGTCAGGTGGTCAGTAATATATCCCTACTGCTAATTTCTTATTATTGGACCATCGAATTACTATCCATAGCCATTCTATATGAACATGTTGATTCACTTAATATTTTTATTTCATTTGATTCTACATTATCTTTCACATACAGTGCCACTTCACCACCCACCCGGCCTGCTCTATCCCTCCGATATATTTTATATCCCGGTATGATTGTGTCCTACAGATTTTCCTCTTTCCACCAGGTTTCAGTGCCTATTATGTCAATCTCCTCCTTTAATACGAGGTACTCTAGTTCACCCATCTTATTAGTCAGACTCCTAGCATTTGTGTAGAAGCACTTTAAAAATTTGCCACTGCTTATTTGTCTGCCCTTCCCTGATGCATTGGATTCCTTTATATCAGGTTGTTTGTCTCCTCTGCCTGTGGTTTGTCCTCTCCCCTCTTCTGTTTCTGATTACAGCTTAGAGAATCTCTATCAATGGATTCTCCTCTAAGAGAAGTCTCCATTCAATTTACGTGCATCTCCACACCAATCAGCTTTTCCCCATCTCTTAGTTTAAAAACTGCTTTACAGCCTTTTTAATGTTTAGTGATAGCAGTCTGGTTCCACCCTGGTTTAGGTGGAGCCCATCCTTCCTGTATAGGCTCCCAAAAGTGTCATTGAGAAAGTGTCCCCAGTTCCTAATATAGCCAAACCCCTCTTCCCTACACCATCGTCTCATCCACGCATTGAGACTCTGAAGCTCTGCCTGCCTACCTGGCCCTGTGCGTGGAACTGGAAGTATTTCCGAGAATGCCACCATAGAGGTCCTAGATTTCAGTCTCTTTCCTAGCAACCTAAATTTGGCCTCCAGGACATCTCTCCTACCCTTCCCTACATCACTGGTACCTACATGTACCACGACCACTGGCTCCTCCCCAGCACTACACATAAGTCTATCTAGATGCCTCGAGAGATCCGCAACCTTCACACCAGGCAGGCAAGTGACCATACGTTTCTCCTGGTCATCACAAACCCAACTATCTATGTTTCTAACGATCGAATCACCCACTACTAACACCTGCGTCTTCCTAACTGGCATTCCCTCCCCCTCAGAGGTATCGTCACTGTGAGAGGATACCGCAACATCCTCTGGGAGGAGGGTCCCAACTACGGCATGGTTTCCCTCTGCTCCCATTGAATGCTCTGTTCCCTTGAGACTTTCATCCTCCTTAAGAGCACTGCGGCTCTCAGACTGGAGGTGGGACAGTACTACAGTGTCCCGGAAAGTCTCATCAACATAGCTTTCTACCTCCCTTAGCTCCTCCAGTTCAGCCACCCTAGCCTCCAAAGCCCGAACTCAGTTTCTGAGGGTCAGGAGCTCCTTGCATCGGGTACACACATACACCACCCCCCCACAGGGCAGGTAATCATATATGTGACACTCGACGCAATAAACAGGATAGCCCCCACTCTGCTGCTGGGCTTCTGACTCCATTTTCTTATGAATAAGTTTTAAGTCTAAACTGGGCTTATTGATTATAAAAGTTATGTTTAAAGAAGGTCAGAAGTCACTAGTGCCCTGTAACCTCCCCCTCTAAACTCCCTCTCCAAACTCCCTGTTAGCTGCTCCTGGTCACAAACTCCATGTTCGCTGACTCACAGGCTTATAAAGCTCTGGTAGCCCCTCCCCCTGACTGAGGCTCAGCCAATTAACAGAGGCTTCTAGATTTAAAACCTTTTAGAAGCTCCTTCAAACAAACAAACAAACACACGCTCAGGATACAGCAAATAACACCCCCCCCCCCCCCCCACACACACACACACACACTACAGACAGCCACTTACCACAAGGGTCCCGTATTTACTCCTCTTTTACCTGGAGAACTCCCTCTCCAAACTCCCTGTTAGCTGCTCCTGGTCACAAGCCAGGTCACATGGGAGTAGACAGGTTATTTAACCTCTGTACTTGGTGCTGGTAGGAGTGCTTCTGGAATCCTGTAACAAGTTTTGGTGCCCACTCTGCAAGAAGAATGTTGATATCTTGGAGAGAGCTGAGCCATGAAAATAATTAAAGGATTAGAAAACCTGCCTTCCAGTGACAGATTAGAGCTCAATCCATTTAGTTTAGCAAAGAGAAGGTGACATAATTACAGCCTGTATTGATATGGGGAATAAATATTGAATAATAGGGAAAGGTGAAGGATGGTTGAATGGCTGGAAGTTGAAGCTAGACAAAATCAGACTGGAAATAAGGTGTAAACATTAAACATTGAGAGTGATTAACCCCTGGAACAACCACGCAAGGGTTGTGGTAGATGCTCCATTAAATCAAGACTGGATGTCAGGAAGTGTTAGGAAAGGGCTAGATAGTGAGACAGCAGATCTCATAACTCCACTGTATGAAGCCATGGCTGTGGACAGTTTGGATGTTCTGTTTGTAGTTCTCTTACTCTAAAGGGGCCTCTGTTTTATTCTGAAAAGACCCTGTGTGCTACAATCCAGACTACAATTCCCACGAGCCCTTGGGAAAAAACAGGAAGGAAGGACTCTGGTGGGAGAGAGGGCTGCTCTCTCCATGTGCTTGAAGAAAGAGGCCTGCCAAGGACACTGACCCAGTGCAGGGGCTGTTGGATGCAGCTACTAGATGCCTGTTGGAACTGGGAGTTAGCAGGCTGCTTCCGATAGGCACAGCGTGAGGCAGTAAGTTTGGGCCTTGTTGGAAAAGTGCTGCCTGGGACAGAGCTGCTGTCTAGCCTGGACCAAATCCTCACTACAGCTGCAACATCAGCGCGCCAAGGCAAGCAAGTCTGGGACTGAGTCTAGGGGTGTGCACACTCTGGGGTGGGGTCACTATTGTCTAGCTATATAAGCATAAATTATTGTTATGTTTTGTAAATGCTATTCACTTCTAATTCTGCTAATCCCTGTTTATTTAAGTTAAGTAAAGATTGTTTATTTTAAAGTATTCTATTAGATGTATATGATTTGTAGTTGTTCTGGAATTAGATCCAGATTTATGTTGGGATGAGTATATTCCTGGAGGCTCTCAAGGCACACCAGTGTGTGTACAAGGCCAGCCAGGTGGAGGCACTGCCATTTTACATTCATTGCCAGCAAGGGACTGCAGCAAGGGGGTGGATAGGGCTTTCCCCAACTAAACACCATCCCCACTGGGGTGCTCAGGATCTCTTTTGGGTTAAAACACCAGGCGCCCAGGCACACCTGTGAGTGTGACCTGCTCCCCAGTAACCCGGGGAGAAAATAGGGGGTTACATGTCTTTAAAAGATATATTAGAACTAGGAAAAGTACAAAGAAAAGCAAGACAAATGATTAATGGAACGGCACGGCTTCCACCTGAGGTGAGATTAAAAAGATTGAAATTGTGCATTTTGGAAACAGGATAACTAAGAGGGGATATGGCAGTGGTCTATCAAATCATGAATGGAATGGAGAACATGAGTAGGGAGATGTTATTTACCCCTTCACATAATACAAAAACAAGGGATTGCTGAATGAAATTAATAGGCTGTAGGTGTAGTATGTACTTCTTCAGACAATCCAGACTCACTCTTGGTGTGTCTACACTGCAGGGCTTAACAAGAAGTAAGCTATGCAAATTGAGCTACGTCAGTTGCATATCTTATTTCAAAATAGGGAGCGTCTACACGGCACTCATTTCGAAATAGAGCCCTCTTCCTCCGACGTCCCTTACTCCTCGTACAATGAGGGTTACAGGAGTCAGAGTGAGAAGTCCGCCAGCTTAACAATATTTTCACACTGTTTCAAAGTAACTGCCTGCTGTGCAGACGCGGACTAAGCTATTTCGGAACAGGGCTAGTTATTTCCCGATAGTGTTGCAGTGTAGACGTACCCTGGGTGGGATTCATTAGCAGGGGATGTTGCGAAGGCCACAAATATTGCAGGGGAAGTGGAGCTTGGCAGCAGGGAGAATGGAGCAGGCTGCTGGGTTGCTCTAGCTCCTGATGCTACAGTGAGTGAGTGTGGGGGTGACCCCTGCTGTTGCTCTATGCCAGGCCCCCCGGTAATCCGCTGGGCCACCCTGGCCCTGACCATAGGACAGATGAGGCAGCCACCACAGGCCCCCCAAAGTGCGGGGCTTGGGGTCACTGCTCCAAATTGTCCTGTGGACTAGACGGCTCTGGCTAGAGGGACCATTGGTCTGTCAGAATGGCCATTTGTATGTTAGGAGCTAGGACTCCTGGGTTGGGGGGTGCAGGGAGGGCAGAGGGTCTGGGGCTCCCCATTCTCCCTCCCCCTGAGATGGTGCCAGGTTGCTGCTTGCTCAGGGAGCGAGAGGAAAGTGCCCAGCTCACCTGCCCCCTGCCCTCTCCAGTCAGAGTGTGAGAAATGCAGCAAACTGGGCACTTTCCCCTCGCTCCTTGACAGTGATGCAAGGAATGTCCTATTATGAATCTCGGGGCGGGGGAGGGGAATTCAGCCACCCTGATCTCCCAAAATGATGCTGGGGGAGGGTCGTTCAGGGCTGGGGCAGACCCAGACCAGTGGGGCGCATGCCCCCAGCTGGTCCCTTTCATCGGCCTGCTCCTTAGTGCTTCAGCCTGAAGGGTAGCCCCGTGAGCCAAGCTGGGAGCACATCGCTATCCTCACGCAGCTGAGTGCTCCACCCGCCAGCTCCTTACTGGCTTACATTCATCTCCGCTTGGCAGCCAGCCGGATACAACTTGACACTGCGTAATACAGGCTGGATTTCCCTGGACCTCCTGCAGCCGGGCTCCTGGCTGCCGGTTGCCCTTTGCCAGCCCGGCTAGGCTCCCAGGCCCTGCAGGGCTCCAGCTGCCAGCCCGTCACCAGCACTCAGTATAGAGAGCTTCAACCTGTATTTGCATGGTGATTGGGCATAATTAATCCATATTTTTATACAGAGGCATTACCATTGTCCATTATATGCAAGATAGGAACATAATGGAAATTAATCGTGCCCAAGTAGGATGAGGGCAGGTGCTGGGAGGTTCCCAATGGAGCTCGTAAGGGAAAACACAGACCCTGAGGCAATAAAGAGTAAATGTATTAATTACTTAGGCACTAATATTGGTCATAATGAACTTACATTTTTATGTGATTGAGGTTTGAAATTCCAAAAAGGTTTCCAGGGTGGGGGGACTTAGGGTTGCCAATGTTGGCTGGATATATTCCTGGAGGTTTCATCACACGGCATAAGCTTTAATTAAAGATGAATCTTTAATTGCTGAAGTCTCCAGGACAATTCTGGGGTTTTGGCTGCAGGGAGCAGGCAATGAGCAGCAAGCTCATATAAAAGGAACCGTAGGGCCAGCACGAGTGCAGGTTGCTTGCAAGGAAGAAAGGATAAGAGATGCTCCTGGTTGGCTGCAAGAGCTGAAAGGGCCTTTTTCGATCAGCCTGCTAGCAGTTGTATTATCTTCATTTTATAGATGGGGAAGCAGAGGTTATGTGACTTGACCAAGGCCTCAGAGCAAGTGGCGGAGTTGGAACAGGAACCCTGGAGCTTCACCACCTACAGAACCCTATTATTATAAACTCTCAAGCTCCCTTCCTATCCCCTGGGTATTTTGGAAGAAGCAGCAAAATATGTTACATCTGCAACTCAGCTGGGCTTTCATGGAAAGGTGGGAGGGGAAAAGAGTTTACTAGGCTGACGGGTCTGGGGCTCCCCGTTCTCCCTCCCCCTGAGATGGCGCCAGGTTGCTGCTTGCTCAGGGAGCGAGAGGAAAGTGCCCAGCTCACCTGCCCCCTGCCCTCTCCAGTCAGAGTGCGAGAAATGCAGCAAACTGGGCACTTTCCTCTCGCTCCCTGACAGCGATGCAAGGAATGTCCTATTATGAATCTCGGGGCGGGGGAGGGGAATTCAGCCACCCTGCTCTCCCAAAATGATGCTGGGGGAGGGTCGTTCAGGGCTGGGGCAGACCCAGACCAGTGGGGCGCATGCCCCCAGCTGGTCCCTTTCATCAGCCTGCTCCTTAGTGCTTCAGCCTGCAGGGTAGCCCCGTGAGCCAAGCCGCATAATACAGTAGTTAGCAGGTTAAGACCGAAGGACCAGACATGTGGAGAATTTATGCACTGAAAGCAGACCGGAGCCAGCTGTCTTGGATGGTTTAGATGCAACAAATTCTGCACCTGGACAGGGGGCCAGACAAGATGCCCCTTTCGCTCCATTCTAACCCTAAGAGTCTATGATTTGTACCCGTTGCTGTTAGACTGACCTTTATGGCCACAATCTCCCCTCCTCTAGTACACGCCAACCATCAAGAGATCTAGTGTCACCGTTGCACACCTGCAAAAGTGCCTGGTGCGCTGCAGTTGTAATATATTTCCCACGGTAGCCAAGTAGCCATTGAGACTTTTATCATATTTACTTGTGAGCCTACTTTGCATAGGAAGCAATTGATTTCTGGGACAATTCAAAGGAAATCAGCCCCCAGATGCCTGGTCTTGAAATGTAAATGTAGAGAGCCTGTGTAGAAAGGGCAGATGGTTTTGTATATCAAACAAATTGCCGAGAAATCCCCACTGCAAGGATGACAGAACCTTGGAGAGTGACTGGAAGTAATGAATCATGGCAAGTGACAAGTGTATCTGACTGAACTCATATAGTATCAGCGTCAATCACTCCCGCTCACTCTTTAATTGGATTACAGAGCCGCTCTGCCATGGGGAGAGTGAATGATATTTTTTCCAAAAGCCCCCCTGCCTGGGTAGATACGACACAAGGCTGACGATAAAGGTCCTGCAATCAGAGCTGAAAGTAACTTAAATGTTTTACAGGTACATGGGGCCTGACTCCAGGCCCCCAGAAGGAGCAAGGCCTTGAGCAGCAGAGGTGGGGTTGTCAAGGGGTACGTCTAAACTACATGCCTCCGTCGACGGAGGCAAGTAGATTAGCCAGATCGGCAGAGGGAAATGAAGCCGCGATTAAAATGCCCCATTTGCTGTCCCTCCCACCTCTCTCCATTGGTCCTTAAAACACTGGCCATACTGGTAGCCACTTTCACAGTGCACTGAACAGTGAGCATCATCGGTGGGAGTCTGCTATGTATTACACATGCCGGCCATCAGTAGATTTCTTAATGTGCTCCCAATTCCATGAAAAAAATAGGATCAAACTCAATGTTTTGTCTGAAACATTTTGTTTTGATTTTCTTCATTTTTAACATTTTTTTCATTAAAAAGGAAAAATTGGGAAAGAGTCACTTTAACCAAAAGTTTTATTTACAGAAATGTCCAAATGGCATGACTGAAACAGTTTGGTGAAATTGACATGAAATTCCAAAATGGTTTGGTGTTGCTCAATGTGCAAAACAAGTTGTGCAAATAAGCAGCCGTTCAGCAGAAAAGGACCTGGGGATTACACTGGATGAGAAGCTGGGTTTGAGTCAACAGTGTGCCCTTGTAGCCAAGAAGGCTAATGGCATATTAGGAGCTTCAGGGGGTAGCTGAGTTAATCTGTTACAGAAAAAAAAACAACAAATGGTCTGGTAGCACTTTATAGACTAACAAAACATGTAGATGGTATCATGAGCTTTCGTGGGCACAGCCCACTCCAGATAACTGGAGTTAAGAGTTTAAGATGTGCAGACCAAAAATAAATAGGAGAGGGGAAGGGGAGGAGGGAGGAAAAAAAGGGAAGGGGGGGGTGGGAGACAGGGAGCTAGAGGGAATCAGTAAGTATCTCAAGATTGGGTAGTTAGAACGAAGCAGATAAGAATCAAAGTCAAACGGCATGTTAGGGTGCATTAAAAGGAGCATTGCCAGCTGATCTAGGGAAGTGATTATTCTCATTTATTTGGCACAGGTGAGGCCAGATCTGAGCTATGTCTATATTGGCATGATCTTGCGCAAATACTTTTTAACGCAAGAGTTCTTGCATTAAAGTATTTGCACAAGAGAGCGTCTACACTGGCATATGCCTTTGCGCAAGAGATGTGCTTTTGCGCAAGAGCATCCATGCCAGTGTAGATGCTCTCTTGCGCAAGGAAGCTCCAATGGCCATTTTAGCCATCAGGGTTTCTTGCGCAAGATATTAATGTTGCCTGTCTACACTGGCCTCTTGTGCAAGAACAGTTGTGCAAAAGGGCTTATTCCTGAGCGGGAGCATCATAGTTCTTGCACAAGAAACCCTGATTTCACACATTAGAACGTCAATGTTCTTGCGCAAGAACTCCCCGCCAGTGTAGACAGGCAGCATGTTTTTGCGCAAAAGTGGCCCCTTTGTTGCAAGATTGCGCCAATGTAGACACAGCCCTGGAGTATTACTGGGATGGGTTCTCTAGGGAGGGGGTGGAATCTCCATTCCTAGAGGTTTTTAAGTCCTGGCTTGACAAAGCCCTGGCTGGGATGATTTAGTTGGGGTTGGTCTTGCTTTTGGGAGGGGGTTGGACTCAGTGACTCCTGAGGTCTCTTCCAGCCCTGGGATTCTGTGACTCTATGACTCAGTCACCGCAGTCTCTGAGGTGGAGTCCAACAATGGAATGTGCCATCAGCCATAGCCAGGTGAAGCTCCCTGTTGAGCGAAAGCTGGCACTGAGCAGCCTAGCCCCTGCACACATCTATTGCATCAGTTCTGCCTCCAAATTAAAAATCACAAGTTGAATATCCCAGGCCCTCCTTCACTCACCATCCTATTGACCAACATTTGCAAACTAGTTGCCTTGAGCATCCCCCTGCAGCCTCACCCACATGCCGCTTCCCTCCCTGCTAGCCTCACTCATGATCAGAACTCCCCGGCTATCGCCTTGTCTCTCCACCAACAGCACGTCCAGTCTCCCTGCCTCCACTCCCGAGTCCCTTGCACTCTGTAGAACGCACAGGGAAGAGAACAGAACTGACGTGTGTGTGGGCCACACTCACACGCACAAGCACATGCACACGCGCATGCACTCCCCAGAGGAGGTACAGTGAGCAGACCTATACGCAGTGTTGGGGAAGACAGGCGACAGGTACCAAC
The DNA here is from genome assembly GCF_052426305.1 of Pelodiscus sinensis. Classification (NCBI taxonomy): domain Eukaryota; kingdom Metazoa; phylum Chordata; order Testudines; family Trionychidae; genus Pelodiscus; species Pelodiscus sinensis. The sequence continues at coordinate 11,918,727 of NC_143080.1, read as the reverse complement.
AGTCACAGGGTGTTTGCAGCACAATAGAATCAACCAGGCCTGGCCCTTCCCTACTGGGCCAAATTCCAGGAGAGGGGGATGCCTTGCCCCTCAGTTATCCCCTACCCACTGCACCCAAAGGCCTGTGAAGAATGGGGCATGAAACTCCCAGCCTAACCCCCAAACCTCATCTGCTATATTGAGTCCACTGTGAGTGGGGCTGTTTCCCCCACACCAGCTCCCGGCTGTAGTCATGCCCTGGGGAAGAAGGGAGCATGACCCCTCCCTAACATACTGACCAGCCAGTCATCTAGTACCCGGATCTACCTCATGGTACCTATCTCTGCGCCATCACCTTGGCCCCACTCTTTAGTTCTACTCCCTTCTCTGTCCTGCCATTGGCTCATAAGCCTGGCTGACCCTGCCCCACCTGCACTCCCATTGGTAGAAGCAAAAGCAGAGCTGAAGGCAATAATGATACACAGAATCTTATGTGTCAGCTGCACACGCTCGAGTCACTCCATGACCTGGCAAGAAAGGCCCATGTTGAGGTGCGGCTGATACATGGGATTCTGCGGACCAGGAAATGACATTATTAAATCTGGAATTGGGAGTGTCTGGGTTCAAGCAGGACATCGCAGAGGCTTGGTTTCACTGCTCACAGTGTACACCGGCGCATTGGCCTGGGCGCGCAAGGGATTCTGCCCATGGAATGGATGTGCAGCCACGCTAACTCGCACGGTCACCTTACCTCTGTGAGAAGCCCCAGGTCTATTTCAGTGAAATGCTACTCGTGATGCAAGTTACTGCTCAGTTTAAGTAAGGATGGGCCATTATGAGCACCACTGAGGGCCATTTGGGAAGCTCCTATGAAACGAGGGAATGTTTGCTACAGCCAGTCCTGCTAACTGTAGACCCCAGCTGAGGCTGTATTTTGGACTGCACGGTTCCTGAAGGTAATGACCAGACCACAGATAGTCCAAATGAGCCTGTTGCAAGATTGCTGGGCTTCTCTGTGCAACAATTAGCCTGGTATTCATTATGAGCCTACTAACGAAATAGCTGATCTAGGATTCCAGAAACAGAAAGGATGGGAAATGTGTCCTTCAAGCTATTCAGCTATAACACTGCAGTGACAACTCTCTACCTCATCTCACTCGGAGCTGGAGAGACCACCCTCAGGGCTGGGTAGGGACCCTCTGTGGCCCGCTCAGTCCTTGGGTCTTTAAGGAAACTGGTAGCCAGGCTGTCACTCTGTTCCAGCTGCTCAGGCCATGTGCTACAGGTGCCCTTTTTGAACTGTAAGGTGCCAATGGGGTTAACAGCCATTAATACTGAGTGGATTGGAAACCAGAATTCCCAGTCTGTGGGGAAATGGGGATATTTGGATTGTTTTCCTCATGACGTGTCCAAACATTTCACACCATGAAATCTTCAGAACAAAACCTATTTGTTCCACCTCCTGCTCATCCCCGTTGGCCACTACGGGCTTGCTCCACAGCTTGGCTTCATCTCCATTCAGGCCTGAACAACTACAGGGCCAGAAGGGACCACGGTGACCATCTAGCCTGACCCACGCATAACACAGGCCCAAGAACTGGTCTGGAATCATTCCCAGGGAAGATCTCTTAGAAAATAAAAAACCATTTTGATTTTAAAATGATCAACAATGGAGAATCCACCATGGCCGTTAGTAATTGTTCCAAAGGTTAATTACTCTCGCTGTTAACATTTGACACCTTATTTCCATTCTGAATATGTCTAGCATCAATTTCCATCCATTGGATCATGTTAGGCCACTCTCTACTAGATGAAAGAGCTCATGATCAAACATGCATGCTCCAAGCAGAGACTTGGGCTGTGTCCAGACTCAGGGGTTTTTTCGGGAAAAGTAGCCTTTTCCCGAAAAAACTTCCCCTGCATCCAGACTCAAGCCGCGTTCTTTCGAAATTAATTCGAAAGAACGCGGCTTTTCTTTCGATGGCGGTAAACCTCAATTTACGAGGAAGAACGCCTTCTTTCGAAAGTTCCTCTTTCGAAAGAAGGCGTTCTTCAATGTAAATAGGGCGTCTTCGAAAGAGAGCATCCAGACTCACTGGATGCTTTCTTTTGAAAAAGCAAGCCGCTTTTTCGAAATTTCTCCGTGCAGTCTAGACGCTCTCTTTCGAAAGAGGCTCTTTCAAAAGATGCTTTTGAAAGAGCTTCTTTCGAAAGAAGCCTGCATTCTAGACATAGCCATGTAGAGCACCACTTTCACCTTCTCTTTTGTAAACTAACTAGAGGGAGCTCTTTGAGTCTGTCACCACAGGGGGCATTCTCTAATCTTTTAATTGGTCTCATGGCTCTTCTCCAAACCCACTCCAGTTTATCAGCATCCTGTTAGAACTGTGGGCACCCGAACTGGCCGCAGGGTTCCAGCACCCCTACCATTCACAGAGGTAAAATAACCTCCCCATTCCTGCTTGAGATTCCCGTTTATTCATTCCAGGATCCCACGAACTCTTCTTGGTCACACTGGCAGTTCATGTTTGGCAGATTATCCAACATGACCCCCAAATCTTCTACAGAGTCCAGCATGGGAAATCTGTGGCTACCAGTCATTTTATACATGTATGTATTCTGGCCAGGAAGACTGGTCCATAGGGAGGAAGAGGATGCAGGCAGGAGGTACCCAAACTACCACTCCCATGAGGCAGAGCGATCGCTCAGGCCAATGCAGGCATTTATGTCACACAAATAAGAAATATTCCAGTTTGATTTTCCCAATACATTTTTTTTTGTGAATTCAGCATTTTCTCGTGTAAACATTTGATTAGGTTGAAACCACAATTTCTATTTAAAAATGCATTGAAAGAAAACTCCTGACCAGCTCTTAGAGCATAACATCTGATCAGCATGTGAACCAGGGACTTAGCTCCATTGTCCATCCCCTCAGGTCTCAGAGGCATCCCTTTCCTTCTCTCTGAAGGTGGGGTCATAACTGGCTGGAGAAAGGTTCTCAGAGAGTAGTTATTAACCGTCACAGTCCTGCTGGAAGGACATAACAAGTGGGGTTCCACAGAGGTCTGTACTGAGACCGGTTCTGTTCAATATCTTCATCAATGATTTAGATATTGGCATAGAGAGTACGATTATTAAGTTTGCACATGATACCAAGCTGGAAGGGGTTGCAAGTGCTTTGGAAGATTGGGTCATAATTCAAAATAATCTGGAAAACTGGAGAAATGGTCTGAGGTAAACAGGATGAAGTTTAATAAGGACAAATACAAAGTACTCCACTTAGGAAGTAACAATCCATTTCACACATAGAGAATAGGAAGTGAGTGTCCAGGAAGGAGTACTGCAGAAAGGGATCTAGGGGTCACAGTGGACCAAAAGCTAAATGTGAGTCAACAGTGTGATGCTGTTGCAAAAAAAGCAAACATGATTCTTGGATGCATTAACAGGAGTGTTGAGAGCAAAACACGAGAAATCATTCTTCTGCTCTGCTCTGTGCTGATTAGGCCTCAATTGGTGTATTGTGTCCAGTTCTGGGCACCACATTTCAAGAAAGATGTGGGGAAATTGGAGAAGGTCCAGAGAAGACCAACAACAATGATCAAAGGTCTGGAAAACATGACTTAAGAGGGAAGACTGAAAGAAATGGCTTTCTTTAGTTTAGAAAAGAGAAGACCGAGAGGGGACATGATAGAGGTTTTCAAGTATCTAAAAGGGTGTTACAAGAAGGAGGGTGAAAATTTGTTCTCCTTGGCCTCTGAGGACAGGACAAGAAGCAATGGGCTTAAACTGCAGCAAGGGAGGTTTGGCTTGGACATTTGGAAAAACTTCCTTACTGTCAGGGTGGTTAAACACTGGAATAAGTTGCCTAAGGAGGTTGTGGACTCTCCATCACTGGAGATATTTAATAGCAGGTTAGACAGACACCTGTCAGGGATGATCTAGGATGTTTGGTCCTGCCATGAGGGCAGGGGACTGGACTTGATGACCAGAGGTCTCTTCCAGTTCTAGTGTTCTGTGAAATAATTCCTGCTTTCTTTGTGCTCTAAACCTGCTTCCACTGATTTTTTATCTGATTTTTCTAAGTCCGGATGGTAGTTTTCAAGGTTCTCCACCACACTTTTAGCAGAGATAGTGCATTGCCTGGGCCCTGGAACATAAAATACATCTGGGTCTGATCCTGTGAATGGCTCTGCAGGCTGTGTCATTGTGCCAGGTGAAGGACGGCCAGTGGAACATGTCTGACAGACAGCAATGTAACGCAGCGGCTGCTACAAAAAGAGGGTGGTCCTGAATCAGGACGTCATGTGGAATGAAAGATGTGCCAGGGCCCAAGCAATAGTTTTACATTCATAATGGACACAGTCAGCTTGGCGGTGCTGGGGCTCAGTCCTGACAAGCCGTGGCACACATTAAGCACAGTCTTCAATAATTGTGTACATGTTTTCTTTCTTTCCAAGCAGTGCGTGCTCATTTTGCTGAAGCTCTGTGTTCTTGTAAGGCGATAATTACATCCGTCTCACTTAGAGAGAAGATAAACTGTCACGCTCTAATCTGACACAGAGGAATATTAACTGGATACCAGATTCTGTTGATAAATGACAGGCCTATAACTAGCTGGCTAGTATGAGCTCCTGCAATACACCAATGAACAATAGTGGTTCCAAAAAACAAAACAACACAAAACAAAACAAAACAAAACAAAACAAAACAACCTCCAGACTTCTACTTCCCAGCAGGCAAGGAAAGCCAGGGTCATTGCATAGTAATTGTGCATACAGTAATTCCTCATTTAACACTATAGATGCGTTTCTGAAAATGTTTGTGCTAAATATAATGGAAAAGGTGGGGGTTGCGTTCCAGGTGATGGTGGCAAAGTCAATTTTTTGTTGGTGCTGGGTCGTCAACGTCAACAGTCGATATCTAGCAACACAAGTCACCGCAGTTTGTTAAAACACAAAGATGAACACGTGAGTGAGCGGAGGAGCGCTGTGACTACATGTATTCATCCGCTCATGAGTATTACCACTGTTTTCACCAACTTATACCGCAGCGCAAAGTAGTCCGCCACTTGATTATTTTCGTGTTATTTTGGGGACAGTCGTGTTATTCAAAAAACGTCCCCCCCCAAAAATCGTGCTATTGCGAAAACGTGTTAAGTGGGCACATGTTAAATGAGTAATTAATGTATTTGCTTTTCACTGCCACTCCAACAATGCAAAGGCCTTGCCTGTACCACCAGTCTGCGCAATGTAATGGTTTCAGAGACATGTAGCACACAGGCTGCTGCACTGTCTGGCTACTGCTACACCACAGACTCATCAGGTAAATTGGACGTGTCACTCCTCAAGCTGCTGCTTGCCCTGCTAGGATCAAGCATGGCTCCTGCATGCGGGAGGGGATAGGAGGCAGGAGTGGGCTGGTTTTGTTCATTTCTGACAGTGCCCACCATTAACTGGTCTCTCCCCAGACTCTGAAGAAGAGATAGTTCTGCTCTGAGGCACTGTATCTATCCTGTCCCCATTACCACAGGTTCTGAGTGTCTTACACTCTGCAAGAGAGACAATAGCTCTTACGGGTCATCTTCTGTTGGTGGAAGGCACGCAGCTACAACAGCTCCCCTTACAGTCTTCAATGCCTTTACCCACACGCACAGATCAAGTTGCCAGTGTGGTGGACCTGTAGGTTTCTCTCTCTAATTTGCACCTGTAAGTTGCTCCTCAAACCTCCTGTGTCAAGATTTCCCTGGCTGTGGTGGTGGGGGGGGGGGGGAGGTCTCTTGTTTCTCGGCAAGATTCTTGAAGCTAAATTTAAAGGTGTGTAAGGATAGAACAAGAAAGGCCTCCCTTTGCCATCACTGGAGAGCACCCCCTTCTGCTTTGCAGTGAATTGGGGAACTGCGAACTGATTCTTTTCTAGCTCACACGAGCAGAATTAAATACAGGACTATGTAACACTTTAAAGACTAACAAGATGGTTTAGTAGATGATGAGCTTTCGTGGGTCAGACCCACTTCCTCAGAACAAATAGTGGAAGAAAATAGTCACAACCATATATACCAAAGGATACAATTTAAAAAAAATGAACACGGCTACATTTCTATCACTATTCTACTAGCAGAATTGATTGACTTCAGCGGAGTTACTCCTCATGTCAGCTGTAAGACAAAAAGTGTTGCAGCTGCAGTGACAAGGGTGCACCAGTGCTGTGGCCTGTAAGCCCTCTGCTATTTCAACCCACCCACATTGCCTGCTTTCCAGACACGCACTAATTTGCTGACAAGCTTGGGTGCCACAATCCCTACTCTGGCAGGCATCTGAAATAGGCATAGAATCCCAGAATCCTAAAATCCGAGGGCTGCAAGAGATCTCGGGAATCACCGAGTCCAGCCCCCTGACCAAAGCAGGACCAACCCTGAATCAATCATCCCAGCCAGGGCTTTGTCAAGTTGAGACTTAAAAACCTCTAGGGATGGAGATTCCACCACCTCCCCAGGGAACTCATCCCACCTGGTGAAATAGCTTTTCCTAATATCTAATTTAGACTTTCCCCACCGCAACTTGAGACCATTGCTCCTCGCTCTATCATCACTGAGAACAGCCTCTCTCTGTCCTCTTTGGAACCCCCCGTTAGGTAGTTGAAGGCTGCTATCAAATCCCCCCTCACTCTTCTCTTCTGTAGACTAAATTAGCCCAAATCCCTCAGCCTCCTCATCATTTTGGTTGCCCTCCGCTGGACCCTCTTGGTCCTGGTATTCAAAATACCTCTGGTCAGAACAAGAATCTCTGCTAAGCCACAGAAATTGCTTGAGTGGAGTAAAAACTGGAATTCCAAGAAATTCTGACAGTTTGACATTTGCTTTCACCCTGGATTGGGACAAATGCCCACATTTTTCACTGAGCAAACCTTCTGGATTTGGAAAGGCTGAAAAGTTTTGATTCATTAGCTCAGCATGACATCACAAGGGCCCAGCCCCAAGAGCCATCTACATGACAGCCAGCTGGGATGCCGTAAACCAGCGTGGCCAATAGGGAGCCAAGGAATTTCAGGGGAAGCTATTTCCATGGCTGTCTCCATCATGTCAAACAGCAAAGGGAGTGACTCTTAAGCTGAGGGCCTGATTCTCTTCTTTACTTACCTTCAGTGTTACTCAATTAATTTTAATGATATTACCCTTGATTTACATCCATTGGGATCAGAATCAGACCCAGACTGTTTCTCGGGGTATGTCTATATTGCATTTGAATACGTGATTGCAGCTCAGGTAGCCAGCTAGATTGCAGCTAGCACAGGTAGGCCAGCCGGCCTGCAACCCCACCTGCAATTGCAATGTTTCCCAGGAGGATCCTTAGCTCATTCTGTTTCCTTCCTTGTAACTCTGGCTGGAAACTTCCCCCGCAGTGAGTACAACAGCATCAGCCCCTGCAGAATGAGCTCTCAGCAATGTCACTGCCAGCGTTCACCTCTTTGATCGTCCTTGCAACTTCCTAAACTAAACCATTAAATTATCCCTTCACAGACAGGAGGAAAAGAGAATTACAGTAGTCAGCGAGATTGCAAACAGATGGGAAAGGTGGGATCTGTACAAGCCTCTGCAATCAAAACGGCTACATCGTTAATTCTTTCTTTTAATGTCAAATGCAACGAGAAAATCTACCACTTAGTTTAGCGGCATGGTTAGTCTGAAGTTCTGAACACAACGGCTTTTGGGTTCTGTGTGTGGCTTGTCCACTAAATGTATGTGAGAAATCTGCTTTGTGGAATTGGGACTTAGCTCTCTGGCCTTGCTCTATTATTACTTTACCTCCCCTCTGTGAACCAGGAATCCTGGTCTGCAACATTCTACTGCCCTCTAACAAACTGCTGTGAAAGCCAGGGTCTGGGAGCAGCCTGCTTGGGTGGCTGGTCAGTCTGGAGGGGTATGTCTACACTACAAAGTTAGTTCGAACTAACGTCCGTTAGTTCGAACTAACTTTAATAGGTGCTACACTAGCGCTCCGCTAGTTCGAATTTGAATCGAACTAGCGGAGCGCTTAGTTCGAACTAGGTAAACCTCATTTTACGAGGACTAACGCCTAGTTCGAACTAGCTAGTTCGAACTAAGGGCTGTGTAGCCCTTTAGTTCGAACTAGTGGGAGGCTAGCCCTCCCCAGGTTTCCCTGGTGGCCACTCTGGCCAACACCAGGGAAACTCTATGCCCCCCTCCCAGCCCCGGACCCCTTAAAGGGGCACGGGCTGGCTACGGTGCCCGTGCCAGGTGCAAGCCTGCCAGCACCCAGCTAGCAGACCCTGCACCTGGCACGGCACAGAGCCACCCACCCGATGCCCCCCAGCCCACCCCCTCTTGCCGGGACCAGGCTGGCGGCTCCCGGGAGCTTGCCCTGGACCGCAAGAGGTGGGCACCTTCCTGGGCTAGTGCGGACATCGTGGACCTCGTCCACGATCTCCGCACTAGGCACAGGAAAGTGGCCGTCTAGGGCAGGAGAGCTGCCAGCCTGGCCACCCAGGACCAGGTGTGCATGAAAATCAAGGGGGTCCACTGAGACCCCCGACACTGAGCCCTGAGCTTACAATGGCCGTACTGGGTCAGACCAAAGGTCCATCTAGCCCAGTAGCCTGTCTGCCGACAGCGGCCAACCCTAGGGACCCTGGAGGGGATGGACCGAAGACAATGACCAAGCCATTTGTCTCGTGCCATCCCTCTCCAGCCTTCCACAAACTTTGGGCAGGGACACCACTCCTACCCTCTGGCTAATAGGACTCCATTGACCCAACCTCCATCACTTTATCTCACTTCCCTTTAAACTCTGTTCTAGTTGTAGCCTTCACAGCCTCCTGCAGCAAGGAGTTCCACAGGTTAACTATTTGCTTTGTCAAGAACAACAACTTTCTCTTACTAGTTTCAAGCCTGCTACCCATTCCTTTCCTTTGGTGTCCTCTAGTCCTTCTTTATGGGAACTCAGGAAGAACTTTTCTGAATGCACCCTCTCCACCCAACCCCTGCTTTTAGAGACCTCTATCCTGTCCCCCCTCCGTCTCCTCTTTTCTAAGCTGAACAGTCCCAGTCTCTGTAGCCTTTCTTCATCTGGGACCTGTTCCCAACCCCTGATCATGTTAGTTGCCCTCCCCTCTCCCAGCCTTTCTCTTCCCCTCTCCCACCTCCTTTTCCCAGTCTCCCCCAGTTTTTTTCAATAAAGACAGAGTCAATGTTGGAAGAAACGTTATCTTTATTTTGTACATCAATAAGAAGGGGGGCTAGGGAAGGGTAAGTGGAAGGAGGTGAGGGAGGAATGGGGTACGAGCCCCCAATGGGGAGGACTGGGCTGGCTCTGTGGGCTTCTGAGGGTGGAAGCTCTCCTGCAGCCCCCCAATTACTCCCTCTCCCCAGATGGCAGCCTGCGGCAAGTGCAGCCGGGCTGATGGCCGAGTGGTGTGATGTGCCCAGTGTGGGCACTCAGGGCACTCCAAGCCAGAACTTCTTTGCAAGCGGGGCACCCCTGAGAACTGTGTGTCCGGGGTGGGGGTCGGGACCCTTTAAGCGCAGCCCTCGGCTAGCCTGAGACAGCATCTCCATGCTCTAAGTCCTCCTTTTATGCCCTGCCAGCACTGCTTCCGGCCATCCTTAAGCTCTGTTCAGAGTCCACTCAATGTGGACTTGCTAGTTCGAATTAGCAAAACGCTAGTTCGAACTAGTTTTTAGTTCTAGATGCGTTAGTTCGAACTAGCTTAGTTCGAATTAACTAATTCGAACTAAGTTAGTTCGAACTAACTTTGTAGTGTAGACATACCCGAGGTGACTAGTTGGCCCTGATCAGCGTGAAAGGGAGTGATCTCATCCTGATGCAGCATGCAGAGTGGACACTCACATCGGGTATGTCTACCTAGTTCGAACTAGGGTGGTAGTGTAGACATACCCATATAGATTTAAATCTGGCTTATATGAGTTTGGCGAGCACCTGCAAATCTTAGCGCGCCAGCATATAGTGAAACTGATTTCAGTTAAACAGGTGCAAATTATATATCTTGCAAAGCTCTTAAGAGTGCCAGTGGCATGAGGCTGTGCTGTGCTCTTTCAGATCTGAATTGCTGAATACTACTAAAGGCTTGGGCTCAGATGGGGGAAGATATTTCTTACTAGGGCTGCCTAGAAAACAGCCATCCTGTTTTGAGGGCTTGACATTTGTTTTCATTCTGCATGGAAGTGAAAATGAGACCTTTCAAAAATGTTCATTGGAATAGAGTGTCTGAAAACCGGATTAATTCTCTGTTACCTAGTGATTAGGTACCTGGGTTTGAAGTGTGGAACACCTGGGCTGTGTCTAGACTGGCAAGTTTTCCCGCAAAAGCACCTGTTTTTGCGGAAAAACTTGCCAGCTGTCTTCACTGGCCGCTTGAATTTCCACAAGAACACTGACTTCCTACTGACTGAAATCAGTGCTTCTTGCGGAAATACTATGCTGCTCCTGTTTGGGCAAAAGTCCTTTTGCACAAAGCTTTTGCGCAAAAGGGCCAGTGTAGACAGCTCAGATTCGTTTTCCGCAAAAAAGCCCCGATCGCGAAAATGGCCATCGGGGCTTTTTTGCAGAAAAGCGCATCTAGATTGGCACGGACGCTTTTCTGTAAAAAGTGCTTTTGCAGAAAAGCGTCCGTGCCAATCTAGATGCTCTTTTCCGAAAATGCTTTTAACGGAAAACTTGTCTGTTAAAAGCATTTGCGGAAAATCATGCCAGCCCTGAGGTATAACTGCTGTTCTTCCTGAGCTGCAGCAATGGGAGGTGAAAACCTCCTCAGGTAAACTGTAACTGGGATCAGATGCTGGGTTCCATAGCCTAGTGTGCCGCTGTCAGTACAAACCATGAAGTTTCTCTCTGGGAACCTGCTGTGCTTCTGGCACCATTCCGGTTTCAACACCATGACATTTTTCAATGGGAAAAGTTTTGTTAAAAAGTTTCCAGCCTGCTCTAGTCCCTTCCTGCTACAAGATGGAATTTCTGGTTTGGCTGGTTTCTTTCTACTTCAAATATCAGCTTACGTTGTTCACACGGGGAGAAAATATGCTGAAAAAATGGTTAAAAACCATTTTGATCACTTTAATTATGGCCTGGCACTCCACAACACTAATGTCCAGATGCTGGCCATGTGATACTGATTTCAGTTGCTTGGGTCATGTACCAGCTGGTTTGGAGACTGAGTATTATGAGGGCTTTAGAGAAATGGTCTCATCTTCTCTGATGGCAGCCAGTGGCTTCAGTTCGATTGGAGACAATGGGGAAAGGCGGCCATCTTTACTGCTGCTTGGAAGGACATTCTCCAGCTGGGTTGCATTACTCCCAATGTAAGGGTGTGTCTAGACTACTGAGTTTTGTCGACAAAAGTGGACTTTTGTCGACAAAACCATACCTGCGTCTACACTACCGCTGAGTTCTGTCGACATAACGTCGACAGAACTCAGCAGTTTTGTCGACTCTGGTAAACCTCATTTTACGAGGCATAACACCTTCTGTCGACAGAGTTCTGTCGACAGAAGGTGTTATTGCCTGTAGGGTTGCGTCTAGACTACAGGGTTCTGTCGACAAAGCAGGTTGCTTTGTCGACAGAACTCAATGTGTCTGGACGCTCTTTGTCGACAGAAGTTTTGTTGACAGATACTGTCGACAAAACTTCTGTCGACAAAACGCGGTAGTCTAAACGTACCCTAAGGTACAGAACAATTACACAGTGACCAGAGGGGCAACGTGTGACTGTAATGGGAAAGAGAAAGGGAAAGCAACTGTTGATAACTTTGCTTAACTGCAACATCTTTTCTTCAGAAGTTCATTCATCAACAGCTGTGATAGACTTTTAACTGCATTGATAGCATGAAGGATGACAAATGAGCCATTTGTTAGCAAAAGGCAGCTGAAAAGGGACAAAAATCGGGGTATTTTTTGACTTAAAGGTCCATTTTTAATGAATTGTAATTCATGCACTAAGCAACAACTCAGCTGAAAAGCCCCCCCAAAACAGTTCCTAGCCATAGATTGTGGTCTAAATTTGGGGAAAATACAGTGTATTCATCAGACAAAAGGAAAGGATTGCATTATAGCTCCGAAGAGCAAACCAAAACTCAATCTGAGTACAGATGCACGATCGCGGCTTCATATTGGATGATTAGGACTTATTGATTTCATTGCAGTAGCACAGAATACAAAAACAGTCCCTGCACTAAAGAATTCAAAATATATGATCAAATCCTGAATCCATTCTTATTGATCCTATGCACAGAGATTTTTTTCCGCTCATTGAGTGATGATCTCAGAATAAATCTTGAGTAAGAACCTCTAATTTGTACAATGAGCTGGTACCTTTGAGATCCTTCTGGATAGAAGGAACAATGTAATAGCAAGGTGATTATCATCATCATTGTGATTCTGATTGCAAGAACTGGATACAATCAGCCCTAGCAGGAAAGAACATTTATAAATCAACGGAACAGGCAACAGATTATAAAACACACAGTTTGTCATATTTACAATCACCCCTTAAACTTTCTGCTTTCCCCCATCTGTTCATCTCTTGGTCCTAAATAGCAAGAAACAAGACAACTAGAGAGCCTAGATGAGAGAGAATTATTTTTAGAGAAAAATAAAACAGCAAGGATTTGTTCCCTGACCTATCTGTGCTCTTTTTAGAATCTGACTTCTGCTTACGCCATGCATTTCTTTTGTAATTAAACACGAATGTCCTCCAAAGCAGCCTGGCATCTTGGGATTAAACTTTAATAGCTGTAAAATACTTAGTAAGGAAACATTTTTTGCTCATGCAGAGATCCTTGCTTCAGATGAGATCTGAGGCTGCATTGATTGCATTTATTAATAAAATAACTATGTCTCTGCATGGAGGTATCAAGAGATATCCTGACAAATACACATAGAACAAACAAAGGATGGACTATTGCCTGGTGTAAATTGTCATAACTTCACTGACATCAGTGAAGCCATGGCTTGTAGAGGTGGGCTAATAACAGATTTTATTTATTTATTTATTTAGATTTACTGGCAATTTAAAAAAAGTCAGGAAGAGGAGGTCAAGCCAGAAATGGATTTAAAAAAAAAATCAGCACACCAAAGATTTGAAAAAAGAACAACAACCCTGTTTCTGCAGCCTTCCATTTTGAGAAAACAGAAACTCGTTGCTGAAATGCTGACCATTTTACAATGTCTGGTTGCTGGGATAAAATCGAAGGAAATTTTGAAACAAAAAGTCATTTTAAACTGAAAAATTGAAACCCTGGGAAAAGATCCAAATGAAATATTTTGATTTGTTTCTGACGTTGCTTACTTTCTCTCTTTGCTTTTCTGTTTGTTTGCTTGCTTGCTTCTTTGTTTTCTTTCTCCAACTGAAACAATTTGGCAATGTGAGTTCACAACGTGTTTCTGTGTTGCCTACTCTGCATCTCTCACCAAATAAAGTTTTGCGCACAAAATCTCCCTCAGCTCTAATAACAATTTAGCTCAGTTCAAGAGCTTCCTCTTAGAACAGAGGGTGATGCACTGGGGGAGGGATACAGGCTGGACCAGATTTACACCTTATGCACCCTTAGGAACAGCATCTTCAGTATCTTTCCCTTCCCCCTTGACCTACAGCTAAGTGTTGTGTTTTCTTAAAAAATGGAAGGGTCAGGAATATAAACAAAGCCCCCCAGGAAGGCACAAGACCCTCCGACACGTGCAGTGTTCCCAGTCTGCCGGGGTACAGCCCTCCCACCTCAGGCAACACAAGAGGGGGACCTGTACCTCCTGTCAGGGTAAGCAGCCCCTCTCACAGTCTGGTGCAGCAAGCTGCACTCCAGCTCTGCTTGTGCCAGTGAATGAGGGGCCAGACGTGCCTCTCTTTCTGCCTCCCCGGCAAAGGATGGAGGTGGCAGAGCAGCAAGTTTGGGTAGGGGCCGGGGCTGGGATGCTCCCTACACCTTCAGCACCTGCCCCACCCACCCGTGGCTGACAACGACCTCAGCGGGCTGGCTCAGATGCTCACCCTGCATCAGCCCCACTCACCAATCCCACCAGGAACCTGGCTGCTGATCTGTTCACTTTCAACCCACTTTTCACTTTACGTGCCCCTAGAAAGCTGGCACCCCTAGGCACCAGCCTACTGTACCTAATTTGCAAGTCGGCCCTGTGTACAGGGCAGTGTTCCCACAGGCTGGAGCTAAGGAGGAGAGATTTCACACTAGCTAGAGGAGACTGGCTGGCCTGAGTTTAACAACGACCGGGTGAAAAGTGGGATTCCTGGATGCTGAAGACCCAGAAGAGTGACAAATAACAATAGTCCCCTACACTACCGCAAAAGCCAACAGCCAGGCACAGATGAATCTGTTACTTGCATGCACCTCGGTGCTCAGCCATTTCTTACCTGTTCACTCACCTACCCATGGGACAGCGAATGTCTGAAAAGTTTTATTCTTGCCTTTATCATTACCCTTTTGTACCCAAAGCTGCCCCGGCTCCATGACAAGGCAAGATCCCCCGCGGCGAGGGGGACAGAGGAATTCTACGGCCATCTAGCTCCTGCCACTCTGATCCTGAGGCCAGCACAACTCAGGACTTCTCTGGGCTTCACTCGCTTGTGACAGCCCTGTGCCTATGGGGCTCATAGCAGGGACTCAAGAAGGGACTGGGAAGTAAATGGAACCTGTTCTCATGGCTTTACCCAGGGCCACCCCCAGCGTGGGTATGATCGAGCTTCCAATGCAGGAGCAGGAATAAGATGGCCGAAGGTTCTCTCGTGCCGAGGCTGGGTTCAGAGTGTCTAACCCGGGAGGAAGGGGAGGGGAAGTGTACCCAACAGGGTAATCTCAAGGATCATAGAGCCCTCGATTTCCAGGAAGTGCTTGATGAGCGAGGGCAGGCGGAAAGGGGGAAGGAACAAAGTCTGCATCTTGCACGGCCTTAGCTTTCTCTGGGTAGTGCTTAGCCACTGACAGAGCCTGGTTTGTGGGACTCTGGTTCCCACTGTCCCGCAGGCTAGTGCCGTAGGAACCAATCAGTCCCGTCTTTCTTACCCTGGCTCATGCAGAAGACCAAGGTGCCCATCCTGAGAAATGAATGGCACGCCCCTTTCCCTTTCGGGCACAGCCATGACCCTTCTTATAGAAATGTGCACAGCCATGTAATACTCCTCCACCCAGCCTTAGCTCAGAGTCCCACAAGCCGGGCTCTGTCAATGGCCAAGCGCTACACGGAAAACCAAGGCCATGCAAGGTGCTGACTTTGTTGGCAACATAAACCGATCCCCCGGCGGTCAGGGCACGGGTGGGAGAGAAGCAACAGGGTTATTCTGAAGCATTTACCTTTCTTGGGCGCATCAGGTGTTGCCTGCTGCTGGCAGCAGGAGACTAGCTTTGCTAGGCCAACTGCAATAGAGACAATCCTGTGTTCCAAGCGAAGACCTGAATGCATGTGTCTAATGTGTGCTATGCCTTGTGCCAGTCCAGGAATGCGGGCGGGCCGGGGGAGAGATTCACAATAGGCTGGAAAATCAAAGAAACCCTAATTGTGAAATAATGACTTTCACACTAATTAAGCTCCAGGAAAAAGTATTTTCAATTAACTAATATAAACATAATGTCTAGTTACACCATTAAGCATTCTGCAAAGTTTGCTAATTAAGGTCTTGAACTCACAGAGCATTGGGGTGGAACCTAGAATGCCACTGAACCACACGGAAACCAGGTCTGGCTCTGCTGCACCTAATCCCAGGGCACTGGAGAGCCTGGCCCCTGGTGGCTGTGGTTTCTGGCCCAGGCTTCAGAGGGGTCAGTTCATGGATGCAACCAGAAGTACAAGACAGTTCTGCTCTCCTGCATGAGACTTGTGGGTCTGGAGCAAAGAGCTACTGCAGCATCCCCTTCACGTCACCTCTCCGCACACTGTGACCCCATGGAGGCCAGTCCCTTGCCTGGACTTGTTGCCTGGACTCCCACTCATGTTGCAAAGTCCCTCTGTCCTCCAAGGTTTTTTCGAGGGAGGAGCTGGTGAGCGGTTGGTTTCTGGAGCTGGGCACTGGCCACATTTGCACTGTGCAAGCTTTGGCTACCACCGTGCAGTAACCTAGGGTACGTCTAGACTACAGGCTTCTGTCGACAGAAGTTTTGTCGACAGATACTGTCAACAAAACTTCTGTCGACAAAGAGCGTCTAGACTACATTGAGTTCTGTTGACAAAGCAAGCTGTCGACAGAAGGTGTTATACCTCGTAAAATGAGGTTTACCAGCGTCAACAAAACTGCTGAGTTCTGTCGACATTATGTCGACAGAACTCAGCGGTAGTGTAGACGCAGGTATAGTTTTGTCGACAAAAGTCTGTAGTCTAGACACACCCCTAAATTCCACAGGATTAAGCTCGTGCCAACAAGAGGAGAGTCAGGCCCTTCCCAGCAGCCTTTGCTGGACGAATCCCACTTTCTGCTCCCTGGCTGTTACTAATTTTATTTGTTAACCATTGGCAGCCTGCTAGACAGTATAGAGGATGCCGACTCCTCCCCCAGACGCCGACAGGCCCAAAGCATGAGGATCTATCCATCTGAGGCTATGTCTACACTGGTGCAATCTTGCGCCAGAGCTATGCAAATGAGACTAAGCGTGGACTATTGCCAAGCCTAATTTGCATATCTGATGAGCCACCCATTTTGCGGAAGAGGCTCTTGCTCAAGAAGAAGCTGTCTACACTGCCCCTCCTTGCACAAGAAAAACCCTCTTGCGCAATGCCGTTATTCCCGAAAATAATCAGTGTAACAGCATTGTGCAAGAGGGTTTTTCTTGTGCAAGGAGGGGCAGTGTAGACAGCTCTTTCTTGTGCAAGAGCCTCTTCTGCAAAAATGGCGGCTCATTAGCTATGCAAATGAGGCTCAGCGATATTCCACACTTATCCTCATTTGCATAGCTCTGGCGCAAGAGCGCACCAGTGTAGACATAGCCAGACTGTGCAGCGAGAACAAAGGGGAAGCTGCCATGTGGCTCTCAGATTTGCCATCAGTCCAACCAGACTCATACACAACATTGAAATAGGCAAATGATTTCATTGGCCCAGATTCCTCTCTTCCCTGGAATTGTGCACCAGCGCTGTGCTTTTGGCATTCCTGGTGTGAGGCCTGGTCTGTCCGTAAACATCGACTCCACCTAGCTCCGTTGCTTGTGGCTGTGAAAAATGTCATGCCTTGTGCAGCAGAGTTAAGTTGACCTTTCCCCGCTGTAGGTGCAGCCAGGACAAGAGCCATAGGGCAGACATAGCAGAATAGCAGCATGCCCCTGCTAGAGGCGGTTTCGTTGCCCTGTGTTATTGCCAAATGTGCTTCAAACGGACGGCATGTCCTCACCGGTGTCGGGGAAAAAGCGTGTGGCAAAGAACCAATGCATTTGAAGTGATAGGGGGATTGGCTGGGCTGCATGCTGATTGGAGTGACACCAGGGCTGTGTCTAGACTGCATCCCTTTTCCGTAAAAGGGATGCAAATTAGACACATCGCAATTGCAAATAAAGCGGGGATTTAAATCCCCCCCGCTTCATTTGCATAAAAATGGCTGCCGCTTTTTTCCGGCTCGGAGCTTTGCCGGAAAAAAGCGCCAGTCTAAAATAAAGAATAAGGGATCTTTCAGAAAAGGCTTTATTTTCCGAAAGATCTGCGTCTAGACTGGCGCTTTTTTCCGGCAAAGCTCCGAGCCGGAAAAAAGCGGCAGCCATTTTTATGCTAATGAAGGGGGGGGATTTAAATCCCCGCTTCATTTGCAATTGCGATGTGTCTAATTTGCATCCCTTTTACGGAAAAGGGATGCAGTCTAGACACAGCCCACCAGAGTAACTACACTGTGACCAATCAGGAAAGGGTCCTACAGAGGCAATCCCTTCAAAACACCCGCTGAACTACATCATTCAGATCAGAGTGTGAACCACTTGCTTGGATGGTCAAGAACTTACTCAGATGAGGAACCTCACTGATGCTGTGACTTACAAAGGAAAAATAACACCCCCCATACCTCAAGGCCTACGTAAACACACACCATTTCCCTTCAGCCTGCATGATTAACCAAGCTTTGGTACCTGGCAGGGCATTTTGGTCCATTCTTTCCTGGGTTGCTTAGGAAGCCAGAAAAGAGCAGGAACTGAATATTGGTTCTCCCTCATGCCAGGCTAGCAGGCCAAGCTCCGGCCTTCTTAGCAAGGACACCTCAGCAAACTGGAAAGAGCAAAACAAAAATACTGCTGGCGTAAGCTGCTTTTGAAAGTTAATCAAAGGCCAGCAGTAATTGAATCAGTGCTATTGACTCAGCCTCTTTTGGGCTCCACAAATAGCAGCTCCTGATGCCAACTTCAAGGTGGAACGAAAAAGGAGTCACCTGCCTGCTAATGTGGGTTTGTGATTTTTCTCTTTTCTCTGCTGGTTCAGCAAATGTGTCGCTAAGCTGCTTTGATGGTCTGTGATGTGGGGGGCTTGGAAGTGGGGAAAGTGGGGAAAGTGCAATAAAGGAGAGAGAGCTGGGGAGGAAAGATAGCAGTGAATGAAAAGGCAGTGGGGAAAAGACGAGGAAGTCAAGTGGAGCCATGATGTCATAGCAGGGAGGGGATAAGTGATACTTATATGGTAGGTAAAGAATATAGTATGATGCTCCCACATTCTGTGCTTGGTTGAGTCTCTTCAGGGGCTGGGGCAGCAACAGGAGTCATGGAAGGGATGTTTCTTGTAGGCATCTCATTGCTCTTTGTTTCTTTTAGGACATTTTCATTTTCCTCCCAGTCACCAACAACAGACACAAGCTAGGAACAAACCTCACAGGCTCTTCCTCTCTTTCCTTGCAAACAGCAAAGAGCAAAAACCTATTTCCCGGAAGCAGCTACAAGGCATGCCAGGTGCACGGCAGGTTTTTAAAGAGCTCCTGCGAGACGTCAGGCAGCAATGGCTTCCACACAGGGGAAATGTGCCACCGTGTTTGTACAAAGGGTCACACAGGCCTCTTGAAATTCTCAGCAGGGATCATTGTGATCATCCAGCCCAATTATTCCCAGACTTTCCCCCCAAGGACCCTTTGGCATCTTACCAAATGTCCCAGGCCCCTTTCATTTCTGGCAATACTAGAAATACTTTGGTAGCACTTTAGAGACTAACAAAACATGTAGATGGTATCATGAGCTTTCATGGGCACAGCCCACTTCTTCAGATGACTGGACATCCAACACTCTGGTCATCTGAAGAAGTGGGCTGTGCCTATGAAAGCTCATGATACCATCTACATGTTTTGTTAGTCTTTAAAGTGCTACCGGACCATTTGTTGTTTTTTAAGTTTATACTGTACAGACTAACTCAACTACCCTTCTGAAGCTTTTGGCAATACTAGGACACCCCAACTAGCATGGGAATAGAAGCAATACTGCGTGGAAGAGACCCGCTGGGAACAAACTGGCATCTTCCATCCAACAAAACTGCTGGAATGCTTTTCCAGTGTATTCTGGCCCTGGGCCGAGGGATGGATGTCTGCCTAACCTCCATAGGGGCCCCAAGAGCCCAGAGACCCAACATTGGGAACCATTGATCCAATCAGAGCTCCTGTATATACGGGCCATAGAAGTTTCCCCAAACAATTCCAAGAGGAGATCTTTTAGAAAAATAATTGAATCTCAATTTTAAAATGTACAGTGATAGAGAATCCACCCCAAAGCCTGGAAATGCCTTGGATACAGACGGTCCCATTTTTAATTTAAAAAAATATTCATCAAAATTTGAACAAAGAAGGAGGAAAAGATCATTTCTCCACTTCCCCACCCACTCCTTTTTTCAACAGAAGTAACGGCATGAGCCTCAGGTGACCAGTCCGACCTCACAAGCAGAGCTGCATGAATCTTTGATGTTTCACTTCTCTGGCAATTCTGAACAATCAAAATAATTCATTTTGGGTTGTCCCAATGTGGAGTTTTCTCAAAAACATTGATTTAAAAAGTTGTGAACAATGTAATACGGATTTTGAGATACATTAGCTTTCGTAAGAATTCAAGGAAATCTCAAAATGGAAATTTATTTCAAATAGAAAGATTAATATATTTCATTTAAAAATGTCAAAAATGTTTCATTGACCCCTCCCCGCATGGTTTTCCCTACCCCACGCAAATTCTATAGACAAAAATATATTTTCAGAAGGTGCCTTACAAATTGGAAATATGAGACACATTCATAAAAAGTCTCAGTGTGGAAAAATTCCAGTCAGTATTAAGTTCTAAATTCATTGCTTCAAATGACTGTTTAAGGCACAGACAACAATGTCAGCTGCAGCACTACCCTTAATGCAAACTCCTCTCTGTGTCCTGTCTCAGCAGGTTGCGTGAATTGAGCCAGATTTCTGGGACATATTTGCAGGTAAGTTTCCAAATCCATTAACAGGTTTGGAAGAAGGATCTGATAAACAGAATGCTGCAGGCTGTATCATCATCCCCTTCCATCCTGGTTTCTAGCTGTCTGCAAGCCAAGAATCATTCATGAAGCAGAAAGGTTGTCCATTTGTGGAGCAGCCTGTTGTGCAACAGGAAACACACAACACTCCAATCACCAGGCTGATAGCAACAGCAGTAGGCAGTTATCCTGGGACTTTTCCATTACTGGTTGTGTTTGCTTGGGGATTTGTTCTTCTTAGCTCCGAGGGGCAAGACATTGGAGCTAATCCAGTTTCTGTCTATTGCAATGGAGAGGTCAGGTCAGGCAGAGAGGCCTCTGTCCTGGGCAGAGAACAGAACTGCTGAATACTCAATGGGGAAACAAGATGTGGCCAAGTTGCTCGTTTGAGGAGATGCCAACTTTGGGGAGGGGTAAAAGCCTAGCAATAGAGGGGAAAGGACACCGAGGGTAAATCTAGACTGCATCCCTCTCTCGGCAGAGGGATGCAGATTAGGCAGGTCGACATTGCAAATGAGGCAGGGATTTTTCGACAGATCCTGTAAACCTCCTTGCAGGAGACAAAAAGGCTTTCTTTCTCGACAGATCCCCCTCTAGACTGCTGCTTTTTGCTGACAAAGTGCTGAGTCAGCAAAATGCGGTGGCCATATTTATGCAAATTAGGCACGGGATATTTAAATCCCTGCCTCATTTGCAATGTCAACCTGCCTAATCTGCATCCCTCTGCTGACAGAGGGATGCAGTCTAGACATACCCTGACAGAATAAGTGAGTATGTGACAGGTCATCCCACGGTCTCTGAGCCAGAGTCTGTTACCACCCAGGTCACAAAATGTGGCCCTGAAGCTCAAGCTGTAGCAACTCCTTTATTCAGCTCTGGAGTTTCCCAGTTCAGTCCAACCTCCAAGGGTTGGGTACTTGTGGTATGATGCTGTTTGTTTGTGCATAGAGAGAGAGAAATTATAACTGGGTCCCTCTATAGCTTGGTTTCTTAACACTGTTGGAACTTGCTTTTGTCTGTCAACCTGGCCAGGCAAAAACTGTGTTGCTATGCAACCATTCCTAAGGGTGACAGGAAATCACACATTAGCAAGTTTTCTTTTCCCTATGCTAAAGGGGTCCTAAAATGTCAGGGCACATCTATGTTAGCAGGGAGAACGCTCATATTCTGGCATTCGATTCAGTGGGTCTATAGACCCCTACATCGATTGCTGAGGGCAGCCCCTGCTGGCATCTGGTTCGCTTCCTTTTGTGAGGAGTAAGGGAAGCCAATAGGGAGCATTTGCTCCTGTCTACCTCCTTCAGTGTGGATGCCGCCAAGGCTCAGCTGGAGTAAGCCGACTCCAGCCATGTAGTGTAGAACGGCCTCAGTGTCTGGGAAAGGATTATTTGTACCCCAGCAATTTGGACCTTTCAGACAAAAAATACCTTGAATTTAGGTTACAGGAAAAAACATGAAAAAAGTAACATCTGGAAAGAGCACAATGTGTGCTCCTCGTAACAAGCTAAACCAACCCTGGGAACAAAATGGTACCTGTGGAGATCTAGTACAGAGAGAACAAAGGCACCATTTCAAATGAAATAGACAAAGTTACTATGTTCCTATTGGGTGAACAAGAAGTTAAGGCAGACTTAAATGCTATATAGACTTGAGCTGAATTTCACCTAACGCTGCTATTATTCTGAGTAACCTTAGTAACCTTCGAACCTGATCCCTTCCCAACCAGGATCAGATCCTGGTGGTGCTAGGGGCTGTACACATGCATAGGAAGGTGACCCCACTGAAGTTATTACCAAAATGTACTATTTGTAATTATGTGTACTTGCCTGGCTTAGCTCTGTTGTTAAATGGACATAATTATCCTCTGAGCCTTGCTATTCACGTCCACAGCAAACAACTGTGGAAAACTATTCAGGTGCAGAAGCCATTAAATCCCTAGGAGGCAAAGATCCTGTTTTCTTGCAAACGTTTCTCATACTGAAGAGTAATAAAGCAAAGCCGTGGACTGCATAAAGAAACGTTTCTACAGGGGTTTGTGAAAGAGACTTCAAGGGCAAAATCCCAGTCAACAGGAGTTTTGCCATTGACTTTAATGGGGGCTGGTCTTCTTCCCAATTCTCAGGGATTTTTGAACAATACCAACTCCTTCTGTACTTTCCTAATTGGAAGCAAGCTGTCGTTCTGAAAGAAACATGCTCTCTTCATCCAGGTATGTGGGTAAAGGACATGTAGTTCCAAGTGCAATCAAGCCCTTGTCTCATGCTAGAAAGATTTAAGAAAATAAAAAAGTTACATTTAAATATTGTTCCCTCTAATGATCCTAGGAATAAAGAGAGATAAGAAAAGGGAGATGAATTTTTTAAAATCTATGGCTTTGGGCCGTGGGTTTCTCTTAGCACGTCTTGCTTGAGTCAAGGAAATTAAGTTGTGATATTTTATTTCTTTTCCTACCAATAATTACATATGCTCTCAGATTCGCATGAAAATACAGGATCCTGTTGTGTTTGAGATTTCTTGGTCTTCAGGGGACTGTTAAGAAACCCTCTAAAAAGGTAGTTAATTATATACCTTCCTACAATTATTATTAACAATAATAACCATTAATTAATTATCCTTAGCAATAATGTAGCCCACCCTTGCAATGTGGTGCTCTGTCCCCCTCTAGTGGTTGTAAAGCCACATAGAGAAACTGATGAACCTACCATTGCTGTGTCTTTTTTAGCTCAACACTTGAGACTCAAAGTGATTCAGGATTCAGTCCTTCCCCCCCTCTCAGTGGTATCAGGTTACAACAGTGGTCATAGCCATTCATTTCTTATTGTAGTATTGTTTTCTTTGATAGGCAGAAGGTTTAAAACAAACAAAAGGAAGCATTTCTTCACAAAACACACAGTCAACCTGTGGAACTCCTCGCCTAAGGATGAAGGGTAAGACAATAACAGGGTTAAAAAAAACCAAATAAGTTCAGGGAGGATAGGTTCATCAAGGCAATTATCTAGGCTGGGCAGGGATGGTGTCCTTTGCCTCTGTTTGTCTGAAGCTGGAAATCGGTAATAGGGAGGGATCATGTGAGGGTTACCTGTGCTGTTCATTCCCTCGGAAGCACCCGGCTTTGGCCACTGTCAGAAGACAGGACACTGGGCTAGATGGGCCTTTGGTCTGACCTAGTCTGGCCGTTCTTCTGTTCTTATGTTTATTACAGTAGCACTTTGATGCCCCAAATGAGATCAGAATTCTAGCATGCTAGACGCTATAGAAACTCATAGAGCCTGAGTGTCACTTAGACACAGGCCAGCACTTTTCACCACTCTGGCAATGTGAAGGGGGTTATATACATGCACTTGAAGGCTGATGTGGTGTAAAAAGGCCTCAGTGTAACAGCGAATCAGTCCCAAGGTTTTCTATCTAATTTCAATGCTGCTTCTGTTCAAGTGCCCAGAGCAGCTACTCCTAGGTGTAATTTTCAAAAGCATCTGAGGGCCAGTTTCTTAAAGGTATTTTTATAACTCACCATGTAGACCAGTCCTTAGGGGACCCGAGAGTCAATGGCACTGGGGCTCTTTAAGTATTTTTGAAAACATCACCTTTAGTTATCGAGGAATGTTGTGATTTTTAGTAAAGTTCCATATTTCATCTTCACTTTCCAGTGGATGTTAAAATGGCTAAAATGAAGATATTTGAGAAGGCAACAATTCCTGTTCCAAGGAGAGGAATCCAACTGAGAAGAACATAATCAGCCCATGTGTATTCTTATGATATGCAACTGCTTCCCATTCTTCCAGTAAAGAACCAGTGCAGCTTGAACACAGATTGTTTAATTCAATGTTTAACTTTCCATTCAGGAAACCTAACATTGCACCCCTTTTTACAGGATGTTGACTGTTCTCCTGACCTTCAGAGTTCCTCGAGTGATGGGAATTGGAAGTATGACAGATTCCTTGTTATTCCTTGTTCGTTGCCCATGACATAGCAAAGAAAACAACTGTGATCTCCTAGTTTGTGATGAAAGTGGAGTAAAAGTTCTCTGCCTCTCAATGAAAGCCTAGGGGTACGTCTAAACTACATGCCTCTGTCGACGGAGGCATGTAGATTAGCCAGATCGGCAGAGGGAAATGAAGCCACGATTAAAATAATCGCAGCTTCATTTACATTTAAATGGCTGCCCCGCTCTGCCGATCAGCTGTTTGTCGGCAAATCGGGGCAGTCTGGACGTGCCGCGCCGACAAAGAAGCCTTTCTAGATCGGCACAGGTAAACCTGGTTTCACGAGGCATACCTGTGCCGATCAAGAAAGGCTTTTTTGTCGGCGCGGCACGTCCAGACTGTCCCGATCTGCCGACAAACAGCTGATCGGCAGAGCGGGGCAGCCATTTAAATTTAAATGAAGCCGCGATTATTTTAATCACGGCTTCATTTCCCTCTGCCGATCTGGCTAATCTACATGCCTCCGTCGACGGAGGCATGTAGTTTAGACGTACCCTAAGGCTGTGTCCAGACTCCATGCCTCCGTCGACGGAGGCATGTAGATTAGCCAGCTCGGAAGAGGGAAATGAAGCCGCGATTAAAATAATCGCGGCTTCATTTAAATTTAAATGGCTGCCCCGATCTGCCGATCAGCTGTTTGTCGGCAGATCGGGAGAGTCTGGACGCGATGCCCCGACAAAGAAGCCTTTCTTCATCGACACAGGTAAACCTGGATTCACGAGGTTTACCTGTGTCGATGAAGAAAGGCTTCTTTGTCGGGGCATCGCGTCCAGACTCTCCCGATCTGCCGACAAACAGCTGATCGGCAGATCGGGGCAGCCATTTAAATTTAAATGAAGCCGCGATTATTTTAATCGCGGCTTCATTTCCCTCTTCCGAGCTGGCTAATCTACATGCCTCCGTCGACGGAGGCATGGAGTCTGGACACAGCCTAAGTGTATTCATGACTCCACTGTCATCTCCATTCTTCTCAGACAGCTTGGGCTAATTTCAAATAACTCTCTGTCTACCAGTCCCAATTGCATAATGGAGTGAATTTTTCACTTCTTGACTATTACTGTAAGAGGACAATTGTGATCAAGCAGCCTGTTTATCTGAAGCAGCTATTGTCATAGAAACGATGCAACATGACAAAGGGTAGGAGGGGAGTGGCAGCAGGAGAACGGTTGGGATAGGTCAGATGGACCCCGGCTTTCACTCAGAATTCAAGTTCACCATAGATGCAGTTTGAAAAAGTTCTGCTGTACTTTGCTGGGATTTTTTTGCATGTATTATTTTTCATCCTGAACCCATCATGACCCTTTTCACAATGCCTCTGAAGCACTGGAATGCTGCTAGGGCGAGGCAAGCTCCGAGTTACAACTGGGTGACAATAAAGCCCACACAAATTAATACTCGTTTTGTTATGTTGATTTACATCTCTTTGTGACGGTTTGCATGACAGGGTTTCATTGCTTCCAGTTAGTCTCCAATCTACCGGTGTCATTCATGCATCTGTTTGCTCACCTTTGGAGCTAATGCAAGCTTTGGACTCTGAAAAAGGAGTGTAAATATCCAAGATTCAAAGCCAACAAATGGTTTTCTGTTAGAGAATGAAATCAACTGCTTGTTTCCTTGAAATATCCTTAGTGAATGGGTTAGTTTCACCATCCCTTGTTTCACCAGTCTATTCATCTGAACTACACGGAGTAGGAATGTTTTATTTTCCCTTTCCATTACTCAAATTCTAGCTGCCACGAAGGCCATATCTCCACCTGGTGGAGGATTGACACTCTGGTAATCGATCCTCTGGGGTTTGATTTAGCAGGTTTAGTAGAGACCCTCCAAATTGAATTCTGGGGGCGCTCCTGTCGGTGCTGTCACAAGGAGTAAGGAAACTCAACGGGAGCACTCCTCCCATCAACCTCCTGATAAGGGGTCACGCTAGAAAATCAGTGCAAGGTATGTCGAGACTGGCTACACAATTCTTGTAGCTGGAGTTGTGAATCTTACATCGATTTTCTCTGCCAGTGTAGAGCTGGCCTAAAAGGTGAGAAATTAACTTCCTGTCTTCATGAATGGTGTTTAGACTTGTGTGTAGTAGCAGGCCTAGCTATATTGCTAATGGTCCATCTGAGGAATGGGATTGTCTTCAGGTCATATTCCAATTTATTGAACATGGTGACAGCCCAACCTCCATAGGTGCTGGAACTAGGGATCCTGTGGGGGGTGCACTGTCATACCCCCCTGACTTGAATTGAATTCTATTATGTACAGGGTTTACACTGATTCAGTGGCTCTTAGCACCTCAGCTGTGGAAATTGTTCCAGCACCCATGCCTACGTCCCAGCTAAGGCCTTCCGGAATAAATCTGTTAAACTTTGTTTTTAAACCAAATCACTTATATGGGAACCCTTGCTCAAGGCTTTCCAACTGTGTCTTTTCTGTTTTCTTTCATTCTGTTAGGGTATGTCTACACTACCCCGCTAGTTCGAACTAGCGGGGTAATGTAGGCATACTGCACTTGCAAATGAAGCCCGGGATTTGAATTTCCCGGGCTTCATTTGCATAAGCGGGGCGCCGCCATTTTTAAAACCCCGCTCGTTCGAACCCCGTGCAGCGCGGCTACACGGGGCACGAACTAGGTAGTTCGAACTAGGCTTTCTAGTTCGAACTACCGTTACTCCTCGTGGAATGAGGAGTAACGGTAGTTCGAACTAGGAAGCCTAGTTCGAACTACCGAGTTCGTGCCCCGTGTAGCCGCGCTGCACGGGGTTCGAACGAGCCGGGTTTTAAAAATGGCGGCGCCCCGCTTATGCAAATGAAGCCCGGGAAATTCAAATCCCGGGCTTCATTTGCAAGTTCAGTATGCCTACATTACCCTCCTAGTTCGAACTAGCGGGGTAGTGTAGACATACCCTTAGACAGTAGCCAATCCTGTTCAGATACTGCTTTCATTTTGTTTCTCATAGCACTGAGCATATTCTTGGCATTGAAATAATTATAATAATTAATAATGTCATTCATTTTGACATTTTGATTGCACATACATATGATCTTCCTGGCTTCTAGCAACTGCATAAATGCCAGAAAATTCTGTTTATCATTTCTGTGTATCATGAGAAACGAGCCTCCTACACCATAGGGCTACGTCTACACTGGCATGATTTTCCAGAAATGCTTTTAACGGAAAAGTTTTCCGTTAAAAGCATTTTTGGAAAAGTGCGTCTAGATTGGCAGGACACTTTTCCAGAAAATCACTTTTTCCGGAAAAGCGTCCGTGACCAATCTAGACGTGTTTTTCCGCAAAAAAGCCCCGATCGCCATTTTCATGATCAGGGCTTTTTTGCGGAAAACACTACTGTGCTGTCTACACTGGCCCTTTTCCAGAACAGTTTTCCAGAAAAAGACTTTTCCCCGAACGGGAGCAGCATAGTGTGACGTAGTGGGGGTACCTGGCTGGTTTCTATGCTGCTGGCTCTGGGGGAACCCCCACTGGCTGCCGTGGGTACCACGACCCAGCAAAACAGGATGAGTCACTATGCAAACCAGTGGCCAGACACCCCCCATGGAGAGGAACAAAGGAAGGTGGAATGCTGCCTTGGCTTGGGGGCAGGGCTGGAAGTTAGTGAGTTGGTTGCTGGCTGTCGGAGGGCATGGAGGAGAGCCTAGGGGAAGGGGCTGGAGTTTAGGGGCCCAGTCTCCCCCATCTCAAGGGGGCCTGAGGCATCCTAGCCCAGTTCCTGTAACCAGATTACAACTGTGCTGTGCTGTGCTGGAGGAGCAATAAACCACCCTCAATTCCACTGGCTGGTGCAGTCTGTTTGTGCCATTTCGGGGTGCAGGAGACGGGGAACCCCCAACGCGCCGTCACACTGGTGCCAGGGGTGGGATGCACTGCACCCCGTGGATGGAGCTTCCAGCAGCGAGCGACAAAGCGCAGTAGAAGCAAGAGCCCTGGAGCCAGGCGTGCTGGAGACAGAGCGAAGCGGTTCCTGGGAATCGTGGGGCGCTGCAGCACTAGACTGGTGAGTCTGCACCGAGGGGCCCAGCGGGCAGATGGCCTACGCCCGACTCTTGAAGGCAGAGCTGGTGGGGCTGTGCAGAGAGAGGGGCTTGCCTGTGTGGAAAGCAACCAAGGCCCAGCTGATTGCCCAGCTGGAAGAGAATGACCAGCCACGGGGCCAGGATCTTGTCCCCAGGGGAAGCAGCCAGACCCCCCCTGAGAGTGTGTCAGGCTCAGAGAGGGGGAGGAGCGCTGGAACCCACCGGAGAGATGAGACAGCGTCTCCCGGGAGGCCTGCAAGCCGTAGCCCATCTAGGGCAGGGGCCAGCCCAGTGGAGCTGCGGCGGCTGGAGATCCAGCTGCGGATCAGGGAATTGGAAGTAGAGGACCGAGAGAGGGACCGCCAGGACCGAGAGAGGGAGCGCCAAGATCGAGAGAGGCAGCGGCAGCATGAGCTGGCCATGGCAGAGCGGAGAACCGGCGGGGCCCCGGCTGCGCCAAGTGCGGATGGGCCCCAGGGTCCCAGGACTGCCAGATGCTTGGAGAGGCTCGTGGTGGCCCAACTGAAGGACATGGGTGACATAGACGGGTTCCTCAGTGCCTTTGAGAGGGCCTGTGGACTGCAACGGGTTCCCCCAGCTGACTGGCTGCAGGAGCTCATCCCCGCACTGAACCAGGAGGCGGCCGGAGTGCTCAGCCAGCTGGAGGACCTACAGCCAGGGGATTACAACCGAGTCAAGGAGGCCCTGCTGCACAAGTTCGGGCTGACCCCCGAGATGTACAGGAAGAAGTTCCGGGGGGTACAGAAAGGGCCACGGGAGACCTATGTGGATCTGGCCTCCCGCCTGTCGCAATACTGCCGCAAGTGGGTGTCTGGAGTCGGAGCCCAGACCGCAGGGGAGCTGCTCAAGCTGGTCATGATGGAGCAGTTCTATGAAGCGTGCCCACCCAAACTGAGGCTGTGGCTCAAGGACCGGAGACCAGAGAACCCCCAGGAGGCCGGGAGACTGGCGGATGAGTTCACGGAGAGCCGGTCCGGGTGTGAACGGGAGTCCCGGAGAGAAAGGGAACCGCTCAGAGACCGGATCTCGGCTGAGCGACGGAGGGAGTCAACTACGGGGCGAGACCAAGGAACAGGTCGTCTGCGCCCCAGAGAACCAGCCAGGGCCTGGACAGAGACAGCCCAAAGCCTAACTTGCCAGCGCTGTGGGCAAAAAGGCCACAAGAGGGCTCAGTGCACCAGGTCCCAGGACCGGGGACTTTCCAGGGTTAACTGGCTGGGGCGGGAGGAAGGGCAGGCTGCCCCAGAGGCAGGGGCTGGCAGGCAAACCTCAGCTCAGAGAGAGGGGAAGGATGCTCAGTGCACCTCCCCTGGGAGGTCTGACCCTCGGGAGGCGGATTTCTCCGTGTACCGGGTGGGGGCAGGACGGCCCCTGCGGAGCGAGTGCCTCATACCCCTGGAGGTGGATGGTAGGAAGGTGACGGGCTTCTGGGACACGGGGGCGGAGGTGACTCTGGCCCGATCCGACATAGTGGCCCCGGAGCGGATACTACCCCACGCGCAGCTGACCCTGAAGGGCATAGACGGGTCCCCGTTTAAGGTGCCTGTAGCCAGGGTGCATCTGAAATGGGGGGCGAAGGAAGGCCTCAAGGAAGTGGGGGTGCACCCGCACTTGCCCACCGAGGTGCTGATGGGGAATGACCTAGAGGAGTGGCCCCATGAATCCCAGCGGGCTCTAGTCACTACCTGGAGCCAGAGCCAGCGGGGGGCTGACAACGTGGGTCCAGGGAAGGACTCCTGGCAGCATCCTCAGGGTCCCATCCCAGTGGACACGGGGTCCAGCCAGGCTGGGACTCCGGACCTAGGCAGAGGTGGGGGACAGGTCCCGATCCCTGCCTCAGCAGCTGAATTCCAGGCTGAGGTGCAGGCAGACCCCTCCTTGCAGAGGCTGAGGGACCAGGCTGGCCTCCGTGCAGCTCAGCCCCGGGGGAGAGGTGGCCAGGAGAGATTCCTGCGGGAGCGTGGGCTCCTGTTCCGTGAGTGGCTCCCCCCCAGGAAGGCGAGGGCATGGAGGGTAGAGCGGCAGCTGGTCGTCCCCCGAAAGTATCGCCTCAAGCTGCTGTATTTGGCCCACGATGTCCCCGTTGGGGGCCACCGGGGGATCCGGAGCACCCGGCTGAAGCTGCTCCAGCACTTCTATTGGCCGGGAATCTTTACAGCCGTGCAGCGGTACTGCCGGTCCTGTGACTCCTGCCAGAGGGGCGGGAAGGCCCAAGACAGGAGGAAAGCGGCTTGGGGGTCTCTACCCCAGATAGACCCTCTGGGCTTGCTGAGAGAGTTATGGGAGGGGAAGTCCTCCCTGGATGGAGCATCGGGGGTGGAAGCCGCCCTGGCTGTCCAGAGAAGGCTCGCTGGGCTCATGGCCCCGGCCCGAGAAACCCCGGCCAGAGATCAAGGCCAGCGGAAGGGTGGGTGTGACCCCCGAGGACAGGCCTGCGCCAGTCGCCCTGGAGCGGGGCGGCGAGTGGACAGAGGGAAGCCAATTCATGTGGGGCCTCGCCACGGCCGGCCCGAGTCAAGGGGAGCACCCATGTCCCCGGGGCGGGTTCCCACGCAGAGGACCCGAACTTCCCCAGGTCACGAGCGGAGTGACCCTGCTCAGTTCGCTCTCGGAGGGGGGAGAACTGTGACGTAGTGGGGGTACCTGGCTGGTTTCTATGCTGCTGGCTCTGGGGGAACCCCCACTGGCTGCCGTGGGTACCACGACCCAGCAAAACAGGATGAGTCACTATGCAAACCAGTGGCCAGACACCCCCCATGGAGAGGAACAAAGGAAGGTGGAATGCTGCCTTGGCTTGGGGGCAGGGCTGGAAGTTAGTGAGTTGGTTGCTGGCTGTCGGAGGGCATGGAGGAGAGCCTAGGGGAAGGGGCTGGAGTTTAGGGGCCCAGTCTCCCCCATCTCAAGGGGGCCTGAGGCATCCTAGCCCAGTTCCTGTAACCAGATTACAACTGTGCTGTGCTGTGCTGGAGGAGCAATAAACCACCCTCAATTCCACTGGCTGGTGCAGTCTGTTTGTGCCATTTCGGGGTGCAGGAGACGGGGAACCCCCAACGCGCCGTCACACATAGTTTTTCTGGAAAAGCACTGATGATTTTACATTAGATTGTCAGTGCTTTTCCAGAAATTCAAGCAGCCAGTGTAGACAGCTGGCCAGTTTTGCCAGAAAAGTGGCTGATTTTCCGGAATAACTTGCCACTGTAGACACAGCCTAGAGGTATGAATGTTTTCCCGACTTTTTAATCTTACTCCAAAAGTTACATTGTCCAGCTCAGTGGCTCTCAACCTGTCCAGACTGCCATACCCCTTCAGGAATCTGATTTGCCTTGCGTACCCCTGTTTCACCTCAATTAAAAATTACTTGCTTACAAAATCAGATATAAATATATGAAAGTGTCATTGTACGTTATTACTGAAAAACTGCTTACTATACCATTTTGCCATATAATAATAACATAAATTGATTGGACTATAAATGTTGTGCTTATCTTTTAGGGCATAGTATATAGGCCAGTATAAACAAATCAGTGTCACTATAAAATTTTAGTTTGTACTGAATTTGTTAGTGTTTTTGTTAAACTAAACAATTATCTAGGTGCATTAGGGTGCGTCTACACTACACCGTTACCTCGAAATAAGCTATGCAATTTGTGCTATGCAAATTCTGTAGCTTATTTCAAGGTAATTTTGAAATAATTACCTCTATGCAGCACCAAATTTCAAAACAACCCGCTATTCCTAAATTCCCCTTAACCCTCGTGGAATGAGGGTTACTGGGATGTTGGAATAAACCACCGGCTATTTTGAAATCTATTTCAAAATAATGGGCTGCTTCAATTGACATGGAATAGCTATTTCGGGATACTTCCAGTCTCCCAAAATAGCTCCTCAGTATAGACATAGCCTTAAGTACCTCCTAGAAGGCTTCTGCGTACCCCCACAGGTACACATACCTTTGGTTGTGAACCATTGGTCTAGGTTCTACTTCAAAGAGGTGACAGAAGATGGATATTTGACAAAATGGGATTTTTCAATAAAAGCTCTTGGAAATATTTGTTTTCCGTCCCTCAAAAAAGCAACAAACCTGTTTCCCTCCTGACTGTAACCCCTTAAAATCTATCTATCTATCTAGTTTACCGTGCATCTGTCTGTCTGGGTCTGTTTGTCCAAGAATTACTAATCGTAAGAGCTACGGCCACCAAATTTGATATGCAGCTTCCTCTTCTCCTAACTTAAAGCAAGGTCAAGGTTTGGTTGTGCCAGGACAACAGAAGCACCAGGAAATGGCTGTTTTCCATAACATGCAAAGGGAGAGGCTGCTGTTCTGAGGGATGTGATATGAGAGTGGCCACTGGGGACAGCAAGCGTGCAGGGGAGAGCTACACTGCAGAGTGGCCACTGGGGGCAGCCGCAACACCAAAGGTGTGGCCAGCATGTCTGGGGCTCTGCCATCGTGCCTGCCAAATAACCCACGCACCTACTAGCACTTACACCACTCCCATGTACGGTCACTTAGATCGGACCTCTGCCCTGAGCCCTTCCTTACCCCCAAATCCTCACTCTTGCACCCCTCTCCCACATATCCCCAAAACCCTTTCTTGAATTCTGCAGCTGGCAGTTCCCTCTAGGTACCCATGCCCCTGGCAGTGGGAGGAGACTTTGTGTGTTCCCCCCTGCTGCTCCAGGCCTGGGGAGGAGGAGCACAGGAAGTCTCGTGCTCCCTGTCCCTGCCCTGCAAAGGAGGGTCATGCTTAGAGTCAGCATGCTGACTCAGAATCCTACTTCAAAGGCCTTTTAAGACTACACTTGAAAGAGAATCCTCTGAACTGTCATTTATGCTTAAATTCGACACTTTACACCTAAGTTTGAATAAAGACGCTAATTATCTTACCCATTACAAAGATAGCTTCCCCAATTATCACCTCTAATATCATTAGCTCACAGACATTTACCTCCCCCCATCTCCCTTCTGTTCTGAAATTTGATTTGTCCTTTTCATATGTGTTCATTTTTTTAATTGTATCCTTTGGTATATATGGTTGTGACAATTTTCTTCCACTATTTGATCTGAGGAAGTGGGTCTGGCCCACGAAAGCTCATCACCTAATAAACCATCTTGTTAGTCTTTAAAGTGCTACATAGTCCTGTTTTTTGTTTCAGCTACACCAGATTAACACGGCTACATTTCTATCACTATTCTTGAATAATAAACCTTCATTTCATGAAATTGCTCTTTCGAATTAGTGGTAGTGTGGACGCTCCACTGCTGCTATATCGAAATAGCTCCTCCCCAGACCATTCAAAGTAATTACTGCCCGGTGCTTCCTCGGGCTCCGAGGGTACATCTGCACTGCAACACAATTTTAAAATAACTAGCGCCATTCCAAAATAACTTAATCCGCGTCTGCACAGCAGGCAGTTATTTTGAAATAGTGTCACAATACTGTCAAGCTGGAGGACTTCTTACTCCAACTCCTGGAACCCTCATTGTACGAGGAGTAAGGGGAGTCGGAGGAAGAGAGCTCTATATCAAAATAAGTGCTGTGTAGATGCTCCCTATTTTGAAATAAGATATGCAATTGACAGCTCAATTTGCATAGCTTATTTCGAATGAAGCCCTGTAGTGTAAGCCCTGCAGTATATTCTGAAATAGTTATTTAGAGAGTTATTATTCCAAAATAACTTATCTTGAAATACGTTCATAGAGTAGACACCCTGAGGTGCTACAGGACTACTCCTTCTATGAAAAAAAAATCGTAAAATGATCTAGCTCTAGGACTTATCAGACATCAGTGTTGTCTTATCATTTCCTTTACAGGTGATGGGTAAATAACATAGATCTCGGTACTAAAAAAGTTCCCATCACTGTTCTGTCTGAGCACCTACAAAGTATTTATAGATGGCTCCTCCCAACATCCCTTGCTGGTAGGAAAGAAGCTGTATCCTTGTTTTACAGGGGAGGGGGCGTTGAAGCATAGAGAAATTAAGTGACTTTCCCAAAATAACGAAGAGCAAGGAGCTGGACCTCGCTGTTTCAAGTCCCTAAACGTGATCCTTTCTCTCAATCGTAGGCAGTCTAGTCCAGCAAGATTGGGCAATGGTTTGGGATTCAAGAGTGCTGGGTGCTATTTACAGCTCTGCTACTTGACTTCAGGGAAGTCACGTCACCTTCCCATGGCTCAGTTTCCCCAGGTGCACAAATGGGACGAACAGTGTTCCCCTCCATTGTAAGTACACTGAGATCCATTGATGGAAAGTGCTATTTAAGAGGTAGGTGGTGTTCTAGAAATACCTGCAGCTAATTGGAACCTCCTTCTGTCTTCCTTTAAAGAAATTTTCCAATATACTTAGAATTTATTTTGGGCTTCGTACTAAAATTGCTTAACTCCCACTCCCTCAGCAATGTAAAATAATCTGCAGGAAGCAGGATCTTCCACCAGTTACTGATACAACAAGGATACCTGGAGAAAGATTTTCAGCAAGACAGGGTAATACTAGAGCTGGCTAACTAGCAAAGACTACTCCAAACAATCTCCCTCTTTCCCTCCAAACAAGACCCTCAGCAACACTAATGAATCATATTCACACCTAGAAGCACTGTGTTCCTTTCACTGGGGTGCATGTGGACATATTATCCGGCATTTTTTAGCTGACTCATGAAGGATCATGAAAGTGTCTATGAACTTGAACATTTCACAAAGTTGAGCACAAAGGACAGTGTATGTGAAAACAAGCACTAGAAACATTATTTACTTCTAATTATTTTGCTATTCGATGTTAGCAACTAGCCGTCCTTCCTCTCCTCCTTGCCCTGCAGAACCAGAATTCATTGATGCCATGGATTTTCAGCCTTTAGTAGAGAAGATAGGAAGAGACTAGTCCAGCAGATGAAAAACAAACTCCCTTGCCCAGGCATATTGAAGAACTTACAAGCAAACTCCTGGATCCTCAACAAAAGAGTCCTTTGAGACCAGTGAGTTATATTTTCAGTGGCAAAGTCACCAGCTCTTATAAATATTGTGCATTCTGCTTCCTTTTGCCACTTTCAAGAGAAAATTCCCCCAGTTCATGGGAGAAATCGACTTAAGAGGTCACCCTTCCACTCATAGACTCAAAGTTCTAAATTAGCATGGATATTCCGAAGAAGGGGCCAGTGTAGACACAGCCATAGATTTTAAGGTCAGAAGGGACCATTCTGATCATCTAATCTGACCCCCTGCACAGTGCAGGCCACAGAATCTCACCCACCCCTCCTAGAATAATCCTTCCAGGTCATCTTTGTCAGGGCAGTATTCATTAGCTTAAAAGTTGGTTTCCCCAGAAGAGGAAATGTGTTTAACTCAGAGGAATAGCAAAAGGGCTGCTATGCAAGAGGGTAATATACAGACACAGGGTATGTCTACACTACCCTCCTAGTTCGAACGAGGAGGGTAATGTAGGCATACCGCACTTGCAAATGAAGCCCGGGATTTGAATTTCCCGGGCTTCATTTGCATAAGCGGGGAGCCGCCATTTTTAAAACCCTGCTGGTTCGAACCCCGTGCAGCGCGGCTACACGGGGCTCGAACTAGGTAGTTCGGACTAGGATTCCTATTCCGAACTACCAGTATACCTCGTGGAACGAGGAGTAATGGTAGTTCGAACTAGGAAGCCTAGTTCGAACTACCTAGTTCGTGTCCCGTGTAGCCGCGCTGTATGGGGTTCGAACCAGCAGGGTTTTAAAAATGGCGGCTCCCCGCTTATGCAAATGAAGCCCGGGAAATTCAAATCCCGGGCTTCATTTGCAAGTGCAGTATGCCTACATTACCCTCCTCGTTCGAACTAGGAGGGTAGTGTAGACATAACCACAGAGAGCAATGTGTCTGCTCCAGCCGTTGATTACGCCTTGCAGAGCCATGTGAAAACGCCAGCATTTGCTTTGTGTGCATTCATAGGGGGCTGCTCACTCAGCACAGTATTTCTTGCATCATGTTCATTTCAATGGGGGCATTATAAGTATAGTCCAGATAACCTCCCTCTCCGTTCCTGAGTCCACATCACCCCTGTTGGGGTCACTGGGCATGATCCTAGGTAACTCGGAGGAGTGGAAGATCAAAAGAATCGATGAAGCCCCTCCGTTCTGGGCCCAAGCACCCTAAAAGCCCCCCCTTCCGTCTCTTTCCACCTCCCCCCCCCCCCAGGCATAACTTTTCTCTGGCTTCCTAATAGCTGGGAACGGCAAGACAGACCTTGAGGTTGCCTAGTTACTATCAGTGGTATATAAGAAGAATTCAAATATGTCTCTGTAGAGGGGAGCGGGAGGATGGGGCTGGCAGCATGTCCCAGTGTGGGAAACTTGCTACAGTTCACTATTTTCCTGCAAGTAAACAACCTGGGTATATAAGGAGGGAAAACTGCTTACGTTGATGTGCTTGATCTGAGATGTCTAGTCTCCTGGCACCTATTTGAGCATTCAAATAAACTTTTTTTTGCTTCTCCACACCGGTGTGTTTATTGGAGCGTGCACACCGGGCACCGAACCCAGCTGTTGCTCCCTCGGGCACCCTGTGCCAGCAACACCCTCATTCAGGGAACGTCTTTGCTACACCAGAGGCATCTTTTTAACTTGGATTGGCTGACTCTGGTTAAAATAGCAGCAACTTGGCTTTTTATTCTGGATAGCAGCAGCTTGGCATATGACATTTTCTTTGTGTGCATTTACAATTGACTCTTTCCTACGCACACACGCTAATGCAGCAGAAATCAATTGGTTCCACCTTGTTTACATTATTGCATACATTAGAACAAGGCACATGCCCTGTGAAATGAATGGCAGGTACCTGTGTCTTTATATCCTGTACTTACACCCCATCACCATCTAGCTGATGCCTCATAACTTTTAATGCACTTACTCTCCCATCACAAGGGAAATGAAATTATCTTCATTGTACAGAAGGAAAAAAATTCAGCCCACGCAGTTCAGATTTGGCAGTTACAAGCAACTTAAAAACAGGGTCTTATAATGGGACACGTCAGGCAACCTTAATAGGTGCACACATAATAATATATACAGCAAACAAGTCACTGCCCAATTCTGAGATTTGTTTACAGGTGAGTAAACTGAGGCACAGAGGGGCTACGTGACTTGCCTGTGGCCAAAAAGTGAATCTGTGGCAAAGAGGGGGAGAGGGTGCAGGAATAGCTTTTCATTCCTTGCAATAGCTAATGGGCCAGACTCCATCTGTGCAAATGCTAAAATAGTGTATCACCAAGTTAGGAGGAGAATTGTTTGCCTCAGTTGTTGGGGTTCCAGGAATAAATACAGGCAGTGTATCACGAACATTTCTTAGTAGAGTGCTATTCCAGTCTAGAGCTGTCCTCCCAGGGAAGGGCCCATAGTCTGTTACCTAGGTGAAGACCTTGGGGGAACGGAGGATGCAGATGGAATAATCCTGCATTTGCCCTCTGTAGAATGAGCAAGATGGCCAAGGGCACCATAACATCTAATTCTGCACCTGCTGTTTTGTTCTTCTGATAAACTGTGATCAGAATTGGTGGGATACAGAGGACCAAGACTGGTGCCTGAGCTGAGGACATCTGTGTAATTTGCAGCTGCAGATCAGATAATGGCACTAGAGATCCAAGGTCTCTTATTTGAGCTTGTAGCATTGCGCACACAATGGCTTGGGAAACATAAAATTAGAAACCAGGGTCTGGCTGTCTTTAACAGTTGTCCCTCCGCCAGCTTGGACTCTCTAACTATAAGCTCCTATTTCTTAGCTATGTTCTCTTCTGTATGCTAGTGCTACTGCCTGCACCTTCCCCCTCAGCACTGGAGAAGCAAGCACTGTGATCATGGAAATGAGGAGAGCACTTTGGACTTAGACATGTTTATCACATCTTCTTCAGTCCCATTCTGCTTCGATGGAAAACAACAGCTTGCCGTTCTGAGCCATGATTTCAGTCAGCTGCAGAAGATTTAGAAAGAATTATTCAGCAAGTGCATAATCTCCCGTGACAAAAACCGCTCACTGTCTGCAGCAGGATTCCTCTGTCTGAATTGAAATCAGGCCTCAGGAAAGCAGAATTAAACCTTTTGTTGGGAAGCTGCAGAAATACAATATTATTCCAAGCTAAGCCGGCGCTGTGCATAGATAACATGGTCTTTGAACTGGGTATTTATTGTTCTGGACGGTTTTAGAACAACAGCAACAACAAAAATGATTGTCTGCGCTCCTAAGTCCATAAATCATCTTTGGTTAAAGCGTAAAGCCATAAAATATGCATCTTGAGCTGTCCTATATATTGCCTACAGTAAATCGGTCTCAAGCCTCATCAATTTGCCGCAACAAACCAGACTGGTTTCTGTAACTGCCCCTCCTGAGAACTGATACGATGAGTTTCCCCTGTAGGTTCTTTTCCTTTCATTCCCATTTTTCTCCGTAATCTGGAGGGCTGAAAGCAATGGGATTCTGCCGGGAGTCTGGGAGGCAGGTCATTTGTAGTCAGCTGCCAGAGAACAGTTCCGCCCCATCCACTGATGTTTCTCGAAGGCCCTCGGTGCCCCACGGGAGAGGCAGCACTCCCTTAGCAACAGAAAAATGTGACGTAAGTGCCAACAGTAAAGAAGAACTCCCTAACGAAGGGGCGAGGAATCTTTTATCTATCAGGAGCCATTGTCCTACCCAAAAATATGGTCGGGCCACAAACAGCCCTATGGAGGGGGAAGGGTGCAGAGGCACGGGGCTTCCCCTAGGCTCTGAGGTGAGGTCAGAAATGAGGGGTTCAGGATTTGGAATGGGGGTCCTGACTGGAGCCAGGGGGTGGCATGTGTGTGGGAGGGTGCAAGTTTTGGTTGGGGGTGTGGCCTTGGGAAGGGGGCAGAGATGGGACAGGAGGTTGGGATGTGGGATGAGGTTCAAGAGACGGGTTCCGGGAGTAAATTTGGATGCAGAAGGAGGCTCAGGGTTGCAGTGGGGGTGGAGGTGCAGGGTCTGAGAGGGAGTTAGGGCACAGGAGGGGTTTCCAACCCGGGGAAGGGGTTGGGATGCAGGCGGGGTAAGGGGTGTGGGCTCCGGTCTGGCGGCACTTATTGTAGGTGGCTCTCGCGGTGCAGCAGGGCTAAGGAAGGCTCCCTGCATTCCCTGTTCCCTGTGGGCTCCTGGAAGCAGCTGCCATGTCCAATGCAGAGGGGCCAGGCAGCTCTGCATGGTAGGCACACTGCCCATGCCCCCAGGCGCTACCCCTGAAACTCCTATTGGCTTCCTGGGGGATGGGTCAGCACACCAAACTTCCCTGCTCATCCCTCTGCAAAGGGGCCTCAGGGGTATGCTGACAAGCTGGCACTCACAGCTTCAGCCCTCTGGGGGCAGGAAACCAACACGTGGGGCTTCTGGCCTAAGGCTTGGAGTCCTGCTATGAAGCAGCAGGCTTGTGGGCCAAGGTTCCCCGAGGCCTGAGATAGATAAAAGGAAACATGCAGACACTTCAATAGAGGAGCCTGTGAGCTTCATTTCATCCGTCTGCTAGAAAGACACTCAAACCATGGCCTCAAGAAAGACACGGTTTTAATGAGCCATAAAACCAATGTATAAGCTGCCTTCCGGTGTCTGCTCAGGTGTTAAGTGCCCACTTCATCTTCAGAGGTCTCCTGCAGCATACGTTAACCTTGTATGTTTCACCGGCTGTCCTAATTTGTGTATCATTGTAAGGTTCTGATTGCCTTCTCCAGACCTGAAGAAGAGCTCTGTGTTGCTTGAAAACTCTCACAGAAGTTGGCCCAATAAAAGACACCTACTGTCTCTCTCTCTCATGATATCCCCAAACACACCTGCCTAGCTACCACACCTGCCAGGAACTCCAGGACGGAAGTTTGGTAAGTTTTCTGTGTGAGAAAGCTCTCAGAGGGGAAGAACAGGACTAGAGTCTGGGCACGTTAGAAACACCTCTGGCATTCAGGCCAATAGAATTAGGTGGTTTCAATAATGCATTTTCTTGTATAATGGTGAGAAAACAGTGTATTTTTCTCCATGGAAAATGTTGAGTTTTTCATGGAAAAAATTAAAACTCACAAGATTTTTTTGAAAACAGTACAGGTTGCACCTCTAATCGGGGATTCTCCAGTCCAGCAACATCTGTGGTCCAGCATGATCATGCTTTAGGGCGCTGGGGGCACAGGGACCAGCACGTGGCTCAGTTGAACTGGCGTGTGGCTTAGCTGGCCTCTGGGGAGGAGGAGCCAGGAAGTCCGGTGGGGAGGGCATAGGGGACCAGCAGTAGGGGACCTAAAATGGCCTGCCTTGGTCCAGAAAAATCCCTCTTCCGTGACAGTCAGGTTCTGAGGGTGCCGGATGAGGGAGGTCCAAACTGTAATATTTCATCTCTGAAATGACACCAGTTGTAGTTTAGTTGCATCCAGCTCAAATTCTCTTTTATAGGACAAGCTCTCTGGCTGGATTGCATGATGCATATCCCCTGTTGGTTAGGAGAGGCAATTGCATCATGGTGCTTGCACAAGAAACACAATTACATGCACACTTGCTCACGCACACTTGCACATGCACACGCACATACTTATGCACACCTCACATGCTGGTAGAGACAAGCCTACATAAGAACATCAGTGCGGCCAGACTTGGTCAGACCAAAGGCCCATCTTGCCCAGTGCCCTGTCTTCCAACAGTGGCCAATGCCAGCTGCCCCAGAGGGAGTGAACAGAACAGGGAATCATGTGATCCATCTCCTGTCACCCATTCCTAGCCTCTGACAGAAGCTAGGGACACCATCCCTGCCCATTTTGGCTACTAGCCATTGATGGACCTAACCTCCATGAATTTATCGAGTTCTTTTTTGAACCCTGATAAAATCCTGGTATTCACAACATCCCCTGGCAAGGAGTTCCACAGGTCGACCATGCACTATGTGAAGAAAAATAATTTGTGTTGCCCTTTTCTGAACCTAACCCTAAGGGTTAGGAAACATTACAAAAACAATAGAGAATAAGTCAGAGAATATCTTATTGCCCCTTTATAAAACCATGGTCTGCCCACATCTTGAACACTGCATACAGATGTAGACACCTCGTCTCAAAAAAGATATATTGGCATTGGGAAAGGTTCAGAAAAGGGCAACAAAAATGATTAGGGGTTTTGAATAGGTCCCATATGAAGAGAGATTAAAAAGACTGGGACTTTTCAGCTTACAAAAGAGGAGACTAAGGGGGGTTATGAGAAAGGTCTATAAACTCATGACTGGTATGGAAAAAGTGAATAAGGAAATCTTATTTACTTATTCCCTCAATATAAGAACTAGAGATCACCAAATAAAATGAATAGGTAGGAAAACAACAAAAGGAAGTTTTTCTTCATGAAGTGCACAGTAAACCTCTGGCACTCCTTGCCAGAGGATGTTGTGAAGACGACGACTTTAACAGGGTTCAAAAAAAAAAAGCTAGATAGATTCATGGAGGTTAGGTCAATCAATGGCTATTAGCCAAGATGGGCAGGGATGGTGTTCCTTAGCCTCTGTTTGTCAGAGGCTGTAAATAGGTGACACAGGAGGGATCACTTGATTCCCTGTTCTCTTCATTCCCTCTGGGACACCCGGCATTGACCCTGGGCTAGATGAACCTTTGGTCTGACCCACTATGGCCATTTTAGAACACCTTCTTGTCCTGCTATCTTCAGGGGACAGTTTGGTTTGTAGGTGGAGCCTACCACCATGCTCCCTCAGTAAGGGTATGTCTACACTACCCTCCTAGTTCGAACTAGGGGAGTAATGTAGGCATACCGCACTTGCAAATGAAGCCCGGGATTTGAATTTCCCGGGCTTCATTTGCATAAGCGGGGAGCCGCCATTTTTAAAACCCCGCTGGTTCGAACCCCGTGCCGCGCGGCTACATGGGGCACGAACTAGGTAGTTCGAACTAGGCTTCCTAGTTAGAACTACCGTTACTCCTCATTTCACGAGGAGTAACGGTAGTTCGAACTAGGAAGCCTAGTTCCAACTACCTCGTTCGTGCCCCGTGTAGCCGCGCTGCACGGGGTTCGAACCAGCGGGGTTTTAAAAATGGCGGCTCCCCGCTTATGCAAATGAAGCCCGGGAAATTCAAATCCCGGGCTTCATTTGCAAGTGCAGTATGCCTACATTACCCTCCTAGTTCGAACTAGCGGGGTAGTGTAGACATACCCTAAGTGTGTGTGGAGCCAACCACCGCGCCCTTTACCCTGTGTACTAGGGTCATGCTGAAAAGTCCCAGTCATGGAACAGGACTCAAGGGATCAAATATGTGTATGAGTTAGCGCTGCACAAACACAGAACAAAAAAGGGTCCCTGCCTCCAAGGGTCCCTATCTGCTAATCTACTCGGTGTGTTATCCCGAAGAAAGTCTCAGCGGGGTCGCCGTGTTACGTTAGAAACAACGAGTAGTGCTGCGGCACCTTAGGGGCTAACAAAAATACATAGTATCATGAGCTTTCGTGAGAAAGATTTTCCATTGTGTGGCAGGAAATGCAGACACAGCCCCTGTCTGTCAGGATCTTTGTTCCAGGTGAAAACACACAGGAAGGAAAGATCCCAGCTTGATCCCAGTTGCCCAAAGAGCGGAGAGCGGGCTGGCAGCTGGAGGCAAGTGCTGTTTTATCTGGAATCTGAGCACATCGGATCTGTGAGTAACTAGGAGACAAAAGCCAAGTGGCTTCCTGGGGCTTGTTTTTACAAGGCGCTTGCAGAGTAGAGCAGCACTTGACTAATATTACCCAGCAGGCTTTTCACTCCTAGATCACAACGCACTTTATAGATGGGGTTACCAAGGCACCAGAAAGTGAACTGACTTACCCAATATCAGCAGCGGAGCTGGGCATCCAACCCAGGCTACCCACTAGGGTACACTGCCTCCTGCAGTATGTAAGTTTAATCCCTATTTGCTTGTTCAGTGATACCGCCTTCTTTGATGATGAGCACAAATGGCGTAATTGTTCCAGGCTTTCTCCCACACACTCCTTTTGTAGTTGGAAGGGTATCACTGACTAAGAAGGTCAACATTTGGAGCCAATGTTTTACTCCGTATATCCACCGCAGCCTTAAACCGCTGCAATGCCACCCCCTGCTGCAGCAAAACCTGGTCGAACGACAGAAACTCCTTGCTGTGTCTGTGTTTGAACACTGGGAGTCAAGAGCAGAACAGGGTCCTGCATGTGCTCATTTGCATCTCACTATTACCCAGAATCCCCCTTACAG
This sequence comes from Pelodiscus sinensis, assembly GCF_052426305.1. Taxonomy (NCBI): domain Eukaryota; kingdom Metazoa; phylum Chordata; order Testudines; family Trionychidae; genus Pelodiscus; species Pelodiscus sinensis. The sequence goes on along the minus strand of NC_143080.1, from coordinate 11,875,094 downwards.
CAGCACGTTGTTGTTTGCTGGCAAGTGGCTATGCTCTATTTTGTCTGCTTGACAAGAGCTTTTTTTTTTTCCTCCTTCAGGTTAAAAAAAGTAAAATAAAATCTAATTCAGCCTAGGACAAATATGTGCCTGAGTTAGCAGCAATTAAACTACAGATCAAAGGAAACATAAATGGGGCTGTCGCTTTGCCTGTTAGTATCTGCTCTGTCTTTGCTCCTCTCCACCCCTTCCCATCCAAAGGCTTGTCTGACATTGTTCTCCTTAATTACTTTAATGAGAGGGAAAATGATCTGAGGAGTGTCAGCTCAATGGAGCTAAGTCTTGATGAAGATATTAGGTCTGGGATCATTAGTTTAGCAGTTAGCAACAGTGCATTATCCTACTGTTAATGTCGGAGCCGAACGCAAACAGCTATTTAAGCCCAAGCTCTGTTGACAGGATGAAATCTGGGGAAACAATTAGGCAATGTTGGAATAAGTTTGAGTTTTTAGTCTCTAAACTGTTTATTAGTTCCACCACACATCTTTCTTTCTTTCTTTCTTTCTTTCTTTCTTTCTTTCTTTCTTTCTTTCTTTCTTTCTTTCTTTCTTTCTTTCTTTCTTTCTTTCTTTCTTTCTTTCTTTCTGTCTGTCTAAACTGCATCCCTCTGTCGGCAGAGGGATGCAGAGTAGGCAGGTCGACATTGCAAATGAGACAGGGATTTAAATATCCTGTGCCTAATTTGCATAAAAATGGCTGCCGCAATTTGCTGACTCAGCACTTTTTCGGCAAAAAGTGGCTGTCTAGAGGGGGATCTGTCGAGAAAAAAAGCCTTTTTCGACAGATCCTGTAAACCTCCTTGCAAGAGGCAAAAAGGCTTTCTTTCTTGACAGATCCCCCTCTAGACTGCTGCTTTTTGCAGACAAAGTGCTGAGTCGGCAAAACGCGGCAGCCATTTTTATGCAAATTAGGTGTGGGATATTTAAATGCCTGCCTCATTGACCTGCCTAATCTGCATCCCTCTGCCGACAGAAGGATGCAGTCTAGATATACATTTTCTTTCTTTCTTTCTTTCTTTCTTTCTTTCTTTCTTTCTTTCTTTCTTTCTTTCTTTCTTTCTTTCTTTCTTTCTTTCTTTCTTTCTTTCTTTCTTTCTTTCTTTCTTTCTTTCTTTCTTTCTCCATTGCAGAAGAATGTGCTTTTAATGAAATGATAAGAACAGAAAGTTTTACTGTTTATCACTGAAAGAATGAGGATAAATGGCTCTTGCGCAAGAGGGGTTTTTTTTGCACAAAAAGGAGCAGTCTACACAACTCCTTTCTGTGCAAAAGCCTCTTGCGCAGAAACGGCCCCTAATTAATTATGCAAATGAAGTGCAGCAATATGCTAATCCATGCTTCATTTGCTTAGGCTTTTGTGCAAGAAGGAAGCAGTATAGATGTAGCCTTAGAAAATTACCAAAGCAGCTACAGTAGAACCTCAGAGTTATGAATGCCAGAGTTTCACAAACAGGTAGCAGCAGAGGCCAAAAAAAATGCAAATATAGTACAATACTGTGTAAATATAAACCACTTAAAAAAAACTGGAGAAAAGCAGCATTTTTCTTCTGCATAGTAATATTTCAAGCTGCATTAAGTCAATGTTTAGTTGAAAGAACAAACATAACACTTTGTTGGGAGTTACAAACATTTCTGAGTTGTGAACAACCTCCATTCCCAAAGTATTCATAATTCCGAGTTTCTCCTGTATAGGCCGTCCTCGCTATAAGTCCAAGATACGTTCCAAAAAACTTGGGCTTATAGTGAAACAACTTAAAGTTGATTTTTTCCTCCCTGTGATTTCCATTTGAGCAAATTGTGGGGTTTTGCGCAATTTAAGAGCAGGGAGTGGGAGAACTTTAAACGTATCAGTTCCTACAAGCGTCAACGACTTTAGTGTGGAACAGATGTATACCGGGATGATTTATAGCAGGGATGCCCTGTATTATAGAACATTAATCCCAGAATGGTTATTTCAGTGTAAACCCCTAGAGGGACAGCCAAGAGTGCCTATTTCTGATTTAGCTTATTAAGCTAATAATTGAATAGCTAGTTTGGGCAAATTTCCTAGTATAGGCAGGTCCCTAAGTTAATGGCGGGGACTGTCTTTTGGTCTGTGTTAGCACAATGAGGATCCTGGTGCTCCTAGCTGTATACTAGTACCACTACTAATTTACATCCCGAAGCCCCATGACTGGAAGCTGCCATCACGATTGAGGCATATTGTAAATGCCTGCTTTCCATGCCTGTGTGCCGAGTTAATTTAAATTACCCTTTGGCAGATGGAGTGACCAGTACTGCACACAGAATCCCAAAAGAGGCCACAACATTGATTTCTAAGGTTATGACATTAAAATATTTTTTATATTATTCTTCATCCCTTTCATTCTGCCTCCAGATGACCTTGGTCAGCAACCTCAGCAGACAGGCTCAGGACTAAACGGCACAGCTGGCTGCAGCTATTTATTCACATGAGGATACATTAGTTCACTATGTGTGGGTGGGAATTTTGTAGGGATTCTCCCAAGGCTTTATCGCTCCAGAGTTGGGAGACTTTGAATGGGCCTTCAGGTCTTCTACAGCTGGGGTGACAAGAACCGAGCAGAGTGGCAGTGTGTATATGTATGTTTGAGTTTAGTTAATAAACATGGTTATTTAGAATCCAGTGTGCTGTCCTTATATCCTGAATGGTGGGTTGAGAGCTAAGACCCACCACAGTTCTGCAGCTAAACACACAGCTTTCAGCGCTGTGGCTGTCAAGCCATCAACTTTCCTCCCCCGTGACAAACCATAAGTCTAAAAGGTGAGCGATGAAAGCTTAGAGCCTTCTTCACACTAGACTACTCTGGCCCTTTTGATCCAGGGGTTTCTTCTGAGTGAGGAAGAGGAAAGAGGCCAAGAGGGAGTTAAAGTAACAGTCTCATCAAAACATGGAGGCAAACCTTTCAGCCCTTAATTTAGAAACAACTGTCAGCTAAATTCCCCCTCCTTCATCATTTGAGTGGCAAAATTGCAGGCTTCAGGCTCTTCTGCCTTTCAAAAATCCATTCCAAGCGGGATGGGGGAGATGACTCAGGCTTTTAGCCTGGCTGGCCTCTACTCTGCATCTCCAAGGAATTGGCACCACGCTGTTTGAACTGGATCAGGTGGTGCACTTTTCCATAATTCCGTTAGGCTTTCTGCTTCAGCTTTGGGAAGGAATAAACTGGTATTCAACCAAGTCATGATGAGAAGGGAAAGTGCCTTATTATTGGAGGCAAATGTGCTGCAGGTGACACAGGACAGCCAAAGCACTAACAGCAATATCACAATAGGTATTTTTCCAGGTTGGCCTAGAATGGGCTGGCCTTTTAAGGCAGTTGAGCTCTGCTGAATCTGTGCCTCAGTTTCCCCAGAATTAGGGGAGTTTCCCAGTGAAGCCCTTGGCTGGCAGGAGCATATAGTCACAACCATATATACCAAAGGATACAATTAAAAAAAAGTGAACACATATGAAAAGGACAAATCACATTTCAGAACAGAAGGGGGATGCGGAATGGACATGAAGCAGCTTTTCTAGGCATAAAAGACTTGAGTCCATTAGCTCAAGTTGGAAATTGCCTCATTGCAAAGGGCCTGGACTCGTGTTTCTAGCTCTGCAGAGCAGCGAGGTGTCAGACCTTGTTCCGCGCTATGCTCTGCCCCTCCCGAGTCTGCAGCCAGTGCAAATTTGGGCAGGAAATGTTTCTCCAGACAACTGAGCTCTTCAAGCGCCCCCTGACTGTCTGAAGCTGCTGAGTGATGTCATCTATGAAATCTAATCCTGGCAGAGACCGATTATTGGGCAAAGTGGAGAGGGTGTAGTCAAAGGTGCATAATCAGCATAATCTATTGGGTAACACTCTAAGGGTATGTCTACACTACAGCACTTATTCGAACTAACTTAATTCGAATTAGTTAATTCGAAATAAGCTAATTCGAATTAGTGCATCTAGACCTAAACACTAATTCAAATTAGCATTTTGCTAATTCGAACTAGCATGTCCACATTTAGTGGACCCTGAACTGAAGTTAAGACTGGCCAGAACCAGGACTTAGAGTGTGGAGCTGCTGCCTCAGGCTAGCCGAGGGCTGTGCTTAAAGGGACCTGACCCCCACCCCGGACAGACAGTTCTCAGGGTTCCCTGCTTACTTGTCTAACTTGATGAGGGACAGCAAAGCAGTCCTGTCTTGGAGTGCCCTGAGTGCCCACACTCGGCACATCACAGCACTCGGACATCAGCCAAGCTGCACTTGCCTCAAGCTGCCATCGAGGGGGTGGGGTCAATCGGGGGGCTGTCAGGATCCAGGATGCCCTGCAGGAGAGCTTCCACCCTGAGGAGCCTGCAGAGCCACCCCAGTCCTCCCCATCGGGGGCTCGTGCCCCATTCCTCCCTCACCTCCTTCCACTTACTCCTCCCTAGCCCCCCTTCCTGATGTAAAAAATAAAGGACACGTGTGTTCAAAAATAGAAACTCTCTTTATTTAACAAAACTGGGAGGGGGGGGGGGGGAATTAACCTCTGGGGAGACTGGGAAAAGGAGGTGGGAGAGGGTAAGAGAGAGGGTAGAAGAGGGGAGGGGAAAACCTGGGAGGAGGGAGCTGGAAGGGGGAAGCAAGGGGAAGAAGGAGAAGGGGAAGTATAAAACTATGGTACGCCGTATCTTCAGTACTGTGTACAGATGTGGTCTCCTAACCTCAAAAAAGATATTTTGGCCTTGGAAAGGGTTCAGAAAAGAGCAACTAAAATGATTAGGAGTTTGGAACAGGTCCCATATGAAGAGAGGCTAAAGAGACTGGGACTTTTCAGCTTAGAAAAGAGGAGACTGAGGGGGAATGTGATAGAGGTATATAAAATCATGAGTGGTATGGAGAGGGTGAATACAGAAAAGTTCTTCGTTAGTTCCCATAATATAAGGACTGAAGGACACCAAATGAAATTAATGGGCTTCAGGTTTAAAACTAATAAGCAGAAGTTCTTCTTCACACAGCACATACTCAACCTGTGGAACTCCTTGCCACAGGAGGCTGTGAAGACTAGAACTATAACAGAGAAGTTAGATAAATTCATGGAGGTCAGGTCCATGGAGTGCTATTAACCAGGGGATAGGAATGGTGTCTCTGGCCTCTGTTTGTGGAAGGATGGAGATGGATGGCACGAGACAAATTGGTTGGTCATTGTCTTCAGTCCATCCCCTCCAGGGTCCCTAGTGTTGGCTGCTGTCGGCAGACAGGCTACTGGGCTAGATGGACCTTTGGTCTGACCCAGTACGGCCGTTCTTATGTTCTAAGCTCAGGGCTCAGGGTCGGGGGTCTCACTGGACCAACTTGATTTTCATGCAAACCTGCTCCTGGGTTCGCATGTGGCCTTTGGTGGCCAGGCTGGCAGCTCTCCTGCCCTACATGGCCACATTCCTGTGCCTATTGCGGAGATCGTGGATGTTGGAGGCCTCCCCCCAAACCTCGATGAGGTCCACGATCTCCGCACTAGACCAGGCGAACGCCTGCCTCTTGCAACCTCAGGCAGGCTCCTGGGAGCTGCCAGCCTGGTCCTGGGAAGAGGCAGAGGGCTGGGTGGCAGCGGGTGGCTGGATCATGCTGTGCCAGGTGCAGGGTCTGCTGGCTGGGTGCTGGCAGGCTTACAACTGGCACAAGCACTGTAGCCAGCCCGTGCCCCTTTAAGGGCTCTGGGGCTGGGAGGGGGGCAGAAGAGTTTCCCTGGTGGTGCCCAGAGTGGCCACCAGGGCAAGCTGGGAAGGGCTAGCCTCCCACTAGTTCGAATTAAGTGGCTACACAGCCCTTAATTCGAACTACTTAATTCGAGCTAGGCGTTAGTCCTCGTGGAATGAGGTTTACCTAGTTCGAATTAAGCACTCCGCTGGTTCGAATTAAATTCAAACTAGCGGTTTGTATGTGTAGCCCCTATTAAAGTTAATTCGAATTAACGGCTGTTCGTTCGAATTAACTTTGTAGTGTAGACATACCCTAATATACAGTGTCAGTGTCTCTTACCTCTGCTTCACCCTGGTATCCGAACAGATATTCCCAGCCAGCTTTCACTGACTAGCTGAAGGGTTTATTTTGCTGACCCTCACTGTAGGGTCTGGCATTTTCCTCATCAAATCAGTAGCGATAGTGAAGTGCCCCCGGGATGTCGCAGTGTCTTTGGCTCTTTGTAAGATAAAACTCTGCTAGGAGAAGGAGTCTGGGGTTTCAGGGTTTCTTAGAGTTCCTGGTTTTACTTTTTTTTCTCAGGGAGGAGTCACTGCAGGAGGTGACCAGCCGACCTAGGTACAAGCTGGGCCAGTTTCCCACCCTTCCAGTGTTTTGTCACAGCCTAGCTCGGAAGCAAGTGTCAACCAGCAGTAAGTCTGGGCCCTCAGCTTTTACCACTGAAGCCCCAGACACCACACTCCCAGTGGAGGTTAAGGGCTGGTTGGAGGAGGCTAGTCCTGAGGCCACACCCCTTCCAGGGGGCACAGAGCTGCCCCCATATTGACGAAGGGCCCCATAGTCCATTGCCCCCCCCCTCCCCCGCTAAGCTATATACATAGATCACAGTTTCTGACCAAATGGGAAGGAGGAGCTAAATTTGCATGTTCCCAGACTGTCTTCTGACAAGCTCCCCTTTGCCTGCCTCTGTAAAGTATCCATCAATTACATTGATTGGGGGCCTGAATGGCACTTCATGAGTGTACCTGTCTGCAGAAGGGATTCTCTGCCCCTCCTGTGGGCTTCAGGATGAACTAATCACATTTGCAGATGTGTGGCCACGTGACATGAGTCAGCCCCCAGCTGGCTGCAGCAATAGTACATTGAATTCAGAACATGAACCGCAGGGATTTCTTATCTCGGGAGCCTAATTACCCCTTTGATTGAGGTAAATGTTATATCAAGTGGGTAGTGGGAACCGTGAGTGGAATTATGGTCTCAGGTTTTGAAGATGAGAAGCACAGTCTCCCTTTGCACAAAACAGTTTTGTTGCCAAACATTGGCTTCTAATGAGGAATCTGATAGACCCAGAAGCCTCCACAATAAGCTTAGAAGAGACAACTGGACCCAGCGGAGATGACGTCACTCCCTTTGTTACTATGAAAGTTGCCCCCTGATTTTCCCCTTTTCCTTCCCTCTGTTGCAACTCTTGGAACGTGTCTTTATTCTTAACATCTCAGAAATTCTACATCAAAGTTTTCAAAGGGACAACTGGGAGTTTAAGAGCTTTCTGAATGAACCAATACATCTGATACACAAATGAAGATGTTTTCCTCCTCAGACAGACAAAGGGTTAAAAGTATAAAGCAAGGCATGAAGGACATTCTCCTCAGTACCATTCGCTTCTCAAGAAGCAGGTTGGGCCCATGAAAGCTCATGATACCATCTAGAACTTTTGTTCATCCCAAAGGTGCCACGGGGCCACTCGTTTTTTAAGTTTAAGTTAAATGTAAGGGGACTGTTACCCCTTACTAAAACTCTGTGGGAGTTTTTGGTTTGCCAACTCGCAGTATCTGAAGGGGAAGAGTTCATTAGACTGACTGACCCCAGAGACAATGGAAAGCAGCCAACGCTCCAGCTCAGCCTGATTGACAGGTTGGACAGGCCAGTGAGGAAGGGGAGAGGCCAGGCCCCGTCCTCCCTGTGAGCTGGGATTGTTCTGGCTCTGTCTCTGAACAAACAAGCTGTGTGCAGAAGAGGTCCTGCAAAGACAGAGAGCTGAAAAGAGCAGTGCAAGCTGTGTGAAGAAGTCCTGCAAAAGGAACAGAGAGCTGAGACACTGCTAAGAGGAGTGCAAGCCGTGCTGAGGGGCAGTTTTTGCAGCAGCAGAGCCAGGCATACACAACTCAAGGAGAGCAGAGCCTGTGTAGAGCAGCAGACTGGCAGTGCTCAGAGCCAAAAGGAACAGAGAAGCAACACACGGAGCTGGAACTGGCCAAGCAGCACAGCCTGCAGCTGGATGTGGTGAGCACCTGGGACCAGCAAAGTGTGGGGACAGGCTCTGGACTGGGAGAGGGGTCTGGCCACTTCGAGCTTGAGACTGTGTGGTCACTACCAGAGCTAGCGTGTCCAGCCTGTAGCCCCCCCCTGCAGCATATCCAGGGCCTCTAAGAAAGAGACTGTGGACTGTCCTTACACCCTGCAGACTGCTGTTTTGATGTCCCCGTGCTACAGAGCAGGGCTGTGTGTTCTCATTTAACCATTCTCATTTTGTCTTATTCTTTTCTCTTTAATCAGTTGTTGTTTAATAAATTGTATTTGCTTTGAACCTTATGAAGTGGTCACTGGGCCAAGAAGGCCTGCAGTGTAAAGAGAGCACCTCGGAGTGGGGACACCCTAACTCCTGCCCCTAGTGACTACAAGGTCAGGGATTAAGCCCCAGGAAACCTGGGCCCTGCTTTGTTGGGGTTTCAAGGGCTCTGCTACTCCGGAGAGTGGAGGGGGAGCCCTCAGGATCAGGGAGCCATGGGGTAAAGGAGGTGGGAGCGGGGACTCAGATCCTTTCGCTGGTTCATTTCACCGGGGTGTATAGAAGCCAGGAAAGTTCCCCACAATAGCGGGATCATTCCCCCGCTTACATAAAAAAGCAAACACCGCTTTTTAGTGTCCTAGGTTTAACCAACCCCTCCACCCCATTGAGTTTCCTAATGAGGGACAATCTAATCCTACCGGAGCAAATGTAGAGGGGAATAAAAGTTAGAGCTGGGAATTTTTTCCCACAAATAGTGCATGTCATGCCCCCCACTTTATACAAATTGGCTTATGGATATGAATGTGCATAATTCAATGATGTTTTGGGGAAAAACATTCCTGTAACGGATCCATGTTACATTTACAACCTGCGTATCCTACTTTTGTGTATGTATCACTCTTGTATGTGAAGTTAGAGATATGACGTGTGAATCTCTTTATAGTTCTAAATGTACTGCTGAAGGCCATTAGTGATGCTTCAGGTACTTAATAACTCAATTCTCACAACAATGACCTGTGAATGGTTGTGTGTGTCCTATAAGCTCAAACTGTGGTTGTGACCATGGCATCTGGTACTGGAATCCATCTTGAATCTGATATTTGTCCATGGAGCCTTTGTCTTCAGCTGGCCTTTGAAACTGCCTGGCCCACCCTAAGAGGATTCTTGACAATGAAGGACTCTGAAAAGTTGTGAACCAAGGTCAGAGTAAAGATCAAATCTGACTTGAAGCCTTTCCCCTGAGATAAGAACAGCTGTTTAGGGTAAGAATTTGCATGTAACAAATTTATTAGTGGATTAGAATAAGCTAAACATTTTTTGTTAATATTAATTTAATAACTTACTTTGATCTGACCGTTTTCTCTTGCAACCACTTAAATCCTACTTGAAGGGGGGTTCCAACGAGGATGGAGAGAGGCTGTTCCCAGCAGTGACAGGTGACAGAAGGAGGAGCAATGGTCTCAGGTTGCAGTGGGGGAGGTCTAGGTTGGATATTAGGAAAAACTCTTTCACTAGGAGAGTGGTGAAGCTCTGGGATGGGTTCCCTAGGGAGGTGATGGAATCTCCATCCCTAGAAGTTTTTAAGTCTCAGCTTGACAAAGCCCTGGCTGGGATGATTTAATTGGGGTTGGTCCTGCTTGGGGCAGGAGGCTCAACTCAATGCCTTCCTGAGATCTTTTCCAGCCCTAGGATTCTATGATTTCTCAGATGCAAACTGTCATCCCCATTTTATTGATCTATTTTTCCAAACCCAGTTATGGCCAAAACGAGGTGTCTGTCACGAACCACATATCCCAGCCAATTGGCAAAATGCTTGGTGCCATCTGCTCTGTCTGCGTGATTGTAGTTTGCAGGAAACCGTGTATAACTTCCTAGTTAAAATCATTCTTCTCTCCAGAGCAAAGACTCTATTTAATTTATGCACAATAAATATGCAACGACTATTTACCATTACCCACAAATATCCATTATTCATGCCTTCCTTCACTAGCAAAATCGTTCCTTCCCAGATAGTAAAGCAGCACACATTGAGAAGGAAGAATGGCAAACAAACCTCCTGGGACTGCCTATGACTTTGCACCAGATTCATTAGCCTAGCAGCATCCCTTTAATCAGTGTATGCCTTACACAGCAATTTAATTGCAGGAGCTTGTCTGAGAAGACAGAACACACTGATTTGCCCGGAGTGAAGCTTTAACACGGGCACTGCTCTTTTTGCAGGTGGAAAAGGAAGCAGCATCTCATGCCAAGTCAGGATGGTGCCAGTGCCCCATGCGACCATAGGGGAGAGGTCAGGGGTCTCCAACCTTTTTAAGCATGAGATCACTTTTTGAATTTTAAGTGCAATCCAGGAGTTACCTCAAACCCAAATACCCCTGCTGGGCCTCCTCTGTGCCCCTTCTCCAAGGCCCCACCCTTGCTCACTCCTCCCTTCCCCATTCTTCCTCCCTTTCACCAGGCGGTGGCAGAGTCGGGCACAGGCTCTGGTCATGGGCTAAGGGGCTCTGAGCTGAGCCTGGGGCAGGGAGTTGGGGTGCACGAGAGGGTTCAGGGTAGAGGCTCTGGCAGGGAGTTTGGGTCCAAGAGGCTCAGGGCTAGGGCACGGGCTTGGGGTGCAGGAGGGGGTTCATGACTGGGACAGGAGTTCAGGATGTGGGCATCAGCTGGACACTGCTGACCTCTGGTGGCTCCTGGGTTGTGGTGCAGTGAGGCTAAGGCAGGCTCACCCCTGCCCTGCCCCTGTACCACTCTCAAAAGCAGCCAGTAAGCTTCCTCCATCCCAAACCCTGTTGTTCCCTCCCCCCATTCTGTGGAGATAGGATACGGAGTGGAAGAGGGGGCATCCTGACATCAACCCCCCCCCCACCCTTTCCCTTCTCTGCCCTTCCACTTTTGTTGACAAAACCCTGTAGTCTAGACATACCCTCAAATTGACACCATATTTCAGTAACAGATGTACAGCAAAATCTTCATACACACTAATGACATACATATTTGGGCAGAGCAGTGGGTTTTGGCAGATCTCATACATGGCATACGTCATATGAAATATACTATCGTTGCACAACAGGCTGAATGTGGTGGGTCCTGGGTGCTGCTTTGTGGTACAGAGTGCCACAATATCATAGTTTCATTTATGGTCTAGAAGGACAGGAATTGATGCTAACGATTATTCTCTGGTTTGATTGGGAACCCTCTACCAGACAATTGGCTAGAGAGAAAAGTTTGTAGATATTGTTGAGAATTATACGTAGAGACCTATGCAAAGCCAACTCTGTGCAGTTTGGTTGGTCCTAGAAAATATCTTGAGTGCATCTTCTGGGACCTGATGTGCAACTCTAAATTTTGACAGTCATATCTAGAGCACCCTTGGAACAGAATTCACACGGTTTGCTGTGATGCACAAACTAACAGAATCACAACAATATTACTGCTGGTGAACACAGCATCCGCTTTAGATAAGGCTGAGCCCCTGCAATGTTCTCAGATTGCTTCCTTTTTGGCTGCCATGTTTCACACTTTGTCTCAGCCCACAGGTGAATACTGCTGTGAAGTTTGAATAAAATCCTTAAAAGCATTTTTGAGTCATCAGTGCATGAAAAACGGCACATTTCCCCCTAAGACTGCAATCTGAAATTTTGTTCACAGATAGAACACATGAGAATAACTAAGACTAGAAACATCAAACATGGCTTGGCAGCTGGTTTTTATGCGTTTTATAAACTGGCTGAACAGCAGGAAACGTTTTTGAATAATTTATTAGGAAATCATTGGAAAATCTTCATTACGTAAACTAGTCACTTGTTATTTGAATGACTCTGTTCCTGAGAGCTTGTCTCTGAAGCCTCCCATCACAATGGCCTCTGCTTCTCTGGATGTGCAGAGAGATGAAGTGTGGAAAGCTGTGCTTCCGTGCAGAGGTGCTGTCAGCTAAGCTAATGAAGAATAATCCAGCTGCTAAACCCTTTTACACCTCACCATCCTTGCAGGTATGCCCAGCATGTGCCATGTATTTGAGGGTACGGCTGGACTGCGGGATAACCCAAAAAAACTCCGGCGCATCCAGGGAACGTGTTTGCTCTTCTGCTTTTTTTTTTTTTGCAGAAGAGCAAACATGCTCTTTCGGAAGCCCCTGTATTCCTCGTTCCACAAGGAAGAAGGGAGCTTTCAAAGAGTCTAGATGGGCTAAATTTCAGAAAAACCTTTGCATTTTGCATATCTTTTTCCGACAGATCCTCGTAGTCTAGATGTACCCTGACAGAAAAGCTATTCCTGAAGCATGCAGGTAAAATTCGATGACAGTGTCTCCACCTGCTCATCTAAGCTTATGAGTCAATCCAGTTATCAGTATGAGGAGAGAAATGAGAAGGCTCTTTGGATATATGAACAGGAGAATAATGAGTCAGAGTAGATTTTTTCTCTCTGTTATCTAGTATGGGTGAGTCTGAGACACTAGCTGATGTCTGCACTTTAGACATTTAGGCTATGTCTAGACTGGCATGATTTTCCGAAAATGCTTTTAACGGAAAAGATTTCCGTTAAAAGCATTTCCGGAACAGAGCGTCTAGATTGGCACAGACGCTTTTCCGCAAAAGCACTCTAGACGCGCTTTTCCGCAAAAAAGCCCCGATCACCATTTTCGCGATCGGGACTTTTTTGCTGAAAACAAATCTAAGCTGTCTGGCCCTTTTGTGCAAAAGTTTTGTGCAAAAGCACTTTTGCCCGAATGGGAACAGCATAGTATTTCCGCAAGAACACTGACAATCTTACAGTAGATCGTCAGTGCTTTTGCGGAAATTCAAGCAGCCAGTGTAGACAGCTGGCAAGTTTTTCTCGAAAAGCGGCTGGTTTTCTGGAAAAACTGGCCAGTCTAGACACAGCCTTAAGGTATGAGGTAAATTGAGAAGCGCGCAGGAAACAGCCACAAATATCGTTTGAGGGCTGGGATAATGCTTTGCAGTGAGTGGGTTATAGAGTCTCAGACTCATTAGGTTCCCAGAAAGAAGTCTGAGAGGTGAATAGGTTGCAGTGTATGGTACCTTTCTGAGGAGAAAATGACAGATACTAAAGTCATCTGAAGAAGTGGAGTGTGCCCATGAAAGCTCGTGATACCATTTATATGTTTTGTTAGTCTCTCACGTGCTGCAGAACTTTTGGTTGTTTTTTAAGTTTTTTTAAAAGGGAGAATAGCAGAACAAGAGCCATTAGTTGGAAGTTACAGCCAGATACATTCAGATAAGATATAAGGGGTGTGTTTTAACTATGAGTGTGATTAGCCATGGCAACAAACTACCAAAGAAGATGGTGGTTTCTCCACCTCGAGAAGTTTCCAAATCAAGACTAGCTGCTCTTCTGGGAGGCATGTTAGTCAAACACAAGTCATTGAATTCAATATAGGGGTAGCTGAGTGAATCTCTCTTGTCTATGAGGGTGCATCTACACAGCAGAGCTTAACTTGAAATAAGCTACACAAATTGAGCTATGTGAATTGCGTAGCTTATTTTGAAATTGAAATTGGGAGCATCTACACAGCACTTATTTCGAAACAGAGCACTCTTCCTCCAACTTGCCTTACTCCTCGCACAATGAGGATTACAGGAGTCGGAGTAAGAAGTCCTCCAGCTTGACAGTATTTTCACATTATTTCGAAATAACTGCTTCCTGTGTAGATACAGACTAAGGGTATGTCTACACTACTCCGCTAGTTCGAACTAGCAGGGGTAATGTAGTCATCCGCAGTTGCAAATGAAGCCCGGGATTTGAATTTCCCGGGCTTCATTTGCATGAAGCCGGCTGGCGCCATTTTTAAATGCCGGCTAGTTTGAACCCCGTGTCGCGCGGCTACACGCGGCACGGAGTAGCTAGTTCGGATTAGGCTTCCTAATCCAAACTAGCTGTACTCCTCATTCCACGTTCCATGAGGAGTACAGCTAGTTCAGATTAGGAAGCCTAATCCGAACTAGCTACTCCGTGCCGCGTGTAGCCGCGCGGCACGGGGTTCGAACTAGCCGGCATTTAAAAATGGCGCCGTCCGGCTTCATGCAAATGAAGCCCGGGAAATTCAAATCCCGGGCTTCATTTGCAACTGCGGATGACTACATTACCCCCGCTAGTTCAAACTAGCGGGGTAGTGTAGACATACCCTAAGTTATTTCGAAATAACGCCAGTTATTTAGAAATAATTCTGTAGTGTAGACGTCCCCTGAGTGTGCCAGGGCATTACCACACTATGGCATGAAGAGGGTTAAAAACAGCCCTGGGAGAGGTCCTTGGAGCCAGACAGGATAGGGGATGAAACCAGACTAGGGCAGGAGGAGCTCACTCTTTCCCTAACTCTGGAGGGAGAAGGACTAGCTGCCTACTAGCAAGGTGCCTTGGATAGAAGAGGGCTGGGGGAAGGCAGGGTGAGCCAGGGGAGCTCAGGCCTGAGTAAACCCCCGGCTAAGACCCAGCGACAGGTGTCTGGGGAGATACTAGGGCCATATAGTGAAGCAGCCAGGGCAGGAGTAGTCAGCAAGTCCACATCCCATTGCCAATGATGAGTGTTCATGTCAGATGGCAGTTTGCCCCCAGGCAGGGGCTAGCTGATGACTGACCATGGGTCACTGAGGTAAAGTGGGTGTGGAGGGCTGGCGTTCGCTGAGGGGGAGTTCCCCAGGCTGTAGGGAGAGCTGTTCTGGGGTGGTAGCCTGAGGGAAGGGCAGCACGGTCTGGGACGGACATGGGTTCTGATACGAGTCAGTGGAGAATGGATAACAGGTAACAGCGGGCAAGACATCGGCAAGAAGGGGGCCCTCTGGAGGCTGGGTTGAGCTAATTCCTGGAGTGACGGGCAGGAGTCGATGTGGTGGTGCATCACAGTCTGTTACAATTATATCTATATAGTACAGGGCTGGCCAAAATACAGCCTGCAGGCCGCATCCGGCCCGCCAACCTGCCAGATCTGGCCAATGGACGTAGTGGGGAGCTTCAGGCAGGCTCCCTGCCTTATCCACCCCCACATCCTGCTCAGAAAAGTGGCTATGGGACTCTGTATAGCGTTGAATAGCTGTGAGCCTGGGGGAGGAGGGAGAAGCTTCACGTGCTGCCCCCGCTCTCAGCACAATCCCATTGACCAGTGTCCAACCAATGGGAGCTGCCTGTTTGAAGAACAGGCCACACGTGAAGCACCCCTCCACCTCCTCTCAGGCTCAACCATTCACAGACCCACATGGCCCCTGCAGCTGGTGCGGGGCTGGGGCAGGCAGGGAGCCTTCCTGAGAAACCTCCTGGGCTTCTGGCTGGAAGTCACCCAGGTAAAACTCCTGAACAGAGCCTGCCTCTAGCCCTCCAGTCCCTCTCTCCTGCCCCAGTCTCTGCCCCCCACTTCTATCCTCTCACCCCACATAAGCAAAACCCTCCTACACCCGTACCCCCTCCAATCTCCTGCCCCAGGTCACAATCCAAATCTCTGCACCCCAGTCTCCTGCCCCAGGTCACAACTGCCTCCTTCACCAGACCCCAAACCCCATCCAGCACCCCAATACCTTACTACAAGCTCCCTTCTGTACCTAGCCTCCATCCCAGACCCCACACCTCCTCCATTATTATCCTGGAAGAGCACCATATTGACCACTTTCCAAATTCTTGGAGTACCCCCATCAAAAATTATTTCCCACCCCTGATATAGTAGGTCAGACCATATCACCTAATGGACCCTTCTGGCCTTAAAATCTATGAAAATGTGTAACAAATGCATGAGAACACAACAATGGTCAAACTGGCCCGTGAACCTGTCTTCCCACAGTGGCCAATGACCGATGCTTCAGAGCAAATGAACAGGGCAATCATCAAGGAATCGATTTTGAAGCACTTGGAAGAGGGGAAGGGGATCAGGAATAGTCACCATGGATTCATGAAGGGCAAGTCGTACCTGACCAATCTGATTAGCTTCTATGATGAGGTAACTGGCTCTGTGGACATGGGAAAGTCAGTGACTGTGATATACCTTGACTTTAGCAAGGCTTTTGATACAGTTTCCTACAACATTCTTGCCAGCAAGTTAAGGGAATGTGGATTGGATAAATGGACGGTAAGATGGATAGAAAGCTGGCTGGAAGGTCGGGCCCAGCGGGTGGTGATCAACGGCTCAGTGTCAGGATGGTGGTCAGTTTCTAGCAGAGTGCCCCAAGGTTCAGTTCTGGGACCAATTTTGTTCAACATCTTTATTAATGACCTGGATGAGGGGATGGATTGCACCCTTAGCAAGTTTGCAGATGACACTAAGCTAGGGGGAGAGGTAGACATGCTGGAGGGAAGGGATAGAGTCCAGAGTGACTTAACAAATTGGAGGATTGTCCCACAAGAAATCTGATGAGGTTCAACAAGGACAAGTGTAGAGTCCTGCACTTGGAACAGAAGAATTCCAAGCATTGTTGCAGGATGGGGACCATCTGGCTAAGTAGCAGTTCTGTAGAAAAGGACCTGGGGATTACAATGAATGAGAAGCTGGACATGAGTCAACAGTGTGCCTTTATAGCCAAGACGGCTAATGGCATACTAGGTTGCATTAAGAGGAGCATTGCCAGTCGATCCAGAGATGTGATTATTCCTCTTTAGTCGGCTCTGGTGAGATCACATCTGGAGTATTGTGTCCCATTCTGGGCCCCCAATTACAGGAATGATGTGGATGCATTGGAGAGGGTCCAGCGGAGGGCAACCAAAATGATTAGGGGGCTGGAGCATATGACCTACAAGGAGAGGCTGAGGGAGTTGGGTCTCTTTAGTCTGCAGAAGAGAAGAGTGAGGGGGGATTTGATAGCAGCCTTCAACTTCCTGAAGGGAGGTTCCAAAGAGGATGGAGAGAGGCTGTTCACAGTAGTGATGGATGGCAGAACAAGCAACAGTGGTCTCAAGTTGTGGTGGGAGAGGTCCAGGTTGGATATTAGGAAAAACTATTTCACTAGGAGGGTGGTGAAGCACTGGAATGGGTTCCCTAGGGAAGTAGTGGAGTCTCCATCCCTAGAGGTGTTTAAGTCCCGGCTTGACAAAGCCTTGGCTGGGTTGATTTAATTGGGATTGGTCCTGTCTTGGGCAGGGGGCTGGACTTTATAGCCTCCTAAAGTCTCTTTCATCTCTCTGATTCTATCCCCAGTCCAGGCATGTGGCAGTCATAGGCTTAGGGACACCCAGGATATGTCTACACTACCCTCCTATTTCGAAGTAGGAGGGTAATGTAGGCATACCGCACTTGCAAATGAAGCCCGGGATTTGAATTTCCTGGGCTTTATTTGCATAAGCCGGGCGCCGCCATTTTTAAATCCCGGCTAGTTCGAACCCCGTGCCGCACGGCTATACGCGGCACGGAGTAGGTAGTTCGGATTAGGCTTCTAATCCGAACTAGCTGTACTCCTCGTGGAATGAGGAGTACAGCTAGTTTGGATTAGGAAGCCTAATCCGAACTAGCTACTCCGTGCCGCGTGTAGCCGCGCCGCACAGGGTTCAAACTAGTCGGGATTTAAGAATGGCGGCGCTCGGCTTATGCAAATGAAGCCCGGGAAATTCAAATCCCGGGCTTCATTTGCAAGTGCGGTATGCCTACATTACCCTCCTACTTCAAAATAGGAGGGTAGTGTAGACATACCCCCAGAGAATTGTGTTGCATCATTGACCATCTTGGAAAATAGCCACTGATAGACATATCCTACCTGAAGTTACCCAAGTTATAGTTTTGGCCTTTACAACATCCACTGGTAAGGAATTCCACAGATTCACTGTGAGACGTGTGAAGAAATACTTCCTTTTGTTTGTTTTCAACTGGCTACCTAGTAATTTCATTGGGTGACCCTTGATTCTTGTGATATAAGAAGAGTAAATAACACTTACTTATACATTTTTTGCCACACCGTTCACAATTTTATAGACCTCTTTTATATCCTCCCTTAGTCATTTTTCAAAGCTGAAAAACCCGTCTTTTTAATCTTTTCTCATAATACGTTAGTAATTGCTCATTAATATCTAACATGGCTTCTCTGTATATCATAAGGACATGGATTTAACACAAAGCAGGATAATTTTGCAGAGGAAATGTACATTTGTGGGGAATGAGGAAAGAAGGAAATATCTTTCTGGAAGTTGCTGAGTTTATTTTTTAACAGAAATCAGCTGTTTGAAATCTGATGTAAGTTTTTAGATATCAAAAGTTTTCCCAAAGGATATCGTTTAGTAAGCAGAGTGAAGATGAAATGATCAAAGGCCCAACTGATGATGCAACATTAAAGTAGAGTTGAGAATTGTAAAATTAGAAGCATCAGGAAATTTGTGCTTCTCACAGCAAAGTGCAAATTGTTCACTCATACCTCTGAGTGGACTAAAAAATAAGCCTCCTTGCAAGGAGAAGACAAAGGGAGAATTGGATGAGATTTTCAAAGCAACCTAGAGGATTGAGACACAGCTTTCCTTGACTTGAATGTAGAAATGAGTCTGAATTAGAGCCAATTGCAGAATTTGTTCCCCATTGAAAATTTCAACTCTTTCTAGAAAAAACAAAACCTTAGAATGCTTACATTTTTGATGAGGGAAAATGGAAGATTTTCAGCCAAAAACCAAAAGATATTTAGGTAAAAACACTTCTTTTGGGCTGAAAATTTTCAGCTTTTGGTTTTCTGCCAAAAAGAGATTTTCCAAGGAGAGCAGACATTTTTCATGAATATTTGTTCAATCAAAACCCCCAATTTTCCACTGGAGAAAACGTTTCAATGGAAAATGTTCATTTGTCCTACTCTGAGCCCCTTAGCGTGCTTTGGAAATCTCCCCCAAGTTAATCCAACCTCCACAGTTATTCTAATTTGTTGAACCTTTATGAGCCAGAATTTACAATTTCTAATTTACATTTAAAGAGCCCATTAGAGGATGTAAATGATCTCTGCATTGATTTTATGAGAGAGCCTTTCCTAGGAGAGGTAAAACCCGCAGAAGATACAATGAGCATCACTCTAATTTGAATCAAAATAATTTAATCACTAAATGCATAATTACATTTCTAATTATTATGTTAAACTGGGCTTGTTTCTTGATTTACTCGAAGGTAATGATTAGCTATTTAATTTGCATCTTTGCTTATTAGTGGTATTTATGCTAAAGTGATCTTCAAATGTCAATAAATATTTGCAAACAGGAAGATAATTTTCATGTAATTATTTTGCAAAAAGGACTGATGAGTGTGGTGGGCAGGGGTGGCCTATGTCAATGAGAGAGAAGGGACGACCAGGGTGTGTGTGAGGTGAGAACAGAGGTGTGCACTCGCTGGCTTTTGAGGGCGGATGAGCTGTATATAGAAGATGAGTTAGGTTGGGGCTGCATGGGCAGCAGGGTGAATGGAAAAGGAAGGATGATGCATTGAACAGGGAGAACAGAAGTATTTTTGTTTGTGACATCACATTGACACTAACATTAGAAACACAGCTCTCTTTGAAAAAAAGGATGAGGCCAAACGGGAGAGAGTTCAGAGGACAGCAACAAAAATGATTGGGGTTTAGGCATGGTTATACTGGGGAGGAGAAGGCTGAAGGGGGAACATGGTAACTGGTTTCAAATATGCAAAAGATTGCTATAAAGGGTGGAGGGGGGAATTGTTCTCCAGGGCTGTGTCTACACTGGGCCACTTATTCCGGAAAATCAGCCGCTTTTCCGGAATAAGCTGCAAGCTGTCTACACTGGCCCTTGAATTTCCGGAAAAGCAACGATGCTCTACTGTACAAAATCAGCCGCTATTCCGGAAAAACTATTCTGCTCCCGCTTGGGCATAAGTCCTTATTCCGGAACACTGTTCCAGAAAAGGGCCAGTGTAGACAGCCCAGTAGTCTTTTCCGGAAAAAAGCCCCGATCGCGAAATGGCTCTTTTCCAGAAAAGATCGGGGCTCTTTTCCGGAAAAGCGCGTCTACATTGGCCACAGACACTTTTCCAGAAAAAGGGCTTTTCCGGAAAAGCAGCCTGCCAATGTAGACGCTCCTTTTCCGGAAAAACTGAAAACGGAATAGTATTCCGTTTGAAGCATTTCCGGAAATTCATGCCAGTGTAGACACAGCCCAGGACTATGGAGGATAGGACAAAAAGGAAAAAGAAGTTGGTTTCGATTGCCAGTAAGGGAGAGAAAAGCTTTCTGCCTTTAAGGATCGTTAATCCTTGGTACAGATTAGCTGGGGAAGTTGTGGAATTCCCACCATTGCAGGTTAGACAAACACCTGACAGGGACGATGTAGGTATACTTGGACCTGCCTCAGCATGGAGGGATGGATGCGATTACCTCATCAGGTCCCTGACAGCTTCCATAGGCCCCCAGGCCAGGTGTAGGGGGCGTGGCTCTGCACCTCCAGGCAGAACGTGCAGCGCCCGAGCTACCAGCCCTCAGCACCATCTGGATCACAGTGCTGCCCCCGAATCCATCAGAGCCATGCGGAACAACGCTCCAGCAACAATTTAAAGGGCCGGGACTCCGGCTGCTGCCATTGATGCCACCATCTCCAGGCCACTTCCTGTCCTATATTTCTATGATGCATTTGACCCAAACATCCCCATGCTCAGGAAGGGTTGAAATTTGTATTCAGCTCAGCATTTTGCAGCTCTCCCATTGCCTGTACTAATTCCGCTGGAAGTCTGGAGTTTGGGAGCTTTGAAATTCTGATGGGAATTCGACGGATCGGGGCCAGTCCTAACCTGTGACAGAATCAGCTCAAAAATCAAAGTCAGGTCCCTTTTCAGAACCCTGTGTTCTTTGCCCGAGCCAGCCGCTGTTTGCTGTGCACGTATTTCCAAACAGCTGATCAAGAGCCTTCGATTGATTAGACCTAAAATCAAAGGTGTGAGGCTCCCGGGTGTTCAGAGAGATTGCAATGGCCTGCAGCCACACTTGGTGCAGCGAGGCAGTCAGAATTCATCAGTATTTCAATGAGGTTTCTATTAAAACCCCAGCTGCTGTAGTCACAGGGTTACATGAGACTCTCAGCTTCCATTAAATAAAAGAGTGGATTCCCAGCCCTACAGCTTGCGGAGAAGTAACTTAAAAAATGTGAACTCCGAAGAGGCCCCTTTACAGCAGAAGGCAAATAAAAAAATCTCAACTTAGGTATTTTTTAGAATTGTCCTGACACCACAACTAATCTCAGGACTCTGGGAGTCAGCTGGCATTCCTGGCCAGCTCAATAACATGGCTCTTACTCTGTGCCTGGTGCGTGGATACAGGTATCTACACAAGGGAACAGAGTGTAAAGGGTGCTGCGTGTTTCCATTTCTAAGGATTCTCCCTGATCCCCGGATGTGGGGCCAGTCATTCTGGAGAGCAGTTTCAGCCTGTGCAGCCTGGGCCACAGATGCACTGCTTGCCTTCAATGTCCTCCTGTTTGCTTAGGTCCCTTGCTGTCCCCGAACAGTCAGCAAGGCTGAAAGACTGTGGCTGCCTTTTGTGTGTAAGTCTCCTGCTTTTCCTCTGCTGCAGGGTGGGGCAGACCTGTGCAGCTCCGCCCTGCAGAGCAAAGAGGGAATGGAATTCAGACGGATTTTCCCTGCTGCCGTCCACATCCCCAGCCTGTGCTGCCAGTGCTCAGAGCAGCAAGGACTCGGCTCAGGGCCTGAGGTTGTTGCTGGCTGACAGGTGAGTTGATTTGCTCTGGGATTCAGCAGAGGGGACAAAGCAGGGAACTTCTGCAGTGATGGTTCTTTACAATCTTCACTGAATGCATTTCCAAGCATTTAAAGCCAAGTGCCACCTCTGTCCCTTGAAGCATGATGTGCTCTGCTGCTTAAGAAAGCATAATTATTGAAAACCAAAGAAGGGAAAATCACTAACGATCTGAAAAATTGTCGCCCAGCTTTAACTGAGCCCCGGGGGCTCAAAAATAACTGGGGGGAGGGGTCCCAATCATGGCATGTAGTCAGGACCAGTTTGAGTCAATCCAGAGCCCCTAGCCCAGGGGTCCACTTAGTGATCAGGTCAGATCGCATCCTCTTCCAGTCTCCTCCCACAAAATCAGCTCCGCCCACACGGTCATGAGTCACCGCAATCAGCTGTCACTTGCAGCAGAATATGCGCATCTTTAGAATGTAACCGTGCAGCTCCTTGCGCGCCACTCGAAACTGCCCCCAGGGTTGGCTGTGGATCTTGAGGCTGGCTCATGCTTAACGAGGGGGGAAATAAAAGTGAAGGCATCTACCCAATGCCACCCAGCTGAAGCATGAAAGTGAGATGTCGCTCAGGAGACTAGGCAGATGTGCAGACTTTCTCCCATGAGCAATGAAGCTAGTTTAATCATGCGGCTGTTTAAGCGGTATGCATTGAGCATCCGTGCTCAGCTCACCCCTCCCTGGCTGAATGAGGGAGATTCTAGGTTCCCTGAAGACACAAGCAGACATCTCTGCATCGGTTACACTTTGTACAATTTGGAGGTTTACTCGGGCTGTGGCTGCACTGGAGAGTTTACAGCAGAGCTTCTCCCTCCAACATAGAACTTCCCACCCTGACACTTATGTCCGTGTAACTTATGTTGCTCAGGGAGTGGCTTATTCACACCCCTGAGAAATATAAATTCCATATAGACGCAGTATATAGACTAAGTCTACACTAGCGCGTTCTCACGCAAAAACTCTTTTGAGGAAGAGTTCTTCTGAAAAAACTCTTCCAGAAGAGAGCGTCTATTCTGGCATGTGCTTTTTCGCAAGAGCATCCGTGCCAATGTAGACACTCTCTTGCTCAAGGAAGCTCTGATGGCCATTTTAACCATCGGGCTTTCTTGTGCAAGAAATTTATGTTGCCTGTCTACACTGGCCTCTTGCGCAAGAACAGTTGCACAAAAGGGCTTATTCCTGAGTGTGAGCATCAGAGTTCTGGCGCAAGAAGCCCTGATTTCATACGTGAGAACATCAGATGACTTGCGCAAGAACAAGCGGCCAGTGTAGACAGTCATCAAGTTTTTGCACAAGAGCGGCCGCTTTTGCACAAGATCGTGCCAGTGTAGGCACAGTGTAGGCACAGTGTGTCTGCACGACGTGGACTAGAAAGGCACATCCACATTGTGCTAACTCTGACAACATCACCTCTCCCCTAGCCCACAGCAATGAAAGGGGATCGTGCGGCAGTGTAGGGACATGCCCTGTCCGAATGACGGCAGCTAGAGCAACACAAGCCTCAGTCTGGCAGAGCGATGTTGCTCAGAGAGTGCTTTTTGCACACCTTGATCAATGTAGCTCTGCCAACCTAAATGTTGGGTATAGACAGGCAGGGCCGGTCCTAACCAATTGGCAGCCCCGGGCTACTGCCCAGCTCGCCCATAGGGTTGCCAGATGGTTTCAAAAAAAATACTGGACAAAAATGTGTCAAGCAAAAAGAAAAAAAAATGTCGGGGAGGCCCGCCTCTAAGACTGGCTCTGTGGACAGGGCCTTTGCAACCCACCGGAGCTGCAGACTGAATCTGAGCGAAAGTGAACGTTACGATTCTGAGGGGCCTGAGACAGGTACAAGACGAATCCAAACTCAGCTGTTCACAGGAGAGTTAACTAGGGTGACCCACCCTCAGCAGGCTTCTGAGGCCTACATCTCGGGGCTGCTGCCGGAGACAAACCAGGACGCTGCGGCTGAGGGCCCTGAACTCTTTATCCACCAGCTCTGGATTCAGAGGGAAAAAGCGGCTGCTTACAGTTTATCATTCCTGAAACTCTTCACAGGCATCCCTCACTAGCTTCAGGGAGCCACACCTTGCCAGGATTGTTTATTTGCTAGTGCTGGAGGGAAGCATTCCCGCTACAAGATGCAGAGCACGGGAGGTCGATGAGCCAGAAGGTCTTTGAGTGAATTAGTGCTTCATTTTTCTTGACAGTGCTCTGCTTCCAATATCACAATCTGCAAGAGTGGCTCTTATCTCAGCCGGGATCCAATATCCCTCCAAGTACTAAAACAAGAGACTGAGAAAGAGATCTCTGCTTGCTATTGCCTCCTAAATCATTCCCAGGTAGGGCCCAGAGCAGAGCTATTGCATTACTTCTGCACTGATGTTTCCATGGGGGTTCTGTTTGTTAGCAGACTTTTCTGACGGATTCTCAGGCACCCAGTTTTACACCCATTGATTATTGCATTGTTTTCCTGGCGGTCCCAGGTGAGTCTGCAGCATCTTTGGTGATGAGCAAAGCCCAAGGATGAGATTGTTTGTTTTCCAATTAAAGGTGGGAGAAAACAAGAGGCAACCTCTAAAATAAAGGGCTGAATTCTGAAGTCCTGATTCAGATAAAACTCCACAGCTGTGTCTACACTGGCCACTTATTCCGGAAAATCAGCCGCTTTTCCGGAATAACTTGCCAGCTGACTACACTGGCCCTTGAATTTCCGGAAAAGCACTGACGATCAAATGTAAAATCATCAGTGCTTTTCCGGAAAAACTATGCTGCTCCTGTTCGGGCAAAAGTCCTTTTCTGGAAAACTGTTCCAGAAAAGGGCCAGTGTAGACAGCCCAGATTTCTTTTCCGCAAAAAAGCCCCGATCGCGAAAATGACGATCAGGGCTTTTTTGTGGAAAAGTGCGTCTACCTTGGCCACGGACGCTTTTCCGCAAACAGTGCTTTTCTGGAAAAGCATCCTGCCAATGTAGACGTGCTTTTTCCGAAAATGCTTATAACGGAAAACTTTTCCGTTATAAGCATTTCCGGAAAATCATGCCAGGGTAGACGTAGCCCACCAGAACGCTGGCAATTATAGTTGGGAATTGCAGTGCAGAATTATTCCCTAATTTCTTGCTGTGTCAAAGACCAGTTTGCTACCCTGCAGGCCCTGTTTTGCATTTTGCTCTTGTGTAGCACTTTTTTCAATAGGCCTCAAAGTGATTTAGCAAGGAAAAGCGGAATCATTATCCGTATTTTACAGAAGGAGAAACTGAGGCAGAGGATGATGACCCCAGGTTTCCATGGGCCTCAAAAAAGCAGCAGTGTAATCATGGCTGGTTGGTTGGGTGCATTGGCTCCGAGAGCTGGAGCGGGTTCTGTCACTTTCCCTCATGTGTGCCATGCTCCAAGCTGTTCAACTTTGCCTTCGTGCTTCAGCTGCAGAGCGTAATTACAGACAGGCAGTTAATATCCCCTCGCCACTGCGGGGGTGACAGGCTAAATAACCCAATAGGACACTGTGTTCTAGGGCCTACCGCCCTGCTAGGAGGGGTAAAGCCAGCCAATGGGAAGCTCCACTGTGCAGTGTATGAAATCCAAGAGGCCAGACAGATTAACCATAAATCACTCTTCTCTGGGGATTTTCCCTCAAACACCTCCTGAGCTCGGTTTGCTGCTGCGGTGGGCGCCTCTGGGGAGACGTTCAGATAACGAGCGTGGCAGCAGTGAATACACAGTAACTTGTCCTGAGGGAATTCTGATGCGACAGCAGCCGGGGCTGTCAATGATCCAACAGCCAATGCACCGGGGTCCCTGACCTCTGCCAGCCTGGATTTGATGCTGTGCTTTGAAAGGACAGGCACAGCTGCCTTGGCATTAGCCCTGCAAGCTGCTGATCTCTCTCTGACCCCTAAGCTCAGCCTGTGGCTCTCATCTGGCAAGTACGACCCTTATAGCAGAACAATGAGGATGAAATCGGGGGAACATCTTCCTTTGTGGCTGCAGTCTGGGATTGTTCCGAGTCCCTCCACATCTTGCTCCTTAAAGGCCAGATTGGGAGCTAAGCACAAAGGAAAGGCTACCAAGAATCTCCCTGGTCATCCGAGGAGTCCCTGACCATGATCTGTGCACCCACCACAGACCTGAAAGGAGATCTCCCCAGCCAGAATGTAACCGTCTTGCCTGCAGAGCGGCTTCCCTCTGTCCCTCCTCTTCCTACAGCTGAGAATTCAGCCAGCACCTGCAGAGTCAAGAGGCATCCGCACGGAGAGGCGATTAATTCCTTGACCCACAAGAAACTGCCCTGAGCTTCTCCACAGTTTCGGGGTGTTCAGATATCGCTGTTGACCTGAGCCACGGAATTGGGATCAAGATCCAAATTTCCTCACAAACCAAGGGGCAGGGGTGCAACATGCCCGTTTGGGACTTTCTTCGATGACATCTGAAAAATCACAGTTACGAAATATGTTCTGAGACACGCAAGTGGACATGTGGCACTTCGGAAGTGGGACAGGAGCCACTGATGTCAGCGGATTTTCACCCTTGCCACGTGACAGTGCTTATTTACCTGTCTGCAGCCTTGACTGGGACACATGGGTAACGTAGGCAAGAGAAGGCCCGGCCTTCCCAGAACTGCCTGCATGCCTGACCGCCAAAGGCTGGGACTGCTGCCACGGTGCGTCAGCCCAGCCTCCCTGGTCACAGGGGAAGGCTGGAGCCACGGTGTGGCAGCCCAGCTTCCTCAGCCTCCATGGAGGGATGTGGTCCCACCCCGGAACAGCAGCCTTGCGCCTTAGCCACCTGGGAGGGCAGCGCGGCAGCCCCAGCCCTCCATGGGCAGGACATAGCTCCAGGGGTAGGCCTTGGGGGAAGAGGCAGGACAGGCCTTGGGCGGAAAGGGCAGGGTGGGGCAGAGCTGCAGCTTGCCTTCCCCAGCTGGGCTTTCACCCGCTGCCCATTCTGGGTCCAAACAACAAACATCCGTCTTTTCATGACGTCTTTACTACAAAGTCTGAGAAGGATGCTAAGGCTTTGCAAAAATGAAGCCATTCAAATGGCTCCACCAGGAAGGAATTAGGATAGGGAGGTGCCGCCGTAGTGGATTTTTCTAGCAGGAAAGGGTCAATAATATTCAAAACATTCAAGAAATTAGGTTTTTACTACTTCCCTGCAAGCCAAAAGTCTAATTATAAGGAAAATAAAAAATGTTTGTCGTTAGATAATAAAAGCAGGAATGTGGAAAGTCTCTCATTGATTTGTGATTATGTCTTGATGAAGAAATTGATAAAATGACAGATATTTTACTCTGTCTGGGCTGAATGTATTGGAGATGTTCCAGGGAACGCTGGGCTATTCTGGATAGACACGTATCATTCTCGTATGCTTGAAGAGACGGGGGCTGTGTGACCTACTGGGTATCAAACTGAACTGGGGCTCAGGCTGTCTGGGTTCTACTTTTGGGTGATTTGGGGCATGTCACTTTGAATCTCTGTACATCAGTTTTCCCATCAGTAAAAGGAGGATAAAGACAATGACCTTCATTGTAAAGTGCTTGAGAGTTACTGATGATAAACTGCATATAAAAGCCAGGTGTCTATTTGACAGAGTTTGTCTGGGAGGGTACGTCTAAACTACATGGCTCTGTCGACGGAGCCATGTAGATTTGTTTTTTTGGCAAAGGCAAATGAAGCCGTGATTTAAATGATCGCGGCTTCATTTACATTTACATGGCTGCCGCGCTGAGCCGACAAACAGCTGATCAGCTGTTTGTCCGCTCAGCGCGCTAGTCTGGACGCTCCCCTGCCGACATCAAAGCCCTTTGTCGGCAGCCCCGGTAAACCTCATCCCACGAGGAATAACGGGGCTGCCGACAAAGGGCTTTGATGTCAGCAGGGGAGCGTCCAGACTAGCGCGCTGATCAGCTGTTTGTCGGCTCAGCGCGGCAGCCATGTAAATTTAAATGAAGCCGCGATCATTTAAATCGCGTCTTCATTTGACTTTGCCTATGTGTCTAATCTACATGCCTCTGACGACAGAGGCATGTAGTCTAGACACAGCCTGAGTGAGTGAGTCTGTTTGTCTGTCTGTGTTTGTTCAAGAATCCCTTCTACACAGTCAATGTACACCTACACTGCAAGCTAAAGTCAAATTAAGATACTCAACGTCAGCTATGTTAACTGCATAGCTGGGTCGAAGTAGCTTAACTCAACTTTTGGCACTGTCTGCGCAGCAGGAAGTTGAAGGAAGAACACTCCTCCTCCGACTTCCCTTACTCCTTGTGAAATGAGGGTTACAGGAGTCGGAGTAAGAGGCCCGTTATTTCAAAATTATTTCAAAATAATGGGCTTGCTGTGTAGACGAGGACACTGTTATTTCGAAATAAGCGCGCAGTGTAGACATGGCCTCAGAGCTAGGACCACCAGATGTGGTATACAGCTTCCTCTTATCATAACTTAAAGAAAGGGAAGGGTCTGGTTGGTCGGGGAAGGGGCTGAAGTTCTCTCCTCCACTCCCCCCCATGCATACAGGAACACAAAAGCATCCGGAAAAGAGACAGAATCATCAGGGAGGTGAAAGGGCTGGCTGGGGGGGCAACCCTCCCATCTGGGACTGCCCCAGCCCTGAGTCTCGTCCTTCCCCCCCCCCCAACCCTGATTCATATGGGAACATTACTGCCTTTTTCTCTTCGTTGGGGAGCCAGGGGGAAGTGCACAGTTTGCTGCCTTCCTCACTCTGGCTGGGGAGCACAAAGGGCAGATGAACCTGGATCTGGGACATGCACCCCGCCCCCAGCTGTGCCTGCTGGAGCCGAGGCAGCCGTGAGCTACCAAGGAGGGCACCCAACTCTAACCCACCGCCCTGTGCTCCCCAGGCAAATGCCCTATCCCCTAGTTCACTCCAAATCCCACCCCACCTCCCAACCTTCAGGGCGTCCCCTTCCACACTCTAAACCCCTTGGCCCAAGACCAGAGCCTGCACCCCTACCCCCTACCCCATTGCACTTACATTGAAAAAGCGATCTTGTGGTTAAAAAGGTTGGAGACCCCTGCTCTGGGTCCGTGCTGTCATAGGTCCCCGTGCAATGCCTCTTGAAGAGCTGGCCTGGAATGTTTTACTGGCTACACAACACTTTAATTGTGATTGTGTATTTGCAGTCCAGTAGCAATTAGCAATCCCTGGTGTGTCCCAGGCTGCAGTGGTGACAGGTGCTGTACAGACACAGAACAAAAAGACAGCCCTTGCCCCAGTGGGTTTGCAATCGATGTAGCACTTACTTTAAAAGCCCCAACAGTTACTCTGGGCTCTGGGTTATTTTGCAGTTTGCCCGGCTGCACTCTCTTACAGTCAGAAGCTATATGCTCAGGAAAGAAGGGGGCATCAGAGGAACAAGCCGTATGTGCCTCAGGGAGTGTGCTGGGTTGTGTTAGTTAGAACAGAAATTGCCTGGCTCCCATCACTGAAGAAGCACTAATGTCTTGGGAAAGCTAATATATTCACTGCGGTATTGGATTTCATTAAAAGATTTATGATCTAATTTAAAGTTATAGGGTTTTTTATTAATTATAACAAACAGCAAGTTCATTACACTCTAGCTTCCAAAGGAATAACATACTGAATGCTGCAGATAAAATATGAGTTTAATTCCCTTGCAGGGCTGAAGTTAACCAGGTGTGTGCCAAGAACTAATGCGTGGCCATCCCCGCACAGAAATCTGACTGGCGACATTAGCATTGGGCCATAAAAATATGCAAGAGCTCTGAGTAACAATAAGACCGAGAGCTTTTAATTGGTAGATCTGAAAGCATTTTGCAGAGGAAGTCAGTATCATGATCCCCATTTCACAGATGGGGAAACTGAGTCACAGGCAGATTAAAGTAACTGGTCCAAGGTTACCCAGCAGTCCCATGAATAGAGCTGAATTTTCCTGAGTCCTAGTCAAGGCTATGTCTACACTACAGAGTTTTTCCGGGATACTGGAGGTATCCTAGAAAAACTCTGCTGCGTCCAGGGAACGTATCTGCTTTTTCAGGTCAGTTTCCGAAAAAGCGGGTGCATTCTTTCAGAAGCCACATATTCCTCATTTTAGAAGGAATAAGGGCTCTTAGAATCATAGACTACTAGGACTGGAAGGGACCACGAGAGGATTTGGAACGGCCTTCCAAGGGAAGTAGTGGGGGCAAAAGATCTATCTGGTTTCAAGATTAAACTAGATGGGTTTATGAAGGGGATGGTTTGATGAGATAACATGATCTTGGTCACTAATTGACCTTCATTATCAGTGGGAAATAGGTCACTGGAGGGATGATAGGAGTTACTATAGAGAACTTTCTGGGTGTCTGGCTGGTGAGTCTTGCCCACATGCTCAGGGTTTAGCTGATCGCCATATTTGGGGTCGGGAAGGAATTTTCCTCCAGGGTAGATTGGCAGAGGCCCTGGAGGTTTTTCACCTTCCTCTGTAGCATGGGGCACAGATCACAGCTGGAGGATTCTCTGCATCTTGGGGTCTTCAAAGTATTTGAAGGCTTCAATATCTGAGATATAGGTGAGAGGGTTATTCTAGGAGGGGTGGGTGAGATTCTGTGGCCTGCACTGTGCAGGGGGTCAGACTAGATGATCATAATGGTCCCTTCTGACCTTAAAGTCTATAAGTCTATAAAGTCTATGAGGTCATCGAGTCCAGTCCCCTGCCCTCATGGAGGGACCCAGTACTGTCTAGACCAGTGGTCTCCAGCATGCACATTTATATGCGCCCTCCAAGTGTTCAGGGCCGGCCCTGCCCCAGGCGCATGGCACATGGGAAGCATCAGCCCTAGGCGCGTGGCAAATGGAAGGTCCTGCATTTAGGTGCATGGTGCATGGGGAGCGCTGGTCCTGGGTGCGCGGCGAATGTGCGGCCCCACGCTCGGACGCGTGGCTATGGGGGGCGCTGGCCCCGGGTGCACGGCAAATTGGAGGCCCCGCCCCCGGACGCGCGGCGCACACGAGGCGCTCCCCCCGGGCACATGAGCAGCCCCGCCCCCGGGCACCCGGCAGCTCCGAAAGGTTGGGGACCACTGATCTAGACCATCCCTGATACACATTTATCTAAGCTACTCTTAAATATCTCCAGAGATGGAGATTCCACAACCACCCTAGGCAATTCATTCCAGTGTTTAACCACCCTGACAGTTAGGAACTTTTTCCTAATGTCCAGCCTAAACCTCCCTTGCTGCAGTTTAAGCCCATTGCTTCTTGTTCTATCCTCGGAGGCCAAGATGAACAAGTTTTCTCCCTCCTCCTTGTGACACACTTTTAGATACCTAAAAACCGCTATCATGTCCCCTCTCAATCTTCTCTTTTCCAAGCTAAACAAGCCCAGTTCTTTCAGCCTTCCTTCATAGGTCATGTTCTCTAGACCTTTAATCATTCTTGTCGCTCTTCTCTGGACCTTCTCCAATTTCTCCACATCCTTCTTGAAATGTGGCGCCCAGAACTGGACACAATACTCCAACTGAGACCTAACCAGCGCAGAGTAGAGCGGAAGAATGACTTCTCGTGTCTTGCTCGCAACACACCTGTTAATGCATCCTAGAATCATGTTGGCTTTTTTTGCAACAGTGTCACACTGTTTATTTAGCTAGTGGTCCACTATAGCCCCTAGATCCCTTTCTGCCATACTCCCTCCTAGACAGTCGCTTCCCATTCTGTGTATGTGCGAAATGGATTGTTCCTTCCTAAGTGGAGCATTTTGCATTTGTCCTTATTAAACTTCATCCTGTTTACCTCAGACCATTTCTCCAATTTGTCCAGATCATTTTGAATTATGATCCTATTCCCCAAAGCAATTGCAACACCTCCAAGCTTGGTATCGCCAGCAAACTTAATAAGCGTACTCTGTATGCCGATAGCTAAATAGTTGATGAAGATTTTGAACAGAAGCGATCCCAAAACAGACTCCTGCTGAATCCCACTTGTTACTCCTTTCCAGCAGGATTGCAAACCGTTAATAACTACTCTCTGGGAACGGTTATCCAGCCAGTTATGCACCCACCTTATAGTAGCCCCATCTAAGTTGTATTTGCCTAATTTATTGATAAGAATATCATGTTAGACCATATCAAATGCCTTACTAAAGTCTAGGTATACCACGTGCACCGCTTCCCCCTTTTCTGCAAGACTCGTTTTCCTATCAAAGAAAGCTATCAGATTGGTTTGACTTGATTTGTTCTTTACAAATCCATGCTGGCTGTTCCCTGTCACCTTATTATCTTCCAAGTGTTTGCAGATGATTTCCTTAATTACTTGCTGCATTATCTTTCCTGGCACAGAAGTTAAACTGACTGGTCTGTAGTTTCCTGGGTTGTTTTTATTTCCCTTCCCTTTATTTTATCTCCTCTTCCAAAAGAGGAAGTTTTCCCCACATGTGGTCCTGTGTAGACGGGCGAAATGTTGGAAAAGCCTCTTCCGAAAAACAAAAAAGGCAGAAAAAGGTGCGCAAATTGCAGTTCACAATTTGTGTTCCTTTTTCCAAAAAAGAACTGCAGTGTAGACATAGCCCAAGTATTTTACTCACCAGGCAATGCTGAGAGATTGCTATATGGCTCTGCAGATAGTGATGCCTACCACTTATTTACAAACCTCTAGGTTAAACTCCTCGGCTGTGTCTAGACTAGCAAGTTTTTCCGGAAATCAGCTGCTTTTCGGGAAAAACTTGCCAGCTGTCTACACTGGCTGCTTGAATTTCCACAAAAGCACTGACCATCTCATGTAAAATCATCAGAGCTTTTCCGGAAAAACTATGCTGCTCCCGTTTGGGCAAAAGTCTTTTTCCGAAAGACTTTTGCGCCAAAGGGCCAGTGTAGACAGCACAGTAGTGTTTTCCGCAAAAAAGCCCTGATCGTGAAAATGGCGATCGGGGCTTTTTTGCAGAAAACCGTGTCTAGATTGGCCACGGATGCTTTTCCGCAAAAAGTGCTTTTGCGGAAAAGCATCCTGCCAATCGAGACGCACTTTTCCGAAAATGCTTTTAACGGAAAACTTTTCCATTAAAGGCATTTTCGGAAAATCATGCCAGTGTAGACGCAGCCCTCTGGTAAAACTAAGTGGAGTTATATTTAGGCATATGTTTCCCCATGCTATTATTTCCCCCTTGATTTCTGTTGTTTTTGCTGCTTGGATAGAGTAGGATTCCATTTGGAAGGGTGCAGTACAATCCAGCCCTGGTGTTTTATTCTTCTGTTTGAAGCACTGTGTTAATTATCACAGATGTTCTAGAAAACAAAACAATCTCTGCCCATTTTGGAACAACCGCACAGTATCAGCCCCCCAAAACTGTTCTGTGGACCACACCACCCTGCTGGACTATGCTCATCCTACCCAGTCGCAGGACTATCAAGAGGCCAGCACTGTGTGCAGCCCAGCATTCGGAGCAACCCTACCATAACACAGGGTGCATTCAGCCCCGCTCCCCAGAGCACTTCTACACAGCAAAAGGGAGCGCACCCCCCCCAATCCTTCACATCATAACTTTCCCCCCAGAATGATTTCAAATCCCTTTTGCCATGCTGACTTAAAAATGCCTCTTGCAGTATCTCTTTGAAATCTAGCCCAACTAAACATGTGAGGAGATGCCCTGCTCTGACTAAGAAGGAGAAAACATTCACTGCAATAGGATTTGAATAGATCCCCTTTGGGCCAGAAGCAGGGAATGGGCGACAGGTGATGCATCACGTCACGATTCCCTGCTGTGTTCACTCCCTCTGGACACCTGGCATTGGCCACTGACAGAAGATGGGACACTAGGCTAGCTGGACAGTTCGTCTGGCCTACTGTGGCGAAATACTGCCGGGGGCTGGATCCGGCCCAGCAAGCCACCGGATCCAGACCATGGACCACCCTGCCGGGACCTGCAGCTGCCACAGTTTAAATCACAGTCCCTGTGGCTCAGTGTTCTGCGGGGGGGGGGGAATCGTACGATCTCCCCGCCCCCCAGCCCAATCCTCAGTTCCGATTGGCCAGAAACAACCAGCCAGAGGAACTGAGAGATTGGCCTGGGGGCGGGGACTGAGCAAGCCTCTTTCCCATCCCAGAGCTGAGAGCCACCTGGAGGGAGCAGCTGCAGTTTAAAGTGATCTGGGGCTGCAGCAGGCAGGGAGCCCAGACTGCCTTGCGGGTGCTGAAGGGTTACTGGTTTAGGTAAGTGCCTCCCAGCCAGAGCCTGCCTCTGGCACCCCTGACCATCCCACATCCCAGCTCCCTCCCCCAGGTCACCATCCAAACCCTCTGCCCTACCCTCCCCAGGTCACAACTCCCTCCCAGATCCTGTACCCCTTCCTACACCCCTCCCCCAGGTCAGAATCGCATTCCCCTGACCCAGGTCACCACCCAAACCCTCTGCAGTCTGCACCCCCTTTTCCCTTTTTTCCAGGTCATGATTCCCCCCAGATTTTTCACCTCCTCCTAGAGCCCCTCCCCCAGGCCAGGATCCTCTCTTGCACCCATACTCCCTCCCTGACCCTACAGTCCCAATGCCCTGACCCAGGTCACAACCCTCTCCTTCACCCAAACTCCCTCTCAGCCCTCACACCGTCTCCTGCTCCCTAGTCCCTTACCCCATGCGCCTTTCTGCACCCAACCTGCATCCTAGACCCCGTACCCCCTCCACAGAAAAGTGTGGCCCTTGAGTACTTTCCAAAATCTTGGAGTGGCTCCCCTCCAAAAATTATTGCCTACCCCTGGCTTAGAAGATGCAACAATATAGAACAACCCTGTTGATTATGGATAAAACCAGACATTCCCCTGCATCACCCTGGACCTCTCTGCAGCATTTGACACTGTCAGGCATGAGATAGCTCTGTCCCACTGGAGAGGGGTGGCCAGACACTGTTCTAACATGCCTCCTGGGGCTCTGAGTCCAAGGTAGCGCATCCACATTAATGGAGCCTGCCTCAGACTACACTAGATTCTTCCCCATAGTGAGGACACGGAACTTTGAATCTGTAAAATCAGATACTCAGAAGCTGAAGTAAATTTGAAATATGCCCAGGGAGGCATAAGGATCTTGTGCAAAAAGGGCTTTTTGTGCAAAAAGGAAACATCCACACTGCATGTTTTTGTGCAAAAACCCCTTGAGCAAAAACGGATCAGAAGAGATTATGCAAATGAAGCACATGAAAATGCTAATCAGCGCTTCATTTGCATTGCGTCTTCCAGCAAAATGCGTAGGGTAGACATAGCCCTAGACACGGGTTTGATGAGCAAAGGCTACATCTACACTGCAGGCTTCTTATGCAAGAACTTTTTGTGGAAGAGATCTTCCGCAAAAAGTTCTTGCACAAGATCTCGTCCATACTGCCATGTGCTTTTGTGCAAGAGATGTGCTTGCACAAGAAAGTTCTGATGGCCATTCACAGAATGGCCATCAGAGCACCTGTGCTTTTTCCGATAAGGGTCTCTTGCACAAGAAACCCCAGGGCTACATCTATACAGCACATTGTTGCGCAATACGATATGCAAATGAGGTGCAGGGATGAATTTCTCCATGCCTCATTTGCATACCTAATGAGCCACCATTTTTGCGGCACGGGCTTTCGGCACAAGAAGGAGCTGTCAACACTGCTTCTTCGTGAGCAAAAAAATCCCTCTTGCGCAGAGCCGTTCTTCCTGAAAATAAGCGGCAGAACGGCTCAGCTCAAGAGGGGATTTTTTGTGCAAGGAGGAGCAGTGTAGACAGCTCCTCCTGGCGCAAAAGCCTGTGCTGCAAAATGGCAGCTCATTAGGTATGCAAACATGATATTCATCCCCGTGCCTCATTTGCATATCTTATTGCGCAACAATGCAGATTGTAGACATAGCCCAGGTGTCTGTCCACACACACCTTTCTGTGCTAGAGCTCTTGCACCAAAAGGCTCATTCCTTGTAGAAAGAGGAATAACTCTTGCACACAAAAAGCCCTGTCTTCTGATGATCTACTGTACTTTTTCTTGGATGACTACAGTTGTCCCTTTTATTTATTTTCATATGCTCCCTGCTCCAGCTTGTGCTTCGGCTATTTCTTGTGCATCTCAACGGTTCTTTTCCCATGGCTGTTTCATTCCAAAACCTGAGAGTAATGACCGGGTTCACTGAATAACTAAAGATTCATTTTGCTGCGATGCTGTGCTCCCTGGCATCTCAGCAAAATCCTGTCTGGATGAGAGTGAGGCATGGATGGGCTAATGAGCTCATCAGCACACAAAAATGCCTTTTTGGCCAAAATGAACATTGTGTGGGAAATTTTCATTTTGATCAGAATCTGAAACAAAACCCGCTTTCAGTAAAAAATATTTGGGTCAAAGTTTGGGATTTTGAGGGGTTTTTTTTGTTTTTTTGAGGGGAGAGAAGGTTGTTTGTTTGTTTTTGTAAATTCAGCATTTTTAAAAACTGAAAACAGCTTTAGGGAAAAAATGGGGCATGGTTTCAGTTTTCATAAAATGTTCAATATAATTTTTCAGTTCTTAATTCTGGAAAAAATCAAGATTTTTACATTTTTGTTATAACCAATTTTTACATTTTTCTTATAACCAATTTTTTTCAGTTTCACCTTAAAAATGCAAACATTTCTTGGGAATTTTTGTTCCACATCTGTGGACTAGCTCCACAGCGATCTACACGTTGCCCCCTCTGCCCTTTTAAAATCCCTCAGCAGTCTCACCCAGACAGAGTTCATTCTATTTCACTACATGGCTGTGTAGTGCGGATGCTTCATGGTGCTAGACAGTGGTCTTATTTGCCTTGCTGCCTGCTGATATGAACTCTGAAATCACTTACCTTCCACACAAGAAGATTCTAAGGCCTAAATTAGTTTATATTTGTAGAGCATTTGAGATCCTTGAAGAACGAAGCTCATTGCTTAGTACTTATTTATTAATGATTAAATCAGATCACAAAAAGATTTTTGTACTTTTGGGGACTTTTCAGTTTAGAAAAGAGGAGACTGAGGGGGGGATATGATAGAGGTCTATAAAATCATGAGTGGTATGGAGAGGGCAGATAAAGAAAAGTTATTTATTAGTTCCCATAATAGAAGAACTAGAGGACACCAGATGAAATGAATGGGTAGCAGGTTTTACACTAAGAAAAGAAAGTTCTTCTTCACACAGCGTGTAGTCAACCTGTGGAACTCCTTGCCAGAGGAGGCTGTGAAGGCTAGGACTATAACAGAGTTTAAAGAGAAGCTAGATAATTTCATGGATGTTAGGTCCATTAAAGGCTATTAGCCAGGGGATAGAAATGGTGTCCCTGACCTCTGTTTGTCAAAGGCTGGAGAAGGATGGCAGGAGACAAATTACTTGATCATTGTCTTCAGTCCACCCTTTCTGGGGCACCTGGTACTGGCCACTGCCGGTAGACAGGCTACTGGGCTAGATGGACCTTTGGTCTGACCCAGTACGGCCGTTCTTATGTTCTTATGTAACCATTGTCCCTTTTATTTATTTTCATATGCTCCCTGCTCCAGCTAGTGCTTCGGCTATTTATTGTGCATCTCAAGGGCTCTTTTCCCATGGCTGTTTCATTCCAAAACCTGTAAGTAATGACCAGTTCACTGAATTACTAAAGATGCAATTAGGTCAGAAAAAGTGAGTGGCCCGTGCTTACTCCTTGTATTTTTTCCCCGTGAGTTTGAGTCTTACTGCTGTCTTCAGAGACAGAAGCAGGTTTTTCCTCTTAGCACTTGCCGAGGTAGTGCAGCTGTGGGACAGTGAGCTTGTGTCTAAGTCTAGCTTGTGCAACACTAATGGAATCTTTATTTCTGGGGATGATGCATGCCAGTGTTCCTCAACCAGTGGGTCCGAGTACCCTCGGGGTACTCGAGAGAAATCTGGGGGATACATCAACAGAACTGAAATGTGGAGAAAACTGAATATTTGTTTTAAGTTGTACAGCGCTTTATTATTTTTGTACTTTTTACACCCAAAAATTTCATTGCCCACCTGGCTACAATTAAGTTGTTTAAAAAAATGTGTTGCAATGGTAGAAAAAAAAATTGTGTGTCTGAAAACTGTAGATACTGGGAGTACTTTTTTTTTTAAAGCGGTACTTTATAAAAGGTTGAGAAACACTGATGTACGCCATAGATAGTGCCTGGCTGGATTTTCGTATCCCAGGAGAAGCAGGGTGATTCCCTGTTCTGTTCACTCCCTCTGGTCATTGTAAATAAACAGGACACTAGGCTAGATGGACCTTTGGTCTGACCTAGTCTGGCCATTTGTATGTTCTTGAGTGTGAGACACCAGCAAATTGAAAAAAACAGATTTGGCTTGTATTCGAGCACTTTCCCGTTGAGAGGGGGACTATGGAACATCCACAATATAATTTGCTCTGAACCCCCTTTCAAAGCCCAACTGCACCCTCATCTCAGATTGCTCCTCTATGCCCTGTGTTGTACTGAGGCTCAGGGGAGAATCAATCTCTTGGGCTTGCTGATATTCAGCAAATAATTAATTTGCCAAAAAGTTCAGTTTCAGATCAACTGATCCTGTTTGCAAATTCAGGTTCAATGCAGTGAATAATTTTGGCCAAAACAGACAAATCAACAAATCAAAGAAACAAAGAATGGGAGTATAATTCTGAAAATTTGAAATATTTTGACTTTTGATTCGGAAATGGTCTGTTTTGAAATCTAGTCAGATTTAACAACAAAGAAAAAGGCTAAAACCAGCCCAAAATAAAACATTTGTCTTGCCTATTCATTTTGGCAAGAAAAATTTAAAAATTGTCATTTGGGGTGATCCAACATTATTTTCTGATTTTTCAGTTCAGCCATCAAACTACAAAATCATGCATTTTCCCAACTCCGTTTGCAATACACAACTCTAAAGAAAAGGCAAACCTGTTGAAGAACACTTTAATCTGCCTCATTAATGGATCTCCAAGTCACCATATTGTTTCAGACCAATTCCACATGCCAAATACACAGAGAAGGGTTGGAACTTAACATAATTCACAAGTTTAATTCTTATGCAAATGGTATGAACAGACATATCCACTGGCTCGCACATGACCTTCCACATCCTAATGACTTATCCAACCAACCCAACAATGGAGGTGCTAATTGTTCTTATCAGCCTCTTATAACTATTTGAACCATCCACTCACTGTCTCTGTTTTCTTTCTCCTTCTCTCCCCACCCCAATACTCCTGTCATCTGAAGAAGTGGGCTGTGCCCACAAAAGCTCATGATACCATCTACATGTTTTGTTAGTCTGTAAGGTGCTACTAGTCTATTGGTTGTTTTTTAAGTTTTTCCTGTTACAGACTAACTTGGCTATCCCTCTAAAGTCACAGAATCATAGAAATATAGGTCTGGAAGGGACCTCAAGTTCCGCAGCTCATTCAGACCCTTGCATAGAGGAAAGACCAAGTAACCCTAAAGCAGGGGTTCCCAACCTTTTTTGGTCCCCGTATCCCCTTGGCTTTTAGTAAACCTTCCCATACCCCCTATTCAATATGAAAGGAAATAAGTTCCAGACTCTAGAATCCACAACTTTTTTCACTAACACTACTACTTTTGGAATATTTCAATTAGGATAATCTAGTTATTTACCAAATATTCCCCGCACCCTCTTGACAAGCTTCTCATACCCCCTGGGGGTACGCGTACCCCATGTTGGGAAACCCTTCCCTAAAGCATTTCTGACAGGTGTTGATGGGGATTCCACAACCTCCTTTGAAAACCTGTTCGAGAGCTTAACTACCTTGAGAGTTAGGAAGTTTTTCCTAAAATCTAACTTAAATTTGCCTTGCTGCAAATGAAGACAATTCTTTTTTGTCCTATACTCAACAGACATGAAGGATTAATCACAATCCTTTCTATATTTCAACAATCAAAAATACCGTATTTATCAGATTCCCCCTCAAGCTTCTTTTTTTAAAACTTTTTATCTTTTTATTTGATACCCTCTGAACTCTCTCTCCTGTTTGTCCACATCTTTCCAGAAGCATAGTGCCCAGAACAGGACACAGGGATGTCTCCAGCTGAGGCCTTACACTGACAAGTAGACTGGTACAATTACCACCTGTATCTTAATACAACAGTCACACAGCCCTTTTTGCAATAGCATTGCATCCTTGACTCATATTCAGTGTGACCCACTCTAACTCCCAGCTCCTATCCAGCAGAACTACCACCTCACTAGTTTTTCACCATTTTGTAGCCATGCATTTGATTTTTCCTTTTTACATGAAGCACTTTGCACTTTTATTTATTCAGTTTGCTGTTTTAAGAGCAGTTCTCCAATTTGTCAAGGTTGTTTTGAATACTAATCCTCTCTCATCCAAAGAGCTTGCAACTCCCCCCAATTTGGCGTCTTTCACAAATTTGATGAGCGTACTATGAATATTAGGCCAGAAAGCGTTAAGTGGCAAGCAGGCTAAATGAGCTAAATTCAGCCTTTAAAGACATAGTTAGAAATGTACATAAACGGTCATTAGGACTAGTCCTTTTAAATAACTAACAAAGCTATAAACCAGAGTTCTGAAATACAGACTTGTACTCTAGTGATAGAAATGTAGCCGTGTACTTGTACTCTGTGAGAATTGGAAGAAGACTGATTTATTGGTCTGTGTTTACCTATATCTTGTTAGAAGTTAACAATATAACCAGACCGTTCCTGTCTGTAACTATTTTCTAGTGGTTCTGAGATCAAATGGGGGATATTAACATTTAGATGAAACTTGGGTGTAATAATGTCATTGTCTGTATTTCTCTTTGAATTTTACAGTAAACTGCCTGTGAGCTGCTCAATGGATAATTACCTTATGCTGATGAGTGCAACTCACAACTTGTGTATAAGAAATAGGTTTTACTTCAAAGCCACAATACTTCACCTGCCGTCAAGAGGTTGCCAATAGCCTGTCAGAGAGCTAGAAAAGAGCTCATTCTGGAAAGAACTTGTAACAATTCTGCAGCTAATCATCTGTACTATGAAACCGATCTACAAAATGTTATTCATACTTGTACGTATAATCACCATTTAACTACACTACTCTCTTTCCTTCTAAAATAAATCTTAGTTTAGTTTATAGGAATTATCTGTAAGGGTACGTCTACACAGCACGCTTATTTCGAAATACGTTATTTTGGAATTTTTTTTCCAAAATACCTTATTTCAAAATAGCACGTCTACACTGTAGGGAAGCTTCAAAATTAGTCTGAGACAGGCTTCCCTAATGTGGACATGCTACCTCAACTTACAGCCTCAGGAAGCCCTGGCAAGTAATTACTTTGAATGGCCCTAGGGTGGAGCTATTTCAAAATAGCATCAGTGGAGCGTCCACACTTCTGCTATTCTGAAATAGCTATTTAAGAATAGGCATTATGCCTTGTGAAATGAGGTTTACAGATTTGGAAATAAGCTGTCCATTATTTCAAAATTATTTCGAAATAATGGAATTGCTGTGTTATTGTTATTTCAAAAGATGCTCACATTGTTATTTCAAAATAACTGTGCTGTGTAGACGCACCCTAAGTATGTATTTCGTTAATATCTGAGATATTCACCGACCTGCTGGGTAAGGTATCCAATCCCTTGGGATTGGTAGAACTATCTGGGTGAGGAGCAAGATTTCCAGAAATCCTCTTCATATTTAACTTGACTGGCTGGGTGGGAGCCCAGGGCTGGGTTGCTTTAAGCAAACTCTGTTTTGGGCTTTGGGGTAACCAGTAAGAGTTTGGAGAAGCTGTTTTGTTGCCAGGTTGGTGAATCTAATTCTTAGAATAACCATCTGCCCTGTTCTTTGCAATTTGCCCTGATTGAGAAACCTCCTGACACATATTCCCCATTACCCAAAATCATTAATGAAAATAAATGTTGTGCCCTCATTGCTTGCTTGACTAATTAGCAGAGAGGAGCCTTGCATATTGGGCCAGAGGGGCTTGTTTTCTGTGCATTTGCTTTCTTTTAAGTAGCGTCAAGCATGCGGTGATGTCTCATAGTCATCTGAGCTTCCCCAACATCATCCCTAACTCAGCCAGAGATAGACAGCAGAGCTATCTAATCTAGAATGATTCTAAGGAACGTATCCCACAGATATGGATGCTTCATGTCTGGCTACACCAGCCTGCCAGAACTTAGTCCTTAGGGTTCCAGCTAAGGATTTTAAGCATCATGTAATTCACTAATCAAATAGTCGATGCATTTTTGCATCGGTTGTTCGATTAGTCAATAAGATTGCTCTGCCCCTTTGAAATGTCACTGCAATGTTTCAAAGGGGAAACACCGCACAGAGCTTGGGCTGAGCTGGACACTCCCCAGCTGACCTTGGGCTCCACGCAGCTGCCGCTTTGAAACATTGCAGTGGCGTTTCAAAGTGGCAGTACCGCACGAAACCTAGGGTCAGCTGGGGACTCCAGCTGACCACGGGCTCCATGCAGCACTGCCTCTTTGAAACTCCACAGCCGTGTTTCAAAGGGGCAGTGCTGCATGGAGCCTGGGGTCAGCTCCATGTGGCGTTGCTGCTTTGGAATGCTGCAATGGCATTTCGAAGGGGCAGTGCTGCATGGAGCCCAGAATC
This sequence comes from Pelodiscus sinensis, assembly GCF_052426305.1. Classification (NCBI taxonomy): domain Eukaryota; kingdom Metazoa; phylum Chordata; order Testudines; family Trionychidae; genus Pelodiscus; species Pelodiscus sinensis. The sequence goes on along the minus strand of NC_143080.1, from coordinate 11,832,944 downwards.
AGCTGTGCAGTGCTGCCCCTTTGAAATGCCGCTGCAGTGTTTCAAAGCACCAGCGCCGCATGGAACCCAGCATTCCTAGCTCCGGGCGGCATCGCCACTTTGAAGTACCCCCTTCTTCTCCCCCCCCCCCCGCATCTGATAGAGGCAGCAAGGGAAGGGAGCGACTAGTTGACTATCCTGTTGACTATCCAATAAGTATTTGGATAGTCTGGTGAAGGAAAGGTGATCTCAACTGCTCATTAGTTTCATCCAGCAAACCCTCAGTAGACCACAAATCAAAGGTGAGGCCATTGGAACAGGAGTCAGGCATCTGGATTCTATTCTTGCCTCTGCCGTGGACTTTGGCAAGTCTTTTCCCCTAGAATGAGGAATCCTGTGGCACCTTAGGGTACGTCTAGACTATATAGCTCCGTCGACGGAGCCATGCAAACTAGTTTACCCGACATAGTCAATGAAATGGGGATTTAAATGATCCCCACTTCATTAAAATAAAAATGGCCACCACGCTGTGCCAACAATCAGCTGATCCGTCACAGTGCGGCAGTCTAGACACAGATTGGTCGACAAGGGAAGTCTTTGTCAACCGCTTCTGTCACGGCGGCCATTTTTATTTTAATGAAGCGGGGATTATTTAAATCCCTGACGGAGCCATGTAGTCTAGACATACCCATTAGAGACTAACAAATTCAGCATAAGCTTTGTGGACAAAACCCACTTCATCAGATGAGTTGGAGTGGAAATCACAGAAACCAGAGTATATATAATAGCAAAAGCAGTTACCTGCCACAGGACTCCTTGTTGATTTTAAATTTACAGACTAACATGGCTACCCCTCTGAGACTTTCTAAAAGGAGGGTTATACCATGCTAGTTCTGTGGCTGACAAGCACATGAATCAGCTAACTCAATTTGTCAACCCCAGAACATAATCACAGGCCAGAGATCTCTTCAAGAGGCAGCGTTGCATGTTGCAGTAGCTCCAATAGCACTCCCGCAATATCTTTTAGTGAGATTCATCTAACTGATTGCAGATCAATTATCCAGTTTTTCAAGGCTGCTTTGAAATGTCACCCTGAATATTAACAATTCCTCCCAGCCTGTTGCCCCCTTTAGGCATCTGCAAACCTCTGAAAATGTGGCCCTGCAGCTCTTTGGAAACAGTTGCTACCTGTGCACAAGGAGATGGGCTGGTCGGAGAATCTCGAGGAAAATGAAATGAAGGGGAAGAGGGAAACCACACAGTAGGAAAACAAATTTGTGCTTTATTGTTCCCCCCTTCCCATCTAGCTTTTACAAGGAGAGACCTGCCCAGTATCTTTTCCGGTGTGCAGAAAGGGCAGCTCTGCAGGCAGGGGCAAGTTATTTATAGAGCTAGTTGCAACTTTTTTACAGAAACAAAGCCATGATGTTTAAATACAGTTGAAATGTCCGAAACCTGGCTGAGGAGGCAATTGGATGCTACAGACACTGGTCGGGGATTGTGCTGGAAGTGGTGCAGAAAAACATAAATAGGAAGAGAGGGAAGGAGCTAAGCCATCTGCCCCTGCACTGACACAGAGGGCTGTTCACAGCAGCACCCAAGAGACCTTTGAGAGGAAAGGGACCTGACCATGCAGAATCCCAGATGACCACCTCCTACGTGTGCACTTTCAGCACCCGGCTTTTGTTTCTCTGGGATGACTCCTGCTGGGCGGGGAAAGGAAGTGCTCTATTTTGAGGAGCAGCAGTGTTGCCTGCTGCTGTCTTGTTTTCATCACAAGCCTTATGGTATTAGGTATTTTCCTTAAAGGCTCAGCTAATGTCAAAGGCTAATGGAAGAATATCAATTTTCACTTAAAAAAATGAGCTTCTAGCCCTCCTGGTTGGGTTTGCAAAGAAACTCGGAAATGTCACCTGAGTGCAACCCCAAAGGCTCAGAAACCAAATCACTGTGCTCCAGTGTTTCTTATTTTTAGTAACTCCTGGGGGTTGTTTGGTTGGTTTTGCCGTCTGATTTACAAATTTTGAACATTTGAGTTTCACAATATTTGGAGCAATCAGGCCTCTAAGCAAGTGAACCCATTAATTATCCTGAAATGGAGAAATGGACTCGAGTCTCCTCCTGCATTGAGGGAAGAATGCACAGGGATAATGAATGATGTGCATGTCCTATCAGAAAGGCGGTTGCCACTCGGTTGCAGCAGAAAGAAGATAATGTGAGAGCCCAGTGCTCAGGTTGGGGGGAGGGACTGCAAGGGAAGTGACTGGCGGGGTGAAAAGTCTGACAAAGAAAAACATTCCTACAACGAGTGGCTCAGATTGGGCTAATTAGGAGACACTCACCAGGGAGAGAAGCCCGAACACATTGAAAGACTTTGCAAGCCAAGAGCTCCGGCAGGAAGCTGTGATTTCCTACCATGCAGATGTCGGTGCTAATGAGCAGTAGCAGGGATCACAGAGGAGTTAGCAAAGGGAGTGTGTTTTGCAAAAGGCTCCGTTTTGTTGTGCTTGTCAGTACCAAGTTGTGTCTCAAAATGCTTTTGTACGTGGGGCCAATTGTTGCCGTCAGACGTGGTGACACAAATGGAGACTTCCCTGTGCATCTGCAGCATGGCCTGGAGCTCTGGTTTGCAGGGAACTCTGGAGAGTGAGCCTGATGCAGCCCAGGCCTGCAGAGAATGGGCAGATTCTCAGCTGGTGTCCATTGTCAGAGCCCCACCTGCTCCCTGAGCATCTTTTGTTCAGCTGATTCCTCCGGCCGTCTTGCCCCTTCACTTGCACGTAGAGACTAGGACGCCATTTCTACACGTGGGCCAAAATCCGCCGGCGGGTCCCACACCCCGTCGCTCACAGAGGGGACACTGTTCCGTGATTGGGACTTGCACTGCGAGAGATGGGGATTCAAGCAGGCCTCAGGGAGGCAAGCCCCGGATCAGAGCCAGAATGAGAGCCAGGAACCAAACCAAAGGTCAGAGTCAGACACCGCATGGGAAACCAGCACAGGAATCAGGAGTGAGACAGGAAGGCAGGAACCAGAGGCAGGCGCTCAGGAATCAGCTAATGCTCTGGTTTTAATAGGGTTAGGGAGCCAGGCCCCACTCCAACCTGTGGGCGTTACCTGGGGGCGGGGGTAGGATTCCATTAGCCTTTCAGGCCACGTCCAGACTACACTGATTTATCGGAAAAAGGTACGATTGTTTTCTCGGAAGAGGCTTTTCTGAAATTTGACCCATCTACACTGGGCCAAATTTCGGGAAAGCCTCCTCTTTCGGAAGAGCCCTTCTGCCTCGTGGAAGGAGGAAGACAGGGCTTCTGAAAGAGCCTGTCTGCTCAGCTGCAGAAAAAAGCGGAAGAGCAGACGCATTCCCAGGACATGGCGGAGTTTTTCTGGGATACCTCCAGTATCCTGGAAAACGCCGTGACTACGTCTACACTGGCATGATTTTCTGAAAATGCTTTTAAACGGAAAAGTTTTCCGTTAAAAGCATTTTGGGAAAAATCGCATCTAGATTGGCAGGATGCTTTTCCACAAAAGCACTTTTTGCAGAAAAGTGTCCGTGGCCAATCTAGACGCGGTTTTCTGCAAAAAAGCTCTGATTGCCATTTTTGCGATCGGGGCTTTTTTGTGGAAAACAGAACAATGCTGTCTACACTGGCCCTTTTGTGCAAAAGTCTTTCGGAAAAAGACTTTTGCCCGAACGGGAGCAGCATAGTATTTCCGGAAAAGCACTGATGATTTTACAGGAGATCGTCGGTGCTTTTCCAGAAATTCAAGCGGCCAGTGTAGACAGCTGGCAAGTTTTTCCGGAAAAGCAGCTGATTTTCCAGAAAAACTTGCCAGTCTAGACACAGCCCCGTAGTATAGACATAGTCTCTGTCCACTAGGAATTAGAAATTGATAGATGGTGGTCAGGAGGATGCAAAGGTTGCCTGTGAATCTGGCTTCAAGACCTGTGGATCTCCACAGGTTGCAGCATAAAATAACCCCCAGATGTCGCCAGAACTTGCACTTTCCTCTGACTCCAGTGGTCCTCCGGCAGGCCAAGCAGAAGTCTTGTGAGCTGTGCTCATGGGAAAAACTGACACAGCTCTTTAAGCCTCCTCTTCTTTCGCCCAGCCCTGCACTTGCAAACAGCCGCTGGATTGGTGTTGCAGTGCTGCATGGGATGAAAGAATAGCATCCATACTCTGCTAATGGACTAAGCCACTATCCTGCCCCTGGGAGAGAGGGTTAGCGAAGAGGAGGAGAGCCCAACAAGGTGGAGGATGGGAGACAGGCCAGCTATAAACAGAGAGGAAAGAAGGGAAGGAAGAGAATGGAAACTGGCTGGGAGTGAGTGGATGGGCGGCTGGAGAAATGTTAAGCTGCCTGCGTGTCCAATCGTGGAGGCTGTTTTCTGCATGCTTTACCTATGCTTTAGCCATGTTAACATGGAGTCTTGCATGGCATCCTGGAAACTGGGCAGGAATCAGTATAAAGTGGAAGAAGAAATCCTGGCTCCCAGCTGAGGCACATTCCAGCAGGGAAAACCCGGGAAGTGGAAGTGGGAAAAGGCCAATTAATTTTGCAGAGAATCGAATTTTCTTTTAAAGTTTTCCTATGACAATGGTGGTTTTATGATAAAAAATTCAAAATAATTTTTTTAAAAAATGTTCTGTTTACAAAAACCATGTTTTAAACCAATAAGAGGAAACATTTGCAGAAAAAATAGTTTTTGGTGGAAAAACTGAAAAAAATGACCTCAAAAACTTGGAATTATTAGGAAAGGGATAGAAAATAAGACCCAGAACATCTTACTGCCCCTGTATAAAACTATGGTACGCCCACATCTTGAATACTGTGTACAGATGTGGTCTCCTCACCTCAAAAAAGATATTTTGGCCTTGGAAAGGGTTCAGAAAAGGGCAACTAAAATGATTAGGGGTTTGGAACGGGTCCCATATGAGGAGAGGTTAAAGCGACTGGGACTTTTCAGTTTAGAAAAGAGGAGACTGAGGGGGCATATGATAGAGGTCTATAAAATCATGAGTGGTGTGGAGAGGGCTGATAAAGAAAAGTTATTTATTAGTTCCCATAATAGAAGAACTAGAGGACACCAAATGAAATTAATGGGTAGCAGGTTTAAAACTAATAAAAGGAAGTTCTTCTTCACACAGCGTGTTGTCAACCTGTGGAACTCCTTGCCAGAGGAGGCTGTGAAGGCTAGGACTATAATAGAGTTTAAAGAGAAGCTGGATAAATTCATGGAGGTTAGGTCCATAAAAGGCTATTAGCCAGGGGATAAAATGGTGTCCTTGGCCTCTGTTTGTCAGAGGCTGGAGAAGGATGGCAGGAGACAAATCACTTGATCATTGTCTTCAGTCCACCCTCTCTGGGGCACCTGGCGCTGGCCACTGTCGGCAGACAGGATACTGGGCTAGATGGACCTTTGGTCTGACCCAGTACGGCCGTTCTTATGTTCTTATGTTATGTTATGTTTCATTCTGTATGAAAACTCAACATACTACTCCTACTGATAATTAGTAACAAATAATCTATGAAAAAAATTCCAATGAGCCCTAACCAGTCCCCTTGAATGTTCCTCCAGGAATGAAACGCTGTGCCAAAGCAACCCAGTCCTGCCCAGCTAACTGCAGGGACCCTTGGCATGTCTTGACTTCAGACAGAAGCTTGTCACTTTTCAAGAGTATAAATAACATTTGGACCTAGCCCAACACGCTGTGTTGTACAGCTTTAACATGGCCCAGAGATCTGCCTAACTTGTTTTAATCTGTATTTATCATTGTTTCGCCTGCCTGCAAATGAGGTCTACTGGGACTTTGCTGAATGGGTTAAAAGGCCATTGAGGGTTTCCATAGCTTCTACCTATGCCACTGCAGCTATCTGTTGCTGAAATGCTGTTTAGTAATTTCAAAGAGGTCTCATAGTGCCAAACAGCAGCGAGGCAGGGAAACCAACTTAATTACAGAATCCAAGGGAAGGTTAATAGAGTTAGATGTGTGTAGGCAGGGTAATGGCAGCAAAGAAAGAGATGAGAAATGTCTGCAAGCTTTTGAAGGCTGTAAATTACATGTGTATAAGGTGCAAAAATTAGTCCCAAGGCAGGAGAAGGACTGTACTAAAAGATGTAATTAGGAGTAATGACACTGGAAAAGATGTTTTTCCTACTTGTGTGACCTATTGGCAGTGGAATAGTTGGAGATGAAAGTCTCATTACTTGTGGCATTTAACCCTACAGGGAATGTAACAATGGAGAGTATAACTGAAAGATCAATACAGCACTGGAAAGGTTGGAGCTGGAAAGACTTGTCTCTTAACTGATAAATTAGTTGAGCCATCCTCCAGCTGTTTCTGAAGACTATGTGTCTAGACTACGCCTCTCTGCCGACACATCGAAACTGCTAATGAAGCAGGGATTTAAATATCCTGTGCTTCATTAGCATAAAAATGGCTGCTGCTTTTTTTCAGCATGGAGCTTTGTCGGAGAAAAGTGGCAGTCTAGGGGCTGATCTTTTGAAAAATAAAGCCTTTTTCGAAAGATCCTGTAAACTTCATTTCACGAGGGATAAGGGATCTTTCGAAAAGGACTTTATTTTTTCGAAAGATCAGCCTCTAGCCTGCCGCTTTTCTCCGACAAAGCTCTGTGCCAAAAAAGAGTGGCAGCCATTTTTGTGCTAATGAAGTATGTGATATTTAAATCCCCACTTCATTAGCAATTTCAATATGTCTAATCTACATCTCTCTGTCGGCAGAGAGGTATAGTCTAGACACAATGTGTACATGTCTGGAAGAAGGATTGGCAAACAAGAAAACTTTTTATTATTATTGATTGTTTCTATATGACCAACCAGGGATCAATTCCCATAGTGCTAAGCAGTGTGTAGACAAATGACCAGACGACAACTCCATCCCATATGGTTCACAAAAAGATTTTAATGACACGATGCATTAGATAGATGAACTAGACAAATAGAATGGGGGCTGGAAGGAGGAAGGTTGTGGTAATTCTTGCATGGTTTGCATAGACGGGTATCGTTTCTGGCCTTTGTCTACGCTGGCAAGTTTTGTCACAAAAAATCCTGGAGAGTGTTCACGTTGTAATGTGACAAAAGTCACAACAAGCACCCAGTTTTGACAACAAAAAGCTTTCAGCTCTGCGAGGAACTTTTCTCTCCCCTGGATTGTCAACAGTCATGCAGTGTGTCCTGCACTAGGTTTTTTGTCAAGTTTATTGAACTCAGACATGTTTCCCACGATGCCCAATTAGCTAGTCTGGCCAACGCTTTGACCTCTGCTGCTCTGCAGCCACGTAGCAGGAAAACAGATGTGCCCATCCCTCCTGCAAACCCAAGGAACTTGAAACTCCATTTCCTGCGGTCTATCTTATTGAGTAGTGGTCCTCATGGCATCTTCTCAGGGAACCAGGGGTGGCTCTTGTTCAAGACACTCTCCTGCTTGGACCATCCCAGAGCTTTTGGATCTTAACAGTATGTGGGGTGAAGAATAGGTGCAATCACAGCTGCGAGTGACCCATAGGAACTGGGACATATACGATCATATTTCATGAGTCCTGTGGGTGACAGTGTAAACACAACTTGTCGACTTTCTTTTTGTCACATTCTGAAGATTAGCAGCATTTTTGTCATCAAATCTTTCCATTGTCCACATCGCCTATGAGAAAAACCCGAAGCAAGTCCTCTGAATGGTAGTTGAGGGGATAAGACAATTCTGGCTGAAATGAACAAAGCTAAACGGGATCTAATACTGATCTCGCTTGTGTAAATAGGGCCTGAATCAATGCATCCATTATAGGCAGCTGGAATAGGAAAGAAAACCTGGTGTGGTTATGTAAATACAGTTCACTCAGTTTGCTCAGGCCTCTAGATGTTCAACTGTTAGAATGGTGTTTTTCCCATTGTAACCAATTGGGCTGTTGGGAGATCACAAACTGTGTTAACCCTAAATGCAGGAATTCTAAGACATGACCACCAATGCTTGACGATCCAGGGAACTATGGAAGAACACTTGTGCAAGAGGATTTATCCCTGAGCAGGAGCATCAGAGTATTTGCGCAAGAAGCACTGATTTCATACAGTAGAACAGAAGTGTTCTTGCGCAAATACTCGCAGCCAGTGTAGACAGGTGGCAAGATTTTGCACAAAAGCGGCCGCTTTTAAGCTAAATCTTGCCAATGTAGACACAGTCCTGGAGTATTGTGTCCAGTTCTGGGGCCTCCTCTACAAAAAAGATGTGGATTCATTGGAGAGGGTCCAGCGGAGGGCAACCAAACTGATTAGGGGGCTGGAGCAAATGTCTTATGAGGAGAGGCTGAGGGAGTTGGGTCTGTTTAGTCTGCAGATGAGAAGAGTGAGGGGGGATTTCATAGCAGCCTTCAACTTCCTGAGGGGAGGTTCCAGAGAGGCTGGAGAAAGGCTGTTCTCAGTAGTGACAGATGGCAGAACAAGGAGCAATGGTCTCAAGTTGCGGTGGGAGAGGTCCAGGTTGGATAGTAGGAAAAACTATTTCACTAGGAGGGTGGGGAAGCACTGGACTGGGTTACCTAGGGAAGTAGTGGAGTCTTCATCCCTAGAGATTTTTAAGTCTCAGCTTGACAAAGCCCTGGCTAGATTGATTTAGTTGGGATTGGTCCTGCCTAGAGCAGGGGGCTGGACTTGATGACCTTCTGAGGTCTCTTCCAGCTCTATGGTTCTATGATTCTAAAGGAATTCTAAACTGTCAGTGTGTAAATACACTTGGATGGACAAGTTTCCAGAGCCCCATAGATTGAGCTGGGGAGGGAGGTGGGTCAGCAGGCTGCATGCCCTCCCCCTGTGAGTGGTAAGACTGGTTCGACTTGTTTCTCCTCACCCTTTCAATGACAGAGTTAAAGAAAGGCTCCATAAGGAGTCTCTTTTGTATGTAAATGTACGCCAGTGGAATCTCTGGTGTCTGGACTGTGCTTTGGGCCAAGAGCTGAGATCAGTAGGTCTGGCCCAGAGTCAAATCCACCACAAGCCAGTGGAATAGGTGATGAGCAGCCAACAGGGTGGTGATGGAAAGGTGATGATTGGCCAGCAGGATGTGCCAGTGAGCATGTGGTTGGCGAGTGACCAGCAGAGTGGGTGAGATGCCTCCTACCCCCCTCCCCCCCACACACACACTCAGGAGGGGAGGTGAACTCTGCAGGTCACCTCTGAACTCTGGTCTGCCCTGACCAAGGACAGTGACTGAGAGTGGGTGCAGAGAAGGGTTGGGCCTGTGAAAGGGCTGGGCTGGACTTGAGAGCCAGAGAGGAAAAGGGCATTGCCCAACCCACTTGAGCTGGGGTGTCTACACGTGGTTTTGGTTATGAACTTTGTGGGTTTTTTCCAAATTAAAGCCACGTTACTTTTCT